>NC_044914.1:23455764-24080227 GCF_001633185.2 Quercus lobata
TTTTCTAAACTTTGTTATCTTTTGTAGCTTAAATGAGTATCTCTATGCACAACTAAGCAAATGAGCTTTGTGACTCGTGTTTGTGATGAGTAAGATTAAGTAATCTCTTGTACTTAACACTCGTATCACTCTTTTTTATAGGAATGACTAGAAAATCCTAAGAGAAATTAATAAATAACCATCTCACCACTGTTAGTTGCCAATCATGAAATGAAATTTGTATGCTTCAACATAGTAAAAGTGAAATGTCAAATGCTTAACATCATTGAGTATTTCTTTTCCATCTCTTATATGCCTATGCATGGTTTGCTTAAAAGAAAAATATGCAAAGAAAAATAAAAAGCAAAAAGAATCAAAATGCTTTATATATGATTGCAAGTGTGTATTCTAGGAGATGTGGAAGTTATAGGATGTACCTCGAAGGTGATAGTCCACATCAAACAATTATGATTGAGTGTGAGTCAAAGTGATTTCCTCATATCACAAATCATCATAACATGTAGACACTTATGCAATCTTGTGATATTTTTCACACACAACATGCAATATTCTTTGCTACTTTTGATACATGTGTAGGTACAATGTGATTTGGCCATCACAAGGAATACGTGTGTTAATGTATGCTTACTAAACTGTCTTAACTTGTTTTTGAAATATAAAATTGATTAGACTTGTTTAGTGTGTGTGTGTGTGCGTGTGTGTTTTTTTTGGATCTATGTGCTTGACATTTTTCTTGTTGAAAGATGATTTTGAGAGGTTAAAATATTGTTTGGATCTTTGGTTGTATAGCATGCTTGATTGTGTAAAGTTGTGATTTACAACTATGTGTTTTGTTAGCTTTAATTCCGTGCCAAACTTGATTGTAATTTTAATCAATCTTTTGTATCCTGTATTTATTGTGGGGTTTGATTGTAAGGGTTGTGTGATAGAGAGAAAGTGTGTGAAGACTCAAGTTATTGAAGACTGAAGAGGTTTTCGTGGGTATCTTGCGACTTAGCATCCCACGAAGAAATGCATGTGCCCTGCATATAACTGGAATGCGAAGAGTCAATACAGATGGAGACAGTTGTGTCTCACTAGTATCTTGTGGGTAAGGCCTTCCAGCGAGACACTCGCGAGACATTCTGTTTTGCCAGACTGTGCTATCTGATACACACTTTCTGTACCCACACTATATATACCCATATTACCCATAAATGTAAAGAAGTGCTTTTGAGAGAAAACCCTAGCCAAACACTTTGAGAGTTAGAGATTGTTATACCCACAATCCTCTACACAATAGCTTGTGGATTTTCCTCAACTTTTACCTCTCCATTTCCATACCATTGAGAGGTTGATAGCTTAAATACTTACCACACCATTTTAGAGTGTCAAGTGATAGTTTGGTACTGCTGGGAAGCATTGGAAGAGGCCAAGGATGGCAGATGCAACATGGAGCTTATTGCAGGATCCGAAGAGTTAGACAAGACACGGTTCCGAGAAGCCTTGTTGGAGTAGAAGCTTGGAGGGCTTAGGTACAGTGGGTAGATTAGGCTTGGAGGGTCTCTTACTAACCCATGTATCCCAACTGATTGTCTAGTGGATCAATTACCGCTTGGAGGGCGGCGGAGAGCTTTTTCGCCGAGTTCTTCGATTTCCTCTTCGATAACACATCGGCGTGTTATCTGTGTTTGCATTCTTCTTCTCTACTCTTTTACATTTCATTTTACTATTGTGATTATATGAATATGTGTTAGAGTAGTTTGTTTGTTTATCCGCTCGCATTTACACTATTCCGCACTTAGAATTAAGTTAGTGTAAAATCTATCGAGCCGTAACTTTTATTTGGAGGTCTAAATAGCTCTTGTGTTTTTTAACACATTTTCGAGCTTTCAGATTGCATTCATATCTGTGTTTTTCTCTTCTCGAAAAACTATTTTTAAGCAATCTCGACAGCTGCTGGACACCTCTCGACAGCTGGGCTATCTATCGAGCACTTTCAGCTTCTTTTTATCGCATTCTCGATAGCTACTTGATCCATCGAGAAACTTTCTAGATGCTCGATAGATTCTCGATAGCTTCTCGATCCATCAAGATCCTCTAGCTGTTGACACCTCTCGACAGATCCTGGACAGCTCTTTGATAGCTAATCCATGTGTTTTAATCCTTGATACCTCTCGACACCTCTCGATCTATCAAGAATTATGATTTTATATATATAGGATTCGCGCAAATTTTTCTTCATTTCTCCTCGATGCTCTCGATAGTTTTTGTCTTCTCATCTTCTTAAACCTCTCTTTCACACTCCAAACCTCAAACCTGTGTTCTTTAGTCTTAAAGAGCATTTTCTACTTCTGATATGTCTCTTTTTCATTCATTCATCATGCATTTCATGTTTTTTACCTAACTTTTGGATTTTTGTTGAAAATTTAGGGTTTTTCAAAATTGTTGGGTTTTTTACAAAATTTTTGGGTTGGTTTTTTGTGAAAAATGATTTTAAATCATCATGCATTGCATCACATTTTGCATTTTAACTATATTTTCATGCATTTTAGATGTGTGATTACTATGTTAATTTGTTGTGTGCTGGTAGGTTTGAATTAGGCTGAGTCCATGATGTATTTAAGTTTGCATGTCACATTTTCATACATTTTTCATTCATACATACCTTTAATTCTTTATATTCTTATATATTGATGTTGTTTGGTGCTTTTCTGCGTCTCTCTCTCTCTCTCCTTTTCTTGCGTTAGTCTGCTCTATGGCACCCAAACGCAAATCCACTCCATCCCAGAACCCTTTTCGTTCTGGGGCATCCACTTCTTCTTCTGACCCTACTTCTTCTCACGTACGGTTCCGTGATGATAAAGCTCGAAAGGACTTTTTGGAGAACTTTTCTCAACGAGGCATTCATTCGGAACGCCAAGTCATTCTATCGAATTTTTTCGATATTGACCCTCCCACTGTCATCTACAGTCGGGGTTGGGGGTCACTGTGTGACATCCCAGTCACTTGTCCCTTCGTGATCATACAGGAGTTTTATTCCAATATGCACGGATTCAATACTTTTGTACCTCACTTTTTCTCTCACGTTCGAGGTATGCATGTTGTAGTTACACCGGATATTGTATCCGAGGTGCTACATGTTCCTAGGGTAGCGCATCCTGACTACCCTGGTTGCGATTGTTTGAGAACTGTGTCCAAAGACAAACTTTCATCTCTATTTTATAAGACACCCTTATCTTGGGGTGACCATCAAAACACCCCTTACTCAGGCTTTGCAAAAGGTCCGAGTTTTTTTAACATGGTGATAACATTCATTCTTCAACCTTTATCTCACTATAACTCCATTACAGAGTCTCGTGCTCGCTTTTTGTTATCCCTCTTAAAGGACATTTCTATTGACTTCCCTTCTCATTTTATTCTATCCCTCATAGATATATATAGGGATATGGCAACTCGTGATAAGCTTATTTTTCCTTCCGCTATCACAAGGCTTCTTCGCCATTTTTCTGTCTCGTTTCCTAAGTTTCCATATTTTTTGGTTATGAGTGCTATAGATGCTGCTACCGTTCGACGGAGCAAGGCACAACTTAGATCAGGGTGGCTCTAGACAGAGATGACGACTCCTTCAGCTTCTACCACTCCATCCACCTTCGCTCCTTCATCTTTTGCGGGTGGAGTGACTCTCGAGGCCATCATGGCACAGCTTGTGCACATGGATGCTCACCTTGACACACTCAGTGATGAAGGCACGACGACAAGCTGCCATGGATGGTTTCACTGTTGCTTCTTCTCCATCTCCACCAGCTTCTAAAGATGAGAGTGATGATGGCTCCAACAGTGATGGTGCTGATGAGGATGATGGTGTTAGCTCGCCCAGTGATGATGAGATGTCTACTTCATGTACTTACCCTTTGTCACTCGTAACAAATAAGGGGAGTAGTTTTGATATGAGAGTAGTTATATACATAGGGGGAGGGTTAGCATAGGAGATTTTTATGATAGGGGGAGTGTTTATACCTTGAGGGTTGTAGTGAGGTTTTTATGTACTTTCTTTTACTTTTACCTTATGTACATTGGTCTTGTGACCATTTGGCATACATTGTACTTATATTTGGTTTATATCTACTGATGTATGTTATTCACCTATCTTTACATGTGTTGTTTCTTTTCTCTCTTTATGCACATGATTCTTATATAGTGTATGCAATTTATTATTTTTGTTTCACACTAATATACTGTGATGAGTTTTGTTTAAAGTGTTTTAGAAATACAGTTTTTCAAAGTCTTCTTGCCATAAACTCTTTTTTTGCAAAGTTTTTCAAGAGTTTGTGTTATGATAGATTTTATTGTATTCAACAAGTAAGTATGACTTGAGTGATTTATGACTTCTCTCATATGTTCATTTGTTTGTTGTGGTTTTGTCACGGATTACCAAAAGGGGAGATTGATAAGACATATATTATTTAATGTTAGGAACATATGTCAAATTAGAATTAGCTAATCCTTTGACAAAACGCACTTTACTTGTAATTGGGTAGATCTAGAATGTGTTTAATGCTTCAAGGAACAAGGTTTCAAGATTAAGTGTTAAAGCCATGCAAGTCTATCCAAGAAACAAGTGAAGAAATGCTGGATTTTATATCTCGACAGCTAGTATCTATCGAGGTTCAAAAAGCTACTGAAGCCCGATGCTCGACAGCTAGTATCTATCGAGGTTTATGAAATTCAGTTTTTTAGAGCTGATTTCAATCCAATCCGTGAATACATGTTTGGGCTTTCTTTCCTCACAACCCTAAACATATATAAGGATTGTTTTAAGGGCTGTCAAAGGTTGCATGAGTGTGAAACAAAGTTATGTTCATGCAAATTGTGACCAAAGACAGAATTTACCTTAGTTCATCTTTTTCTTAAAGAAGTTGCTGTGTTTGTACACTGTAGGGTTTTGTAACCAAGAAGTTTCGTGATCTTCATCGTGTGATGTGTTGAAGAACTTTGCAGCCAACATCTTTCTCAAGTTGGTGAGTAAGCTGCGTACTGGGATCTGTGCATCAGATTGGTTAGTCACGTACTAGGAGCCATGCATTAAAAGGAGAGATTGTCACTATAGAACAAGTCCAATTGGGTATTGGGGTACGGGTTCAACTGTAGATGGGTATAAGGTACTGAGATTCCTTTACTTGTAACCGCTTGTTGTGGTAATAGTGGATTCTCGAGAGTGATGACCTTAAAATCACCTGGTGAGATTTTTGTCGTGTAGGTTTTTCCCATTTGCAAACAAATCATTGTTTCAATTTATTTTCCGTTGCACTTTAACTTGGTGATTTGTTTGTGCTACCACGCTATTGCATGCTAATTAAATTAATTAATTAACTTGGCTAATTAATTTGTTAATTCATCACAAGGGGTCAATACATTCTTGACCTATCATTTATTAACATTTTTTGAAAAAAAATTTTTTTTTTTAGTCATTATTGCATTTTTTAATTTAAAAAATTTGAAAAATAAAAAAATAACCACAACATATAACAAGTTGATAGAAAATCTATAATTGAATAAAGTTGAAAGTTAGAGAATTGAAATGAACAGAAATAAAATTAGAGAACTGAAATGGATTTTGGTGAAACTTAATATTTATTTTAAAGTTATTTAGATTATAAAAATTCATTTGATTTTTTTTGTTTGTTTTCTCTTTAATTTATTTTCCTTCTCACTCTCAAGTCTCATCTCTCTTTCTCTCTCTTTTCCTTAAACCTATTCCATGTTGTGGCTCCACCTCATCCTTCATTTGAATTTATAACCCAATTAATGCAAAGATTCCAAAAAATTCCATCAAAGAAATTTCACATTTCTCATTCCGACCCTTCTCTCTGTCTCCTTGATCGCTAAGAAAAAAAAAATTACAAGTTCAAAATAACCCTCAAAAGTTCATGGGGATTAATGGAGACAATCACAAGGTTGTAACCTATATGAGCGAGAGGCTTGTATGAAAGGAAATTACACAACATACATATAACACAACATTATAACTTCTATAGCAATAAGTGCGGGTATCAACACCATTATTCACACTAGTCTAGTAAGGGAAGACGATAGACCTATATAAACAGTGGACAGACCCAAACAATTATATCTTTACTGTGTAGTTTTGTTCATCATAGTGTATCAACTTAAAAAGGGTATAGGGTAAGAAAAGTGTATATATATATATATATATATATATATATATATATATGAAAGACAAAACTTAGGTAAAGTATCGTAGGTGTTGTTTTCTAGGTTTTCCTTTTCAAATTCAACTATGTGGGTACATAACTAAAAAATATATTTTTATCTCATGAGAAAAAATCTACATGACAAAATCTTAAGAAATGTACCTAAGAAATAGCATATAAGTACTGTATCTAAGTCTTGCTCATATATAAATACGATGGGTATATGGTAAAAAATGGTATACATAAAAATGAATACCATAACTCTAATACAATTTGTTGGTCCCAAATGTTAATGGCAATCTCTTTAGGATGGTGATAACAAAAGCAAAGTAGTATATCTGCAAAGTGAATAATGTGTCGAAACAAATTAGAGTATATATATAGTTTTGTAGCTACAGGATTCAAAATTTCGCTCCAGCAAGTTAGGAATGTCATGCAAGTTTCAAGCTGAATAGACAATTTTAAAACTTAGTTAAAGCAGAGAATTTTGCACGAAACTCACTTGAAATTCAGGTGAGCGAGTTTCCAAACTTGAGAGAAATTAGTTGCTTTAATTCTCTATTGTTCCTATTTGATTACCCCTCTTTGTATCTCATAAAAACCTGTGAATTTACACCTTAATTAGAAGTGAAGAGTGAGAAAGTTATCTATTTCATTAGAGTGAAACCCATTGTAGTCTTTATACCTTCACCCTCTCCAAATTGCCTTATCTATTGAGAAGAGATTCATGCCAAACACCTTGATATCCTTTAGTAATTATGGATTAATTGAAGCTTGGTGCTAAAAGACACACACAATCTAGGAGCAATCAAAAGAAATCTTAAAGAGGCCTTGAAGTATCCAAGAATTTGGATTTGAGGTTAGCGTCTCAACTTGAAGCTAGTGAAGGGAATGGGTTGGCGCATCTAGTTGCTAGTAGGAGCTAGAACTTGGATACACTTCCACCTACTTAGAACTTGGATACACTAGTGTTTTTCAAAATATGCAGAAATTACGTTTATTATGTCCCATTTACTAAATGGCTGATAGCACGTCTGTTTGACTGGTTTGGTTGCGATTTTTGCAGTGAACTTTCGATGGAGTATTGCAAAAGAACCTGAGGAGTAGCAAGGGAATTACTTAAAGCAATATCAGAGAGCTCAGGTTGGAACCTTGCTATATTGACAAGGCCATGGATTTAGAAAAAGGTTTACAAGTATTCGTTGGAAACTTATACCCAAATTGTCCACAGCCAGAGCATTCAATGGCCTCATTCTGATCATGGCCTCTTGTCTCTCCTCACACAGAATGGAATTGGCAGCTTCCAACTACAACACAATGGGCCTTACTCCTTTCTAGTCAACATTGCCAATCAACTTGAAGTTCTAGCCTTCTGAATTCCCTTCTCACTCTTTTATTATCCAATTTTTTCCCAATTCTATGATCATCACTCTCTTTATTTTTATGTTCTATTGCTAAATCTTCTTTTTCGGTGAAAGGATGCTTATACAATTTTGGTTTCACAGGTATTCAGGCTCACTTTCAAAATTTACATTAAGCTGATACAAACTCAAATTAGTCTCTTAGTTTTGGTGTTATTTTATGACTATTAGTACTATTATTATTTTGCTTTTTGCTTTTTGGCACTGTGTTGAGATTGCAAATTTTTGGAATATTCCCAACAAACAAAAAAAAAAAAAAGTTTTTATAAAGTTAATTTAAAAATAAAATCATCATACAATCACTTTTAAAAATCAAATAAAAAAAGAGAAATATTATTTCTACAATATTTTCATAACAAATCCTAAATAGTAGATTGTTATAAGTTGTTATTGGTGAGCAAAAAAGAAATTTAAGTGATAGGTTCAAATTAGAACCAATAACAGTTTATTACCTATGACCAATAACAACTTATAATTACCTTAGTTTTTCTATATCAGTCAAATATTTTGTTTAACTAATTAAAAACTTCTTACTTATATTAATTAATATTTTTGGAATTAATTTTGTCTTTAACCCTATATGTTAATCTTCACCTAAATAAATTCTTAACACACGCTTGTGTATGATAGTAGATCTAAACACCTTCTCTGCTTATGCTTACTCTTTCTTCCCTACAGCATCTATGAAACAAACATTTTTAACCATGAATAATGTCAAAACTAGGCTTAAAAAAGGAAATCTAAAAAAAAAAAAAAAAAACTTAATTTTGTACATTAGCGTATTACATATGTAGAAGCCCAAAAATACAAAGCCCACATAGAATAGTGGAATTAGATTCTTTAGGCCCTGAACAATTAATTTGTTAAGTATGAGCTTGCAAGGTCAACTTTAATGCGTTATTATGATCCAGTTATAGGGTCAATGGAGTTAGGGTTTTAAGAATAGCAAAAGAAACACAATGATAGGGAAAAAACACTTCCTCACGTTTGGCCGAGGAGGCAATGTTCATAAAAAAGTTCAAGTTCTTGATACAAGGTCCTATTCTTGAGTTTTTGTTCTTTTCTTCAATGTTCCATCCTCTCCTAGGAGGGATTCCTTTTTTTTTTTATATAGTCCTTTGGATTGCATCCTAACCCTCTACTTGTACAGCTAGGGGCCTTCCTTTAGATGCTTGTCCCATCAAAGCTGTGCTAGAGGTGGTAAACTGTGTTGCAAGTAGTAAGGCCACTGTTCAGGGGTCATTCCTTCATTAATGTGGCCATTTAAGTTGGTACAGTGCATTAAATGCAGAGCTGATGGCTACCTTATTTGGATATTTCCTTCCTTCTTTGCTCACTTGTCTCTTCTGCCTCCCTCGGTTTCTTGTCTTCTAGTACCGTTAACTTGCCTGAAAATTCCTGAGGAACGCTTGCTCCTTAGGCTTCTTGGGGGGTCGGTCTCTTTATCTTTCCTTCTCGGGCTCCGACCCGCAGGTTAAGTCAGGATTTGATGTGCGCATGGCCATTTTTTCCTCCTCGGGCTGGGCCTTTAGTTCCTACTCCATACTCGGTTTCTCCCCTCCCACAACATACATAATCAATAATAGAATATTTCAGAATTTAAATGAAAGCTGAATTTCATTTTGATAAGTGATTAATTTTAAATGAAAAAAGAAAAAATTATTTTGTTTATAGTTTTTAACACCTAATTTATACTAGTTTTAATTTTTTTTTATTAATTTAGTTCGAATTTTAAAATATTTTCCATTAAAATAAAAAACAAAATCTCATGTTTTCTCCTCAACCAAAGTTAAATTTCTTACGTCATCCCTAACTCGAATAATTATTAGATATGTTTATGAATCTTTACAAGAAAAACATTACAAGAACCACTGTTTATTTGGTTATGGATAGTGATCTTTGTATTCCCAAATGGCTGCAACTTTTCTATTATTATTAACTGTTATAGGCCTGTTCGGCCACCTGTGTTTTTTTTTTTTTTTTTTTTTTTTTTTTTTTTTTTTTTTATAAATAAAATAATATAATATTTTATGAATTTATTCTAAAAAAAAAAAAAAAAATAGTGCTTCAACCCCCGTCCAAAAAGAAAAAAAAAATCAATGAATATGTTTGGATACTTTTTTCTATTCCTATAGTTATATTTTTCTTTTTCTTTTTACCTATCACAACTGGCCATTAAAATGCCTTAATGAAGATAATAGAGAAATGAGGAGAGAGAAGGAAGGGGAAAAGGCCCAAAATAGAAAGGGAAGACTGAAGAAACTGGCCCGAACCCAACCCAATAGTAATATCATGGAGATGGAATCAACAGAAAATTTATCAAGAATAAAACAAAGACTACGGAATGAGGAAGAAGCAATAAATGAAGGCAGGCAAAAGAAATTGTGTACAGGTGAGTCAAACCCTTTTGATCTAATAGCGGTGGCTGTAAGGGAACACTGCCGAAAGCCATGAATTCCTTAAGTTGGAATTGTCGGGGAATTGGGAAGCCCCAGTCAGTTCGAGCATTGCACAGGCTAGTGCAACAATGGAATCCCAAAATTATCTTCTTGATGGAGATGAAGGTACACATTAGAAAAATGGAAAGAGTTAGAACTAGAATTGGACTCCCAAATGGCATAATTATTCCTAGTAATGGAAGAAGTGGGGGAATTGCCCTGCTATGGGAAAAAGACCTAGATGTTGAGCTAAAAAGCTACACAAGGAACCATATTAACGCAGTTGTCACTAACTCGAGATTGGGGTTCAAATAGAGAATTACTGGTTTTTATGGAAACCCAGACACAAACCAAATAAAGGAATCATGGAATCTCCTCCAATTCTTAAGTAATCATTATCAAATGGCTTGGGTCTGCTTAGGGGATTTAAATGAGAAATTGTTTGCATCAGAGAAACATGGAGGGCCAGAAAGACTCCAACAACAAATGGATGGCTTCAGAAGAGCAAAGCATGCTTGTGGCTTTCTTGACTTGGGTTTTGAAGGGATAGAATTCACTTGGTGCAACTGTAGATTGGGAGAAGGAAGGACCTAGTTAAGACTGGATCGGTTATTTGCAACACCTGAATGAAGGGAGCAATACAGCCAAGCCAGGGTAATTCATGTTCTGGACTCAACCTCGGATCACAGTGCACTAATCTTATCAGACCAACAATACCCCCAAAGGCACAGACAAAAGCGATTTCTCTTTGAAGCAGCATGGACTAGGCACGAAAAATGTCGGGAGATTATACAAGAAGCCTGGAAAAGCTAGCTAGGTGTGCACTCACCAATTGAGTTAATTGGAGGGCTAAAAGAATGTGCTAATAATTAACAAAGTGGAGTCAAAATGACCTGGGGTTCTATTCAAAGAAGATTCAAGGAAAAAGGAAGCTACTTCAAGAAGCTATTCAAGCAGACCGAGATGGAAGTAAAGCGGAAGAAATTGATTTTTTAAGGAAAGAGATCAATGAGTTACTTGATGAGGAGGAAATTAGATGGAATCAAAGATCAAGAGTTGATTGGCTGAAACTGGGGGATAGAAATACACAATACTTTCACCACAGGGCTTCACAAAGAAAGAGGAAAAATGAAATCAGAGGGCTGTGGGACAAAAATGGGAAGTGGTGTGAAAACATGGGGGAGATAGCAAATATTGCCATTAATTATTTCTCGGAACTTTTCACAACATCCTTTCCAACAAAAGTTGTGGAGGTTGCTGAGATAGTGCAAAGATGTATTACTCAAGAGATTAATGAGTAGTTGACAAAAGAATTCCAGAAAGAAGAGATCATCCAAGTCATCAGTCAATTGCGCCCGACAAAAGCGCCAGGCCCCAACGGTACGTTAGCTATCTTTTACCAAAAATACTAGGATATTATAGGGGAAGATGTGAGTAATATCATTTTAAATACCCTCAATTCTAATGCTCCTCTAATTTATCTAAACAAAACAAATATTGTCTTTATCCCAAAAATTAACAGCCCATCTAAGATGAGTGAATTTAGACCCATTAGCCTCTATAATTTAACATATAAAATTATCTCAAAAGTCCTAGCTAATAGACTTAAGCCGATCCTTGATTCCATCATTTTAGAAAACCAAAGTGCCTTTGTGCCGAGGCGACTCATAATTGATAATGTTCTTGTTGCCTTTGAAATTATGCACTACCTGAAGAAAAAAAGAGACAAAAAAGAGGACTATATGGCTATAAAACTTGACATGAGTAAGGCTTATGATCGTGTGGAATGGGTTTTCATTGAAAAAAATTATGGTAAAAATGGGCTTCAATAATAAATGGATTAGCCTTATGATGAATTGCATCTCAACTGTCTCTTACTCTATTCTGATCAATGGGGTGACCCATGGTAACATAATACCAACTAAGGGTTTACGCCAAGGGGACACCCTTTCCCCTTATCTATTTCTTCTTTGTGCAAAAGGTCTCACGGGCTTGGTTTTGGAGGCAACTAGAAGCAGTATACTCTTGGGTATGTCCATATGCAGGGGAAGTCCAACCATAACTCACCTACTATTTGCAGATGATAGTGTGATTTACACTAAGGCAAATGGACAGGAAAGTAGGGAACTTCAATCCATCCTTCAAAATATGAAGATGTAGCAGGCCAAAAAATAAATACAAATCCTCTGTTTTTTCAGTAAAAACACTGATGAAGAAACTAAGAAGGAAGTCATGGAAATTCTAAGGGATATGCAAGATGCCCAACCAAAGAAATATTTGGGCCTTCCATCGCTAATTGGAAGATCAAAGAAACAAGCCTTCAATGAGATAAAGGAGAGAGTGGGAAAGAAAATGTCAGGGTGGAAAGAAAAACTCCTTTCAATTGGAGGAATAGAAATTCAGTTTAAGGCAATAGCCCAAGCAGTACCCACTTACACAATGGGATGCTTTCTTCTCCCAAATAGTCTATGTGAAGACATTGAAGGGATGATGAGAAATTTCGGGTGAAGGTAACGGAATAATGAGTCAAAAATGGCATGGGTGGGGTAAAAAATGTGCAAATCAAAGCTAGAATGAGGTATGGGCTTTAAAGATATTCAAGCCTTTAACCTTGCCATGCTAGCTAAGCAAGGATGGAGAATTTTATCCAAACCCTCATCTTTAATGGCTCATCTATACAAAGCGAAATATTACCAAAATGGTGATGTGCTAAATGCTAGTCTTGGAAGCTGCCCCTCATATGCGTGGAAGAGTATCCATAAGAGCTTGGAAGTGATAAAGCAAGGCACTAGATGGAGATTGAGAAATGGGAAAATGATTCACATATGGGACGATAAATGGCTACTGACCCCAACCACTTACAAGGTTATCTCCCCACAAAAGAACTTTGGTGATTTCCCAATGGTTTTGGCTTTGATTGACCATGATACAAAGAGATGGAGACGAGACAAGTAAGAAAGAATATTCCTGCCTTTTGAAGTTGAGACAATCTTAAATATACCAATCAGCTATCATGCTCAAGAGGATCAATTCATTTGGGTGGGTAATAAAAATGGAACTTTCACAGTGAAAAGTGCATACTGTGTTGCTAGAAAAATCCTTGAAGGAAATAGCAGGGGAGAATCATATGTTGGAGACATGAGAGCTCCGTTATGGAAAAAGATGTGGCACTTAAATATACCAGCAAAGGTAAGAATTTTTGCCTGGAGGCTATGTAAGGATGCAATCCCCACAATGCTAAATTTAAATAAAAGAAGAGTCCAAGTAGAACCTATCTGCCCACTGTGTAAAGGTGATATGGAATCTGTTAAGCATGCCATTTTTAAATGTGATATAGCTTGTTGTGTGTGGAAGATGTGGGAGGACTGCCCCATTAGCCTGATGAACATCAATAAGGATGTTTCAAATCTGGCCATTGAAATTCTCCACCAAGGAACCCAAAGGGATCTAGAGAAGTTTTTTGAAGTGGCTTGGAGGATTTGGTTAAATAGGAACTAGGTAATTTATGAGGAAAATGGAGTACCAGCAACTCATATTTGGGGGTCTGTAGTTCCTATGATTGAAGACTACAAAGATGTAAATGGCTTGGAGGCAAAGCACAAAGTGAACAAGAAGAAACAATGGGAACCTCCTCCAGAGGGCTTCTACCTTATAAATGTGGATGGAGCCATCCCTTTGACCAATGGACAATCTAAAGTGGGAATGTTAATTTGAGATTGGAATAGAAGAGTGATAGTTGCTGTGTTTATGCCCCTTTCAGGAAGATTCTCTGTTGAGGAAACTGAGGCAATCATAGTTGAACGAGGCCTAGTTTTGGCTAAAGAACTGGACTTGGAGAAAATTATTGTAGAGGGTGACTCCCTCCTAACTATCCAAGCTGTTGAAACCATGGATGTTAGGGAGGTTGTTGGCCACATTATAAATGGTATTGGGCAAGTATGTAGCAGCTTTCAGGAGGCAAAAGTAAGACACAATGACAGGAACAGCAACAAAATAGCCCATGAACTCGCCTAACATGCCAAAAAAAACTAGAGAAAAATCTGTGAATGAGATCCCAGGATTTTTGTTTGACCTTCTTAAATTAGAGGGATCAGTCTAGGCGGGTTTCTTGCTTTTGGTGTATGTTGTTATTGTTATGCTTGCTGTTGGTGTGTTTTGTTTGCTCGATGTAGCTGGTTTTTTCACCAGTTAATGAGAATTCAGTCTCTTTTCAAAAAAAAAAAAACTGGCCAAGCCCACCGCCACCGTCCTAACCTCCCAGCCACCCACCCAAACCATCAAAATTTATAGTGAATATTGCATCAATTGCACACTACCTGCCACCACCAATCAACAATTACAAAACCACCAATTAACAATCAACAAATCCAAGAAACTAAATCAACCAAGGACCTCTGGATTCACATCACGTCTAAGACAAATGGGACATAAAATTTGTATTTTATACATTATACTTTGCAACAGCATTAATTAAACAATAGTAAGATTTATAAAATCCCTCATGTCACTTATTTAATATCTTCTATTTAGTTTTTTATCTAGCTAAAATTCTTGATATTCTTAGTGTTTTTTCAACAATGTTAGTAGCATTACAAATTTTATTATGTATGTTTAACAAAATGATGTGCCTTCAATTATAAAAGCAATTTAAACATTCATTTATTATCGTATCAAAATAGCACCAATCACATTCATTTCTACATTAATATATAAGTTTTTTGTAGTAAAACTTTTAGTTTCTTTAACACTTAACAATTTTTTTTAATAAAAATAAATAAACATCTTAACATCAATGTGTTTGTGACAGATTCTAAGTAATGGGAAATGAGGTAAAATACTGCTTTTTTTGCCCAAAAAGGGCATTTGTCAATTTTGTCCTAACTTCCTGTACTTTGGTTTGTTATGCTTATTGTTTAAACTTAGATGTTTTATTTATAGCCCTTTTGGCACCAAGAACAAATTTTTGTCTAACTCATGAGGGTGATCATAAGAACACTTGCAATTTGTAGGATGATTCACAACTATAAAGTTAGTATCCATGGGGAAATATTTTATTTTATTTTTACAGTATCTAGTAGAGACGATTGGTAGTAGCCTTACACTCAATTTCATTTGTTGAAGAGGGTTAATTCAGAAACTGGAATAAACCACTTGTCCCTTTCACTAGAAATGTACAGGGTGATTCATTACTATTGATTGTTAAAAAACTGTATCATATACTCTTTTTTTCCTTTTTTCCACTAAGTGAAAGATGTGGAGAATCGAATCTAAACATTTCCTATACCACCAGCAGGGGAGGTGTCATTAGGCCAAAAGGCAATCAACGTGTCGTTAGTCCATAATGTCATTGGCAAGATTGTAGAATATGCTTATAAGTTATTATAATGAATAATCTATTGACTTTAAAGAAGTTAATACCATATGCTGTTTCAATTTGGTCAATGAAACGAAATGTTTTTATATCAGTTAATACTAGTATAAGTATAACGTTTCAAGGTTGTCACTCTCTCTCACTCTATATATATATATATAAAATTTACGTACTTATTAATCAAAATTTCTATTATTTATTAAAAACATCTTAGATCAATTTGTTAAAACTTAAGAGTGTTTAAAAGGTATTGTAGTTGAATTGACACATTTCCATGTACAATGTATTTGGGAGTCTAGGGAGGAAATGATTCGAGTTACAGGATTAGCAGCATGTTGTAATTATTTCTTTAAAAAAAAAAATTGTTTAAAAGGATGTCTACAGCCTAAATAATAATAATAATAATATTAATATAAAATTTTTTGGGAAAGTGATAATAATAATAATAATAATACATGGAGTTCCAAGTCTAACTACTTAATTCAGAGTCCATTTAGCCCAGTGGAATGATAAATTTTCTCAATTGATTTTCCAATCTTAGACTTGATTTTAACAATTCTAGTGGATAGAAAATTTTTCAATTACATCAAAATTATCTTTGGATTGTGGATATTTCCACCTCAGTGAAAAATATCCACAATCATTATCAACAAATGGCCTTTCTGTTCACTTTCTATCCACAATCATTGATCTCCAATTCTCCATTATACCCCTCTCTCTCTCTCTTTCTCTCTCTCTCTCAGAGTCATCCATGGCTGCTATTCCCCAACCCTCTCAGCCATCTCCTACTCAAATTTCCAAGATGACGACATATATTAAGAAAGTAGCTGAATCACCTGGGCTCACCTCTGTTCCTTCCAGTTACGCTTTTACCCCCAGTCCCAATGATCAAGCAGTTTCTGAAGACCCAAAAGACTCAATTCCAATCATTGACTTCTCTCTACTCACTTGTGGTACTCCTGATCAACGGTCCGAACTTATCCAAGAGCTTGGCCAAGCCTGCAAGGACTGGGGCTTCTTCAAGGTAAAACTACATATATTTACATATGTGACATAGTAGTAATCTTCTGCAATATTGTATATGCATGTGTACGCAGTATTGATTTTGATGAGTCTCAGGTGATCAACCATGGTGTTCCGGAGAGCTTAATGGAGGCAATGATAGAAGGCATTAGAGGATTTTTCAATCTGACAGACGAAGAAAAGAGAGAATTCGAAGGGAAAAACCTTTTGGACCCAATCAGGTGCGGAACCAGCTTCAATACATCAATTGAAAAGGTTTTTTGCTGGAGAGATTATCTCAAGGTGGTTGTACATCCTGAGTTTCACTTTCCCAACAAACCTGCAGGATTCAGGTACCCGGTTTTCAATAGTTTGAATCATTGTCTAAAATCAAATAAAAAACCCATGTCCCATTGCCGTAAAATGTTTTATGGAAAACTTTTTTAGCATTTTTTCGTGTTTTGCTTTTGTAAAGATTGGTCAAATTCATAGTTTTAAAAATCGGACTAATCACAGTATCAAAAAAAGGAGTTGTTCTCGGTTATTTGGGTTAAACGGGGATCAGATCGGACTAATCGCAGTATCAAAAAAAGGAGTTGTTCTCGGTTATTTTGGTTAAACGGGGATCAGACCGATAGGCTTTTTTTTTTTTTTTTTAAACAATATAGGAATTCTATTTTAATGTAATTTAGGTATATATATATATATATATATATATTCTTTTGATCCCTACCCCTTGTACCTTATAACTATTTATATTTGTGAATTGACTATCATTACAGTGATGGATCGGATAGTTGCATAAGTGGGGTCATAATTATTAATTTTAAGTTATAAAATTATATAATAAATTTAAAACTAAGAATATTTAGTATTAACTACATAAAAGTTTTCCTTTAAGAAAAATGTAAGTTTAGTTATCACATCTTATATTTAGAAAATTAAAAACACAATAAGTATGGCATGTAACACGTTACGTAGCTTTTTCTTCTTTATATCAAAGTTCAAGAAATACAGAGATAAGCCAATGGTTGACCAAAAGAACAAAAACAAAAAACACACAACTAGAAGAACGACACTCATTCATTGCCCAACTTACCCCACTTCCCCCGACCTCAGTTGTTTATCTTCTTGTTATTATCGCCGCCACTTCCCACCGACCCCACTTGTTTATCCAAATGCCTCGTTGCTCATCCCCAACTTGTATAAGTTTGAAAACAGCTTATTTTTAGTTTATATTTTTATTTTTATTTTTTTTATAAATATACTTGTACTTATTTTTAAAAAGTAAGAAAAAAAGTTAGATTTTAAAAATCTATTCACAAAAACTGAAAAAAAAAATTAAAAAAAATTAAAAATTAGTTTATAAGTTAGTTTCAAACACACATAAAGTTATGCCTTCGTTGCAGGGACAGGCCCATGATTTTAAGCTAGCGGGGACCGGAGTATAAAGAAAAAAAAAACTTTAAAAAGGCATTCATATAATATTAAAAAATTATAAACACTTAAAATCGTTGTTCTTAATACATTAAGATGTAACCATTTACTAACAAAAATTAAAAACAAAAACAAAATAATGTTTATTTTAATCCTAAGCTGGCTGGGATATTTTTTTTGTTTTTTTTTTTTTTGGTTGAAGTTAGAGCGTTCACAGTGGTGACGCTAACAATTTTAGTTTTTAGCATCCTCAAAAAGCTAATTTTTCTATTTTACCATTCCACTTTACAATACATCTAATATCAAATATTCTATTTTTTTATCACTTTATTTATATATTATAATCAACTCATTAAAATAATAAAGGAAGCGAAAGAATTTGAGTTTTTTAATTGAAGGAATAGATATAATCTTAATAAAATATTGTATTTTATTTTTAACAATTAGCTACAGTCAACTGGTATTTATACTAGTTTATTATAGTTGCAAAAAAAATTAGCTTTAACTTCTCCAATAACACATGATTTTTTGGTTCTTTGGTGGTAAAATAGTTTTTTTTTTTTTTTTTGCTAAAATACAATCACCATTGTGAATGTTTTTATTGTTTTTGTTAAATTTTTGGGTTGAATAATTGCTATTTGGGTGAGACTAGTTAGACTTATCTATATATATAATAATAGGTGAAGCAGAGAGAAAATCCAATTAGATTTCAATTGGATTCTCAATTTTGCGCCACTTGTCCTAACCAAAACTCAAAAAAAAATTTAATTAGATTATAAATTTGACTTCAATTTTGTGTCATGTATCTTATCTAAATTTTCTAATTTTTGTGCCCAAATAAATGATGCATTAACATTTAACACAGAAGCCAATAAAACCACAATAATAATGCTCATTGGCCTAAGCAAAAACATCTTACCTGCACACTTTCATGGAGATTATAAATTGGACTCCAATTTTGTGTCATGTATCTTATCTAAATTTTCTAATTTTTGTGCCCAAATAAATAATGCATTAACATTTAACACGGAAGCCAAGAAAACCACAATAATAATACTCATTGGCCTAAGCAAGAACATCTCACCTGCACACTTTTATGGGTGATCTCAATAGAGTCTGGAGCTCTTCTAATCTCACAACCAGAACCAAGGAGTCCAACGAGAAAGACTATAAAAGTAAAACATCATCTCCTCCTAATTCCATATCTTCATCCCATGTCTCCTCCTCTCTCAACCTCTACCAACTAGATCCACACACTGCCCTCTCCTCCTCCTTACGGATTTTTTAGAGTAAGGCCGGGTTCAAACACAATGTTCAATCCCACTCTTCCTTGCTTCACACTCTCATACATTAGCGCTTCATTGGCGCCTCCAAGAAGATTCCAAGCTCAATGATTTGTTCTTATTTTTTAATGATTTGTTCTTATTTTTTAATAGTTTTTAGTGTGTCTGGATTAAGATTTTGTTAATTTGTTAAAAGTGACAAAAATATAATCATATATATTATATTAAGTTGAAGTTCAATTTTAGAATTCAAATTGAATCAAATTGATTTCTAATTGTAGTTTAATTTTGTGCTATGTGTCCAATTTGATTTTTAAATGTTGGTGTTAAGTTACTTCTATTCATAATGCTCAATGTGGAAATTGAATCTACTAAGATAAACATCTTATCATTACAATTGTTAATATTTCCGTGCGTAAGCACGGACTACATGCTAGTTGGGGATAAAGGGAGCCCAACTACAAAAATGAAATGTACTATAAATATAAATAAATAAAAAACAATTTGGACCCGGGGGGCCCGGGCCCCCACTTGGGTCCATCCCTACTTGGTTGACATGCTTATTGCTTACCCAGGTGGTGCCACCATTAAATCCCTCTCCTCAAAATTTTTTTTTTTTCTAGCTTTATCTTACGCTCCCATCATTCATATTAGTGGCAAATAATTGTCATGGCTACTGCATTTTGGTGTTTTAACCAAACCGCTCCATAACCGATCGAACATTCTTGATCCACAGTTCCTCTAGTCAAACTATCCGATTCTAGTTGAATTTACTTTTTGTGGCATTTCTAGTTTTTTAAAAGCAATCAGATCGGATTAATTTCTGGCCTAGGAGCTTCTGTTGGACCCATTTGGAACAAAGCTAGTTTGATCTCTTCTGCATTAAACTCACTGGACAAAATATTATGCATATCAAAGGTTGCCTTACAAGGGACTACCTTAAGACATTCATCCATCTGATCACACAGTCCTGCATTGAACAACTCCTCAAAATAATCTAACGCCACCTGGGCTATATCCTCCATATCATCCACCCATTAGTTGTGAATATCCCTGATCCCTTGAATATGGTTTCGCCTCTGCTGTTGAGATGCTTTAGAGTGAAAGAATTTTGTATTCTTATCACCATGCTTTAACCAAGAGATCCTAGAACTTTGAGCCCAATACATCTCTTGCTTGAGTAGCAGTTCATTCAACCGTTTACTTACTCCCAAAAATTTTGCTCTATTTTCAAGTGTAACATCTTCTGCAATCAGCCCTTCAATCCATTTCTATAGGCTTTTAATCTCCTCCACATTCGGATCAGTTTTAGCTGAACCCCAAGCTAATAGTTCATCACCACAACACCTTAGTTTTTCTTTAACAGAGTTCAAACCAGTCTCTTCTACCCCAACCCAATTCCAAGCTTCCTTAATCACATCTTCACAATCCTCCCACAAAAGCCAAGACTCCTCAAATTGGAATTTTCGAACACTCCTACCTCTTTTTTGACCGAAGCTTCTAACTTGAAGAAGAATAGGCAGGAGGTCCGATGCATGGGAAGATAAATTTGTGATTGAACTTAACTGAAGTTTCTACCTCCATCCCTTTGTTGCCACTGCTCTATCAAGCCTGATCTTTGTGTTTGCTTCCCCAGGTCGCTTGTTGTTCCATGTGAAAGGGTAACCCTTAAACCCCAATTCTTCCAACTGACATAAATCCAAGGCCTCCCGGAATGCTTCAATTTGTCCATAATTAGGTGGGTGTTTGCTAAGATTTTCTAAAGAACTAAGAAAAGCATTAAAATCTCCAATACAAAGCCATGGTTCATCAATAAAATCTTTCAAATGAGTCAATAATTTTCATGACTTCTCTTTCTGAGTTGCTTCTGGCAACCCATAAAAACCTATCAAGAACCATTCAAAGCCATCCACTTCCTTTACTTTAGCCAAAACATGATTAGCTGTAAAGTTTATTACCTCCATCTGTACATCATTCTTCCAAATCAATGCTGATAGTTTTTAAACCCCTTAAAACCATTGATTAAACCTAGGTAATTAGCCAAGTTGTTACTTAGTCCAATTAAATAAGTCTAGGTTATCACAATATAAAAGATCAAATCATGCAAAGCAGCGGAAAATAAATAACACACGATATGATCACCCAGGAAACCAAACCGGTAAAAACCTGGGGAGGATTTGACCTAACTATCCTCAAGGTAAACTTGAATCCACTATCAGAAAGGATCGAAGTTCATACAAAAGGACTTACAAGCACCCCCGCTTGACTTTCTAATGCTACCAACCAGTAGAACTTACTGACACGACCACGTGCAAGCTCCGAATCCACAGACTCCTTCTTTCTTGGATTCCCACCAGCTACAAGCACCCCCGCTTGTGTATTCTTTAAACTTTAATGGCAGCAACTGTTTTGATCATCAAGGTGTAGAGAATATCTCATCCTTGAAAACCCTAAGTTTGTGTAAAGGAAAGCTCCTCTAGATCTCACAAGAGATTTACACAAACCGCAATATGAGCAACACTAAAACGTGGCTAGGGTTTTCCTTTTATACTTAGGACAAATAAGAAACTCTCAAAACATTTTAAAACAACTAGGGCTGAGTTGGAAAATTCTGCAGAAAAGCAATTTGCCTGAGCTTCGATCGGTCGAGCCTAAGCTTCGATCGATCGAGCCAGGCCGAAAGTCACAGTGCTTTCTGCTTTACACTCAATTCCAACTTTACATTGACATACAACTTTGAGCTAGTTTTAAACACTTCTAAACACATTGTTTTGATCATGGTTTGCCAACAATACAAATTAGTGTTCTAAATACATAAAGTCCTACACTTTAGAACCTAACAAACTCCCCATTTGGCAATCCGTGACAAAACACAACATAGAAGCTCAAAGTTTACAAAATGAAAAGCCCTTTACAAAATGAAAAGCCCTTTACAAAATAATGCTCATAAACAAAATTCAATCCTAACTACTATCCATCAGTTGCAAGTGTAGACAACAGCTCAATTGAATCAACCTGTATATTTCCTGAAATACTAAACAAAATGCATAACCGCATGTGTGGAAATAATACAAGTAAACAAAATAATTTCTTGAAATCAAACAACACACAAATAAAGACATATATCAATGAATAACTCATAAACATAAATCAATAAGTAGTTTGAAACAAGAAACAAAATAAAGTACCAACAAAAATATAAAACTCCCCCTAACATGAATATCCCATCAAAAACAAGGTAAGAGCTAAAAATGTTAAGTACATAGTGAAGCACCTAGATACAATCTAAACCTCCACAAGCTCCAACCAAAAACAAAAAGTCTCCCCCTGAAAGCAAAAACTCTACAAGTACTCCTCCTTTTTGTGACGGAATGCCAAAGTGCAAACAAGATATCCATCATCAAAAGGGAGGTGGTCTAAACTGCGCCAACTCCGCACGCAAGGCACGGATCTCATCAGGCATGTCCACCAAAATCTGTCCTTGAGCCGCTTGAACGGTCAAGACATGATCCAACGTGCGACGAATGTTTGAATCATCCGTAGCAGTCGGTGGAGGAACAGTAGCATCAACATCAGCAACAGTACCTGAAGGCTCAGCAACAGCTGTACCTGTAGAAGAGGGAGGAGGGGGAACACTACTAAATGACGCACCTCTAGGACGAGAAGGAGGGACCCTCAACTGAGTAGCCCTTTGACGAAGAAAGGTGGCACCTATAGGAGCTATCACATGAATAGGCTCACCTGACGGAAAACCATCTAGACCCAAATAGAGCAGAATCCTATGAATGAAAATAGGATGAATCAGCACATGCCGTACGGCAGAACTCCTATGAACCTCGTTCAAAGAACGAAGGAACAAGTGAGGAAAACTGATAGACGCTCCAGACACAAAGGCGTACAAAAACACACATCGCTCTAAAGGGATGGTGTGGAAGTGAGAGATAGGCCACAAGGAATGACACGCAATCCTAAAGAAGAGATAGGCAGTCTCGGTAAGCTCAGCAAACGTGATTCGAGGATCAGAACCCCACTGGATAGATGACCCAATGATGTAAGACCTGACGACATCTAAAGAGGGTGACTCATCATAGGGATAGACAGCATCCCGAACAACCGGCACCCCAAGAGCCTCAGCCACCACTCGAGGGGTAATGGTGAACTCTACACCTCGTATCCAACTCCTTACTAGGGTGTTGGAATCATAGATATGGCAAGAGAGATTCGAGTAGAACTCTCTAATCAGAGCGGTCGGAGGTGGATGATCTATCTATACGAGAGGCAACCAACCCCTAGACTCAAAATTAGCCCTAATGGCCGAATCAAGCGCATCTAACACAACAGCTCGCTCAGACTAGATCTTACGCCTACAGTTCAAGGTGTCATAGGCTTCTCTACACTTATCATTCTTAAACAGCTCTACTCTAGGTGGAGACTCAGAGGAAGTGGAAGTGGTCCTATGAGCTCTAGTTTTCCTAGGCATGGTGCTAAGATAAGGATCAAAACACAGAGCGAAAGAACAAAACCACAAAAACAAAAACTAAGGACAGACTGCAAGTTAGTACAAAAACAAAAAATAGAATGAAAATCTATATGATGCATGAACAAGTTTAAATGTCATGATACATGTGCTAATGCAGTGAATTGAGTCAAAAAGATTCAAATTACAAAATTGGCTTGCACATAAAGATTTTTAACACAAAAACCCCAAAATATAGAAACCATTTGATCAATTTTTAAAAAAAAAATGACGAATTGATCATTACACATGATATAATAACAACAATAATGACCAATTACATCAATTGGAGAAGTCAATTTCATCAATTTAAGCCAATTTGATAAAATCCCCAATTCGGATCAAATTCAAAACCCTAGAATTTTCAATTTTTCAAAAACCACCAAATTGATCAAATTAAACTATAAGGAACATCAATATAACATCATGGCACAAAAACCCATTGATCAATTACACAAGAATAGTCTTGAATCATCAAAAACCCCAATAATTTTCAAGATGCCGAAGATAGCCATGAGAATGCATGAAAAATGCATGAAAAACAAGAAATAAACTTGAAAAAGAAGGGCAAAAGGGTCTTACCGGCTTCTAAGGACAAAAACCTTGCAAAATTCTTGAAGGAAAACGACAAAAATTGATGGTGGAGCCAAGAGCCAACGCGAAAAGAGAGAGAAGCTTGAAAAAGTTTGAATAGTGACTTTGAAAAAGTCCTATTCTGCTTTTTAAAAAACCTGATACACGAGTTTCGATCGGTCAAAAATCAGTCTCGACCGGTTGAAACAGACAGAGGCTCCCTCTCTTAAAAATTTTAAAATTTTAAAAATTTCGATTGGTCGAAAAACAGAATGGACCGATCGAATCAAGCAGAGGCTCACCATATTTTTCAGGAAAAACACAATTTTTGAAAAACAAGTTGATTTGACTCAAAGCATTAAAATTTAAGACAAAAAATGCATGAGTATGAGATGATATGATTTTCCAAACAAGAATTTTAAGCCCAAAATTCCCAAAAACAAAATTTTGCATTTTCCACAAATTTTCAAGCAACAAATTTAGTTTGTACATAATTCAAAGTGATTGCAAAAATTTGGTTGGTCAGACCATAAACACACACAATAACATGTACAATGTTTAGCAAAGAGTAACTCGTGTAGTGTGTGCAACTAGCAAAGACAAGAGATACATGTGAGGTGATATGTGAATAGCAATCAATCACAAAGTCTACAAAATTCATCACAAAGAATTTAAAAGAGACTATCACCTAAAGAGTTACATCATATAACTCCCACATCTCCTAGATCATAAGCTTGCAATTATGTAAGTTTCTTGTATTTATGCCTCATAATATACATTCCAATTTTAAGTTTATGTGAGTTTGGCATCAAGCCTAATAGTACACACCAATTAGATTTTAAGAATTAAGCACTTTTACCGAGGCTTCACCTTATGTTCTTTTTGTGCATATGCTACACTTTCTCGAGCACAAAATCTTATGATATGCACTAAGATGTTCATGATTGGCTAGTGAACAGTGGTGAGATGGTTATTTATGCCTTTCTCTAAAAGTTCAAGTCCAACATTTAAAAACATGTGACTTCAAGATTAAGACATAGTAATCAAAAACCATACACATCTTTCCCACACAACATGCACTACGAATCTTCAACTAGTAAAGTGCAATAAATAAGCTCATCAAAGCTAAACAAGGTACAAACAACATGTTATGTGAAAATAAATTAACCAACCTTGTTCTCAAAAACCAAGAAGAATAGTGCAAAAACAAAATGTGCTTCCTTTTCCCTTTTTTTTATTTTTTATTTTTTTTTTATTTTAATAAAAATAAAAACACCTAGAATGAAATGCATGAATGTTATGCAATGCAAATCCTAGAGACAAATAAAAGCACAACCAAAGAACAATGGTCACAAAGGGTAGAGCAATGAAGCACAAGGACCATGTCAGAAAGACTCAGTAAGGTCAAGTTTTTTGCATCCAAAACTTTTTAGATGCACCACGAGCATTGGAGTTCTTATTCACTTGAGAATGATTACCAACTCCAGGATTGGAATAAAGATTTAAAACTTTTACCAAATCACCAATAAGTACCATAGGATCAAGTGCCTGAGGCACAGGTACTTTTGGTTTGTTTGCTCTCTTTGCAGCTTGCAGCTTGTAGCAATTTGGACGTATGTGTCCGGTCTTTCCACAAAAGTGACAAACCCATGCAGGTTTATCATGTGTCTTGTCCTTAGATAGGGTAGGCTTCTTAGACTTAGATTCTTTTAGATCAACCCTAATCTTCCTAGATGATGAACCTTCTAATGGTTTAGCAACCTCACTCATAAGAGGGTTTGACAGTTTCACTCACTATCTCACTCACTGAAGGTTCAGAAGAAGAAGATGAAAGAACAAACTTAGTGGAATGGGGAGCGGACACACAGATGCTATCAACATAACCTAAACCAGTTTTGTCAGAAGATGACTTTTGAACGCTCAGCATTTGATCAAGTTTAGAACTAGCAGATCTAACAACAGATAAATCTAGTTCCAAAGATTTAACTTTATCTAGCAAAAACATGTTTTCAGTTTTCACATTGTTCAAAAGATCATTAGCATCAAACAATTTAACAAGCAAATTTTTCTTTTCAAGCTCAAGAGATTCAATTTTCTTTAGGCCAAATTCAACATTCATAGCATCCTTTGCAGCTACTTTGCAAAGTTTGTTATAGGCCTCTTGAAGATCTGCATCTTCAGAGAGTTCCCCATCAGAAGGGTTCTCTTCAACAGATATGCTCTCATCAACTACAACAATAGCAGTGAAAGTAATGAAGTTTCCATCCTCATCACAATCAGAATCATGATCAGAAACTTTACCATCACTAAGGGTTACAGCCATAGTCTTACCCATTGACTTCAAATAGGTTGGACATTCAGATTTCAAGTGTCCATACCCTTGACATCCAAAACATTGAGAGCCCAAAGAATTATTGGAAGATTGACCTACTCTTTCTCTAGGTTTATCATTGTTATTAACTTTAGTGGGATCATGCTTCTTAAAATTTCTAGGTTCAGTAGTGTTTGTGCCTCTTGCCTTTCTATTGTTATTCTTGAGAAAGTTTCTAAAGTTCTTGGCAAGATAGGCAATCTCTGTAGCAGAGAGCTCATCATCAAATCCACCACTATCAACATCATCAACTGACTTAAGAGCCATTGATTTGGATTTGGAAGTTTTGGGTAGATCCAACTCATAGGATTGAAGAGATCATACAAGCTCATCAACAGGGATGGAGTCCACATCCTTACTTTCAGTAATGGCAGTCACCTTGGGTCTAAAGTCCTCAGTCAAAGATCTAATAATCTTCCTAACAATTTTAGGTTGATCATAGATTTCACCCAAGTTAAAAGCAGAATTAACAAATCATTCAGTTTTGCATAGAATTCATCAAAATATTCATCATCAGACATCCTAATGCATTCAAATTTAGAAGTCAATTGCTGCAATTTATTTATTTTGACAGCCTTCATGCCTTCATGCACAGTCTGGAGGATATTCCAAGCAGTATGAGCGATCTCAACATTCGAGATTCTCTTAAATTCTTCCATAGAAACAGTATTAAAAATTGCATTCATAGCCTTGCTATTAAACGAAGTTGCTTCTTTTTGAGAAGTTTGCCACTCACTAACAGGAGTAGTGGGCTTCTCCCATCCGTACTCAACGGAGTTTCACACTCTCTCATCAATGGATTTCAGGAAGGCTTTCATTCTTACTTTCCAGTAAGCATAATTATTCCAATCAAAGTGAGGAGGAATAACTAGAGAGTGTCCGTGTTCCATGACAACAGGGGTCAAGGATCAGCTCAAAGATCAAAGGATAAAAAACAAAAGAGCTACCCGCTTTGATGCCACTTGATAGTTTTTAGACCTCTTAAAACCATTGATTAAACCTAGGTAATTAGCCAAGTTATTACTTAGTCCAATTAAATAAGTCTAGGTTATCACAATATAAAAGGTCAAATCATGCAAAGCAGCGGAAAATAAATAACACACGATATGATCACCCGGGAAACCAAACCGGTAAAAACCTGGGGAGGATTTGACCTAACTATCCTCAAGGTAAACTTGAATCCACTATCAGAAAGAATCGAAGTTCATACAAAAGGACTTACAAGCACCCCCGCTTGACTTCCTAATGCTACCAACCAGTAGAACTTACTGACACGACCACGTGCAAATTCCGAATCCACGGACTCCTTCTTTCTTGGATTCCCACCAGTTACAAGCACCCCCGCTTGTGTATTCTTTAAGCTTTAATGGCAGCAACTGTTTTGATCATCAAGGTGTAGAGAATATCTCCTCCTTGAAAACCTTAAGTTTGTGTAAAGGAAAACTCCTCTAGATCTCACAAGAGATTTACACAAACCGCAATATGAGCAACACTAAAACGTGGCTAGGGTTTTCCTTTTATACTTAGGAAAAATAAGAAACCCTAAAAATGTTTTAAAACAACTAGGGCTGAGTTGGAAAATTCTGCAAAAAAGCAATCTGCCTGAGTTTCGATCGGTCGAGCCTAAGCTTCGATCGATCGAGCCAGGCCGAAAGCCACAGTGCTTTCTGCTTTACACTCGATTCCAACTTTACATTGACATACAACTTTGAGCTAGCTTTAAACACTTCTAAACACATTGTTTTGATCATGATTTGCCAACAATACAAATTAGAGTTCTAAATACATAAAGTCCTACACTTTAGAACCTAACAAATGCCAAACCACCTCCAGAGTCTGGGTGCTTCACAATAATCCAACTAGGAAAAGTTAGATTTTCGTACAACTTCAGAAAACCTTCCTTATCAAATCGGGTTTCCATGAGAAAGCACACCGTGGGAGCTTGTTCCCTCACAATCCTGCAAAGGTCACAACCTATCCAAGGGTTCCCAAGCCCTTGGTAGTTCCAACTTAAGAGCCTTATTGTTCTCAACAGGGGTGATCCACCCCTCTCCCCCCCCCCCCCCCACGCACGGCCGTTGTATCATAATCATCATTAGTACTATCACTCTCAAACCTTCCTCTTTTTGCAGCATGTTCTTCTTGCATAACATTCATACCCGTGGCCTTGTTTAATTCCACTCCTCTCTTCCCAAGTGTAGGTAAGTATAGGTCCTTAGTAATTCCACTTAAGCCAAGTCTATATGGTTAAAGTGAGTCCATTTAGCTTGTCTTCAATACACTTGGCCCATTACAATCAGGAGCCCAGTTAGCCTTTAGTCTCGTGTCATCCATACTACCCACTGTAGTTAAGTTTGCATCACCATTATTTTCGCCCACAATATTCGTATCAACTCCACTAGTCACGTTGGCAGTCACTCTATTTCCGAGACCAATCTGCTGAGAATCAAGGATAATTCCATGCAACACAACGTGCCGGGAAACGGATGCAATCCCTTGATTATCGTTCAGCATCAAATCAATAGTTATCCCTAAACTTACGACCTTATCTCCATCTTTATCGCTAGGAAATTCTATAGCCACCTCCTCTGCCGTCAAACACTTCACCACCAATGTATGACGTGTATTCTCTACTATATCATCATCGGACTCAGTCCTTTGGGTTTTCTCACATCTTGGAGGAGATTTAGGGCAACCACCTGACGACTTCAGCCAATCCCCATACTGGTATTCCACTGTATTTCCAGTCTTCACCATCGTAAAGTGCTACACACACAGGTGCAAATCGTGTCCCAACAAACCACAATAATGGTGAAAAATGGGAAGGCGCTCATACTTAAACTTCACCCATGACCATATTCCATCTGACCCAGCTATAAAACTACCCCTTCGCAATGGCTTTTCAAGTGGTAAAGCCACTCGCACTCTCATATACAAGTTCTGCTCTACTTGTCTACGACTCCTCTCCACTTCCTCCAAAACTCCCAACCTACTTCCTACCTCCGACACAACCTTAGGGGAGATCATATCAAATGGGGCATCCCAAATTTGAACCCATAAAGATGCATGGGTCCATTTAATATTACTCCCAGTCATCCCTTTCTACCACCATTAAAGCATTAGGAGTTGATTATCAAACGTCCAAGGCCCACCCTTAAGAACTTGATTCATCTCAAACTCCGATTGGAATTTGAACTGAAACAAATTTGACCCCACCTCTATAATCTGCATTTGATCATCCATTCCCCATGCTCATCATAAAACCGTCTTCGCTGCCCTCCTATTAAACGCTTTACACATTAGGAATTTGCCAATGAGATTAAGACTGCAGCTTTCTAAGGCTTCCACACGTCCTTCATCAGAAATTTCTATAACCACTTCTTCATCAGCAGTCAATTTCATATTCTCCAAACCATCAATTACATCCTCAGCCATGACAACAATGATTCAGTTATAACAAAATAAAGCAAAAAGCAAAACCCTCAGGGCCAGCCTAAGGGAGGGAGGGACTTGTTGTTAGGCGAGAGGGAGAGCTCTAGCATGGGAGAGTTTATACTTGTATAATTTGAAAACGGCTTATTTTTAGTTTTTCTTGTTTTATTTAAAATATATATATACTTGTATTTATTTTTAAAAAGTAAGAAAAAAAAAGTTAGATTTTAAAAATCTATGCATAAAAACTAAAAAGAAAAACAAAATAGCTCATAAGTTAGTCATAAACACACATAGAATTATGCCTTCGTTGCAGGGATAAACCCAGGATTTTAAACTAGTGGGGGCCGAAGTATAAAGAAAGAAAGAAAAACTTTAAATAGGGATTCGTATAGTATTAAAAAATTATAAACACTCAAAATCATTGTTTCTTAATACCTTAAGATGTAATCACTGACTAACAAAGACAAAAACAAAAACAAAATAATGTTTTTTTTAATTCTAGGTTGGCTAGGATTTTTATTTTTATTTTGGTTAAAGTTAGAGCATTCACAGTGGTGATACTAACAATTTTAGCTTTTAACATCTTAAAAAGCTAATTTTTCTATTTTACCATCCCACTTTACAATACATCTGATATCAAATATTCTATTTTTTTTTTTATCACTTCATTTATATAATATAATCAACTCATTAAAATAATAAAGGAAGCAAGAGAATTTGAGTTTTTTAATTGAAGGAATAGATATAATCTTAATAAAATATTGTATTTTATTTTTAACAATTTGCTACTGTTAACTGGTATTTATACCAGTTTATTGTAGTTGCAAAAAAAATTAGTTTTAACTTCTCCAATAACACATTGTTTTTTGGTTCTTTGGTGGTAAAATAGTTTTTTTTTTTTTTTTTTTTACTAAAATACAATCACCATTGTGAATGTTTTTATTGTTTTTGTCAAATTTTTGGGTTGGATGCTATTTGGGTGAGACTAGTTAGGCTTATTGGGGATAAAGGGAGCCCAACTACAAAAATGAAATTTATTACAGCTATAAATAAATAAAAAACAATTTGGACCCGGGGGGGCCCGAGCCCCCACCTGGGTCCGTCCCTACTTGGTTGACATGCTTGTTGCCTAGCCGGATGGTGCCACCATTAAATCCCTCTCCTCAACTTTTTTTTCCCAGCTTTATCATACACTCCCATCATTCATATTAGTGGCAAATAATTGTCATGGTTGCTGCATTTTGGTGTTTTAAGCAAACTACTCCATAACCAGTCGAACCGTCTTGATCCACAGTTCCTCCAGTCAAACTATCCAGTTCTAGTTGAATTTACTTTTTGTGGCATTTCTATTTTTTTAAAAGCAATCGGATCATATTAATGTCTGGTTCCCAATTGAAATAGTTGAATCGGCCGGCCTAGTTCAATTTTTAAAACCATGGTCAAACTTGAAATTTTTTCTTTTAATTGTAAAATCCTTTGTAAAATGTTTTTACCTTAAAAAGCTTGGTAAATCATTTCACCAAAACACACAACAAATCTTCCAACCCATTTAGTGCCTAGTTCACCAAAGCTGGACGTAAGGTCAATTTGGTAACTGAGCTAGTGATTTTGTTGGTTTGTACTTGAAAATTTTTACATGTCACAAAGCATTTAAAAATATTTTATAGCAAAAAAAAATGGAGTGTTATGCTTCACCAATCACAACTTGTTACGTATACTTTTTTTTCATTTATTAACTCACTAAAGTTTTAAAAAAATAAAAGAAAATTCTAACACATAAAAAAGTTGTAATTGGTGGAGTATAAAATACAAAAAGTCGAACTAGAAATTCCTAATGGTCTAAAACCTATTTTGAAATAGGCATAAATTTCTTATGCTGAGTTGATTGCATTTCCATATCCAATTATCAAAATGGCTAACAAGTTTGTTCGCTGGCTTTGTTGCAATTGTTGCAGTGAGCTTTCATTGGAGTATTGCGAAAGAACCCGAGGAGTGGCAAGGGAATTACTTAAAGCAATATCAGAGAGCTTAGGGTTGAAACCCTTCTACATTGAAAAGGTCATGAATTTAGATAACAGTTATCAAATGTTCAATGCAAACTTTTACCCACCCTGTCCACAACCAGAACTTGCAATGGGCTTGCCACCACATTCGGACCATGGCCTGTTGTCTCTCGTCACACACAACGGAATTGGTGGCTTCCAACTACAACACAATGGGATGTGGGTCAATGTTAATGCCATTCCCAACTCCTTTCTAGTCAACATTGCCGATCAACTTGAGGTGCACCCTTTTTTCTCAATTACTCATTCTCAATTCCTATCTCACTCTTTTAATGTGCAATTTTACCTATTTTATGATTTCTTTTTTCTATGAAGTTTTTTGTTCTATTGCTAAATGTCCTTTTAAGTCAATGGTTCTTGTATGATTTTGGGGTCACAGGCATTCGAGTTCATGTTTCAAATTTTCGAATTTACAATAAGCTAAGACAAATTTCTATATGCCCTCTTAGGTTAGGTTTAGCGTTATGTTACAATGTTATTGCATTTTGTTGAGATTACATATGTTATTTAGCACTAGAAAGAAATATTAGGTAGAAGCACAAGGTATTTTGGTGATTCTAGTGGTTTTTTTGTTTTTTAGGTGGAGGGGGGTTATTTAGTCATTTTGGAGAATTTAGGAATATTTTGGTCATTTTAGAGTATCTAAGATATTTTGATCATTTTGGAGATTCTATGAATGTTTTGATCATTTTGAAAATTCAAGGGAATTTTGGTCTTTTTTTAGGTTTTCAGGGCATTTTAGTCAATTTGGGGGTTTGGGGGTTATTTTTCTAATTTTTAACATTCCAGGAGTTTTTTTGGTTATTTTTTTGATTCATGATATTATTGTTATTTAGGATATTATGAGAATATTTTAGTCATTTAAGGATTTGGATGGTTTTTTGGTTAATTTAGAGGTACCATAGGTGTTTTAGTTATGTTGAAGTTTCCAATGGTATTATGGGCATTTCAAAGATATTTTAGTTCAAAGGGTATTTTGGTAAATTTCAAAGCTTTGTGGAGGTATTTTGATCATTTTAAAGGTTTTAGGGGAGTTTTAGTCATTTTGGAGTTTCCATGTGTTATTTTGCTCATTTTGGGCATTTACAGAGTATTTTGGTCATTTTGGAGATTCTATATGTATGTTGCTCTTTTTTAAAGGGTATTTTGGTTATTTTGGAGGCTTTGGGTATGCACATTGTGAAGTGGATGAAGGTGGAAAACATCACTTTTATTTTTTTTTTTTGGCAAAAAATAATTTATGCCCATCATAATTGTATTTTCTTAGTCAATAGAAGATATTTTTAGTTTCTAGGTGAAATTCTTGGTTTCTTATAATTATCGCAATGTCAATTTGTTTCATTTCAGGTTTTGAGTAATGGGAAATACAAGAGTATTCTACATCGAGCAGTAGTAAACAAAAAAGTCACAAGGATATCACTTGTCATGACAAATGGACCATCACTTGATAAGATTGTCAACCCAGCACCAGAGTTAGTAAACAATGGAATCGATCAACCTGCATACCATGGGATAACATATAAAGAATACTTCCAATGGCAACAAAGCAATAGTCTTGATGGGAAAGGAATCTTGGATCGCATACGCATTTGAATTGTGTGAAGTAAGAGCTTTTGTCTTAGGGACACAACAAATGGCTATAGCCCGTGCACTTAATTGGACAAAGCGTCCATCAAATGCTCCACTCCATTTGATGAGATACGATACAAACATATATGTAGTTAATCTTAAACATGTATCCATATCATATTAGATCTAACTAGTACATTCGAGCACTAAACCTAAGACAAACCCTAGCTACTTAACTTCTTGTATAAGGTTTTATCGTCTATTATTAGTGAGTGTCTTTGTGCATAGCAAACTTATTAGTAATAATTTTCTTTTGGCTTATGGTTTTTTTGCTTATCCTGCATGTAGTCATTTACAAGCTTCCTTAGTGTGAATAGGGTATCATCACTATATTGTGTCAAGAAATCTACAATATATTCAGGCAGTTTTGTCAACAAATCCTACAATTTTGTACCCAAATTCTACTTCTACTCAACAGTCATTATCTGCCTAGCAAGCTCTGACTTAACACTAACATCATTCTATGCTGGGGTTTTGTTCTTTTTAGTGGGTGGAATTTGAGTAGTAGTTTCACTTTCTATTGATGAGGCAATGATTTCTCATAAGTTCTAACTATAAACTTCTTCTTAATAGCTTTGGGTGCAAGTGCCCCCACCGCAGATGTGGCAGATGTGGTTTCCTTATAATTATGCCTCGGCCTAGGGTGGACCGTATGAAGGGTGAAAATGGAGTCACCGCCTAGATTTAGTCTAGGAATCATATGTATAGCACCTTTATGTGAATGACTAATCTTACTAGAGCATGTGTCTGAAGTTTAAGTATGGGGATAGGAAGGTGTTAGGCACCCAACCCCACCCGATCCATAGGTCGGCCTCCACTCTTGTGTTCCAAATTCTAATCTCATCAAAGGGTCTTCTAATAAGTTATTCTAAACTAACACATACACACACACACACACACTAACATGCATCTAACATCCAAACATGGCATATCATGACAAGTGCATAAGAAGCCTACCATTTATATAACATGGCATTCACATTCGTTTACCCAAGGACAGCAAGTATATCACAAGGTAGTAGCATCAAATTATCATCAAGCACAAACCAAATATCATAGTGTCATTACACAAACCAAGCATGTTCATCATATTCAAGCATAGCATCATGGTATTAATCAAATCAAATGCATGTTCATATAATTATGCATGGCTCACCCTCTTATCTCACAGCATCACAACACCTATGCATTAATGCATGTTCTTATTCATATGCATGTTCATAGTGTTCATCAAGCATAAACCCTCATCATGTAATCCAAGCTAAAACAAGTAAAACATGTCATTCTACTGACCTATGACTTAATCATGTGAACTCTAAAATAAACAAAAGTCAAAACATGCATTTAAACATAAGAGAAAGCAAGAACAACAAAATCTAGGTTTCTGGTGGAGATACGTACAAATGCCGAAGCATGCAAATGTAAGTACGAGCCTGCGTACGCATCCCTACCCAAAAACACAATAGACAAGCACTAATCAAAATCTAATTTAAACAACCTAAAAGGCTTTCTAAACAAACGAAGAAAAAAAAAAAAAAAAAAAAAAAAAAAAAAAAAAAAAAAAAAAAACATAGAGGAATATTAAAGCAGGAAAAAAAATTTTAAAAAACAATAAATAAATTAAAAAAAGAGATTAAGACAAGAACAAGTGCCTCACACAAAAACTTCTAGAGCTTGATTTTAACTGTTCCCATCAGTCAATCTACAAAACAAAATACCCAGAAGGTTAATAAGTTTTAACTAGAAGGCTTTGGACTAAAATAAGTCCTAGCCAAGAAACTTTAGTTTAGGATGCTCTTCAAAATAAAAAGCTTCTCTTGAACCTCTTTTTTGGAGTAGATTGGCCATGGGGCCTTTTTATAGTATTCAAAGAGAAGGGGCGGAGACATCCCTAAGCAATGTGGGATTGCCTCTACTGCAATAATAATAAAAAATAAAATAAAATAAAACTTTCCTTACAAAAACTTTGAAACCCTTGATGCGTACGTAAACTCGAGGTTGCGTATGCATGGGTTAAGGGTGCGTACGTAGGCTCAAGGCCACATATGCACTCTTAGGGTTTTTGCATGTATTTTCTCTTTCCAACAATACCCTTCAACTAAATAGTTTCAATAGCCAAGCCCTAGATCAGCCATAAACCTTCTAGTGTTATCGTCATTGAGGAACAAGGGCTCAAGTCGTAAGAGGTACAAAATAAGGTGTTTACTATAGATCTCCATCTTGTTTTAAAAAATTTACTCTAAGGGGCGTTTGGTTCACCATGATATGCCCTTGATGTGATGTACATTACCTTAATGCAACATTAAGGTGTTCGGTTCATTTGATTTTTTTCTAACATTACCACAATCTAAGATTACAAAATATATCAAACCACCTTAATCACATCACCCTCTTAAATTTGGGTGATCTTACCTTACTTATTGATTGGGCTGCAATATTTATTGAATTGACAAAATTGCTCATACTAATAAATTTTATTTTACTCATGAGAATGATTGAAATATCAAGAAATCTCTAAAATACTCCAAGACTTCTCAAATGACCAAAATACCTTTGGAATAACCAAAATGACTAAAATGCACTAAAAATATCCAAAATATCCCTAAAACCTCCAAAATAACCAAAACGCCCCCAAAACCTCCAAAATGACCACAATACCCCAAAAATTTTGTAAATGTCCAAAATACCTTTGAAATCTCCAAAAATGACCAAAATACCCCAAAACCTCCAAAATGACACCAAAAAAAAAATAATAATAATAATAAAAATACCCCACGTTTTTACTAAGGGATAAGATTTAACAAGAATTTAAAACAAATTTAAATTATATTCAAACTAAAAGTCCATAATCATACATTTCTAAACTTAAATCCCACACAACCCAGGTTTTTAAATTATTGTTAACATCATATCAAATCATCATATCATATACTATACTATATAATAAAAATTGGCCTTTAGCCATGCTTGCATTAAGTGGCTACTCTCACTAACTAAAAAATTAATTATATCTTTTGTTAGGATATATTTCCTCAATTAAGGGATAATATTTAGAAACTATTTAATTTAGATAAAAATTCGTCATTTAAATTTCAGCAAATTTAAATTCTTTCAAACTAAAAGTTTATTATAAAAAATTTCTAAACTTAAAACCCACACAACAACCCAAGTTTTCTTTCTTAAAAAAACCCTTACATTTTGACCAAGGGATAAGATTTAACAATAATGTAAAAAAAATAAAAATTAATTCTATTCAAACTAAAAGGCTACTATCAAAGATTTATAAACATAAATCCCACACAACCCACGTTCCCCCCCCCCTCTCAATTTGCATGATTTAACAATAATTTAAAACAAATTTAAATTCTATTTAAACTAAAAGTCTATTATAAAAAATATCTAAACTTAAAGTCCACACACCCCATGTTTTTATTTATTTTTTTTTTTCAAGTTGCATCTTATTAAATTAATATTTTATTAGCATATTTATCTACAAAGCTCTTGACTAAAGGATACAATTTAACGATAATTTAATTTAGATAAAGTTTTATCATCTAATTATTAGAAATTTAAGTTCTATTCCAACTACAAATCTATTATCAAAAATTTCAGAACTTTTATATATTTAGCCATGACTTTTCAATACAATCCCTCTTAACCAATAAGTCATTCCTATAATTAAATCCCACACAATACATACTACGTTGTTGTATTTGTTTTTTTCAAAATGCAAATTATGCTTATGTTTTAATATAATAAATTCATCTTACTTATTATTATTTACTTTTGAATTTGCATGCAGGATATTATGCCAAAGGAAGTTTACTACAAAGAAGCAAAACAGTAGACACCCATTTAAGTTCTTGGTTCTTTTATGTAAGTTTTTATTTATTTTTTTATATTCTCAATTTTTGAACTCTTTTGTGTATGTTTTGATTTTTGATTATAGATATTGTATTTAATTTTTTATTAAACTCTAAACAATCATAACTTTAAAAAAAAAAATTATTAGAATTATTTACTTATTTTATAATTTATTATTACTATTTATTAATTAATAATTTAGTTTTAATTATTTTAAAAATTTTGAGCTTATATATGAATCTTCATTAAGCCATACATCACACGAGAATAATACTAGTTTGACAATAAAGTAGTCTATATAAACATGATTATTGCTTATACGTAACATAACAATATTGCCCACGGCTACTCAGCTAACTCTCTCTTTCTTATGTTCTCCTCGTTTCTCCTCATCCAGTCATCCGTGGCTTTAGCAATTTCACTTGATACCAAAACCTTGAAGGCATCACCTGTTCATCCACCTAAGATAACAAGAGTGAAAGCAATAGTTGAAAACAAATTCATGAAATTTTATAATTAGATATTATTAACAAATACAATATAGGACAATGTTCACTCTTCATATTGATGGAGGCCTCCATCTTTGTGCAATTTCGAGGACAAAGTTGTATACTCCAATCTGTGAAGAAAAATAAGTAAATGACGTTCACTTTCATGAACGCAATTTGCAATTGATGCTCCTGTAGTGTGTAACAAGGGCACTTGAATTCGATTTTTAGGGTATTAATAAATGGATTGTGTACAATGCTTTTCAACTGAATTTCTCTATCATCATTTGATGTGTTTCCAGAAATAACAGCGGTGTAGTAGTAGGGGTGTCAAATGGGTGGGTTTGGGGTGGGCATAATTGGGTTGGAAATATAAAACCCATTTACCCATTAAAACCCATTTAACTAATTGCTTCTAACCCAAATCCAACTGAACCCAATTATTATGGGTAAACCCCAACTCACCCAATTACCCAATTATCAAAATTACCAAAATGCCATTAATGTGAAAACTCCAACAATTTCTTGGATCCCTTTTCCACTCTCTCAAAGTTATCAGTTTTTTCTCCGGAAAATTTGTATAGTTTCCATCAAACCAAACAAAACTGAATCAAAAGAAAAAACAAATAATAATAAAATTGACCTGCTCTCCAACATCATGTTAGAGGTGACAACGAATTTCGCGCTGGCGAGATTTTCGACAACGAGATTGTTGTAGAAACCGATTAGACTGACGATCAAACAAATCAAAAAAGTGAAAAACAAAGAAAAAACTTTTCTTTACAATGGCCTCAGTTGTGAAAAAAACGATGGTCTCCTCTTCTTGCTGTATCAACATCGATCTTTCCTCCTCCTCTTCTTCTTCTTCTTCTTCAATTTCTAGAAAGCTTACGGCAATGGCTTCTGCATGATCTTCTTCTTCTTCTTGTTGATTGTTTTGATTTGCATGATCTTATGTTGAATGATGATGATGATATTCAAGATGCCTATTGCAAGCTTTATAATTTTTGTTTGAAATCTCTTGAATGTTCTACAAAATCAAAAGCTAAGTTTCAAAAGGTCAAACTTGAAAAAGATGATTTGATTGCAAAATTGGATGAAGCCAATAATTTGAATGAGAATTTTAAAATTCAAATTTCATCTCTGGTGGACAAAATTAAGAGTTTGGAAGAGCAACTAGTTGATCTCCTTCTAGGAAACCGAGTAGTTCTAAAACTACTCATGTTTGTCACCATTGTGGTGCTTCAGGTCACACTCGTCCGAATTGTTTCAAGTTGTTTCCTCATAAGCGAGTGTCAAATAGGTTTCATCCTTTGTCTAAAGGCTCTGTACCTATTCTTGGTGAGTTATTAAAAGGTTTGAGCTTTTTAACTCAATTTCAGGGGAATTCTAATTCCTCTATGTCCTTTAGTAGTCATACTAGGACACGTGCCTTTTCATCTTCACGACCAAAGACTCGTGCTGTGTGGGTGATAAAAGATCCTAAGGCTTAATTGTCTTTCTATTTGTCCTTTGCTTTAATTCTTTCTATCTAAAGTTGGACTTTCTTTTTGGAATCATGCCCTCATGCATTTGCATCTAGTTTTATTCATTAAGTTGTTTTTTTCAACATGTTTTTGTTTGTTTTCAGTTTTTTTTTTATTTATATAAAAATAAAAATAAAAAATTGAAAAATCAGAAAAATACAAAAACAGTGTGTGTTTTGTGTACATTAGTACTTGTGTATCTTGGATGGCCATTGAAACAAAGTTTTCTAAACTTTGTATCTCTTATAGTTTAGATCAGTATCTCTATGCACAACTAAGCAAGTGAGCTTTTTCACTCTTATTTATGATGAGTAAGATTAAGTTATCTCTTGTACTTAACACTCGTATCACTCTTTTTGACGGAAAGGACTAAAAAATCCTAAGAGAAAGGTATAAATAACCATCTCACCACTGTTACCCGCCAATCATAATATGATACATGTATGCTTCGGCATAGCAAAAGTGCAATATCAATGACATTTGTGTGCTTCGACATAGCAAAATTAGAATGTCAAATGCTTATCATCAATGGGTATTTTCTTTTCTCTCTCTTATATGCCCATGCATGATTTGCTTAAAAGAAAAATATGCAAAGAAAAATAAAAAGCAAAAAGATCAAAAATGCTTTAAATATGATTGTAAGTGTGTATTCTAGGAGATATGGGAGTTATAGGATGTACCTCGAAGGTGATAGTCCCCATCAAACAGTTATGATTATGTGTGAGTTAAATTGATTTTCTCATATCTCAAATCATCATAACTTGTGTACACTTATGCAATTTTGCGATGTTTTTTACACATAACACGCAATATTCTTTGCTACTCTTGATACATGTGTAGGTACAATATGATTTGGCCATCACATGGTTTTATATGTGTTAATGTATGCTCACTAAACTGTCTTAACATTTTTTTTTGGAAATATAAAATTGGTTAGATGTGTTTAGTGTGTGTGTGTGTTTTTGGGATCATTGTGCTTAAAATTTTTGTTGAGAGATGTTTTTGAGAGCCTAAAATGTTGAATGGATCTTTGGTTGAGTTGCATGCTTGATTGCATTCATATCTATGTTTTTTCCTTCTTGAAAAACAATTTTTAAGCAATCTCGACACCTCCTCGATACCTCCTCGACACCTGGCCTTTTGTCGAGCTCTTAAGGTCTTTTCTTATTGCAATCTCGACAGATCCTGAACAACAAGTGGATCGAACGAGGAAGTTCCTAGATCCTCGATAGCTTCTCGACAGCTAGTTCGATTGATCGAGCTTCTGCTCTTGCTTTTGGTGTTTCTTCCTCGACACCTGCAGCTATCGACGGCCTTTTTCTCGATACCTACCTCGACAGATGTCTTGACACCTCTTGACACCTTCATCTGTCAAGATTTACTGAGGCTCTATTTAAACACCTCATGTGATCCTCCTCTCATTTCTGTCGATCTCCCTCTCGGTTGCCTTGACTCTTCCCGTCCTAAACTCTCTCACCTCACTCCAAAACCTCTTCCTCAAGGTTCCTCAAGCTTTCTCAAGATTTTGTTCACTTGGTAAGCTTTTAATCTCTTCCATTTCATGCATTTCATGTTTTGAAACCTAGGTTTTGGGGTTTTTGAAAATTTTTGGGATTTTTCAAAGTTAATGAGTTTTTGTTGAAATTTTGGGTTTGGTTTTGAAGATTTAATCTTAAAAACTTCATGAATTGCATCACATTTGCATTATAACAGTATTATCATGCATTTAGATGTGTGCAATCTGTTTATGTGCTGGTAGGATTGGATTGGGCTGAGCCCATGATGCAATTTTTTTTGCATATCACATGTTCATGCATTCCCCATGCATACGTACTTTTTTTTCAATATACTTGCTATATTTGAACTGTTTGGAGCTTTTCTGATTGTCTCTTTCTTCCCCCTCTCTCTCTCTTGTTTATGTTAGTCATGTCTATGGCACCAAAGCGTAAGTCAGCTCCATCCCAGAACCCTTTGTGTTCTAGGGCATCGTCTTCCTTTGATCCTACTCCTTCTCACATTCGGTTCCGTGATGAGGATGCCTGAAAGGACTTCTCGGAGAACTTTTCTCGACGAGGTGTTCATTCAGAACACCGAGTCATTTTGGTGGACTTCGCCGACACTAACCTTCCCACTGTCATTCACAATCGGGGATGGGAGTCACTGTGTGACATCCCGGTCACTTGTTCTACCGTGTTGATCCAGGAGTTTTACTCCAACATGCATGGTTTCGATTTTTCAGTACCTTTCTTTTCTACTCGCGTTCGAGGTACGTGCATTGTAGTCACCCCGCAGCTTGTTGTAGATGTGCTTCATGTTCCGAGGGTAGAGCATCCTAACTACACCGGTTGTGAGCGTCTGAGAACTATGTCCAAAGACGAGATGATTTCCGCTTTCTGTGAGCGTCCTGCAGATTGGGGTGATTGTCAATTTACACCATGTCGGCCTTTTGCTAAAGGTCCTAAATTCATGAACACGGTGATAACTTTTGTTTTGCACCCACTCTCTCACTATAACTCTATCACAGAGCCTCGTGCTTGTTTTTTGCTTTCATTGTTAGAGCACCTCACTATAGATTTTCCTTCACACTTTATTCTTTCTATCTTAGATGTGTATAGGGATACGACTACTCGTGATAAGCTTATTTTCCCTTCGGCTATCACATGGATTCTATGCCATTTTTCTATTCCTTTTCCCTCTTCCAACCATTTTCCTGTCATGTGTGTCATAGACTACAATACCATTAAACGTAGTGAGGCGAAGTTTCGGTCTCGGCAGTTGGATTCAGTAACTCCTCCCTCCCGCTCTACTCTGTCTCGTTTTACTCCATCCACATTCGCTCCCTCCTCTTCTTCGGGCGATGTGACTCTAGGAGACATCATGGCGTAGCTGCAGCGCATAAATGCTTGCCTTGATACTCTCTCTACGGAGTTGTATCAGGTGAACATTTGTGTTTGTCATATTGCACGGTGACAGGCATCCATGGGTGGTTTTGTTTCTAAGGATTCTCCTCCACCACCTCCTCCTTTAATAGCTTCTGATTCTGAGGATAAGGATGATGATGATGGTGATGACGATGATGCTTCAGATGATGATGATGGAGATGCTAGCTCTATCGATGAGATGTCTACTTGACACTCTTACTCTTTGTCTCTCATGACAAAAAAGGGAAGTAGTTTTGGATATTGAAGTAGTCATTCTTAGGGGGAGAGTTAGTATAGGATATTTTGTTAGGCGAAGTGTTGATATCTGAGGGATGTAGTGAGGATTACTTGTATCTTTTTCTTTTCTCTATTTTAGATACATGTGTTCTTGTACATGGATCTTGTGACCATTTTTGACATACATTGTACTTATCTTCTTTATATATGTTGATGTATGTTTCTTTTACCTACCCTTACATGTGTTGTTTCTTTTCTCTCTTTATGCACATGCTTCTTATTACATGTATGCAATCTATTATTTTTGTTTCACACAAAGATGCCTTGATGAGTTTTGTTTAAAAGTGTTTTAGAAATACAAGTTGTCAAAGTCTACTTGCCATAAACTCTCTTCTTACAAAGTTTTTCAAGAGTTTGTATTAGGATAGATTTTATTGTATTCAACAAGTGAATATAAGTTGAGTGATTTATCACTTCTCTTATATATTTATTTGTTTGTTGTGGTTTGTCATGGATTGTCAAAAGGGGAGATTGTTAGGACATATGTGATTCACTTGTTAGGAACATATGTCACTATTTCATGTAATTGGCTTATGCTTTGACAAAATGCACTTTACTTGTATTTGGGCAGATTTAGGATGTGTTTAAATATTTCAAGAAACTATGTTTCAAGATCAAGTGCTAAAGCCTTCAAGTTTGTCCAGGAAAACAAGCTAAAAGTACAGAGTTACTAAAGCTTAACAGCTAGCATGTGTCGAGGTTTAAGAAACTGTTTCAACCCCGTGGCTTGACAGCTAGCTCGACAGATGCTCAACAGCTTTGATTTGTCGAGGTTTACAAAAATAGAATTTCTAATTTGTTTTTCTTGGGATCCATAGATGTGTCTTTGGGCATTCTTTTCTCCTAACCCTAGACATATAAAAGGATTGTTTTAAGGGCCGTCAAAAAGTTCACAAGTTGCGCAAGCTTTGAGAAAAGTCTGTTCAAGCAAATTGTGACCGAAGACAAAGTTTTACCCTAGTTCATCTCTTCTAAAGAAGTTGCTATGTATGTGCACCGTAGAGTTTTGTGACCAAGCATCTTCTTGATCTTCATCGTGTGGATGAATTGAAGAACTTTGCAGCCAACAACCTTCTTAGTTGGTGATTGAAGTCGCGTACTGGGATCCGTACAATTGGTTAGTCACGTACTTGGGAGCCGTGCATCAAAAGGAGGAACTGTCACTATAGAACAAGTTCAATTGGGTATTGGGGTAAGGGTTCAACTATAGGTTGATAAGGTACTTGGGATTCCTTTACTTCTAACTGCTTGTTGTGATAATAGTGGAGTTTCAAGAGTGGTGACCTAAAAATCACTCGGTGGGGTTTTTGCCGTTATGTTTTCCCCATTCTTAAACAAATGACCGTGTTATTTATTTTCCGCTGCATAATTAGTTTATTGGTGATTTGTTTGTACTACCACGCGTTTGCATTTGATTAATTATTAAACTTGGCTAATTAATCAATTAATTTATCACAAAGGGTCAATATGTTTTTGGCCTATCAAATAGTGCGTTCGAATAGTTTATGGTGCAAAGTGTAATCTAAGATATAGTTTAAGGTGGTAAAGTATAATTTCTCTAATTTTTTAAAAATAAAATACACATGTTAATAATCCATTCGCTTACACACCCAAATTTATTGTGGTTGTATATGCTTTTTAGATATAAGTGATATTTGACTTTTTTTTTTTTTTTAAATGTATAAAAACATTATTTATTAAAACATTTATTATATCTTAACCACGATCTTAGTCATTAAAAAAATTCTTTAAAAAAATTATTAAGTAATGCATTTTCTTAACAAAGGCAATATATATATATATAGAGAGAGAGAGAGAGAAACTAACACGCATAACTTAATGCCACTATTAACATCTACTGAAATATGAAAGTGTGTGGCAATGGCTCTCGTTCTATATTAGTTTTTTCATACTGTGTGCAGATTGAGAGTGGTAGCAGTGTACTACACACTTTTGTACAATGTCAGCTCTTGAATTTATTTTAAAAGTCTCTTACAAATACAAACTATGCCAACGGTAAGCAAAATCTCGTGGGTTCAAAATTTTATTTAGAGTGTTCAAGTTTTTTTTAAGGGTGGTCAATAATTCAAATTAATTTAAAAAATAATTTTTTTTTAGGGTATGTAATTTTTCCCCCCAACTCAAGGTGTATCTTGGTCAATATTTTAAATACTAACTTCCCACAAAGTATCTCTTATACTTTGTTAGGTTCTAAGGATTAGGAACTAATGTATTAGAACTCTAATTTGTATTGTTGGCAAACCATGATCAAAACAGGTTTTAGTCTTGTTTAGACTTGCTCAAAGTGTATACGTTTTATGTAAAGTTGGAATCGAGTTACTGCAGAATTTATTGTGCAATTTTGTCTGGCTCGATCGATCGATTGAAACTCGAGCAAAATGTTTTTCTGCAGAATTTTCCAACTCAGCCCAAGCCTGTTTGATGTGTAGGGTTTTATATTTTGTCTTAAGTATAAAAGAGAAAACCTTAGTCATGTTTTAGGTTGCTCCTTATGCTGTGTGTGTGAATATTTTGTAAGATCAAGAGGTGGTTGCCTTCACACATACTTAGGGTTTCCAAGATTCAAGATTATGTCAAGAACTTGGTGATCAATTCAGTTATTGCATTAAGAGCTTAAAGATATACAAGCAGGAGTGCTTGTACTTGCTGGAGAATCCAAGAAAGAAAGAGTCTGTGGTCTCGGAGCTTATACGTGGTCGTGTTAGTAAGTTTTCTACTGTGGGTAGCAATAAGATGTTAGTGGTCTAAGTTGCTATTGTAAAACTTCGATTCTTTCATAGTGGATTCAGGTTTACCTTGAGGATAACTAGGTTAAATCCTCCTCAGGTTTTTACCGGTGTGGTTTCCTGGGTCATCATATCTTTGCGTTCTTTATATTCTGCATTTACATTGATATGATTATATGATTGTGTTAACCTAGATCTAAAATTTGGACTAAAGTAATCACTTGGCTAATTTACTAGGTTAATCTGATTGTGTTTATAAGGGGTCTAAAAACAAACAAGTGGTATCAGAGCGGGTTGCTCTCTTATTATAGATCTTTTGATCTCTAAGCTGATCCTTGACCCTTGTTGTCATAGAACACTGACACTCTCTTGTTATTCCACCTCACTTTGATGGGAATAATTATGCTTATTAGAAAGTAAGGATCAAAGCTTTCCTGAAATCAATTGATGAGAGAGTCTGGAACTCCGTTGAATATAGATGGAAGAAGCCCACTACTCCTGTTAGTGAGTGGAAAACTTCTTAAAAAGAAGCAGCCGCGTTTAATAGCAAAGCTATGAATGCTATCTTTAACGCTGTTTCTATGGAGGAATTTAAGAGAATTTCTAATCTTAAGGTTGCTCATACTGCTTGGAATACTCTCCAGATTGTGCATGAAGGCACAAAGGCTATTAAAATTAATAAGTTGCAGCAATTAACTTCTAAATTTGAAAGCATTAGGATGTCTGATGATGAATCTTTTGATGAATTCTATGCTAAGCTTAATGATATTATTAATTCTGCATATAATTTGGGTGAAATCTATGATCAACCTAAAATTGTTAGGAAGATTCTTAGATCTTTAATTGAAGATTTTAGACCCAAAGTGACTGCCGTCACTAAGAGCAAGGATATGGACTCCATCCCTGTTGATGAACTTGTAGGATCTCTTCAATCCAATGAGTTGGACCTACCTAAGACTAGAAAATCAAAATCAATGGCTCTCAAGTCTGTTGATGATGTTGAGGCGAGTGGATTTGATGATGATCTTTCTGCTACAGAGATTGCTTACCTTGCCAAGAACTTTACAAATTTTCTTAGGAACAATAACAGAAGGGCAAGAGGTAATAACACTATTGAACCTAGAAATTTTAGGAGGAATAATCCCACTAAGGTTAATAACACTGAAACACCTAAAGAAAAAGTAGGTCAACCTTCTTATAATTCAATGGGTCCTTAATGTTTTGGATGTCAAGGGTATGGGCATATGAAATCTGAATGTCCTACATACTTGAGGTCTAAGGGTAAGGCTATAGCTGTAATCTTTAGTGATGATGAAGTTTCTGATGATGAGTCTGGTTGTGACGAGGATGGAAATTTCATTGCTTTCACTGCTACTGCTGTAGTCAATGAAAATGTGTCTACTAAAGAGAACCCTTCTAATGGAGAACTCTCTGAGGACGCAAATCTTCAAGAAGCCTATAATAAACTTTGCAAAGTTACTGCAAAGGATGCTATGAGTGTTGAATTAGGCTTAAAGAAAATTGCATCTCTTGAGCTTGATAAGAAAAATTTTCTTATGAATTTATTTGATGCTATTGAACTTTTGAATAATGTGAAGACTGAGAATATGCTTTTGCTTGAAAAAGTCAAGAATTTGGAACATGAACTATCTGTTGCTAGAGAACAAACTGATAGGTCTGCAAGCTCCAAACTTGATCACATGCTAAGTGTTCAAAAGTCTCCCTCTGAAAAAACTGGCTTAGGTTTTGTAGAAAGTATCTCTGTGTCTGCACCCCATTCCATAAACTTTGCTCCCTCTTCTTCTTCCAAACCCCCTGTGAGTGAGGTTGTCAAACCCTCTGTGAGTGAGGCTAAATCTGTAGAAGTTACACCACCTAGGAAGATTAGGGTTAATCTTCAAGACTCTAAACCTAAGGTTCCTAACCCTCCTAAGGGCAAGTTGCACGATAAGCCTCCATGGGTTTGTCATTTTTGTGGAAAGTCTAGGTACATTCGTCCAAACTGTTTCAAGCTACAAGCTGCTAAGAGAGAAAACAAACCAAAAGTGCATGTGCCTCAAGCACAAGATCCTATGGTACTTATTGGTGAATTGGTAAATGCTCATTCTAGGATTTTTTTTTATTAAAATAAAATAAAATAAAAGGGGGGGGGGGGGAAGCAAAATGTGTTTTGCATTATTTTCTTGGATTTGAAATCAAGGTTGGCCAATTTATTTTTACATAACATGTTTATGTACTTTGTTTAGTTTTGATGAGCTTATTTCTTGCACTTTACTAGTTGAAACTTTGTAGTGCATGTTGTGTGGGATAGATGTTTATAGTTTTTAATCACTTTATCTTGATCTTGAAGTCACATGCCTTTGATTGTCGGACTTGATCCTTTTGAGAAAGGCATAAATAACCATCTCACCACTGTTTACTAGCCAGTGATGAACACCTTAATGCATATCGTAAGATTTTGTGCTCGAGAAAGTGTAGTACATACACAAAAAGAACATAAGGTGTAGCCTTAGTTTAAATGTTAAAATTGGTGTGTACATTATTGGACTTAACGTTAAATCAAACAAATAAAATTTGTGTGTACAATATAAGGCAAATCAAGAAACTTACATGATTGCAAGCTTGTTTTCTAGGAGATGTGAGAGTTATATGATGTAACTCTTTAGATGATAGTCTCTTTCAAATTCAATGTGATGAATTTTGTAGAAATTGTGGTTGATTTCTATATTCATATCACCTCATATGTATCTCAAGTTTTTGCTAGTTGCATACACTACACAAGTTTCTCTTTACTAAACTTTGTACATGTTATTGTGTGTGATTTTGGTTTGGCCAACCAAGTTTGAAAATTCCTTAAATTTGGTGCAAAATGTGTTTGAAGCTTGAAAATTTAAGAAGAATTGTTTGAACATCTTAATTTTGGGAAAACTGGGTTGAAAACAAGTGTTTTTGAAAAGTATTTCATCTCATACTCATGCATTTTATTCATAAAATTCAATACTTTGAGGAGTTTCTGCAATATTTTGCTTTGATTTTCAAAAAAACTGTTTTTTCCAAAATTTCGACCAATCGAAAGTTTTTTTCGATCGATCGAATTGCGATTAAATTTTTGGTTTGGTTCTGTGTGTTTCGATCGATGCTCGATTGGTTCTAGATCAATCAAAGCATTTTCGACCGATCGAATCTTTTTTTCGATCGATCAAAAATCGTGTAGAGAGTTTTTTAAAAACTGAGTTTCTCACATGTTCTTCACTATTCAAACTTTTTTCAAAAGTCTTTCTCTCTCTATTTGATCGGTCCAAGGGTCAAAGCAAGATTTTTGTCGTTTTCAACCAAATTTCTTCAAGGGTTTTTGTCATCTAAGGCCGGTAAGACCTTTATAACCCTCCTTTTTCTTTTATTTTCAGTTTTCTTGCATTTTTTGTCATGCATTTGGGCTTATTTTCGAACCTAAGGGAAATTGGGATTTTTGATGATTCAAGCTTTTTCTTTGGAAATTGAGCGATGGGTTTTTATTGTGAGACAATATAAAACTGTTCTTGGTGAATTAATTTGATCAATTTGGTGAATTGAGAAAATTTGAATTTTCTAGGGCTTAAAACTACCCGAATTGGGGATTTTGTTCAAATTAAGTTTAATTGATGAAATTGGCTTGTTGAATTGATTAATTTGATCATTATAAACTGTTTTCTAACTTGTGTGATGATCAGTTGGTCAATTTGGTACAAATTGAACAAGTGGATTTTCAAATTTTTGGGGGGTTTTTGTTATAAACTCTATGCTTAAGCCAATTTTGTGATTCTAAAATTAAATTGAACTTGTTATCACTGCATTAGAGCATGAATCATGACATTTATCTGTTCATGCATCATATAGATTGTCATTTCTATATTTTTTTGTGTTCTAACTTGCAGTCTACCCTTGGTTTTTCTTGTTTCTTTTTGGTTCTTTTCTATTTGTCTTGTCCTTTCCTTAGCATCATGCCTAGGAAAACTAGAGCCAATAGGACCTCCACTTCTTCTCCTTCCCCCACCTTTGATAGTGATAGGTTCCTGAGTGAGAAAAACCAAGAAGTGTTTGAGAAGCTTAACCTTAGGAGAAACATTTGGGCTGAGAGAAAGGTTCTTTTAGATGAGCTAGATCTCGAGATTAGGCGTAACTTTAAGCTTAGGGGCTAGTTACCTTTATTGGATATTTCTCATCCACCTCCGGCTACCTTGATCAAAGAGTTCTATTCGAACCTCTCTATCCACTCCTATGATGCCAACACTCTCATGAGGAGTTGGGTACGGGGTGTAGGGTACACCATTACCCCTTTAGTAGTGGCTGATGCCCTTGGGGTGCCAATGGTCGAGCATCCTATCTACCCTTATAATGAGTCTCCTCCTTTGGATGTCATCATGTCTTATATCACTGGGTCTTCTATCCAATGGGGTTCTGATCCTCGAATCACCACTGCTGAGCTCACTGAGATTCATTATCTCTTCTTTAGGATTGCTTGTAATTCTTTTTGGCCTATCTCTCATCTACACACCATTCCTTTGGAGCGTTGTGCATTTTTGTATGCCCTGGTTACTGATGCTCCTATTAGTTTTCCTCGTCTTTTTATTCGTTCCTTGATTGAGGTGCATAGGAGTAGTTCTACTGCTCATGCTTTGTTCTTTTCCGTTTTTATTCATCGGATTCTTTTGCATCTCGGTTTAGTTGAGTTTCCTGTGTCTGAGCCTGTACACATAATTGCTCCCATAGGTGCCACATTTATTTAGTAGAGGGCTGCTTAGTTGAGAGCTAGCTTTAAACGCCCTAGGGTAGAGCCTTCCGGTGTCACACCTCCTCCTCCCTCTTCTACAGGTGATACTACAACTGAGGAGCCCGTTGATCATGTTCTGATGTTGCTGTTGCTGATGTTCCTCCACCTCCTACCTTAGATGATTCAAAAATTTGACGTATGTTGGAGACTGTCATGACCGTTCAGGTGGCTCATGGATAGATTTTGGTGGACATGCTTGATGAGCTTCATGCTTTGTAAGTGGATCTGAAGCATTTGAGACGATCGCCTCCGCCACCTCTTTTTGATGATGTGTGATTGCCTTTTTTGGCATTCCATCACAAAAAGGGGGAGTACACTTGTAGAGGATTTTTGCAGTTAGGGGGAGATTTTTGTACTTGTGGAGCTATTAGAATGTATCTAGGTGCTTCATTGTGTTTTTACATTTTTTTTTTTGGCTCATGATGTATTTTTTGTTTTTGATTGGGTTTTTCATGATAGGGGGAGATACATTGATTTGTATATGTTTCTTGTTTCACATTGCTTATTGATTTATATTTATGAGTTATTCATGATATATGTCTTTATTGTGTGTTATGTGAAATCAGGAAGTTATTTTTGTTTTACTTGTATTTTCCACACATGTATTTATGCGTTTTTTGAGTGTTTCAGGAAATATACAGGTTGATTCAATCATGCTGCTGTCTACACTTACAACTGATAGATAGTAGTTAGGTTGAAGTTTTTGTGTTAGGCTATGTTTTTATATTGGCTGTTTTTATGTAAACTTTGAGCAATTTTGTTTAGTTTTGTGTTTTGTCATGGATTGCCAAAGGGAGAGTTTGTTAGGTTCTAAGGATTAGGAACTAATGTATTAGAACTATAATTTGTATTGTTGGCAAACCATGATCAAAACAGGTTTTAGTCTTGTTTAGACTTGCTCAAAGTGTATGCATTTTATGTAAAGTTGGAATCGAGTTACTGCAAAATTTATTGTGCAATTTTGTCTAGCTCGATCGATCGAAATTCAGGCAGAATGTTTTTCTGCAAAATTTTCCAACTCAACCCAAGCTCATTTGACGTGTAGGGTTTTATGTTTTTTCTTAAGTATAGAGAGAAAACCCTAGTCACATTTTAGGTTGCTCCTTATACTGTGTGTGTGAATCTTTTTTGAGATCAAGAGGTAGTTGCCTTCACACATACTTAGGGTTTCCAAGATTCAAGATTATGTCAAAAACTTGGTGATCAATTCAATTGCTGCATTAAGAGCTTAAAGATATACAAGCTGGAGTGCTTGTACTTGCTGGAGAATCCAAGAAAGAAGGGGTTTGTGGTCTCGGAGCTTGCACATAGTCGTGTCAGTAAGTTTTCTACTGATGGGTAGTAATAGGATGTTAGTGGTCTAAGTCTCTATTGTAAAACTTCGATTCTTTCATAGTTGATTCAGGTTTACCTTAAGGATAGCTAGGTTAAATCCTCCCCAGGTTTTTACCGGTGTGGTTTCTTGGGTCATCATATCTTTGTGTTCTTTATATTTCGCATTTTACATTGATATGATTATATGACTTGGCTAATTTACTAGGTTAATCCGATTGTGTTTTTAAGGGGTCTAAAAACAAACATACTTCTTTACATCATACAAAATTCGTTTCTCACAAAGTACCCATATGTACTTCTCATATATTTTTCCATACATATTACAAGATCCATTTCCCACAATTATCTACACATACTTCCTTATACATCTTACAAATTACATATCCCTCAAAGTACCTATACACGTTCCCCATACATCTTACAAATCCATTTTCCCACAAAGTATCTATACGTACAAACACCATATCTCACAAAACATTTATATTTCTTACTATCTCCATACTTTCCAAAAAATACCAAATACTCTTCCAAGAGCAAATTACAAAAGCCCTTCTAATGGAAGGTATATAAACATCAAATACTAAAAGCCCTTCTCCAAGTAGGCACACAGATTTCATTTTAAAACCCTTCTCACAAAAGGCATACACTTCTAATACCAAAAGCCCTCCTTATGAAAGACACAAATTTATAATACTAAAAGCCCTTCTCATTGAAGATAACATCACTAAAAAAGCATTACATGGGAAAAATCATTTAAGTGCATGATAAATAGAATAAACTTAACCAACCTCTACACACGGTTGGAGGTTGCACCCTCTAGTTGCACCCATTTTTCCCCTTTAATCACGAAGCCACCATGAAAGGACTCATAATATCATACTACAATGTTATTTTGTTAAAGATATATTTTGTTAAAATATTAATTGCTTTTACTTTATCATTTTATCTCTAGTTTATCTTTTACACTCTACATTACGTGTTATCTTGTTTTAACTTAATATATATTGTGCACTTCTTCTTATGGTATCAGAGCCAACATCATTAATTAATATTTTTAGAAAGTTGTCAATTTTAGACTGCAACAATTTATCAGAAAGTTGTTCAGCAATCCTTTTATATCTAACTTCTTGTTTTAAAAACTTTAGATGTTTGGTTTTAGCATGGATCAAGTTTAATGAATCATCAGTATCAATTTCAAATTTTGAAGCAAATTTAAACTAACTTACTGCCCAAAAGTGTCAATAGTTATACCATCATGTTCAGAGAGAAAAGGATATAAAGAGTTTATGAAGAAGACCAAGGATCACTTTATCAGTCATGTTTTTGACAAGAACAGAGGGTATGAATCATTCCTCCTTGAATGCAATTCATATCAGCACCAGAATCAATCAATAACATTGAATTCATATTCATGGCAAACAAAAATTTTGACTTTTGAAAAGCATTTTGGGGGAAACAATTTGTTAATAATACTAAGTTTATTATTAGTAAGAGCGTTACCAGAAAGAGGAGCCTGTTGGCTGGAGCCATCATCATCTCTTTGCTCTTCGGTTTACTATCAAATTGTTGGTTATCAAGTTGTTTGTCAGTTTTTGAAAGTAATAGTTCTTGTTCTAGATCAAAGTTATCTTTTTTAATGTTTTGGAATTCATTTTTTAGCTGAAATATTTCTTCTTTAATAATAGCAACTTCATGTTGTAATTCGTTAACGGTTAATTCTTTGGATTTCTTTTTATTAAATCTTTCCAAGGTTTCATCAAGATTAATCTTGGATCTTGGTTTTTTATCATTTTCATCTTTAATCAAAGTTTTCTTGAGCTTCTTAAGATATTCTTCTTTTAGCTTAGGGTTATCAATTTGACGTATCAGGGTTATTAACAAATTTTCTTGTTCTTCACCTTTAGTTAGAGTACTAACAGTTTTGTTACCTTTGGAGAGAACATTAATAGTATTGCAACAAGAATCTCTACAACCAATTTTAATATTAGGAGAACTAGAGGTAGAGGTTTCACTGTTAGAGTGATAACCTGAATCAAATGAGGAAGGAAAATCCTTTTCGAAAGAATCAGACAAAGCAGTAGATTCAAGGATCTGAAACAGTTCTGCTTGATCATTATCATTAATATTTAGCATATTAAGCTTATTCTTCAAATTACTGGGCCCTTGAGTAGTTCTGTCCTTGAGTCCATCTGAAGGCAATATTTGAAGGTGCAAGGAGTTTTTTGGAGGAATATCAAAGAATCATGGCTTCACAGGTTTAACGGGTTCTGGTATAGTTTTACTGGGCCGGGGTTTTTTCCTTGTATTTCCTCTTTGTTTCGGGGACACCACTACATGTAGTTGGTGTTCACGCCCTACGCTAGTTTTTCACACTAGCTTTACTAAGTTTACTTGTAATCTTTCTTCGTTCAACAAAGAATTTATATCGTTCTTAGCTCACAAAAAAAGAAAAAAAAAAAAAAAATCAATTAGTAGGAAAGACAGCGTAGCGAGAGAATGTTAAATGAAGCACATGTTCATGTCACGTGTGTACACTAATACAGTTTAAATTAGACACACGTCCGTTTCTTATTGGTTGTGTAATTAATAAGTTTGTTTGTTATAAATAATCAGAAAGTTGCTCCATTACGTTTACGAAGTGTCTCTTTCTTCCTTTTCTTCGTAATCTATTCTATATACGAGGAGACAGAGCTCATACATGTAATTACAATCATTTCTCATTCGAGTAATACTATAGTAATAAATTATTTTATAATATTTTTACAAAGTGTTGATATAGTCAGTTTGTTATTAGTTTTTATCTAAGCTCTCTATTAACGTCACTATTTCATTTATCAATAATCATTCACCACATCAACAGTTTGTAATAATATTTGGGAAATGCTAACAAATGTTCTTAGGCAATAGTTAATAATCCATTTAAAGAAAGTTTTTATTTAAAACAAAAAAAAAAAAAAAAAAAAAAACACACACACACACACACACACACACACACAATTAATATTTGACAACCTTTTTCATTTCCCATAAAAATGGTATCAAAACTTTCCTAAAATGGATTGTTAACCATTGCTCTAAGAACACCCGTTAGCATGACCCATAATATTTAAAAAAAAATTGTATCTCTAGATTACTCTTTCTCATTCTCATCAATAAAAGCTTCCAAATTTATTTAAAGAGTGAGGGTTTAATAGAAGAAATTATACATAATTTCTCGTTTAATAGCAACATTCAAAAACTAAAATCAAGGAATAGACTAACCATCCAATGCAAAAATAAAATAAAAGGCTCAAGTGTAGTTTCTTTGCTACCCGAGAGTTCAGTATGTACCTCTGAACTCTCTTGCACTGTAGAATTGGTTGGTCCCTTTCATCTGAAGGTGGTGTTAGGTCCCTAGGAATACCAAGTGTATTGCTAGGCTTGTGGGTTTTTCTTCAGGGGGTTTGGGAAACAGATTTCAAGGTAGTGTTTTGGACTCTCAGGCAATCTCTATGGAGTTTGGTCCCAATTTACGTGCACCTCCATTTGTGGTTTTGAAGAAGAAATCAATTACGGTGCCGGGATTCTTTTCTATGAGAAAGATGAACAACAAAGCCAGACAAGCTTCTCAATCAAGGGAAGAGGAGCCACCGACTCAGCAGAACCAAACTAAGAAGCTTTCCGAGTCAGTGCATGAGCCAATCGGAGCTGAACGTTACAGGCAGGGAGGTGACAAGTATTCAATGAGTAACGGTTGGAGTGATACGAATCTCACTAATCATGGTAGCCCGGAATTTTCACTGCCATTATCTCCCACAATTAATGGGATTTTAAGCTATCCTAAGGGCATTAATACGGAGTTAAATGCAAGGAATGATGACAGCTCACCAATTATTGCTCCTATTAACTCTAATTCCCAGCAATCCCAACGACAAGTGTTTAATATGGTTAATATTCAAGACAAGGAAAAAAGCGCAACAACAACAATGAAGGGTAATGAACCAGATCAATCCAATCAGCCTCCACACCGGGCCATTTGGAAACCTCCTCCATGGCCGATCCTAAAGGTGAACTCTGATGATGCGATTTTCCGGGAACAAAATTCTGTGGATGTTGTTTTGGATATGGGAGGTGGATTAATGTTGTTTTGGAGATCAACTATTGATGTAATTATGGAGGGTTCAGGCATAAATTATATCGATACAATGTTTCAAGAAGAAGATAGGGCAGGGATTGGAGTGATCATTCGAGAATGCCAAGGAAAAGGCTTGGCCCACATGGTCGGAATTATCCCTCTCCCCCTAACTATCATAGAGCTTGAAACTTTGGATATATCGAAGGCTTTACAGTTTGATGCTGATCTGAGTTTGGAAGATGTCACCCCAGAGGGAGTTTCAGAGATTGCAATGAACGCTTTGAATGCAGATTCGCAGTCTTTGGAATCCTTTGGTTTACTTAGTCATGATGTTAAATGTTTTTCAAGTTTATTTCATTGTATTAGGTTTTCACATATTCGTAGAGAAGGGTTGTTGTATTCTCACATTAAGAGAAATGACAATGGGGTTGCTCATAGTCTGGCTAAAAATACATTATGCATACCAGATTTTCAAGTATGGATGAAAGATGTCCCATCTTATATTGGTTCGATTTTAAAAATGGATGTAGTTGAATTTTATTAATAAAATCCATCAGTTTCTTTCCCCAAAAAAAAAAAAAAAAAAATACAAAAGCTAAAATTAAGGACTCAATACTCCTAGGAATTTGTGGGCAAAAAAGTAATTTAAGCTATGAATTCATAATTTAAATTACTTTAACAGAGAGTTATCCTAACTATACAATTCAAAACAATATAGATAAAAATATAAAGGGTAAACTACATAAATGGCCCCTAACCTTTACACCAGATTTCAATTTAGTCCCTAACCTTTTAATTGTGTCATATTGGTCTCTAACCTTTTAATGTCATTTAATTTAATCCTTGCTGTTATCTATTGGCTGGAAAAATCTAACGTGTCAAACGGCGTAAAGAAAATCTTATTGCCACATCAATTACCTAGACTAACATGTCAGCATAATTTTAAATTAGAAAAAAGAAAAACAATAAGTGAATCCATAACTCATGTCTATCAACAACAAAAAAAAATCCCTTTCCTCAATAAACAACAAAAATCCCTAACTCACAGTCATAATTGCTTCACGTTTGGTCCTCTAGAGAGAAAGGTGAAGCACTATGGTGGCCAGAAAATTATACCGAAGCTGATGACTGACGGCAACGACTGGATCTAAGGGCTGCCGAATTCGTCGATATGAGGGCCGACGGAGTCGCCGATCTGCTGGTAATATCTCTCTTTCAGTATTGGGAACAATTTGTTCTTGTTATAATTGTATTTATTTCTTGATTTTCTTTAATACCTTGGAATGTTGTTTGCAATTTTCTAGCTAAGAACCTTACCTATTATTAGTCTTTGATCAATGATAGCATATATATGGAGGATAGTACCAGTGTGTAAGAGCACAATATCTTCCATGAATGGAAGTAGTAGTGCAGCCATAATTTTGTTTAAAACTACTCATTTGCTTTTGCTTTAATTTAATGTCATTAAAGGTCTTTTTATGACACTTTTGTTTTTCCAGATTTTCAAGCAATTCTATACTTGTGGATATAGGAGCAACAAAGGAAGACAGAGGTGGTATTTTGTGTAAAGTAAGATATGGCAAACCTCTTTACTCGGCTGTGACTTTAGCTAGACTTTTCTCATAAAACAATGATCATTCTGCTTGTTGTGAGAGAGCTTTATTTAGCCTTAAGGAGCTTTGGATTTAAGTAGTCATCCTTTTTACTAGTTGGAGTGAAGTATTTTTGTTCTGAAGCTATATGAGAAAAAGTAACTAGGGAATGAATGCAATAGTGATCTTAACAAGTTATGTAAAGCTACCTATTAGCAAAAATAGGAAGTTATGTAAAGCTACTGCTCTTTTTTGAAGATTTACAGATCCTACCTGTTATTGTGGCAGAGCAAAGAAAGTTGGCATCAGAGGAGCAGTGGCAGAGCCAGGAATTTTTCTTTGGGGGGGCCAAGTTTAAAATGAGATCATAAATTTTTAACATGTATATACTATATTTATATTATGTATAATGAAAAATGTTATATTCACAATGAATTTTAGGTAGCAAGTTGTTACTAATTTTAATCTAAGACCACCACTAAAATTATTTTTTTACCCACCAATAACAACAAATAACAACCCACCACCTAAAATTTATTGTGAAAATATTGTTAAAATGTTATGGATATGACATTTTTCTAAATACAATAATCTTTCGATCATTGAATGCATAAAAAAAGCATATAATCAAATAAGTGAATAACCAATCATATATTTTTGTCAAATTTATAATAATATATTATATTTATATGATATATTAATATAGTATATTTATCATTCGCCATTTTAATAAAAAAAATGCTATGTCCATAATATTTTCACAATATTTTCACCATAAATTTTAAGTAACAAGTTATTATTGGTTGTTATTGGTGGGCAAAAAATTAATTTCAATTGTGAATTTAAATTAGAACTAATTAAAAAATTAGAATCAATATTAACTTATTAACTATAATTTATTATGAAAATTAAAGAATAATAAAACAAGAGAATAAAAACCAATAAGCCACGTATCTAGCTAGGAGTGAGATCACCTTTTTCTTTTGAAGTGTATAGTTTTAAAACCATACACGTGTGGTCCTCTAGGATTAGAGCAAATAGTAAAGTACTTTTGGACTTAGAAATCCGTGAAGCATTAAAAGGCTTTAGAAAACAAGTCAGGGAAAAGAAGAAATAAGTTTCCTACTCCTAATATTTTCCCAGGACACAGATTTGAGACAAGAAATTGTGAAGCTCGTAAGTTGCATTCCTAAAAATTTTTAAAAAATTTGGAGGGGCCATGGGCCCCTTGGGCCATAACATAGCTCCGCCACTGCAGAGGAGGCCTCTTGTGATGAAAGACAATTTTGTGATGAAACTATGGAGCAGAGAAATGGGTATAGGGAATTATGGAGGAAACTGATTCGTTAAAGATATATGATAAGATTCGGGTTTAAAGTCGTTGATTAAGAACAAGTTAGTGTCTTAAAAAACAAGAAAACAAAAAACAAAAAAACAGATCAATGAATATGAACTCATTGGAACTTCAACGTTTGGATTAATTTCTGTCTTTTTATCTTTAAAAAAAAAATAAAATCATTGGAACTTGGAAGTAGAATCAATTTAAAACTGAGTCAGGGATTCTTGTGTAATGATTCAAAATGGAGTCAAGCTCCTTGCTCCTTGCTTCAAGCTGCAGCTAGCTTACATAGCAGCACATGATAGATCACACCTATATGGTAGGAGTATTTGGATAAACAATTGAGATATGATTCAGGTTTTGTCAAATACAAGAAATACAAGATGTTGTAATAAAATAATTATTATTATTCATTTGTTTTTTAACCACACAAGAATAGAACCATGAATTTGTATTCCACAAATTTGGTATAACATCTTAAGACGGTAGAATGAAATCATTTTAAATCAAATTACCTAAAATACCCTTATTACAATAAATAAACTCTTGAAGAAGATTAGTTTAATCATTAGGTTTGGGTTAATGCAATCTTCTATTTCATTTCAGTTGATTCTAAATACACCAAATATATCAATCAGATGTCTCCACTTTCATGATCAAAATTAATTATCATAATTGATATGGTATAGTCTTATTAGATGAAATACCCAATTTCATCATTGACTATGAACCAAGATTTATAAGTTTACAAGAAACGGGTGATTTAAATCTTCTATACGCAAATATCATTCTCATACCTAAATCATATACAATACATATGTCATGGACTACATGTAATGTCTATAAAGCTCAAGCACAAATAGTTTCAAGTAAATAAAACTCTTTTATTACTCAAAGAATGTCAAATAAATGGATTTTAGGCTTCACTCCTAATAGTGGTGGTGGTATAGTTTGTTGAGCTCTACGATGGCATTTTATGTGGTAGTGGTGGAGGAGGAGGTATGATTGGGATGAATAGGTGGTGTGAAAAAGAAGGAATAACTTAGGTTTTTTTCTTTCTTTCTTTTTTTCTTTTTTACTCAGGTTAAATGTGCTAACTATGGTTAAATAAGTGATGTAGAACAGACCGTCACGGTCTTCCTAAGCTCTTAAGCATGCTTAAAAGCAAGACAAAAAAGCACTAGTAGAAATTATTTATGCGATGGAGTTAGAATCGCATAAAATTTGGCAAGTGCCTGAAGGGAAACAGTTTTCTGAGCAATAGTCATTGCTTTGCCATGAGATACCCCCTGGTTTTGGCGAATTCCTTCGTTTAGCCCCTGAAAACCGTGATTTTGCTGTTTTTAGTAATTTTTGTTTCCTTAATAACTTTTTACTCAAAAGTTTAAATAAGGTCCCGCTTGTTTTGGAACGACATTTAAGGTCAGTAGTTTATAATTTTGTATTTAACTTAATTTTACCATTTTTGGTAAAATTTGGTATTTTGCCACCTAATCTCATAATTATTACAAATTAGGGTTTCAAATGTTTCCATATCATCCTAGAGTTTTACTTTCTTAGTATTTATATATTTTGTAGCCTCCAAAGCAAATAAATTATTAATAAAATACAGACATTTTGTCAATTTCTTTCTCTAGTGGATTCTAGTTTTATCACCTTGTGAATTCAAGGAACCCTTCGTAGATTCAAGGTTTATTACCATAAACTAATAGTTTAGCTTCTGTTCCATCAAGAGAACATCATGTGTGCTTTCTTCAAGTTTCCACAAAATTAGTGAGTTAGTTGAATTTGGCTGGTAGGTAAACTTTTCCCCTAATATAATAGTCGGTCACTACTCTTGTTTGTTTCTTTGCTTGAATAGTTAGTCACTACTTTGTTGTACTAGTTCCAACTTCAACCACTATAATATGATAGAAGAAATTGGAGTCTACAAGAGAGACCGCCAAATGGCGTAGAAAAGAAAGAGTAAATTAAAAATTAATTAACAAGTCATCATTACTAACTGCTGAAGAGGTACGATGGGGTTCTTGATCACACATGCACACAAATGATCATACACTTCTGAAAGCTCGAAAATGTGTTAAAAACACAAGAGCTGTTTAGACCCCCAATTAAAAATTACGACTCGATTGCTTTTACTCTAACTTATCTAAGTGCAGAAACAAGAGTAAATGAAGTGCAATAAACCGATACTACTCTAGTGCATAAATAGGAACAATAAGCATTAAAGGTAAAGCACAAGAGTAAGGGAAGAGAGAATGCAAACACTAGATAACACGTTGATGTGTTATTGAAGAGGAAACTGAAGAACTCAACAAAAAACCTCTCCGCTACCCTCTAAGCGGTAATTGATCCACTAGACAATCAGTTGGGATACATGGGTTAGCAAGAAACCCTCCAAGCCTAATCTACCCACTGTACTTAAGCCCTCCAAGCTCCTACTCCAACAAGGCTTCTCGGAACCGTGTCTTGTCTAACTCTCTGGATCCCGCAATCCACCTAATTGCATCCACCAAGCCTCACTGGCTTCTTTTGGCAATTCCCCAGAGCTTTCCAAGCTCCAAAACACTCTCTACACTCTTAATAGGTGTGAGTTATGTTTGGGTACAAATCTCCTCTCAAGGTATAATAATAGGAGAGGGATGGAGAAGAGGCTACAATGATTTCTCACTAAGGATGAGTAGGTCTCTCTCAAAAGATGGGTGTGTGTTGTAGAAAACCTATCTAGGGTTTTTTCCTCTGAATGGCCTCCTTTACATTTTTGGGTAATGAGGGTATAAATAGTATGGATGAAGGGTAGGGAAGTCACGCTTAAAAATCCTTCAGGCATAAAGTTTTGCGACTATCTTGTGGGAAGGCCTTACCCGCGAGACACTCACAAAAACAACATCCTGGCACGACTCTTCAGCTTCCAGTCATGTGCTGGCAAGCTTCTTGCGAAATCCACTGATTCTTTATTTAAGCTTGAGTCTTCACCAACTTAATACTAAACCCAATACAATAAAATCCCACAAAGTACAAGGAAATAAATTAAAGCAATTACAACACTTTTTGTCATGGAATAAAGCCAACATAAAACATAGTTGTAAATCACAAATTTACAACTTCTAATCTTAACTTTTCATGACGGTGGTGATTATAACAAGTAAGCATTTTTGTGTTTTTCTTTTTCTTCTCAACCTTGTCCCAACCATGTTGTCCAATTAAAAAATTTTCCAAAAATCCTATCAAAAAAAAAAAAAAAAAAGAGAATTCTAAATACTCAACAGATTCAGAGTGACAATGTTTGAGATGTGAAGGGGATAAAAGTTAATGTTGACGGATCCATTCAACTGAAGCCAATCATAAGAGACGGTACTAAGGAAAGGGACGGTCCAGCATACTGACAAACGCTCAAAAGAACAGATCGTATCCCGGATGGACCATCCATAATGGATGGATCCCAACTAAACAGATGCAAGGGAGACAAGTAATGAAGCCACATGGCATCCATGTGGCCTAAGTAGTCTCAAAGAAACCTCAAATGGAAATGTCTTGAGCCATACAATTAACCCTAATCAACAAAGTCTCTATATGGAAAGGATCCCACAAAATACGTGCGTTTATGAAGATCTTCCCCACAAGAAAATGCCTTCTTCGCCAAGAAACAAAGGTCGGTTCCACGCTACTATAAAAAACCCAAAGCCCTCAAAAATCAAGATACCCATAATCTATCTTAGCTCTGACACTCTAAAGTTGTGAAAATTCTCTAACTTAACATTCAGAGGGTATTTGGCCGATACCACACCGATACTCTCTGTGAGGTCTTCCTCTTCTTCTTTGTTGTGTAGGTTATGTCCATAGTACACGAGCACTGTGCAGCTTACTTATGATTTTTGGCATCATCAGTTGGCGCCATCTGCAAGGAAGAATGAGGAAGCAATAGCAGCCATATTAACACTTCCTAGACAAAGAATTGTATGGTACTCACTCGCTCGATAGCAACCAAAAACAATAACGAAGATGAGCCATGCACTACGGCCCTTAAGAGACAGGTACAGACCCTAGTCGCGGTTGTGAAACACCTTACTAAGCAAAACTACGACCTAGAGGAACAGCTGTGCTAAAGGGATGTTAGGCCCAATAGTCACGAAGAGGAGCAAGAAGGCACCAGCGCTAAAAGAAGGGATCGAGAAGGACCAGAAGGCTACAATGCCCCGAGTAGGCAAGAGTGACAAGATACTAGCCGTCCATCCGTCGCAGATATGGCACCACTGCATATGGTCACGGAGATGCAAATGATGAAGGAGAGGATGGACTTCATGATGAATGCCCTTAAGGGGCAGGTGTTAAATGACCTTGACGAGATGGTCCATTGGACGAACTCACCATTCACAGCACCCGTATGTCGCAGATAGAAGCCTATGACTGGTCAAAGGATCCCTTGGACCACCTGGAGTCATTCAAAACCCTCATACACTTACAAGGTGTGGCAGACGAGATCAGGTGTTGAGCCTTCCCAACTATGCTGAAGGGTCCCACAAGGGTATGGTTCAACAAATTGATGCCCAATTCCATTAATACTTTGAAGGAGGTGAGTACGCAGTTTGCCTCGCACTTTATCGGGGGGCATAGGTATAAGAAGTCCACTGCATGCTTGATGAGAATCAAGCAACGGGAGGACGAGACACTGAGATCTTACATAACCCATTTCAACAAGGAAGCCCTTTCAATAGATGAAGCTAATGACAAGATACTTGTTGCTTCATTCACCAATGATCTGTGGAAGGGAAGTTTTTGTTCTCCTTATACAAGAACGACCCAAAGACCATGTCAGATGCGCTTTAACGAGTTATTAAGTATATGAATGCAAAGGACGCGCTACTAGCCTGAAAGGAGAAACCTAAGAAGAGGGAAAGGCAAGAAGATGCACAGTAGGAAAAGGGACGAAAGATGACTAGAACCGGAGACCAACTGGAGGATAGATGCTCCAAACCCCCCACTAGAAGGTTCACTAACTTCACTCCGCTGACTGCCCTGATTGATCAAGTTTTGATGCAGATCAAGGATGATACGACCTTGATATAGCTTGACAAGTTGAAGGGAGATTCTAGCAAAAGGTCCAGAGATAAGTATTGTTGTTTTCATCGGGATTACGGTCATGACATGTCTGAATGCTATGACTTGAAGTAGCAGATTGAAACCCTAATCAGGCAAGGGAAACTAGAATGATTCATCAGCAAGGAAAGGGCAAACCCACCACTAGAGCAAGCTACAGGAATGGATAACGAGCACCCCAGGCCATCCCAAGGAGATATAAGGATGATTGTAGGTGGCACCACAGCTACCTGTTCATCCAAAAAAGCACATAAAACTTACCTAAGGATGGTTCAAAGTGTCCAGCTGACAGGTTTTATTCCAAAGTGGCACGGGTTAACAACCCCATAATTGGGTTCTTAATGGAAGATGCTCGACATCTCCACCACCCACACAACGATGTACTCATTGTTAGCATACGGGTAAGGGATTACAATACTCACCGAGTCCTAGTTGATAATGGAAGCTCTATTGATATCATCTATTACACATACCGACTAATGCACTACTCGTCAGATTCGGAGGAACGAGGGTATACCCCTTCGGTGTGGTTACATTGCCCGTGATGGTTGGTGATTACCCTTAACAAATTACTAAGGATGTTACATTCCTTATCATCTACTTTTTGTCTACTTACAACACGATATTGGGTCGTCCTACCCTCAATTCGTGGAAGGCCGTAACTTCGACCTATCACCTGATGATCAAGTTCCCCACCGAGTACAGAGTAAGAGAGGTATGGGGAGACCAAGTGGCAGCACACGAGTGTTACATAGCGATGTTAGAAATAGATAACCACTTGCAAACTATAAGCATAGAAAAGCAATGAACGGTTGCAGAGCCCATTGAGCGATTGAAGGAGATACTCCTCGATGACTCCAGACCTGAGCGAACAACTAGGATTGGTATCCTCACCAGTCTGCCAGTTCGTCAAGCACTCACAATGTTCCTAAGAGAAAACCAGGATGTCTTTGCCTGGAGCCACGAAGACATGCCTGGGATTGACCCTTCAATCATGGTTTGGTTCATAAGTTGAATGTGTCACCCTCTTTTCCCCCTATCCATTAGAAGAAGCGAGTGTTTGTCCAAGAACGAAACAAGGCTATAGCGGAAGAAGTCTGCAAATTGCAGGATGCAAAATTCATCAGGGAGGTATACTACCCCGACTAGTTGGCTAATGTACTGATGGTCAAGAAAACCAACGGAAAGTGGAGGACGTATGTAGACTTCACGGACTTAAATAAGGCGTACCCCAAAGATAGCTACCCACTCCCACAGATCGATGTCCTGGTAGACTCAACAGCAAGACACCAATTATTGAGCTACATGGATGCGTTTTCTAGGTACACCTAGATTAAGCTAGATGAGGCTGATTAGAAGAAAGCTTCATTTGTCACCAGCCAAGGCCTCTTCTACTACAAAGTGATACCATTCAGTCTCAAAAACTCAAGTGCAACGTATTAGAGGCTAACGAACAAAATGTTTGCACATCATATTGGAAGGAATATCCATGTCTACGTGGACGACATGCTAGTGAAAAGTCTACGAGAAGGCAACCATTTGGATGACCTCAAGGAGACCTTCGATACCCTCTGCTCTTACAACATGTAGCTCAATCCAAGCAAATACGCATTTGGGGTAACTGTTGGAAAATTCCTAAGGAGCATGGTGTCTCAGAAAGGCATTGAAGTCAACTTGGACAAGATTCGGGCCATAATGGAGATAGCGCCACCAAAGAACGTAAAAGAAGTACAAAGCCTCAACAGCAAGGTAGCGGCACTAAATAGGTTTGCTTCAAAGGCAACGGATAAATGCCTACCTTTCTTTCACACATTGAAGAAGTCCTTTGAGTGGATGGCCAATTGTCAACAAGCATTCAAGAATTTAAAGGCATACCACTCCTCCCTACTGTTACTAAGTCTTTCCAGACCCGGGGAAGAATTGTTTCTCTACCTGGCCATCTTCCTAACTTTCGTCAACGTGGCCTTGGTCAGAGAAGAAGACAGGGTGCAGAAGCTTGTATACTACACTAGCAAAACACTTTGAGGCACAGAAGAGAGGTACCCCCCGATACAGAAGCTGGCCTTCACTTTGGTGGCCGTAGCCCGCAAGCTCAAACCATATTTCTAAGCTTACACGATGATTGTTCTAACAAACAAGCCTCTGCAGAGAGTAATGAGTAATCCTGAAACCGCTGGAAGGATGGCACTATAGGCAATTGAGTTGAGTGAATTCGACGTACAGTACCGCCTCCGCACTACCATGAAGGGACAGGTGGTCGCTGACTTCATTGCGGAGTACACCAATATGGAACGATAGGGGGCAAAAGAGCATTCTCAGTGGAGTATCCACACGGATGGATCGTCCAACAGGCAAGCTGGCGGAGCAGGTATAGTAACCCATTCTCTAGAAGGGGACAAGATTGAATGCATGGTTTGCCTCAACTTCCTTACGACCAACAATAAGGCAGAATACGAAGCTCTAGTGGCAGGACTAGATCTTGCCAAAGCAATAGGGGCCACAAGTGTGGTTGTTTATTGTGACTCCTAGGTGGTCACAAGCCAAGTGAATGGTGATTACAAATGGAAAGGTAAAAGGATGAAGAAGTACCAAGTTTGTTCAACTCCCAAGGAGAGAGAACAAGCAAGTCCACCATCTTGCTAAGGCTGCATCAACGGAACACATGATCATCCTCGTAAGGTACTTTCTTTTGTTCAACTTTCACCCTTAATAGATGGTTTCGATATGCAGGAGATAGGTTCCGAAAGCGACTAGACCACACCAATAGTTTTCCACTTGAAAGACAGCACATTACCTGATAGTAAGGAGGCCGCAAGGAAGCTAAAGATTCAGGTGGCATGATTCGTCTTGATAAAAAATGTCTTGTACAAAGAGGCTTCTCCCGACCATACCTAAGATGCCTAAGCCCTAAGGAAGCCGATTATGTTATAAGGGAAGTTCATGAAGGGATCTGTGGGAACCACTCAGGGTCATAGTCACTAGTGCACAAACTGGTTCAGGCAGGATATTATTGGCCTACCGTGCAGAAGGATGCCCAAGCATATGTCAAAACCTGCGACAAGTGTCAAAGGTTCAGTAACATCATCAGACAGCCAACAGAGGAGCTCACCCCAATGACGACCTCGTGGCCTTTTGTTTAATGGGAGTTGGACATCATGGGCCCATTCCTAATAGCAATAAGGCAACTAAAGTTCCTAATGGTCGGTATAAATTACTTTACCAAATGGGTGGAAGCTGAAGCCTTGGCCACCATCATGGAGAAAAACGTACGAAGCCTAAATGTTCTCAAAGAAACTTTAAATGGAAATGTCTTGAGCCCTATGATTAACCCTAATCAACAAAGTCTCTATATGGAAAGGATCCCGCAAAATACGTGCATTTATGAGAATCTTCCCTATAAGGAAATTCCTTCTTCTCCAAGAAACAAAGGTTGGTTCCACGCTACTATAAAAAACCCTAAGCCCTCAGAAATCAAGGTTCGCATAGTCTGTCCCAACTCTAGCACTCTAAAGTTGTGAAAATTCTCTAACTTAACCTTCAGAGGGTATTTGCCCAGTACCACACCGGTACTCTTTGTAAGGTCTTCTTCTTCTTCTTTGTTGTGCAAGTTCTGTCTAGAGCACGCAAGGATTATGTAGCTTACTGACAATTTTTGGCATCATCAAGATGTTTTTAGGCCATTTTCCATGTCTGTGATTCCTAGCTTATAATACAAAACTTAGTGCACTCACAATGAACTCAACAAACTCAACTTTTTCCAAATTTTGGTGTCTAAAAACTCTTTTTTTTTTTCTTTTTTTTCAATGAACTAGCTACTTCCTCATCAAAGTTTTTCCTAAGAGAACTCATTTTGTTTTATTTGTTTCTATGAGAATTTTAGTAAAAAAAAAAAGATATTAGACCTTTGTAGAACTCATCATGAATACTCTTAGAACATTCATAGTAGAATTGTTTAAATAAATTAAAATCTATTTTAACACCTCACACACCCAAAAAAAAGCCCTTTATCAATGATGCCAAAGCCAAAAAAATTTAGCAACTTACTACAGTAACATGCTACTAGTATCAGGTCACTGTAGCAAGTTGCTACTATTTTTATTTATTAGTTTCTTTCTCTCTCTACCGTGGCTCTCGTTCTCAATCTCTTCTCTTTATTCTCTTTCCTCTCTCCTTTATGACTTTATCTCTCCATCTCTCTGCTTTTCACCCCTCTCTCTTTTCCTCCTATCTTTACCACCTCTTTATTGCTGATCTGCTTCTCTTTCTCTTAGTTCTCAATCTCTTCTCTCTCCTTTTTGTTTTTGTGTGTATTCTATGGGTTTGGTGGCAGCAGTGGTTGGGGGTGTGCATGGGTTGGGTTAGGTCAGGTTGAGAGGATTTTTTTACCCAATCCACTGTGGTGGGTTAAAAAAAATCCAACCCAACCCACATGGATCAGGTTGGGTCAGGTTGAATCCACGGGTTGGACTTATTTATTTATTACTATTATTATTAAATTGAGTAGAAAAAAATATATCGCAACTACCACCTGAGTTGATAAACAAAATATACATGTACTAGTATTCAACCTCAATTATAAACAAAACATATCCAACTGAGTTGATAAACAAAATATACATGAACTAATATCTCAACTCAGTTATAAACAAATAGAAGTAGAGTGGGAGAGTGGGAGTGGGAGGTGGCAAAGAGAGAAATAAGATTGTTAGGGTTTGTGAGGTAATTGGGTGGGTTTCATGGATTGGTGGTTGTGGTGGTGGTGGTTGATTTTAGTTTTGAGTTTCGTTGATTTGGTGGATGTGGTGACAGGGGTGGTTGAATTTGGCTACGAGTTTCACTGTGGCTATGGGTTATGGTTGTAACGATGGATTGTTGTGACTAGTGGTGATGGGTGAGGTTTTGCTTTTTTTTCCCCTTATGGTGGGTTATAGTTGTCACAGCAGTGTTTGTGGCTAGAGGTGGAGGTGGCTGTGGCTAGTAGTGATGGGTTGTGGTTTTTTTTTTTTTTTTTTTTTTTTTTTTTTTTTTTTTGCTTTAAATTGTGGTTGCCACAGTAGTGGTTGCGGTTGGTGGAGTGGTGTAGTGGTGGAGGTGTCTATGGTTGGTGGCTATAGGTTTATTTATTTATTATTTTAATGATTTGTTTATATTATTTTAAATGTAGTAAAAAAATAGAACCTTTAATGTTAGATGTATTTTAAAGTGAGGTGGCAAAATAAATAAAATAGTTTTTTGAGATATTAAAAGCTAAATTTTTTAACACCATGATCATGAATGTTCTTAAAAGTTTTTTCTCCTCAATCAATATAACAATAGCAATTATAGTATACAATGTAATTTAGATTTGATGGTAAATTATGCTTCACCCACTCAAAACAATTAAAAGGTCTTTTTTCTCTTTTAGCATGGTTATTACACACTTGTTTTTTTAACTATTCATGATTTCAATTAAAAACAAATTGTAAGCGTGTACTGTGTAAGAGTTATTACCTTTTTTTTTCCCCCTAATTTTTATTACCTATACAAATTTAGGAATAGTGTGACATGTGAACAGCAAAATGTTGGAACTTGTAACCACGCCCCTTCTAATATGTGTTTCCTTATCTAGACCGAGTTTAACGGTATAAACATAATCTGTATATCATATATTATATATAATAGCAAAAGCCTTTTACTGCAATTAAGGGCGTGCTGCCATGTAGGAAAAATACCCATCTAAAATTCAGCCACTTTCACACTTAAAAAACGATAAATTATATTGTTTCACATTAAAACACCGTTTGAAAGTGTCTCCATATATAAATAAAAAAGAACCGGTTAAAAGACAAAACTCACAATGCTCCCAAAAAAACTTGCGATAGAGAAAAAAAAAAAAAAAAAAAAAAACGTGATGTCCATCTGATTCCTCGCCAAACATGGACCACCAAAACTACAACCACATAGACAAAGAAACATCTGCCACCATCAGAGAGACAGGCAATGTACCCATAACTGGTAATTTTTTTTTTTTCCCTTTTCGTTTTCAAATCTGATAATTGAATATAATTTAGGTTTCAAAAGAGGGATAATCGTTCCGATACAAACCAAAAGAAAAATTTGCCACCATTAGAGAGACAGACAATGTACCCATAACCAATAATTTTTTTTTTTTCCTTTTCGTTTTCAAATCTAAGAATTGAATATAATTTAGGTTTCGAAAGAGGGATAATCATTCCAGTACAAACCAAAAGAAAAAAAGACTAGGATAGAGAGAGGGAGTTCACTTGGCTGTATGCCTGCCAATTCCTGATCTCACACCACCATCAAACTCGGTAAAAACCCAAATGCCATATTTCCTGATCAAAAGTTCAAACTCACTCTAACTTCCATCTCTTCTCTGCAACTCCATATACACACAGATTAAAACTGTGTGTTCCAAACCAATAAATAGAATCTTCCTCTCATAAAATGTTTTTATAAAAACAAAAACCCACTTATCCAAAAAAAAAAAAAACACAAACACAATCCCAAAATCCCAAATGCCGTATTCCTGATCGAAAGCTCGGACTCACTCTAACTTCCGTTTCTTCTCTGCAACTCCAAATAAACACAGGTCAGAATAGCAGGTTCAATTCTCCTCTCTCAAATTCTCTCTATTTTGTGTCTATTGCTTGCATGTTCCATTCCAAACCAACAAACGGAGGAAAAAAGAAAATCCAAAAAAAAAAAAAAAAAAAAACCGTGAAAGCTTAAAAACTTTGTTTGTTCTCTGTAACAACAAACGATTCAAACGCTATCCCATTCCTTCTCTGCAACAACAGACAATTTAGAAGGTAGGCAAGCATTTTTTCCCCCTTTTTTTTTTCCTATTAAATTACCATTTCAAATTGTGCAAAACTATTCGTAGATTCTTCTCTAACAATTCACATTTGTTTCTCTTCTATTTTCTCCCAATTTGGGTGATTTACCAGATGACTTCGTGGCTCTAATGCCGGGAATTGAAGTTGCTCTCGAATTATGAAGTTCTTCTTTGGAAAGTGTTCGATGATTGTATTAAGGTATTGCTCTCTCTCTCTCTCTCTATGTGTGTTTGTCTTTTGTTTGGGTGCTGAGAAAGTGTTTGAAAATTAAAAGTTTCGAGTTTTTAGATATGGTTTTTGATTGGTTGTGATGGGGTTTTCGTTTATTAGGTTTTGAAAAAATGAGGGAAAGAAAATAAATTTTAATTTAGAAACCTTAGATTTTATTTTAATTAATTGAGAAAGGAATAAAATTATTTGGTTTTGTTGTGATAAAGTTTTGGTACCTCCCTAATATGGTTCTCTGGCTTATTTCCTATGTGGATTATTCATATTATATGATCTTCTTGGTATGGATCTATTTCTAATGGATTTGTTGAAAAAATTGGCTTTATGCAGAGAGTTTGGTTGCATAAAAGAAGGGGTGGTGTTTGTTTGTCCATTGCTTCAAAAGGGTTAGCGATCACCGGGATTGAAGATATTGGAATCATATCCCAACTAAAGAATCTAGGTGAGATTCGTTCAATTTTTTAACCCTCTTTTTTTAGTTTTTATGTATTGATTTTTCAATGGAAATGGGAGGAAAATTGTATTTTTCTTGCCGGTGTATGTTTTAGATGGACAATCAAAACTCCAATCGACTGTGGAATTCCCTTGCTAGAATTTGTCTGAGTAGGTTTTCTTTTTTTGTTATCTTTTCTATCAATTATGATTGAAATTTTAAAATTTATTGTGTGATGCTATCATAATTGCAAGTGGTTTCATAAATCATAATAACTTTATTAGCAAGTTTTTGTAAATAATAAATACGGGCCATTTGAAGGACGTGGTCATTTCAAAGGATGTCCAATACCATTGAGTTTGTTTGGAAGATCTTAATGTTTAAGGCAATTCTTATTGGTAATAAAATGACCATCATATTATTGAACTTGAAGTTATGGTGTCTTTGAGTTGGACTAACACATTGATCCTTTAAAAACTAATTGCTATGAGAAGAATCATGACAAGCTTGAAAATCCTCCCTTCAAACTTTCCATTTTTCCTTTTCTTACATTGTTGCTGTATTGATCCAAAAGTAGGCATTTGTAGTCTTTCAATTGCTATTAAAAAGTGTGAGGAAAATTATTAAAATATAACAAGATGCTAACTTTTGTTTTTTGCTTGACTTTGAGATTCATTAGATTGATTAGAAAAGCTTTGAGAAATTTAAAAGCTTTTGTTGGTTTTTGAAGTGGTGTTACAATTTCTCAACAGTGGAGAACTGCAAAGCTTTTCGTTTGTTCTTATGCTCATTTTGCAATTGTATTTGCTAGAATATGCTGCCTCATTTCTTGGACAACTTTTCTGCCAAATTTGTTTGAAGGAATCTCTGCCAATCAATTACATTACATAGCAATTTAGATGACCACCCATATCTATTAAATCGTCTTACTCATTAAATCATCTACACAAGGCACATGATTACTAAATATGTCATGATTAAATACATGTGAATAGCTATTTTTTGTCATTTCTTTTCCTGCTTAGTGTAATGGAGAGAACCTTTTGGTTGAAGTCCAATATGTCTTCTTTTCTTGGTTTGCATAGAATTGGACATTTATTAATATACCATAAACTAGCTGTATCTATCCTCTCTCTCTCTCTTCTTGAGAATTTCAAATTTTAGATAAAGGCATTTGATTTTCATAGGAATTGAAACTTTATGGAACGTGTTAGTGTATTGGGTCAAATATTTTCAAATCTTATCATATATCTAGAGATGATTTCTTTGAATAGAAGGGCACCTCGTGCATAGCACAAGTAATAGAAGGATGTGCTGCCATGTTAGGAAAAAAGCACGCTTAAAATTCTGACACATGAACATATTAAAAGAGAAAACTTAGAATAGTCATTTTTTTGCATGTCTAAAAACTCAAACCCAAACACTACACTAGTTTGGTATTAATCATTTACTTAACACAATTTCACAGTTATAAGAGATAAAAAGACGAAAAAAAAAAAAAAAAAAAATTGAAAACCCAAACTAAGACAATCCATTAAAGAGAAAGGCTTGGAGGGAAGAAATTTTTTTGATAAATTTGTCATCCAACTACATCAATCTAGCCTCTACGTCAACATGTATAGTCTCTATTTCTTTGTTGATTTTACAATTAAAATTCCAAAGTTATAACGTTTCGCTAAAACACGTCTAAAAAGTAAAAACTGAAACCTAAAACACTACATTAGAATAAAAAGAATAGAAAGCATCCTTATTTTTCTCTCTCTCCCAAAACAAAAGGAAAAAAAAATCTCTCCCTCTCTCTTAGAGAACAATGGCAAGCAGCATCGTTGAAGAAGAGGAAGTTGTGGCAAAGGTAGAAGCAATGCAAGCAGTGTACGGAGACGATTGCTTGGTTCCCCAATTCTACCCTCCCCACCTCCACCTCTTCCTCAAGCCTCACACTGCCAACGTCACCTCCTAACAGGTCTTTCTCTCAATCTAATATTTTCTATATTTGTTTGGTTGCCTAGAAAATGATGGAAAGTAAAACCAAAACCCAGAAAAGATAAAAGAAAAACCTTCGAAACTGAATCAAAAGACCACACCTTTTGCTTTACCCAAATAAGTTGTGCTAATTTCTTCCCCTTGCAATCGCTTATCACATATCTCTTTAATTAAGATTTTTATGTGTTTCAAAGTCATACCCTACGACAGAATCACACTGCTTACACACACACACACACACACAAAACCGTATTGCACCGTGGAATGAGAGAAGGGCACCACCACAAGTTCTGTCATCACTGTAAGCCTCCACCCACTATCAAGCTACCAAAATCAATACTAGTAAAGTTCTATTTTAAACTAAAAACTTAAGGGTTTTTGGTTTTTATTTGGAGAATCAATTGGGGGTTAATTATGATTTAGATTAGTATTTTGGGTAAGGTTTGGTTTTGATTAAGGGATTTTCGTTAGAAGAAGTTTTGTTTTTAGGGTATTTGCCTTGGCTCAATGTTTTGGGTATTTGGCTCAATGTTTTAAAGTGTTTGTGTTTGGAACCATGTAGATTAATCTTGAACCACTGAGAGTATTGTTAAGAATTTACCTTCATTTGAAATGGAAATTGAAAAGAGAGAAATCAATTAGAGAAGAAGATAACTATTTGAAGTGGTAATTCTAGATCTAACTCTATCCAAGTTGCATTGGCAAGTGTATCTACTGTATAGATATAGTTGTATTCCTAAATTATTGTAGAGAAACTTAGTACAAATTATATTTACTATGATTGATTGCACCAGTTTCATTTAACAGCTCCTTATGGTGATTGTTAGGAAACATTATCTAGGACATTAGGTGAACTTCCCTGTTTCTTAAATTCTTCTGCTACTGCATTCTTGCTCTGCTGCATATCTCTGCCTTTTTTCATTATATGCATGTACATTTTAAAAGTGAAAGGCTATACTAGTTCTGGGAATCTTAATACACTATTAAGATCGATGTAAAATACAGTAGAAGGGCTACCTTGACCATTAGTTTTCACGTCAACGCCAACCTTAAACAGCCAGAACCGTAGGCAAACACACCTTAGATCATCAAAACCTCCAACAAGGAAGGGGTTTTTTTTTTTTTTTTTAACCCTTTTTAGATTTGGGTTAAAATACGACTTAGTTTTAGACATTTTGATGGATTTGTATAGGTTTAGGTATTTGTATTAGATTCAACTTTGTACTAGATTTTGGTCTTCTTGGTTGGTACTGTTATGGTTCCATGGTGAGATTTGATAATTTGGGCAAATCATAATTCTCAAATGATGGCTTATTGGAATTTTTGTATTGTGATCTAATACTATGTTGTGGGAATTCTGTTGGAACTATGGCATCTTTCTATGATGTTAGATCTTATAATACGGCAGCCTTGAAATTTTTTTTTTTTTCTAATTTTTTGGGGTGTTGTTATTCTTTTATCTTCTCCTTTCTTTTTTATCTTATATTTGCTTATAGGATTTAATGATCTACGATAGGCCAAGAATGTATTGACCCCTTGTGATAAATTAATCTATTAATTAACCAAGTTAATTAATTAATCTGATTAACATGCAATACGCGTGGTAGCACAAACAAATCACCAACTAAGTTAATATGCAGCGGAAAATAAAGTTGACACGGTGATTTGTTTACAAATGGGGAAAACCTCCAAAGCAAAAACCCCACCGGATGATTTTAAGGTCACCACTCCCATTAATCTACTATTATCACAACAAGCAATTACAAGTAAAGGAATCCCAGTACCTTATACCAACTTACAGTTGAACCCATACCCCAATATCCAATTGGCCTTGTTTTGTAGTGACAATCTCTCCTCTTTAATGCACAACTCCCAGTACGTGACTAACCAATCGATGCACGGATCCAAGTACGTGACTAACCACCAACTTGAGAAGGATGTTTGCTACAAAGTTCTTCAATTCATCAACACGATGAAGATCACAAAACTTCTTGGTTACAAAACCCTACAGTGTACAAACGCAACAACTTATTAAAGAGAAAGATGAACTAGGGAAAATTGTCTCCGATCACAATATGCTTGTGAAAAACCTTTCAATCAAGTCGCACTCTCTTGCATCAGCTGTGACAGCCCTTAAAATAATCCTTATATATGTTTAGAGTTGTGAGAAAAGAAAGCCCAAACATGTATACACGAATTGGATAAAAATCATAATTGAAAATCTTATTTTCATAAATCTCGATAGATAGTGTATCTATTGAGTAGCTGTCAAGCATCGGGCAAAAGCCGCCTTTTAAACCTCGATGATGCTATCTGTTGAGCTAGCTATCGAGTTTTAAAAACCAGCACTTCTTTACTTGATTCTTGGATAGGTTTGCATGGCTTTAACACTTGGACTTGAAACCTTGTTCCTTGAAGTATTAAACACATCCTAGATCTTCCCAATTACAAGTAAAGTGCATTTTGTCAAAGGATTAGCCAATTTTATATTGACATATATTACTAACATGATTCACATATGTCCTAACAATCCCCCCTTTGGCAATCCATGACAAAACCACAACAAACAAATGAACATATGAGAAAAGTCATAAATCACTTAACTCATATTCACTTGTTGAATACAATAAAATCTATCCTAATACAAACTCTTGAAAAACTTTGCAAGAAAAGAGTTCTGGCAAAAAAGACTTTGACAACTTGTATTTCTAAAACACTTTAAACAAAACTCATCATGGCATCTTAGTGTGAAACAAAAATAAAAGATTGCATACAAATAATAAGAAACATGTGCATAAAGAGAGAAAAGATACAAATGAAAAGATAGGTGAATAACATACATCAACATATATATATATATATATATATATATATCAAAAGATAAGTACAATGTATGTCAAATGGTCATAAGACCAATATACATGAGGTAAATGTAAAAGGAAGAAAACAAAATACATAACAAACTCACTACATCCCTCAAAATATAAACACTCCCCCTATCATCAAAAATGTCCTATGCTAACCTCCCCCTGAATACATGACTACTCCTATCCCAAAACTACTCCCCCTTTTTGTCACGAATGACAAAGGGTAAGTAACTTAAGTAGTCATCGTGTAGTCACCGGAAAAGCTAGCATCCTTATCCTTATCATCATCATTGTTGTTGGAGTCACCATCATCGTCCTCATCCTTAGATGCCTCTGGAGAAGGAGAGGGAGACTCTACAAAGCCACCAAGGCGAGCCTGCCATTGAGCAATATGGCCAACACAACTGTTCACTTGACACAACTCATCACTAAGTGTGTCAAGGCGAGCATCCATAAGCTAAAGCTGTGCCATGACCACCTCGAAGGTCACACCACCCGCCGATGAAGGAGTGGATGAAGGAGCAGAAGAAGTTGGAGGAGTTGCCATCTCTATTCTTGGCCACTTCGATCGAAGCTGGAACTCGCTCCGTCTGACAGTAGCAGTGTCTATAGCACACATAGGGGAGAAGTGTGTAGACTCAGGATAGGAGACAGAAAAATGGCAGAGAATCCGCATGATAGCCGAAGGAAAAATGAGCTTATCACAGGTCACCGTATCCCTATATACATTTATGAAGGAGAGAATGAAGTGAGACGGAAAATCTATAGTGAGTCCCTTAAGAAAGGATAACAAAAATCGAGCCAGGGGTGTTTTGACAATCACCCCAAGAAAAAGGTGTCTCACAGAAGCGAGACGAGAGTTCATCTTTGGACACAGTCTGAAGATGATCACAACCAGGGTAGTCAGCAAATTCTACCCTCAGTACATGGAGCACCTTGGATATAAGAGTCAGAGTGACTACAATACGCGTACCTCAAATGCGCGTGACAAAATGAGGTACAGAATAGTCGAATCCGTGCATAGTGGAGTAAAACTCTTGTATGATCACGAAAAGATAGGTGACCAAGATGCCACACAGTGACTCCCAACCCCTACTGTAGATGACAGTGGGAAGGTTAGTATCGAAAAAGTCCGATAGAATGACTTGGTGTTCCGAATGAATGCCATGTCATGAGAAGTTCTCCAAAAATCCTTATGGGCTTTATCATCCCAAAACCGGACGTGAGATGGAGTAGAATCAATGAGGGAAGAAGAAGAAAAAGCCCTAGAACGAAGAAGGTTCCGAGACGGAGTAGATTTTCATTTAGGTGCCATAGAGCAACTAACCGAAAGAAAGAGAGAGGGAGATCCATGTTTCCTTACTGTTTAGTCATCCCAATTTGCTTCCACTTCTTGGTCATACTATCATTTCTGTTAAGGTAATCAGTCAGATTGGTTATTTCTATCTAATTTACAATTGTTATTCATATATTTTTCTTAAATAAAACTTGACACTTATAGAATTGTTACATGACTGTTGCTTTGGTTGGACTACTTTAGTATAAAGTTGATGGAATCAAACCATAGTTTTGGCTTTGACTTTGGTCACTAAGCCACAAGAATTTGAAACATTTCATTTAAACACAAGGAAATGTGGTAAACACATTGGCAATTATTATTGTTGGGGTTGCAATGTTACGTACCTTGAAGTTGAAGAGCATGAGGTCTTGCCATGTGTGCAACTTAGCCATTGTTTCTCCTCCTTCTTGGTATTCTTCATAAAATGGTTGTTCTTGCTTCTTACGTTCCAATTTTCTTTGCCATTACTACCTCTCTCTCTCTCTCTCTTGCCCCTCTTCTCTTCATCAAAGTCAAAATCCTCAAATGAGACTACCAAAAAAAAAGGGTAGATAATCACTACTCAGGAGGCTTGGCATTCATAGACGAATGGTGGAGATTATAATGAGATGTGTCAGCACTGTTACTTATTCTGTTCGGATTAATGGGCTACCTAAAGGGCGTATTATTCCTTCTAGGGGTTTACGTCAAGGGGACCCTCTTTCTCCTTACTTATTTTTACTTTGTGCTGAGGGCTTATCTGGTTTGCTTAGACAGTAGGTGGAGAGAGGCAGTATCAAAGGAGTAGCTGTCTGCCGTAGTGCTCCTCGTATTTCTCACTTATTTTTTGCAGATGATAGCCTGATTTTTTGCCAAGCTACCTTGGAGGCGTGTCAAGTTTTGCAGCAAGTCTTTTTAGTTTATGAATCAGTGTCTGGGCAACAACTGAATAGGAGTAAAACCTCTTTGTCTTTTAGCAGAAATACTCCAAGACCGATTCAAGAGGAGATACAAAGGAGGTTTGGGGCTCTAGTGATCCAGCAACATGAAAAATACTTGGGGTTACCTTCTTTGGTGGGGCGATCTAAGAGGAATACCTTCAATGATCTTAAGGAGAAGTTGGGGAATAAATTATCTGGCTGGAAGGAGAAGCTTCTGTCAAGTGTAGGTAAAGAAATCTTGATTAAATCAGTGGCCCAAGCTATTCCGGCCTATACTATGAGCTGTTTTAAGCTCCCTGATGCTTTGTGTGATGACCTTGTAGGCATGGTGAGGCGATTTTGGTGGGGGCAATAGGAAAACCATAATAAATTGGCATGGCTAAGTTGGGACAAGATGTGTGCACCAAAAGAGGAAGGAGGTATGGGTTTTTGAGATTTGAAAGCTTTTAACATTGCTTTGCTAGCTAAACAGGGGTGGAGGCTTCAAAATTGTCCAAATTCATTATTTCACCGAGTGTATAAAGCTAAGTATTTTCCGAATGGTGACTTTTTAAATGCGTCGTTGGGGAGGCATCCATCATATTCTTGGCGTAGTATTATGGAAGCTCAAAAGGTTGTTCAATTAGGATGTCGTTGGCAGATTGGTAATGGAGCTTCGGTCAGCTTGTGGAGAGATAAGTGTTTGCCCTCTCCGCCATCACACAAGCCTGCAACTGTGCCTCATTTCTTCCTTGATGATGCCTTAGTTTCTGCCCTGATTTACCCAGAGACAGCAACTTGGAAGTCAGATATAATCCATGAGGTTTTTCTTCCTTTCGATGCCAAAGCTATTCTTTCTATTCCGCTTAGTTTGTCGCTGCCTACTGATAGGTTGATTTGGACCTACACTCCTTCAGGCCGGTTCACTGTGAGTAGTGCTTACCGTGTAGCTCGCCAAGCTCGGTGTGATACTCATCAAGGAGAAAGCTCAACCTCACAGCCCATGGTGTCCTTTTGGCGTTGTATCTGGAAGTTGCCGCTACCCAACAAAATCAAAGCTTTTGCATGGCGTGCTTGTAGGAATATCCTGCCCATGAAAGCCAATTTGTTCTCTCGGAAAATAACCCAAGATGATGTTTGTGATGAGTGTGGGACTGCTGTGGAGTCCACGGCTCATGTGCTTTGGCATTGTACTAAAGCTAAGGAGGTGTGGACAACTGCGAATATTGATCTTGCTTCAAACGTTGGAGAGGTGAGGGATTTTATTGATCTGGTTTGGTATGCTTTGAATGTGAAACAGTGGTCGGTTTAGGAGTTGGCTCGGTTATTTTCTATGGCTTGGGGCATTTGGTCCAATAGAAATGAGATTCGGGTAGGGGGGCCTCGCAAATCGGCTTCTAGTATTGCTGGCTAGACGTTGTAGTTTTTGGAGGAGTTTCAAGTGGCAAATCATTGTATTAAGATCAAGAATCCTGAGGTCGTCGTTGGATGGGTTCTTCCTCAGCAACCGTGGCTCAAAGTCAATGTTGACGGTGCAGTTTTTGAGAGACAACAAGCTGCGGGTGTTGGTGTTGTTATCAGAGATCATCTCGGGTTGGTGCGTGCTGCACTGAGCATGAAGATCCACGCTCCTTTAGGCTCTTTGGAGATTGAAGCCAAGGTGATGGAGGAAGGTATGCGTTTTGCTTGGGATCATGGTTTTAGTTCAGCTATCTTTGAAGGTGATTCCATGGTGGTTCATAACTCCCTGACCGGTTCAATCACTTCTCTTGCCAGTATCTGCAATCTGATATCTGGCTCTGTATATCGAGCTACTCGGTTCAGAGAATGTTCATTTTTTGTTGTGCCAAGGTGTGGTAATAAAGTAGCGCATGGGTTAGCCCAGCATGCAAAGTCTTTATCTGAGTCTGTCGTTTGGTTAGAATCTTGTCCTTCTTTTGTGGAGCATTTAGTGACTTCTGATGTAATTTTTTCTTCTTCTTATTAAAATTGTCGTAGTTCACATCAAAAAAGAACTTGACGGCTAAAAGAGACTATCACAGATACAAAAGAAGCAATCTTCAAAGGCCAGGCCTGACTCGCTTTAAATCTTAAATCACCAAAAATTTTCTAGGAAGGTATTAGAGGAGTAGGAAACTTATTTCTTCTTTTCTTTGAGTTGTTTTCTAAAGCCTTTTAGTGCTTCACAGATTTCTAAGGCCAAAAATACTTTATTATTTGCTCTAATCCTAGAGGACCACATGTGTATGGTTTTAACACTATACACTACAAAAGAAAAAGGTGATCTTAGTTACTTCCAGCTAGGTACGTGGCTTATTGGCTTTCATTCTCTTGTCTGACTTGTGTTGTGAGTCTTGTGACTTAGACTTATCTTTTGACAATATAAATTGCTTAGCTTTTGTCTTTTTGTGTAAATGTATGTAAATATAAAAATATGTAATTGTGTTGAAATTGCTCTTGTCTCTTAGTGTGGGGGTGGATGGGGCCGTGGCATTGAATTTGGTTAGTGGTCTGTGGTCTCTTAAAAGTAAGTGAATATTAGTCCAAAAAAAAAAAAAAAAAAAGTGAATACACATTATAAAAGAAAAAAAAAAACTATGTTAAGCAATTTTGTAGTGGGTTGAGCCGGGTGGATGATGCGTATTATTAGTCTTTACATTGTGCAAAGCAAATTAAACTGTGAAATGTGTGCTATATTGTGTAATTTATGATTCTTAATGGATCACCTGAAAAATATTTCTAGAACCGCCACTGTTTACCGAAACACCTCGAAACACTCGAAATAGACCGGAATGACCTGAAATTTTTTCTGAAGTAAAATAGGGTGGGTTACTGTTCCGGTTTGTTTATTGGCACGGTATTTTCTGGCTGTTACGGCCGTTACAGAATGAAATTAATAACATTGAATCAAACCTAATTACCTAAAGGCTAAAAATAAATAAGATTGTGTAATCTATATGCTTCCTGAACACCCTGAACAAATTTTCTGAAGTCGCCACTACTTTAAATTGAAGGTCAATGATTCTTCTTTCAAATTTGAATGTGTCACTATATTTATGCAATTGTTTTATCCCTTCATTTGCATATTTCATTTGGAAGATCAGCTTTATAAAAAGAAAAAAATGGTTGCAGGTCATGTGTTTAATGAAATTCTCCTAGACGTGATTTGTAAACCTTTGACTCTTTTTTTTTCTCATCTCAGATTCATTCCCACTCCGTCTTTTACTATCTCTCTCGCCAAGTCCATTGGTTTAAGCCCCCACTTGGATCACAAGCCCATCTACCTAAGCTCAACAAAATAGTAATGCATATTACTTAACGGTTAATGTGGTAGAGCACAGTTGGTGGCTTTGATTTTATCTTCTAATTCAAAATAAGTTGAAAATCTGCAGTGTTCTATATGCATTCTTTTGGTATTTTGATTATATGTTATTGACTTATTGTTGCATGCCATATGTTAATTGAAAATTTCTTTTTGATGTGATATGTGAAATTTCATATTTTATATGAGCCATGTTCTTCCCATTTTGTGACACTGTTTGTTTAAGGTTGATTTCCTTGAAAATTATTTTTTGGTTGGAACAACGATTATGGTGGTTCAATTCAACTTTTTGATTTTTTATTTTTTTTTTAAAAGTAAAAGATATTACAAAGTCATTGTTTTTATGACAATATATAAGTATTTAATTAAGTGAGCAAATATAATAACTTTTTTAAAGTGGTTCAATTTAACTTATATCAAAGTCTTTTGAAAAAATGGGTAAAAGGGATTTGGCAAATTAGTGAAAGGAATTTTTACACATTAAATTATCCAAACAACTCAAATCTTTGGTATGCCTTTATCACTTTACATGTTTAAGATAGATTCAATGCAAAATTAATGCAGAATTGCAAGGGTTAAATACAATTGATTGGTTTATTTGCTATTTTTTTCTCTACATATTTTTCCAATCAATATATTCTCTTCATCAAACTTTTTGTCATTAAACTTGCAGGAAAATTTTAGAAGGGAAGGAAGAAAAGGTGGTGGATGAACTTTTTGTGATAGCATGGATGCTGTGCAATTAAAGAAATTAATGGCTTTTCAAATAACAGTACAAATTGTCCGGTGTGATGGCCAAAGAGGCCATATGTTTTGCTGCAAGTGATGTCCTTCAAGATAAACTTTGATGGATCAATGTTTAAAGAACAAAGCACATTGGGAGTGGGAATTTTTATACAAGATGATAATTGGTAGCTCATTGCCGCATTAAGTTGCAAAGGGACAGCAATAATGGATCTGGAGGAGGCAGAACTAGCAGCAGTTGTCCAGGCTATTAATTTTGCAATTGGAATAGGTGCAAGAGATATCATCTTAGAGGGAGATTTAGCAAGTTCTTTTGACAAGCTGTGATCTGAGGAAGAAGATAATTCACACTGGGAGCTGTGGTGAAGGAAGCCATATTAAGAATGAATCTGATCAAACCATGGAAAGTAAAGCAATTCTAGGTGAGAGGCGAATCAGAATGAGTATTTATTGGTGTGACTTGCTTATTGATTGGCTAAACACTAATGTAATGAATATGAATAGTATTTAATGCAAGTTATCTTTGATTAGTTTAAGGAAAAAAAAAAAAAAAAAAGACCAATACCTCAACATACTCTCTTTAAAATGCTTCCAAAGAAGAAAAGTTTCAGTTGCTCCATATACTCCATGGTGGTTTTGATATATGATTCTACATTTTCCACTTTGTATTTCATTTGTTTTGACTCTTTCTTTTTAAATATTATTATTGCTACCTTTTCATTGATTTGTTTTCTTTTATCCTCTATGGGCAAATGCACTTCCAATGTGGGCCCTTATGATCACTAGGATTGAGATCCTCTAGAGTTCCTAGGGACCCATTTCATCACCGAAATTACTGGTCATGAAAAGCTTCAGCCATAGTTATACAATCATAATAATCAATTTTGAGAAAAAAAATGTTAATTATCCATATATATATATATAGGCTTCTTGGCCTATGTGCATAATAATCAATTTTCTAAATAAGCAAATTTCTTTTGCATTTAATGCTGCAATGTCATAGCCACTATTCACATTTAAGGTAATAACTATCATTTATGAGTAGTTATTTTTTAAAATCATTATTTTTGTAGATTTGTTAGTGGATTAATGATATGGCAAAATCTAGACCTTTTATTATAAATGAAAGGTTAAGATTAAAAGAACTCTACATGGTAGAGTACCCTAGGAACTCTACAAGATCTCAATCCATGATGATTATTACATCTGAAGAAGTATTTATGTTGATATCAATTTCCAATCATTAGATTCGATCCATATGTTGCACCATAAGCATGTAATAATTCTAATAAATTTATTGTGAAAATAGGTAGGAGGATGATTACTAATTTACTGTCAACACTTGGGTCATTTACACTTCTAATACATGTTGCATTGAGTGATTTATTTTGAAAAATTACTGATTTTCTCAAAATTTGCTACAACCTCAGTGATTTTTTCCCCCCCAGAGGATATTAAAAATAAGTAAATATTGGGGTTTTTGGATGTGACCCTTAATGTACTCATAAAACATGATACTGATTAATAAGTTGTTTTTTACTGAGTTTTGATCAAAGTAAATTCTTAAATTACCTATTTGTGTCTTTCTTTTTGGTGTTTTGTCAAAGTTACATTAACACTTATAGTTTTTGTAACTCAACAGAATGATTGGGATTCAAAGTTTTGAAGTCCTATCAACTATGACTTTTTTCGACATGCATATCAATATTTGATAGGCATAAGAGCATTGATAGGCATTGATAGGCTTAATCAATGAAGCAGGAACCTATGCTGCAACACAAAATTTGTGCCATGTATCCTTCGTTTTATATTTATATTTATATATATATATATTTTTTTTTATAGAAGTGTCTTTCTATTTTGAAAGAACAACATTTTCTTTATTTAGCCTACCAAGGTGCCATTTTAGTTTTGGTAAACTCAACAATTTAAGAAATGATTATTAGGTTCATATTTTTTTTGTATATTAATCTTAACAAATTATATTTACTCAATTTTTAATAATTTGTAATATAATTGAAACTAATTCCTCAAGCATTAAATCACATATTGAGTATTATGCATGGTCATAAAGATAATTTATTATATTTACCGGTGCATCGCACGTGAACATCAACTAGTATATATAAAACCGAAGCCTTTGGAACTCCCACAATTTTCCATGTCAGCACGATATTTAAATAAAATTATTTTTGTTTAGTCCAAACTTAATAAGGAATGAAACTCTATCTTTCTAACAAGTCCAACTTAAATTCAAACTCATCATTATCATTTTTTTTAAAAACAAATTTTTTTTTTAATCCAAACTTAGTAAAGAGTGAAACTCTACCTCTCTAACAAGTCCAACTTAAACTCAAACTCAAACATTGATAATTTATCTCCAAATTTGCAAGATTAATCATGAAAACTATTAAAAGCAAAGCAAACCCCAATATATTTTTTTTTTAAATCCGAGTAGAGGTATGAGATCTTCTTATGTTATTTTCTTCTCAACTACTTTGTTAAAAAAAATTTATTTTATGATAGAGTCAACACAGAATCAAAATAGAGTTCTTATCAGGAGTAGGAGTTTTGTCTTCCTCTTTTTCGATGAATAAACTATGTGCTATCTGTATATATATATATATATATATATAACTGAAACCTCTGGAGCTCCCACAATTTTTCACATTAGCACAATATTTAAATAAAATTATTTTTGTTTAGTCCAAACTTAATAAGGAATGAAACTCTATCTTTCTAACAAATTCAACTTAAACTCAAACTCATCATTATCATTCTTTTTAAACAAAATTATTCTTGTTTAATCCAAATTTAACAAGGAGTGAAACTCTATCTCTCTAACAAGTCCAACTTAAACTCAAATTCAAACATTAAAAATTTATCTCCAAATTTGCGAGATTAATCATGAACACTATTAAAAGCAAAGCAAACCCCAATATTTTTTTTTAAAGCCGGGTAGAGGTATGAGCTCTTATTATGTTATTTTCTTCTCATCTACTTTGTTAAAAAAAAATTATTTTATGGTAGAGTCAGCACAAAATCAAAATAGAGTTCTTATCAAGAGTAGGAGTTTTGTCTTCCTCTTTTCCGATGAATAAACTATGTACTATATATATATATATATATATATATATAATCGAAGCCTCTAGAGCTCCCACAATTTTCCACGTCAGCACAATATTTAAATAAAATTATTTTTGTTTAGTCCAAACTTAATAAGGAATGAAACTCAATCTTTCTAACAAGTCCAACTTAAACTCAAATTCATCATTATCATGTTTTTTAAATTAACAATGAGTGAAACTCTATCTCTCTAACCAATCCAACTTAAACTCAAACTCACACATTGATGATTTATCTCCGAATTTGCGAGATTAATCATGAACACTATTAAAAGCAAAGCAAACCCCAATTTTTTTTTTTTTTTTTTAAGCCAAGTAGAAGTATCAGTTCTTCTTATGTTATTTTCTTCTCATGTACTTTGTTGAAAAAAGTTTATTTTATGGTAGAGTCAGCACAAAATCAAAATAGAGTTCTTATCAGGAGTAGGTGTTTTGTCTTCCTCTTTTCTGATGAATAAACTATGTACACAAGAGGAAAGGCAGTGTGCTTCTTGGCCACGTAGAGTATTTCCTTTTCCAATACCTTTATTGTTTTTGAATTTTTGGTTTTTATTTAATTTGAATTATTTGAAAATATTGAGCCGGCCAATTAAATAGGGTTGAAAAAAAATTAAAATAAAAAGGACCGCGTGAAGAGTGATAGGTATTATTGAAATTTGCTTCTTCTTTTTTTCTTTTAAGATTACAATTTTATTGTTTAAATAATTATAGAATTGATGATTGTTTTTCATCATTTAAAGTTTAGACCCATTAAAATTTAAAACTTATTGTTTTATGGGTTCATGTACTTTTTTTCTTTTTCTTATATTTTTTTTTAATAGTCATATATTTTTTGAATTGTTTCAATAACTTATTCTTTAATTATATATATTTTTTGGAATTTTGGAAGTTTTAACATTTGAATTTGTGTTAGTTTTTGCAATATTTAAACATGTTTAGCTTATTTCAATGACTATACCATGTATTATTCTTTTGAAGGTAATCACTTTTTCTTTTATATTTCTCTATTGTATAATCATATACATTTGGTTTTGTTTCAAAAATTTATAGAAAGTAAATCATATAATTCTTTAATATTTTTTAGTCTTTCAAAAGTTTTAACATTTGAATTATTCTTTTGATGGTAACACATCTTTCTCTTATATTTCTCTATTATGTAGTCACATGCACGTGCACACACACACATGTACATATAGGAGTTTTGACTTCCTCTTTTCCAATGAATAAACTATGTACACAAGAGGAAATGCGGTTTGCTTCTTGGCCATGTAGAATATTTCCTTTGCCAATACTTTTATTGTTTTTGACTTTTTGGTTTTTATTTAATTTGAATTGTTTGAAAAATATTGAGCCAGCCAATTAAATTGGGTTGAAAAAAAATTAAAATAAAAAGGACCACATGAAGCGTGATAGGTATTATTGTAATTTGCTTCTTCTTTTTTTTCTTCTTTTTTTTTTACTTTTAAGATTACAATTTTATTGTTTAAATAATTATAGAATCAATGATTTTTTTTTTCATCTTTTAAAGTTTAGACCTATTAAAATTTAAAACTTATTGTTTTATGAGTTCATGTACTTTTTTTCTTTTTCTTATATTTCTCTTTTGAATAGTCATATTTTTTGAATTGTTTCAATAACTTATTCTTTAATTATATATATTTTTTGGCATGGTAACACATCTTTCTCTTATATTTCTCTATTATGTAGTCACATGCACGCACACGCACACGCACACATGTATATATAGGAGTTTTGACTTCCTCTTTTCTAATGTATAAACTATGTACATGAGGAAAGGCAGTGTGCTTCTTGACCATGTAGAGTATTTCCTTTGCCAATACTTTTATTGTTCTTGACTTTTTGGTTTCATTTAATTTGAATTTGTAAAGTTGTAATTTACAACTATGTGTTTTGTTGGCTTTAATTCTGTGCCAAATTTGATTGTATTTTTATTCAATCTTTTGTACCCTGTATTTATTGTGAGATTTGATTGTAAGGGTTGTGTGATAGAGAGAGAGTGTGAAGACTCAAGCAATTGACGACTGAAGAGTTTTCACGGGTATCTTGCGACTAAGCATCCCGCGAAGTGACCCATGTGACTTGCACATGCTGGAATGCGAAGAGTCAGGATAGGATGGAGACAGCTATGTCTCGCAAGTATCTCGCGAGTAAGGCCTTCTTGTAAGACACCCGCGAGACATTCTGTTTTGCCAGACTGTCTATTCTGATACACACTTTCTATGCCTACACTATTTATACCCACATTACCCACAAATGTTTAGGAGTGCTTCTGAGAGAAAACCCTAGCCAAACACCTTGAGAGCTAGAGATTGTTATACCTACAATCCTCTACACAATTGCTTGTGGATTTTTCTCAACTCCTATCTCTCAATTTCCATACCATTGAGAGGTTGATAGCCCAAACACTTACCACACCCTTTCAGAGTGTCAAGTGAGGTTTTGGTGCTACTGGGAAGCATTGGAAGAAGCCAAGGATGGCAGATGCAACAAGGAGCTTGTTGCGGGATCTGGAGAGCTAGATAAGACACGGTTCCAAGAAGCCTTGTTAGAGTAGGAGCTTGGAGGGCTTAGGTATATCGGGTAGATTAGGCTTGGAGAGTCTCTTGCTAACCCATGTATCCCAACTAATTGTCTAGTGGATCGATTATCGCTTGGAGGCCAACAGAGAGGTTTTTCGCCGAGTTTTTCAATTTCCTCTTCGATAACAAATCGGCAAGTTATCTTGTGTTTGCATCTCTCTTCCCCACTCTTTTCTACTTCTTTATGGTTGAACATATATCATTACTAGAAACACTGTGTCAATGTATAGACCTTTATCTCAATGAACAATGGTAAAAGTATATATCAGTTTTATGTGTGTGAGAAGAATCTGAGTGGTGAGAAACATGCAGTCAAATAATATTATAATATGACTCCTCATTCAGATTTAAAAAACTAAAAAATAAAGGTTTCAAATGTAATTTTTCTTCAAACAATTTTAGGTAACTTTTATTAGTCTTTTTACTTGATGTTGATATATGTTCACAAAACTTCGAACAGTTTCCGATAATTTAGACCTCCCTGTGTACCCAAAGCTTTTACATGCCCATATGAAAAGCATCAAATTTGATTGGAAGTGAATTCCATTTAATGTACTTCTGCACCTGATTCACAAAGAAAAAAAAAATTAGAAGATAAGCAATTTGTAATCATAGGTCTAAAACACTTTTTAGGCATATCATTTCCCACGTTGTCATGAAGTATTTTCCAAATCAAACTTCCTCAAAAGATGAACACTTGAAATTTACATTAATCGAGATTCTACTCTATCCTAAGTGTATGTATGTGAAGTTTTTTTCTAGGAAACTTGAATACCGATTCTTACCCCCCAATCTAAAAGAACTTGTAAGCATACTTTTGAAACTCGGACCGGACCATACGGTCCAACCGGAATAACCGTGAACCTCTCACAATCATGGTTCTTTTATCCTCAAGAACCGTTCTATGCCAAAAAAACAGGTAACCGTTCAAACCGCAGTTCAACCACACGGTTCTGAGAACCGTGATTAGACCGTTTCTCACGGTTCCCTTTGAATCTGAACCTTAAAAAATAAAAAAAAATAAAAAAAAATAAAAAAAATAAAAAAAAATAAAAGAAGAAGAAGAAGAAGAAGAAGAAAAAGAAACACAACTCCCTCTTCAGAGAAACACAGAAACACAACTCCCTCTCAAAAGAAAAAAAAAGTACATCATGTCTGCCACTGCCATCTCCAGAGAAACACAACATGTCTTTATGTTTCTTCTTCTTCTCTCTTCAGAGCACATCACGCAGCTCCCTCTCTTCAGAAACTCTTCTCTTGGGTGAAGCAAGCTTTAAATTCTAGCTTTGTTCTACGCCGGTAATGTGTGTGTGACAGGGTGAGAGTATGAGAGAAAGAGAATGAGAAACAGAGAGATAGAGATGAAGAAAGAAAAATAAAAGTAGAGGACACTCTGTGTGGAGAAGGAAGAGTCTAGAAAAATAAAAACAAGATGAGAGGAGTGGGGATGGGGAAATGTGTGTGGAGGAGAAAAAACAAGAGAAAAAAAAAAGAAAAAAAGAAAAGGAAAAGAAACGTATGGATGCAAGGAAAGAAGGGAATAATAATAATAAAAAGAATAGAAAATCACAATTAAATGATACTACAATATTTTCACAATATTTCACAATAAATTTTAAGTATAGATTGTTATTAGTTAATATTGGTGAGTAAAAAAATAATTTCAATAGTGAGTTCAAATTAGAACTAATAACAATTTTTTATATAAATTTTGTTGTGAAATTATTGCTTAAAATATTGTAGACTTCTTCACGCTTCTAGAGACTTCTTTGCCATGCGTGTCAACTACTCTCATAAATGCTTGCTTGCTGTCAAGCACTTCTTGGGTTTTGTTTTTTTTTTTTTTTTGGATAGTAAAATGATATCTTGGGTTTTGTTATTTGTTTAAACTTTAACAATTTTTAAATGCATGGACATCTTCATTCTTCAATCTAGCTTTTGATTTTTTTTTTTTTAATTCATAATAAATGGTGAAAAGTGACTATTCAAATGGGCTTGGGAAAAAAGTCAAATGGGCTTGGCCATGAGCAAATAAATTAATTTGTTTCTTAACTATTTTATTGGGTTTCATAAAATAAAAATTATTCGGTACTAAAGTGTGATTTGTCATGACTTAAAAATAATTTAGAAACTCAATAGCTATTTATGTATTTTTAGAATTTAATAATTTTTATTTGTATTATGAAAGTTATGTTATAAAAAATACTATCTATATTTGTTTTGGACTATTTTAGTTAATTTTTCTTTTTTTTTTAATTAATTTAATGTTTTTATATATATTTAAAATAATTATTAAATTAATTATGACGTCATCACAGTTCGACCTCGGTTCAACCTTAAAAACCTTGAACATCTTCCTTTTATGGTTTAATGAACGGTTCGGGTCTGAAAACCATGCTTGTAAGTGTAGAGTAACCAGCCCACACACCACATCACTTTATATTAATCAATATGGTGCATGTGATGATAATGTAATTGATCTAGTAACCTTTTTGGAACAATCAAATAAATTAGTAAACTTAATTTAAGTTACCAGGTTGTGTGAAAAGGGAAGAATAAAAATTATTTTAGCTAAAATGCTTTCTAGAAATTAAATCAGTGTTGAGAACAGTAGTTTAAATATTTAATTGTTCTTTAGAGAACTAAGAAATCGATAGTGTCATAATAAATGACCCAAAAATTCATATTAATTATGTTTCATATATAGACTTCCTTGTGCCATACACAAAATTTATTAACCAAAGAAATTAATGCTAATTTATAGAAAACCTAGGGGGAAGATGATATTATCAAGAACACATTCTTCAAGGATCGATTCTGCTATACCGGCAGCAAAGAATTCGGTTGTAGGGCATGAACAGAAGCTCCTAATAAGTTCTACACCATCTTCTGAATAATCTGACAAGTCTTATTTTCCTGCAATATACAATAAATTTAAAGAGGAAAAAATGTTTCCATCAATACAATATGAAACAGTCTTTATGTTGTGTGGAAGATTATAAAGGACAAAGATGAGTACCTCTGAAAAAAGGAGAATTTTATATTAAAAAACATGCATATTGAATCTCAGAATATGAGGTCTAGACCAAGTAATTAACTAATATGGCCGCAAATTATTTGATCAAAGATATATAGTCTAATAGCTTTGTTGATATTCACTAAAAAATAATTAAAAAATCACTAATAACCTCACTCTTTTCTTAGCATATATAACAAAATTTTTATTAAAAAAAAATCACTAATAAATAAATTTAAATTAAATTACGTTTTACTTATGTCTGTTAAATATATATATATATATAAAGTCATTTTGAATCAACTTGAGTTGCATCCTTTCGCTTACATGGATTGTTATGTACAATAACTGTAGTTTTCTCACATTCTTTTATGGGACAAAATGGTCTTATGCCCTTTTCACCCAAATTATATAGTCTTATACCCCCCTTCCCAAACTAATTAGGAAAATGTCTCTCTTTTGTAACTCGATTTTCTCAAAATTGAGTTAAAAAAAAAATATAAATAATCTAGAGCTCTATAGTGACGTTTTTAAGAACCTATAGTGACGTTTTAAGGACCTATAGTGACGTTTTGTAACTTCAAGTTACAAAACGCTACTATAGGTCTTTAAAAACGTCACTATAGGTCCTTAAAAACGTCACTATAGGGCTTAACTCGATTTTGAGAAATTCGAGTTTCAAAAGAGAGGTATTTCCCTAATTAGTTTGGGAAGGGGGGCATAAGGCTATATAATTTGGGTGAAAAGGGCATAAGGCAATTTGTCCTTCTTTTATGTCTATCGGTAACTTATTTTCCACAAAATCTCCCAAAAAAATTATAGAAACAAGTTTTGGCTTATCTGGAATAAGAATTATTCAAGAAGAAAGTATTAGTGTATTCCAATTTCTAACCAAAAAAAGTCATCAAAGCAAGTTCAAACTTCAAAGGTCAAATACCCTAAATGTTTCCCTTCTTTCGTGTTTTTATTTTTAAATCAAATGTCTTCTTCATTTGCTATTGCTTGATAAATGTATATGATTAATTAACTCAAAAATACAACTGATTCTAAAGAATCTAAACTTTGTTCCCAAAACAAACATTTCGTTTGAATTGATTTTGTTTTAGAAAGGTTTGAATTGAAATCGATAACTAATTTTATTATTTTACTAATAGATTAATTAACATGATATTTAAAGTTTTCCCCTTTCAGAGTCTATTCCCTACTTAGGCACGCCAGCACGTTATTTTACCTATTTAATTAACTATATATGTTGTTGCCTTTTCATTAGTTATTTTTTCTCCGCGACATTTCACATTTCATTAGTTGGGTCATAGATTCCTCATAAATTGGTTATAAAGTTAAACATTTAATAGAAAGAGTAATATTATGAATTGCAAATTTTATTGATTTTATTGCATTGTTTATGCATTATTTATCACCAAAAAAAAAAATCTTCAATTAGACAAGTAATTGAATTCATTATTGTCACATTACTTTGTAAAAATTATAGGCAAGGTTTTTTTGCAAACTAATTAGCCCCAACTCCTACAAAATGCACACATTTCAAAGACTCAAGTGGCCATTTAGTGAAAAAATCAATTTTGACACAAAGTTTTCATTTAAATATAAGTTTGGACATGTGTCTATCTAAGGCATTGATATGTGTGCATTTTTGCAGGAGTTGCTGCAACTTAGTTTGCAGCAAATCTTTACCCAAAATTATATAATAAAAATTTGCAGCATTACGGTCATAGTAATTAATCAGCTTATGGAAAAATCATTAGAAAGCGAATACAAGTCTATCCAAAATGTAGAAACTACAACTAGAAATTTAGTAAAAAATTATAATATACATGACAAATTGATCATTATTAATTGAAAATTTTTATGAGTGTTGGATTGTTTATTTGCATTTTTGTTTTTATTTTTATTCATAGAGAAATTGAAATTTAGTGGGAAAGTTATAGTAACAGTAAATAGTCAACAACCTATAGCAAAATAATTACACAATGACTAAAAAAGCTTCATGATGTTAACAAACATATAAATAGAACAAACCAAGGGGTTGTTTTATAATATCCTAAAACCTCTGATACAATTTTGTGGTTATTTGGAGTACAGTTATTAAAAAAAAAATAGAGAAAAATGGAGAGAGCTTTTGTTAATTGCTAGAGAGAAAACCAAATGATAGTAATTTATGAAACATAGAAATTGCAGCTCTAATCAATGTTCCTCCTACTATTCCTACCTAACTTTTAGGGAAGATAAAATAGTCCACATATTAATTGGCTTAATAGTAATTGATCTTAATATTCAGTATAAAACCAATATTTTGACCATTATATACCATATTAACCATCGGTCTACATTATCCCCTTTACATATCTTATAAATTATTTTTGGGTAATTACACTCCCCTCTCTCAAGATTCTAAAAAATAACACTCTACCTCAAACTTAAAGGGAAAAAGACAATTTTCCCCTCTTGACATCTAATTGACCAAACTTTATTAAATTAATATTAGAAATGTTGTGTACTAACTTGTCATTTTCTTAAGAGCAAGTTTCTAAAATTATCTTATTTCATAGTTAAAATTCATTGTGTAGGGTCCCGATTTGTGGCCCAAGCCCAAAATGTATGGGATCTCGACCCAATGAGTCCAATGCAATAAATTTATAAAGAGTAGGTCAAAGAATTAGGTCATAATGAATTGAACAACGGCTAGTATTGAATTAAATGACAATCAAACACAAATAAGAAGTTTTTTATGTCAATGGACTTTCAATCCAAGGAGATCACGATTGTATATATTGATCACAGTTAAATACATAGACAATTTAGATTACTACAGTGTTTTCTCTCTATTTTTCCAATCTCTTCTCCATGAAGAGTCTTTCACCTTATATATCCTCCTTTGGACCATCTTCACCATACACCTGTTGATCATCCAAGCCCTTATTTGAGTACCTGTCCCATCAGACACCCTCTCTGGTTTTCTGTGAGTTGTGGTAGTTAAGGTAGTACTATTTAAAGGTCTTCTCCACATAAATGCGGCCAGAAAAGTAGCTGCAGTGCATTTAATGCAGTGGTGGTAGTTTTCCCTTAGATATTTTTAGGTTTCCTTCATTCTCGTATGTTCATGAGGCATGTCTCTATCATTGGAGTTTCTTGGAGGATTACGCTAACTGATGGAGTACATATTGTGAACTATATTCATCCTATCCGAGGAGGAGTTCCTCCTCGGACAACCTTTTACTTGTTCCCCACCTTTGAAACTTTAATTGGAAACATTTAACAACTATTTGCTCCTCCTCAGATCTATCAATGTCCTCAGATAAGGCCCAAGATCCAATATACTATTTTGGGCCCTCGCCCCTACACATTTTTTTATTAAAGTGCATTTTAAAATATTATGTGTGAATTTTTCTTTTTTCTTTTTTCAATGGGTTATGGAGACAATTTCCTTTCTAATTGTTTTAGTGTTTAAAAAAATTTGTATTTTTGTTCTAAATTTATCAGTTATTTGTTTACTAACAATGGTCAAAAAAAATTCTTATAGAAATTTAAAACATTTCATTACTAATATAAACAAAAAGGGGAGAGCGTTAAATTTCTTCAAACTTTAATAGTGAGTGTTTTTTTTTTTTAATATATATATAAAATTTAGATTTGAGTATCATTTTTCTAAACCTCAAGAAATGGGAGAGAAATTATCCTTTATTTTTTTAAACACTTATTTTATTTTAGTTAAAAGAATCCCTACGTCCGACCATCAACTCTAGCCTCTAGGTATTAGTTACAGGGCTCACCCACCCCACTAATGCATGCCAACTAATTATTCTCCAACTAAAAAAAAAAGGTCCCGGTCATAGGTCTCGTTGCTTTGGCAACATTCTTCCACACCTATTTGCACGTTATTTCACATATATGTCTCCAAATAATGCGAAGTTTTCACATTTTTTAAGAAAAATTATATGTTCATAATATTTTTATAATAAATTTTAAATATCAAATTGTTACTGATTGGTTTTTATTTTTTAGGATTACATTTAGTATATAATAAAGGTTAAAAAAAAGTGGAAAATAATAAATGATATTGATAATCAAAATTGGAAGTCCACTATGTCTGTTATCTCTTTTCCCTTCACTCTTCTGACTTTTGTCAGTATGTGTTGTCTTTCCTTGACAAACCACAACCCTTTGTGTTGTTTATCCTTGATGAACCCAACCATTTGTGTTGTCTTTTCTTGACTAAGAGCATTCACATTAACTCTTGGATAATTGTATATAAATGTGTAAAATACACATTTTGACCATTTTTACACATTTTGAAGCAAAAAACACACTACATCAGTCCATTTAAAATCATGTAAACCCATCTATAATTTTCAACGAGCTACAGTAACCATGTAAATTTACACGGGCACTGTAGCCCGTTTATCCCTTAAAATAATATTATCTGTACAGTATAATAAAAACCTCATTTTCGCTCTTTTTTTTCTCTCTCCTCTCACTGAGCACACCAACACCTCTCTCAGGTCTCAGCTTCCCTCTCCCTCTTGAGTTCTTCCTCTCATATTACAGTCTGAATTCTTTTGCTCATTCTCATCACCACGGGAAATAAAATGTGATCGGTTTGGGAGTTTTGCAGTTCCGTGAGGAGGGTAGATCAATTGACAGACGGAATCTTCTCTATTGACAGACGTTGGGGCTGATTTCTCTAAAAAAGGTATGGGTTTTTCTCATTGAGATTTTAGAGTTTTTTGGTTTCAATCAAGATTCTTGGGAGTTTCTCTAAACTAATTTTTTTGGGGGTTTCTTGTTTCAAATTTTTTCTGGTTTGGGGTTTTTTTTTAGGGATTCTTCGGAGCACACCCGAAGTTATTTTTGAGAGCTGGTGTGCTGTTTTAGTACCTCCATGGGATAGTTCTACATAAAAAAGAAAAAAAGAAAAAAAAGAGAAACTCTTGCCACACCAACAAGAGAAACTCTTGCCACAAATATAAATCAAGAAATGCATAAAAAGATAGCTTTTTGTGTTTTGCGTGGCATCACTTGATTGTATTTGAATAGATAGTCATCGTATTCACCCGATTCCATATTTCCATGCCTATACCCCACTAATGCGAGAACGGGTTTTAATTTATGAACTTTTTTCTTGATAGGTCAAAAAAGTTTCAATCTATGACCTATCTATTATTTTTTTCCGTCACTTTTCAGCTTAAATTATGAGATTAAAAGTTGTAAAAATTGTTGCAACGTAGAACAGGAGCACGTCTTCTAGTTCCAGCTACTTTCTTATAAAAGCCAAACACTGAACAGGAGCACGCCCGAAGTTATTTTAGCAATTCTAGTTATAAACTACTTAGTTATATACTTAGCTTTCAGACTGTTTTCCCTATGCTGTTTTCCCTATGCTGATTTGGTGGACTCTCGGGTTGGGCTAGAACTTCAGTTTTGGGTTGAATACTTACCTGGGGACATTATCCCCCTTGCTCTGTTTGATGTTCATAGTTTTCTTATGTTTTAATAAGAAAACTATATAAATTATTGTAGCGATAAATTATTGTAAAATTCTCAACGATATAAATTTATTATGTTCGGTTACTTAATTTTGCAAGTAACTTATTCCTCAAAAAGATGCTCAAATTATTTTGTTTCTTGCAGCTTGATCTAAAAACTTTATCCGTTACAATCCATTTCTTACGGGCCAAATCTCCTGAGCAACGGGCAGCTGTGGACTTGGACACCCACTACTCAGAGGTAAAAGATGCTCTCAATTCTGTCTAGAGTTTTGCTATTTATGTATTTGGATGTTCAACTGGTGAAAAAAACTGTTTTATTTGAACATTTAGTGGAAGATAATCTTGATATTCGTTTTACAATTTCTTTGGGATATACTTGAGAAACATATACTGTTTGTTGGCCATGAAAGAATTGCCTAGTATGCCTCTGCCTATGGAGCAATTTTAATCTAGGACTAATCTTTAATTTTTTATTTTTATTCTAGGACTAATCTTATAGGTTGCAAACAGTATAGCTAACTGCTTGTCTTTCTATCTCTCTTTTGCAAGCTAAATTTGATAAAATCAGTCTTTTTTTAGTTCTTCATTTGAGAATAATTTGTGGGAAATTGGTTTAAATTTTGGTTTATTTTTGAATTCTGTTGAATACTTATTATTTCTAAGGTTGAATTCCATGTGGGTTTTATCTTGTGTTTGAGGTTTGAGGTTTGATTTTCTAAGGTTTGAGGTTTTATCTTGTGTTTGAGGTTTGAGGTTTGAGGTTGAATACTTATTATTTCTATGGTTGAATTCCATGCTCTCAATTCTGTTGCTTTGAGGTTTGATTTTCTTGTGTTTGTACATGAATTGGTCAATGAATTAGACCATAAGGGTGCTTGGTTGTGATTGTGGAATTTGATTAACTCTGTGCAGTTAAATGAATTTTGGTTGTTGTATTGGCTGTGAGTTTCCTTGATTCTGTGTTAATATAAGTACAAATGCATATGAGTTTTACTTGAGAGTTGAGAGTTTTGTTGATAATGTTAGTGTTTTAGACATGGATGGATCATGTGTCAATGGGGACGGTTGGTGTTCTTTGTGTTTTCAGCGAGTTATACTCTTAAATCTATGTTAAAAAATGCCTTTTCTTTTTTGTTTTCAATTTTGTTGCTTATTAGTGCTGCTTCTAAATTACTTTGGTGTTTGTTAGGTGATGGACTCACAAAATCAAAATCCCTTCTTCCTTGACATTTTACAAGACAATGAACAAGGTTTTGAGACTTTTGACAGTAGTAATTTGATGTCCACTCCGCATTCAAACGTCAATGTCCATCTATCTCCACCCCAAGTTGAAATGGGACAATCTATACCCTCCATTGCAAAAAAATCAACTACTAAGAGAGGTCAACAGGAAATCAACTTCACCATAGATGAAGACATTAAGCTAGTGTCGGCGTGGCTCAATGTTAGCTTAGATGCCGTGAAATCGACGGACCAAAAACACACAACATTTTGTGAGAGAATTTGGTCTACCTTCCACAATGACAAGAAATTTAACCGCACCAAGGATTCTTTAAATAGTCGGTGGTCAACAATTCAAAGGGAGACCAACAAGTTTTGTGGATGCTTGGCCCAAATTGAGAACCGGAATGAAAGTGGTAAAATTGAGCATGACAAGGTATTTCAACTCAATATCTAATATGTATTGTACATCAAAACACTTTTAGTTTTATGATTCTCATTATTTTCAATTTTTTACTTTTGTAGATTGAAGATGCAAAAACTATGTATCAAATTAATTGCAAAAATGCATTTCAATTGGACCATTGTTGGAGAATTTTGACGAATGAAGCTAAGTGGTTGATTCTAAGAGATAGTTTGAAGGCCCGCACAAGACAACCAGCCACACGACCAGCCACACAACCAGCCACACAATCTTGTCATACCTTTGCAAGCTCAATAAATGTAGATGAAGATAATGATGAGATGAACTCCGGTGAAACCTTGCAGAGACCCATAGGCAAGAAGGCCGAAAAAGAGAAATTAAATAAAAGAAAGAATTGTGATGACGTGGTCCCAACACTTTCCTCCCAATTGGACGAAATCAAGGAAGAAAAGAGAAGAATGCATGAGGAGAAAAAGGAAAGTATGCGCATTGCATTAGAAGAACGAAGAGAGGCAATGTGCATTGCATCCGAAGAATGAAGAGAGTTGATTCGTATCAAGGAAAAGAAGAATGAAGTAGAAAAGAGGAAAATGGAAGATGAACTTATGATGAAAGATACAAGAACCATGGATCCTGAGCAAAAAGAATATATTCGTCTACGTCGTTTGGAAATCTTGGAGAGGTTAAGGTCTAAATATACATCATAATGGAATATTATTATTGACAATATCTAATCAAGTAATTTTTTGTATAGTGCAAAGATACTAGCACATAATTGACATAGATGATTTGATGTTAGACATCTCTTTTGTAGTATTTACTTGTGCAAGAAACATGATTATTCAATCTCTAATCATGTTAGATATATTTTTGTAGTCTTCACTTGTGCAAGGAAATAGATGCAATGTTGTAAATTTTGTATTGTGCATGACCAATAGCACTTGATTATTCAATTTAATTTGTGATTCTGTTCTTGTCATTCTATTTTGGGTGAAGCAATGTCTCTGTTGAAGGTGGTTGTACTTGCTAATTTTATTGGTTGTAAATGTTATTTGAATTTAAAGTTAAAAAAATATGACATTTATGTTTGAATTTACCATTGGGTTTAAAGTTAGGTTTGAATTTACCGTTTGAATTTCAAAATTATGACTGGTGGATATAACAATAAAAATTATGACTGTTGGGTCAAAAAAAAAAATGACTGTTGATCGGAGACATCGATTCTACAGCATCAGTTCGGTCACCAATTCTAGCAATACGGTGGTCGGAGACATCGATTCAGCAGCGGTCGTCAGAGACATCGATTCGACGGCAGTCGTCGGAGACATCGATTCGGCGGCGATCGTCGGAGACACTATTACAACAATTGGCCCACCGGTGATGGTGGTACAATGGTCGGAGACACCAATCCGGTGGGCCATCAGACCTCCACCACAAGCGGCTCCATTGGTCGAGCCACCGGTGTTGGTAGTTTACTTAAAATATAAGTTTAAATTAAAAAAGTATAACCATTAGGGAAAATAATAAAAAATTGATGAATAATTAATATTTTATTGAAAAGTCTTGTAAAATAGATAAACTGATGTGGATGTTTTGTAAAAGTGATGGTGTAAAATAGAAAAAGTAGGTTTTTTGTGTAAAATAGACGGAATCTTTTCCACGAGCTGATGTGGTTGCTCTAACGCCAACAAGGCAATACTACAACAATTGTTGACTGTTCCTTTCTTTAAACTTACTTAGGCCCTCCATCCATTAAATAGGTTTAATGGACAAAGTAATGTTAGGATACAATATTTTTTATTTTTGATACAAGATAGAATTTTTACTTTAGTTTAATCTAAGTATATATGTGTGTGAAACTCCCTTCTAGAGACTTGAACATCGGTCCTTATCTCCCATACCCCACAAGTACTTATATTTGTGAAGTGACCGTCGCATTAAGGGTGTGTGGTGATAATATTAGGATACATAAAAATGTATAATTTTGTATAACAATTCATCACGTGACGAGTTATAATTAATAGATGTGTGATGGTGGGCTATGTAGGGACACAATTTTACTACTCACAACTCACCATGTGACGAGTTGTGACATAAAGTTGTGCATTTTATGTGTCCATATCATTACTCTTAATGTACAACACACCGTCTTAAATTTTTGAACACATACCTGATAGGCTAACTTAAAGTGGGCTAGTATTTCATCAGGTGTAATGGTTTTAAGAACCAATTTGGTCAAAAAACCAAAAAGAGACCGATTTCCAATTCTTTGACCAATCGAAATCAAACCAATGGTTCAACTGGTAACATCATAATTAATATAATTAAAATTTTAAAATAATTATCATATGAATTTTCATATCTTATATTAAAAAAAATTATCTATTTAACTTCACAGGTTTTTATAAGTAATGATTTAGAGGGTGTTTGGTACATACACTTAAAAACTGAAAATTGTTATTTGAAAATATGTATAGAAATACGTGTAGGTGAAAAAGTGTGTAGAAATACGTGTAATGTTATTAAAAAAATGAAAACATGTATTTCAATGGGTATTATAAATGGGCCTTATAAACTTTAAAAGCTCCGCTAATATTTTATTAAAAAAAAATGAAATTCTAAGGCCATCCACTTAGCCCATTCCCTTATTCCCACAAGTTAGAGCATCCACAGCAGTGAAGCAATAATTTTAGCTATTTAACACCACAAAAAGTTATTTTATCTATTTTACCTACACACATACTGCAGCAGTGAATCTATTTTAGCTTTCAATATAATAAAATAATATAAATATCATAATAAAATAATATATATCCACAAACAGCTATTTATTATTTTTTTTTCTCACTATTCATCTTTATCTCTATCTTCTCCCTCTCTTCCCTCTCTTCAACCCACAACCCCTCACGTCACCACCACCATTACCACCACTCAAGCCAACCCAGCCACCAACTCACAACCAATCTATGGCAAAACCCACCATCCATTTTCCACCAGCCACGATCCACCACCACAAAACCCATGTTCTTCACCAATCGGCACACCCGAACCCACCACAAAAGCCAACACAAGCCAACTGCAAACTTATCCACACCCGAACTCACCACAAAATCTAGCAACCCACGACCACGATCCACCTAAAGAGGGGAGGCATGATGGCGATCTACCCAGCGGCACGGTGATCTACCCAATGCCACAATCCATTCAGTGGCACGACGTGAGTTACTCAGAAAGGCACGAAAGAGAGAAGTTAGAGAAGCTCAATGAGGGAGAATGAGAAGAGAGAGGTGTCTGAAGCTCAATGAAGAAAGACATGAGTAAAACGTGTTGGGTGAATTAAAACAATATTTTAATGTAAAAGGAGAATAAAAAATATTATTTGGGTTTAGCTTTGAGCTACAGTGAACATCTATAGATGGATGTGCACTGTAGCTCAACAGCTAAAATTTTTAGATATTGCTCCACTGCTGTAGCTCAATATTTGTAGTTTGTGGTGCTAAAAATAGCTTTTTAGCTTTTTAGCACCACTACTTTGGAGTCATTTGGCTGAATATTTCTAAATTCAAAGTTTATTTGCGTTATAGGCACTATTCCAATTTATTTAGGGAAATGAGGAAAGAGAATGAATTTCGGCAACGATGTTGCCGAAATTCAACAAAAGTATGAGAGAGAAAGAGAAAAAGTGGGAGAGAGAAAATTTTGAATTTTGATAATGTGATTACCGAAATTCTTGTTGTCCGAACCAACTGCCCGAGTGTGTGCTGTGTGCTCGAAGTGTGAAGTGCTCAAAAAAGAAACCAATTGTGGCAATGCCATTCCCGAAATAGGGGAAGAAAAAAAAAATTGTGGCAATTGTGGCAATGCCATTGCCGAAAATGGGAGGGAGGGAAAAATAGTGGTTGCCGAAATCTGGGGAGGAATTAAAAAAAAAAAATGTTATATCCACAATATTTTCACAACAAATCACAAGTGATTAGTTATTATTAGTTTAAATTTGAATTTAACATTGTGATTACTTTTTTAATCCAACAATAACAACCTGCCACTTAAAATTTGTTGTAAAAATATTATAAAAATTGTGTTCACATATCATTTCTTAAAAAAAAAAAAAAAAAGTGGAATGGAATTGTGGCAATGGCATTGCCAAAATAGGAGGGATTTTTTTTTTTTTTTTTTTTAAGAAATGATATGTGAGCACAATTTTTACAATATTTTTACAACAAATTTTAAGTGGTAGGTTGTTATTGTTGGATTAAAAAAGTAATCTCAGTGTTAAATTCAAATTTGAACTAATAATAACTAATCACATGTGATTTGTTGTGAAAATGTTGTAAAAATATTGTGAATGTAGCACTTTTTTTTTAATTCCTCCCTAGATTTTGGCAACCACTACTTTTTTTCACTCCCATTTTCGGCAATGGCATTACCACAGTTGCCACAAATTTTTTTTTTTAACCCCCTATTTCGGCAATGGCATTGTCACAAACCAATTGAATTTTTTTTTCCTCCAATTTCGGCAATGTCATTGCCACAATTCCATTCCACTTTTTTTCTTTTAAGAAATGATATGTGCACAAAATTTTTACAATATTTTTACAACAAATTTTAACTGGCAAGTTATTATTGTTGGATTAAAAAGGTAATCTCAGTGTTAAATTCAAATTTGAACTAATATTAACTAATTACCTGTGATTTGTTGAGAAAATATTGTGGACATAGCATTTTTTTTTTTAATTCCTCCCCAGATTTCGGCAACAACTATTTTTTTTCCCTCCCATTTTCGGCAATGGCATTGCCACAATTGTCACAATTTTTTTTTTCTTCCCCTATTTCAGCAATGGCATTGCCACAATTGGTTTCTTTTTTTAGCACTTCACACTAGAGCACACAGCACACACTCGGGCAGCTGGTTCGGGCAGTAGGAATTTCGGTAATCACATTATCGAAATTCAAAATTTTCTCTTTCCCACTTTTTCTCTTTCTCTCTCATACTTTTGTTGAATTTTGGCAACGCCATTGCTAAAATTCACTCTCTTTCCTCATTTCCTTAAATAAGTTGAAACAGTACCTATAACGCAAATAAACTCCAAATTTAACAATATTCAGCCAAATGACTCATTGCTTTGAGTGCTCTTACCTTCTTTCTTTTATTATTTTTAAATTTATACTATCTCACCAGTACCATCCAAACGTTGCTTTGTCCAGAGCAGATTTTTTAACCATTACTTTCACCTATACTTTTCGCATTCCCAAAGCCACACACACATTCCAATACCTGCAATAAAATACGCAATATGGTTTTTGTTATTTTTTATTTTTTATTTTTTTATTACCAGATAACATACATAAATTAAAAAAGACAAGTAGTACTAAATAAGCCAGCTGGCATATATAGAGTTTGGATTTATCCTACAATCATATACAGGGAAGCTAGTAGCTACAGTAGCTAGATCTAATTCATGTGAAATCACAATTTTTAGGCAGAAAGAGGATGTGTGTGACCATTCCCTATTGCTGTAGTGTTGATTAAGGTCTGAAATAAGAGTCTGTTCCTGTCATGATGGTTTTCTAGCCCACTTGCAAATCTGCTCTAGTCTTCTACTGTTGCTGAGGATTAAAATTCTGCTGAATTTAAGCTCTTTAGTCTTGAGAATTTGCCTCACCAATATGGTTTGTAATGTTACTGATAGTAATTTTAACTATTATTCCTAAACCACCTTTATTTCTATTTTGCAATCCCAATTTTTTTTTTCTTCTATTTTTAGTATTTTCCAAAAAACCAAAATTATGGATTAATAGAAATCTAGCTCTATCACCATTAATGGATTTTAAAGTTATTGCCATTGGTCTCCATATGTGTGTTGAGCTGTGCTTCTTGGTTAGATCCCTCACCTCACTTAACCTAACTAAGATTTTGGCAAATTCTAGAAATAGAAAAAAAAAATTAATATATACATATTTTTTGTCAAGAGCCTTATACCTCAATTGACACTTCTTAGTGTTTCAAATGAAGACGTTCAGAGTTCAAATCTCCGCTCTGTAAAGTTGTGATTTACAACTATGTATTTATTTGGCTTTTATTCAGTGTCAAATTTGATTGTAATTTTATTCAATCTTCTGTACCCTGTATTTATTTTGGGATTTGATTATAAGGGTTGTGTGATAGAGAGAGAGAGTGTGAAGACTCAAGCTATTGAAGACTGAAAAGCTTTTTGCGGGTATCTCGCGACTTCGCATCCCACGAAGTAATGCATGTGCCCTGCACATGACTGGAATGCAAAGAGTCAGTACAGATGGAGATAGTTATGTCTCGCGGGTAAGGCCTTCCCGCGAGACACCCGCGAGACATTCTGTTTTGCCAGATTGTACTATCTGATACACACTTTCTGTACCCACACTATATATACCCATATTACCCATAAATGTTAAGGAGTTCTTCTGAGAGGAAACCCTAACCAAACACCTTGAAAGTTAGAGATTGTTATACCCATAATCCTCTACACAATAGCTTGTGGATTTTCCTCAACTCCTACCTTTCCATTTCCATACCATTGAGAGGTTGATAGCCCAAACACTTATCACACCCTTTTAGAGTGTCAAATGATCATTTGGTGCTGCTGGGAAGCATTGGAAGAAGCCAAGGATGGCAGATGCAACATGGAGCTTGTTGCAGGATTCGGAGAGTTAGACAAGACATGGTTCCGAGAAGCCTTGTTGGAGTATGGGCTTGGAGGACTTAGGTACAGAAGGTAGATTAGGCTTGGAGGGTTTCTTGTTAACCCATGTATCCCAACTGATTGTCTAGTGGATTGATTACCGCTTGGAGGGTGGCGAAGAGGTTTTTCACCGAGTTCTTCGGTTTCCTCTTCGATAACACATTAGCGTGTTATTTGTGTTTGCATTCTTCTTCCCTACTCTTTTACATTTCATTTTACTACTGTGATTATATGAATATGTGTTAGAGTAGCTTGTTTGTTTATCTACTCTCATTAACACTTTTCCGCACTTAGAATTAAGTTAGTGTAAAATCTATCGAGTTGTATATTTTATTTAGGGGTCTAAACAGCTCTTGTGTTTTTTTAACACATTTTCTAACTTTCAATTGGTATCAGAGTGGGTGCACTCACTGTGGTTTAAATACCTGAGTGTGTTCCTTGACCCTTTGTGATGGACCGATCACAATCTCTTAATGCCCCACCATTCTGTGATGGAGGCAACTATGCTTTTTGGAAGGTCCGAATGAGGGCTTTCTTGTGTGCTATAGATGAGTCCGTATGGGATTCCGTTGAGAATGGGTATGTTAAACCCATAACTACCAAGTCCAAATGGGACAAGGCAGCTCTTGCATTAGCTAATGCGAATAGTGAGGCCATTAATGCTATATTTTGTGGTGTGTCCCTTGATGAGTTTCACAGGATATCGTACGTGAAGACAGCTAAGGAAGCTTGGACAATCCTTGAAACAACCTATGAAGGTACCAAGAAAGTCAAGGACACGAAGTTTCAAATGCTTACCACCAAATTTGAAGAACTTAAGATGGGAGATGATAAGGATTTCGATTCTTTCTATGGACAGCTCAATGAAATTGTAATTGCCAAACTCAATCTTGGAGAGAAGATTGAAGATTCTAAGGTGGTGAGAAAGATTTTGAGGTCTTTATCGGAGAGTTTCTGAGCAAAAGTCACAGCTATAGAAGAGAGTAAAGACTTGGATGAGATCAAAATCCAAGAGCTAATTGGATCCCTCCAAACATATGAGCTGAGACTGCCTTCTCATAAATTGAGCAAATCACTTGCTCTTAAAACCATCACTAAGAGAATGGACAACTCCTTCGAAGAGGATGATGTGGAGAAGGAAGTATCATTCCTTGCAAAGAACTTCTGAATATTTCTGAAGATGAAAAACAGTGGGAAGCCTTTCAACAAAGGGTTACAAGGGTGATAAGAAGGAATTCAGGAAGAAAGATGAGAAGGAGCCTCATTCTACTTGAAAGTTCAAATATGTGTATAAACACCCTTGAACGTTTAGACCCCCAATTTATAAATTAACCAATTCAAGCTTTATGTCAAACAACTAGTGTGCGGAAAATGAACATAAGCTATAATATAGAATTGGAAAAACTATCTAAGCCAAATTAAAATTACAACCCACAGTAGATAATAAAAGGCAAAGATAAAGGGAAGGAAGATGCAAACACGAAGACAACACGCGATGTGTTATTGAAGAGGAAACTAAAGCCCTCGGCGTAAAACCTCTCCGCCGCCCTCCAAGCGGTCAATAATCCACTAGAAAATGTAGTTGGGATACATGAACAGCAATAGACCCTCCAAGCCTAATCTACCCGATGTACCTAAGCCCTCCAAGCTTCTTGCTCCAACGAGGTTGCGCCGAACCTTTTTCTTTTCTAGCTTACCGGATTCCACTATAATCCATAGCATCCGGCATCCTTGACATCTTCCAGTGCTTCCCAAAGCTCCAAAAATACTCAACACTCTAAATAGGTGTAGGTAGTGTTTGGATAGAAATCTCCTCTCAATAGGTATGACAATGAGAGAGGGAATGAGAAGAGACTACAAAGATTTCTCTCTAAGAATGAGTAGCTCTCTCTAATTGGGTGGGTGTTTTGAAGAAACCTCTCTTAGGGTTTTTCTTTCTGAATAGCCACACATATTTTGTGGGAATGAGGGGTATTTATACTGGTGTGAGAATGGAATGTAAAGAGTTAGTTTTTTCCAAAATAGGGTTGGCTAGCGACTTGACCTCGCGACTTGACTGAATCACGAGTTCAAGCCGCGAGCTACCTAAATGGCCAGTCTGGATTTTTGTCTTGTAGTGCTCCAGCTGGCATGACTGTTTAGCTCCCCTGCATGCTCTGCGCATGTGCAACTTTTGGCGGCTCGCAAGCTGCGAGCCTCTCGCAAGATCCAGCCGCGAGTCCCTGCTTCACTGCATAGTCTTGAGCATTTTTTCACACTCTCTCACATACTATCCTTACATAATTCCCACCTAAATACAAGGTTTCTAGGTGCTGTATTACAAGCAAATTTGTCACAGAATAAAGCCAACACATGGTTGATTAAATTCAACCTTACACTACTTAAGGAATCACTTGCTTCGAGTGCAATGGACATGGACATGTCAAGAGAGAATGTCCTAATTATTTGAGAATGAAGGTCAAGGCATATGCCACAACTCTCAGTGATTCGAATTCTTCTAATTCAGATTTGGAGGATAGTTGTGATGAAGAAGGGAATTTCTCAGCATTTATAACTATTGCTCATGTTGAATCTTCAGAGGACTTGAATTTGCTTGTGCAAGAACTTGGGGAGCATAGTGATGAGGAATCCATGGGAATTGTAGAAGAATCGGATGCTGAAGTAGATGAAGATACAACCAGTCTTCGAGAGAATTACAACTCTCTCCTTGAGAAGTTTGGAGAGTATGCAAAGGTGGCCAAGGCGGCTATGAAGAAGATGAAGAAAGCAGAGGAGGACTATAGAAGTCTTCTAGTGCGTTATAAGGAGGCCAAATGTGAAATAGAGACGTTGAATGGAGAACTGATCAAAGCCTACTCAAAGATAAAATTTCTTGAGCTTGAAGTGGTTCAAGCCAATGCTAAAGTAGAGCAAGTCTCCTCCAAGAAGCTCGATGAAGTCCTTTCTCATTAAAAACCTTTCTCCGACAAAACCGGATTGGGATACATCGGAGAAAGTAGTTCAACTATGAATATCTCCAAAGAAGTGAAGTTTGTGAAGGCCAAAGAGCCAGTTGTAGTTGCCCCTACTATGGAGAAGGCAAAGGTTGGGAAAAAGAAGAATGTTGCTGACCAAAGGATGTTGAACAAGCCTTGCAACCAATCAACGTTCAAGTCTGAAGCCAAAGGGAGATCACCTTCAAAATCACAAAGAGGTTCAAGAACGAACCATGTATGCCATCATTGTGGACTTCAAGGACACACCAAACCTAATTGTCATAAGTTGAGAGCATTGAATAATGCTAGGGATCAAAGGTCAAGAGGACCAAGAGATGACAAGAGGAATTGGGTTGTTGGGCAACCAAGAAGTCAAAATGGAGATTCTGGTGTGATGGACATAATGAAGATAATTAAGGCATTCACCACATGTTTGGCAAACTTCAACAGTAGGTTTGAAGGACACAATTCACATACCCAATCCTATAGGGATATCACCCCAAACGCATATGACATGTGGCTAAAAGGGGTACTCATGCATGATTATCTCCTATGTCCATGCATCATACCATGCATTTATTTCTATTTTTAGCATGTTTCTTTTACAAGTTTTGCTCTTACTCGTTGTTATTGATCTTACTTTTCTTGTTCTGTTTTTGAATGTGTCCAAAAAATTCAAAAACCATAAAAATTGAAAAATCTTCAAAAAGTTTGATCACTTGTTTTGTGTGTATCACATGTGAATTTGGCCTAGTACCTTCGTACTTATGGCGTAATGCATGTATGAGCCTAGCTTGTTATGTGCACATTTATCTATGTTGGAGAAATCTCGAAATCTATGTGTGATTGTTGTAAATAGATCTTCAAGCTTGTCATGAATGATTGGTCAATAGTCTTGATGGTCTCGATACTTGCATAGACTTGTGCCTATATCTCTTCCCACTTTATTTTTATGTTTTTGCTATAGAGCTCCCCAAATGTAAATCTCCAAATGAAAAGAGATAATGAGCTACAAAAGCCTATCGCACATACTAGTATTTGACTAGAAAAAAGGGAAAGAGAATTATGTATTGAAATGTATGGTGCTCAAAAAGCCAAAGGCTAACTCTACATGTTGAAACATCAAAAATTTCAAGCACCGATCTCAAAAAGAGATGTATTATCCTAAAAGGAACAACTATTATGATTTATGCAAAAGCCAACTGAAAAGTTTCTAAGTTTTGTAATATTTCTCTTGTGGGAGGTCATATATGTTCGTTTCTATAATTGAGATTGACCACTTGATTTCGTACCAGTTGTGTATGACTTGATTGAATTGATCATTGAAGCTTCACTCTGGCCTATGGACTATTTTTCATTTGATACTCACACACTACACACAAGACTTTGCTCAGATAATGCTTATCTCATTTGTGTGATTGTACATGTTCAAATGTGATGTGTATGCTCAAGTACTTGCTGATTAAACCCAAAAAAGATTTTTGAGTGTTTTTTATGTTTTTGAAAGTAATTTTATACTTTTGTGCTTTTAGTTTTTGTTCAAAATGTATTTTTGTGTTTTTCTTCAAAAACTGGTTCAGAGGTCTTTTCACGAGAAGCTCGCGACTAAGAGCTTCCCACGAAATGTGCTTAAGGAAATTAAGAGCCTGTTTGGTTTGACATTTGAAAATACAGTGTTCAGTGTTTAAACACTGAACACTAGTGTCCAAAATTCCAAACAATATGTTTGGTGATAGTGTTTAAAATAGGGTTGTTTGAAAATAGTTGCTCAAAAACCTCTGTTTGAAACATATTTTTTGAAACATGCTCGGGCCACATTTTAAACAATGAACAGGCGTTTCTGATGGCACAATGAAAATAAAAATTAAATTCAATTTTCACTGTGCCCGGACCCACTAGATCAGCTTTTTTCTAATTTTTGTCTCCTCTCCTCTCTATCCGCTAAGGTTTCATTCCATCTTTTTCTCATTTCCCCTTCCCCTTCAGCTCTGTTTTACTCTCCCAAAGCACAAACCCAAACCTATAAAAATTATCAACTCACCTCCCTTGACAAACCCACCATACCTCCAGCAAGTTCCCATGGCAGACCCATCGTCGGCAACACTTCAGACAGAGTGACCACAAACCCATCTTCCTTTTCTTTGATTTAATTTATTCTTTAGTTTTTTTTTTTTTTTCTCAACAACACACAGAACACCACAAACCAGCAATCACAACCCTCAAAAACACCAATTACAACCTACAAGATCTCAACAACACAAATTGGAACCCACAAATACACAACTCACAGATAGTCACAGCAGAAATTTTGTTTTCAATTCTTCCTCTCCACCACCAAAATGCTTCTTCCTGGATCAGTCTCACAGAAAATCGGTCATGCAAAGAGACAAATTGATCTCGCGGCAAATGAAGATTTAAAGAAAGAAAGAAAGAAACGGAAAAGAAATAAAGAAGAAGAAGAAGAAGAAGCAGAGGGAAGAACTACGCCTGAAGATCGGTGAATGAAGCTGTGTATATCTCGGGCTGAAGGTGCTGATCGGCGGAGAGCTCCGACGAACGTAAAGCCCAGCCGTGGATCTTCTTTGGCGTCGATGGAGATGAGGACGTGCGTGGGTTTGGCTTTTTCATTTTCTGCTCTGAGGGAAGACTGAGGGAAGACTGAAGACTGAAGAGAAAGGGATAAAGATAGAAGAAAAGGAATAAAGAAGGGATAAAAAACGGATTTAAAAATTATTATTTAATACGTTGTCAGCTTTTTTTATCATTAAAAACACACATACCAAACATATATTTTACATTTTTTTGAACACTGAAAAATATTGTTTAAACTATGATACCAAACACATTTTTTTGTTTTATTAACACTAAAAACACGTTGTTCAACAACACTTTTCAAACCATAATTTTCACAACTTTTTAAACAACAATTTTTGAAAACTATTGCCAAACGGGCTCTAAATAGTCACATTTTCATACGGTAAGTCTTGCTACTACCTCGCAAGTATTTCGCGACTAAACTCTTCTCGCGAAATGTTTTTAGGCAAAAACTGAAAATTTTCAAGTTCATATAGAAGCTATTGCGACTGTCTCGCTATGGGTTCGCAACTAAAAGCTTATCGCGAAAGCTTTTGAGCTTCAGTGGCCCATTTTGCGACTTTCTCACAACTGTTTCACTACTTTCTAACTCACGCAAAATGCGTGTTTTTAGTTTTTATGTAGCAGATGTGACATATTTTCAAAATCACTTCACTTCCCTCGCATAGTCTCTCGAACCCCATTTAACCCAAATCTCATTTTTCAGTCAAACCCCATCATTTTCAAGCTAAAATATCTGCAAACTTACTTCAAGGTATGTTTTCCTAAACATTTTCTTCATGTTTTTCTTAGTTTATGCAGATTCTAAGTTAGAGTTTAAAAATTGGGGATTTTTCGAAAATGGGTTGGAGTTCTTAGTTTTTGTGAAAATTTTTCAAAATCTTTGATTGGGCTGAGTGCCATTTGATGTTTATGTATCTGTGTTGGCCCCTTGTGGCAGTTTGAGCTTGTATTGAGGCATTTTTCACTGTGATCATGCATTATTCATAACTGTTGTGCATTGTGGCATGTCAAGTGCTTGACAGAATGTCCTAGTGACATTTTTGTGCTAAATTGGATTCAAGTGAACTCTAATTTCTGGGTTTACACTTGTTTGACCTTGTCTAACTTGTTTTGGTCACTGATTATGTCTTTCACACACTTTGCCAATGTTGCACACACTAGGCACACACTAGGGCCCTCTAGGCACACCTCATGCATCTCATGATGCACACACTGCACTAGCGCATGCACTGCCTTGGCACACACAGACACAGTTACTTAATTCATGGTTTAACACCTTTAGCATGTTGTTTGAGTTTATATACTTTGTTTTGAGTTGGTTCTACTTCTACTCTCAATAACACGTTCCTAATCATGTTTTGTGTTCTGTTTTATGTGTGCATACTTGTTTCTTTTCTGTTTTGTATTCCTTTGCATAGATGGCTCCTACTAAGCATGTAGCTACCAAGAAACCAACTTCCAAAAATACGCGCACTACTTCTGATCATTTCAAGTCTGCTGAAGCTGATATGAATTATAATGACTGCTATAAGGATAAAACGATCATCATGGAAAGGGTCGTGCAACTAGAATCACTTGAGAGCACCTTTATACCTGAGGTGTTCAAAGAAAGAACTTGGACCAAGTTGTTGAACCCAGTTGGGGTTGTTTATTTAGAGATAATCAAGGAGTTCTTCTCTAATGCTGCTGTAGAAGGGGATCGTATCAAGTGCTGGGTAAGGCACAAAGAATTTGTGATAACAAGGGAGATAATACAAGACTTTTTGGAGGTTCGTTCTCCCTCACAACCAATCTCAGTTCAATACGACGATAGATTGGGATCCATTGCAGATATGGTGAGGATACTTGGTGGGTCACCAAAGAAAAACTCCATGAACACAATACCGTTTTCACTAGAGATGAGGACTTTGGCCTATGTGATGATTCACAACCTGTACCCAGTCACCAACCCCACTATATTGTCAGCTCTAAGGAAAAAAATTTTGTACGTTCTCTTCACCTACAAGAAAATTGATATTTGTGGACACATCCTCTACTTGTTGAAAAAGAGCATTATGAAGTAGAATTCAAGGACTATAATGCCCTTTCCCTCTCTCATTATGGGTCTCATTGCAAAGGAGTGCCTTAAAATTCCGAGTGGCCTCAAGATAGTTCAGAGGGATTATCCCATTGGGGCACATACACTAACCAGGAGCATAGCCCCACATCAAAGGCTCCAAGACAAGTGTGCATACCATACCTCAGGCATGTGTTAAGGATGAGGGAGGTGATACAGAGGAAGAGATAAAGCGATTTACTACTGCTCTAAAGCCATCAGATTAGCCTTCAGCTCAGCCATCATCTTCTGCACCAGCACGAGCATCAGATAGACTAGATCGCATCCTAGATAGAGTGGACCAGTTATACACTATGCTGGATTCCCATGTGTAGCACACAACAGACTAGTTTACTTATGTTCAGGTACAGATCACAGCCTTATCCTCTCAGATTGAGGAATTGTTCATTGATCATAGTTCAGACTCTGAGTCTGAGAGATTCTAGCCCTTTGGCCATTCTGGTCAAAAAGGGGGAGAAAATTTTGAGGGGGAGCTGAGGAAGAGCTTGCACAGTGTTAGGGGGAGCATAGGTTTAGGCTTAGAAACATTGGTTATTAGTTCACAGGCGGTTTACTTGTGTTTATTTTTAGCCGTTATAGTTGCTGGTTTATGTTTATGCTTTTACAGCTTTCATTTATAGCTTTAACACTCTATTTTTAATTTCAATTTATATTCAATATGTTATGTTTACTTATTGCTTTGTGGCATCTTTTTGTACTCTTAAGATATTGCCAATATGTATTGAGTACCTCACTCTTGTGCCTTAATAGGATCTTGTTTCTAGATGCATATACTTCATGTATTTTGCATTGGTCGAGTGTTGGACATGCAATTGATTCGTGGGATTGCTCTTTATTGCATTGTGTGTCTGGATGAGCATTTACTTGCTAAATGTTCATTGTAGTCATTCTTCAATGATTGATCCTGTTTGATCAAGTTTTTGCTTACATGCTCTAGTGTGTTTACAAACTCGATCGCATTTTACTTGCTCATATACGTACCATGTATTCAACTTGTCATAAGCTTAATGGAAGTTTTTTTTGTGTGAGTGAGTTTTGTCGCTATTCTCAAACTCATGTTTAAGTCTAGATTCTATTATAGGTGTTTTGTCACGAAATAACCAAAGGGGGAGATGGTAAAGTTGTGATTTACAACTATGTATTTAGTTGGCTTTTATTCCATACCAAATTTGATTGTAATTTTATTCAATCTTTTGTACCTTGTATTTATTGTGGGATTTGATTGTAAGGGTTGTGTGATAGAGAGAGTGTGTGTGAAGACTCAAGCTATTGAAGACTAAAGAGGTTTTCGTGGGTATCTCACGACTTAGCATCCCGTGAAGTAATGCATGTGCCCTACACATGATTGGAATGCGAAGAATCAGTATAGATGGAGATAGTTGTGTCTTGCAAGTAAGGCTTTCCTACAAGATACCCACGAGACATTTTGTTTTACCAGACTATATTATCTGATACACACTTTCTGTACCCACTCTATATATACCCACATTACCCACAAATGTTAAGTAGTGCTTCTGAGAGAAAACTCTAGCCAAACACCTTGAGAGTTAGAGATTGTTATACCCACAATCCTTTACATAATAGCCTGTGGATTTTCCTCAACTCCTACCTCTCCATTTCCATACCATTGAGAGGTTGATAGCCCAAACACTTATCACACCCTTTCAGAATGTCAAGTGATCATTTGGTGCTGCTGGAAAGCATTGGAAAAAGCCAAGGATGGCAGATGCAACATGGAGCTTGTTGCGGGATCTGGAGAGCTAGACGAGACACAGTTCCGAGAAGCCTTGTTGGAGTAGGAGCTTGGATGGCTTAGGTACAACGGGTAGATTAGGCTTGGAGGGTCTCTTGCTAACCCATGTATTCTAACTGATTGTCTAGTGGATCGATTACCGCTTGGAGGACGGCGGAGAGTTTTTCGCCGAGTTCTTCGATTTCCTCTTCGATAACACATCAACATGTTATCTGTGTTTGCATTCTTCTTCCCTACTCTTTTATATTTCATTTTACTACTATGATTATATGAATATGTGTTAGAGTAGCTTGTTTATTTATCCGCTTGCATTTACACTTTTCCGCATTTAGAATTAAGTTAGTGTAAAATCTATCAAGCCATATCTTTTATTTGGAGGTTTAAACAGCTCGTGTTTTTTTAACACATTTTCGAGCTTTCACACTCCATCGGTTATTACTATCGAATTATTAAAAAAAAAAATATATATATATATATATATATATATACCATAAAGGGAGAAGGGGACACAGCTGAAGGGAAAGAGACGGAAGCACAGCAATATTGTAACTTGAAAATAAATAACTTGAATGTAAGAACAATAATAAGGCAGTAAAACCAGCCAAGTATATATGAAAACAACTCAAAGTAAATGAAAGCAATTTAGAACCGTCTGTTATGGCGGTAATCTGTCCAAGGTAGCGGTAGCAACAAATAGAACAATGAACATAAAACTGAAAATACTTGTTATTGAAAGTAGGATAAACATTTATAGTAGTAGTGAATACAAGATCTCAACAGTACAAGTCAACAGTTACAAAGCTTGAACTAGTCCTAGTTACAAGGTTTGTAGGATTACAAGGCTTGTAGTGAATAAGGGTGAACAAGGTAGTAGTGGTAGTAGAAACAAGGAATTCTCTTTCTAAGAAGGCTTCCTAAGAGAAGGAGTTCTAGAGAGAAAATTCTGAACTAAAACTTGACTTGTTCTTAAGGGACAACCCCCCTTAAATAGGCAAAATATTTGAGTGAATAGTTCAACAAATAGTAAAAGTAAATAGTGAACAGAAAAAGCTTGCCAAAGTAATTTTGATGTGACCAAAAGTCATTGAATCAGGGAGAATCTTCTTTTCAGCAGGAAACATGGGGAATCCTTTTTCCAGAACATCATCATTAGAGGTGGAAATCAACAGTAGAATTTGACCAGAAAGTAAACATTGCAACCTTTTTGGCCTTTATGCAGGCCAGACAAACAGGGAAATCAAGCTTTCAATCAATCTTTTGCTAAGTCATCAGCATCTTCGTCATCATGACCAAACCACTCCTGATTGTAAGGGTAGTAAGGGTCTTTTGAAATAGAGGTTTGAGAGGATTGTTCATCATCTGAATCAGCAGCTTCATCTTCTTTAACCATTTTAGTGAGCAGGGCATATAAAGCATCAGGGTCCTTGCAGATTGCATCCAAAGGAGAACTCTTCTTCTTGGTCTTAATAGGTGGTTTAACACTTTTAGCAAATGAGGAAGCAGGTGCATCAGCCACAGCTTTTTGCAGAGGGGTAGTGATTCTTAATGGGGAAGCACTTGGGGAAGGGAAATCTCTGGCAACATTGTTAATAATGGATTGGGTGTGAGCAAACTCATCCCACCATTTAACATAGCAACAGCGAGCGAGAACATCACCTTCTTTAACATACTGCCATTTTAGAATCCAAGGAACCTTATATTTTTTAGCAAAATGAAGCAGGGGAGTGAACTTAGCTCCATGATCATCAGTTCTGAACCTTAATGTAAATGGTACAGGGAATATTTCAACAATTGAACCAAACTGGGACCACCAACGAATGAACCAGAGAGGGAATTCAGAATCAAAATCTTTATCAAAATTAACAAACCATGAATGAGACATGTTTTCATTTTGGTGGAGCATGAATCTGAACCAGGCAGTAACATAATCATGATATGAATAGGGAATAGGGAATTTTGGTAATCTTCTTGTGGCGGCAGGGTTGGAGCCCCACATCTCTTCAGAAATAATATGGTTTAAGTAAACACTGTGGTAAATAATCCTATCACTATTAGCCTTGTCAGTTATGGGTTTGATAGTGATTGAATTCTCATGTCGAAGAATTTCAGAATAATATTGCATAGTCTTTTGGCTGTGCTCAAGAATCCAGTGAAATTTTGGAGGAAAATAACTAGTAGCAAGCCTAAAGGCCCTATTTGGCTCTACGGAGAACAGGTTTTGGATATATTGTTTTCTAACATACTGGGAAGCATTGGAAGCATTAGGGTAAATAGTTTTAACAAGTTGGTGAACAATGGCTAAAGCATAAGGATCATATTGTGAGGCTAAAACAGAAGAATAATTAGGCTTGGGAATGGTACCTAAGGGAGTGAAATGGTTAACAATATCCAAAGAGGAAACAGGTTCTTTTTTAACAATTGGATTAGCAGTGGCAGGTGTCTTGCCTTTTGACCGTCTACTTGCCATTGGGACACTGCAGAAATTCACGGGTAAGGAAATCAGGGATAGCATTTTGAGATCCTTTAATATATTCAATATCAAAATCAAAAACACTCAAAATAGCTTGCCATCGGACAAAAATATGTTTTGAAGCAATATTTTCAACATATTTAGCACTTTTTGATTTTGATATTGAATATATTAAAGGATCTCAAAATGCTATCCTTGATTTCCTTACCCGTGAATTTCTGCAGTGTCCCAATGGCAAGTAGACGGTCGAAAAACAAGACACCTGCCACTGCTAATCCAATTGTTAAAAAAGAACCTGTTTCCTCTTTGGATATTGTTAACCATTTCACTCCCCTAGGTACCATTCCCAAGCCTAATTATTCTTCTGTTTTAGCCTCACAATATGATCCTTATGCTTTAGCCACTGTTCACCAACCTGTTAAAACTATTTACCCTAATGCTTCCAATGCTTCCTAGTATGTTAGAAAACAATATATCCAAAAACTATTCTCCGTAGAGCCAAATAGGGCCTCCATTACTAACCCTTTTAGGCTTGCTACTAGTTATTTTCCTCCAAAATTTCACTAGATTCCTAAGCACAGCCAAAAGACTGTGCAATATTATTCTGAAATTCTTCGACATGAGAATTCAATCACTATCAAAGCCATAACTGACAAGGCTAATAGTGATAGGATTATTTACCACAGTGTTTACTTAAACCACATTATTTCTGAAGAGATGTGGGGCTCCAACCCTACCGCCACAAGAAGATTACCAAAATTCCCTATTCCCTATTCATATCATGATTATGTTACTGCCTGGTTCAGATTCATGCTCCACCAAAATGAAAACATGTCTCATTCATGGTTTGTTAATTTTGATAAAGATTTTGATTCTGAATTCCCTCTCTGGTTCATCCGTTGGTGGTCCCAGTTTGGTTCAATTGTTGAAATATTCCCTGTGCCATTTACATTAAGGTTCAGAACTGATTATCATGGAGCTAAGTTGACTCCCCTGCTTCATTTTGCTAAAAAATATAAGGTTCCTTGGATTCTAAAATGGCAGTATGTTAAAGAAGGTGATGTTCTCGCTTGCTGTTGCTATGTTAAATGGTGGGATAAGTTTGCTCACACCCAATCCATTATTAACAATGTTGCCAGAGATTTCCCTTCCCCAAGTGCTTCCCCATTAAGAATCACTACCCCTCTGCAAAAAGCTGTGGCTAATGCACCTGCTTCCTCATCTGCTAAAAGTGTTAAACGACCTGTTAAGACCAAGAAGAAGAGTTCTCCTTTGGATGCAATCCGCAAGGACCCTGGTGCTTTATATGCCCTGCTCACTACAAATATTTTGCCTATTTAAGGGGGGTTGTCCCTTAAGAACAAGTCAAGTTTTAGTTCAGAATTTTCTCTCTAGAACTCCTTCTCTTAGGAAGCCTTCTTAGAAAGAGAATTCCTTGTTTCTACTACTACTACTACCTTGTTTACCCTTGTTCACTACAAGCCTTGTAATCCTACAAACCTTGTAACTAGGACTAGTTTAAGCTTTGTAACTGTTAACTTGTACTGTTGAGATCTTATATTCACTACTACTGTAAGTGTTTATCCTTCTTTCAATAACAAGTATTTTCAGTTTTATGTTCATTGTTCTATTTGTTGCTACCGCCACCTTGGACGGATTACTGCCATAACGGATGGTCCTAAATTGCTTTCATTTACTTTGAGTTATTTTCATATATACTTGGCTGGTTCTACCGCCTTATTATTGTTCTTACATTCAAGTTATTTATTTTCAAGTTACAATATTGTTTTGCTTCCGTCTCTTTCCCTTCAGTTGTGTGTCCCCTTCCCCCTTTATGGTATCAGAGCCACTCTTTTCTGGCCAGTGATAGTGTTGTTGTGTCTTTGTTCCTTGTCCGTGTCTACCAGAAACTTTGATATTCCGTTGTTGTGTTCCCTTCTTACCGTTGTTGGCGCCACCCTAGTCGTAAAGTGAACTCCTAGAACCTAACTGTAAGGCCCGTTTGATCCAAGAGAGGACGTGTAGGGCATGAGAGGTATAAGGTTGGTTAGGGTATGTGTTACGAAATGCAACGGTTGTGAGAAAAACATGATAACTGAGTGTTGAACCTAGGATAGTATGGATGGATTGTGGAGATCCAACTCTTCTATCAGCTCTAGGACTAGTTGTTCTCTTGATATTGTAAATGAAGAAGATCATACTATTGATGATAATGAGTTGATCCCTGATTTTCGTAATTGGAATATTCCTAAAGTTGATACTAAAACTGTTTGTAAAACTAGTTTTTTTGAAAGTACTTTTCATCCTGCTTACAAAGCCAGAACTGTTGAACAAATTTTCTCTATTTCAAAAGTTCATGAAAAATGTTGTTTGTTCACTAAACGAAATATTAATGACTTCCTTGCTGCTAAAAAATTCAATTATTTGCATATTGGTATGGTTTAAGTTGCTATTAAACCACTTACCCGAAAGGGTATTAATGCTTTTGTTCTCATGTGTTTAAGAGATGCTAGATTTAAGATCTTTAAAGATAGCATTCTTGGTATGATTACTGCTTCTATGTATGATGGTCCTGTTTATTTTAACTGTTATCCTGATCTTACTCTTGCTTTGGATGATCCTAATATTGTTAAAACTTTGACATTGAATATTGCTTCATCTGGTTATCACATGGAAGAAGGTAGTAAGCCTTTTGCTTTGATCTATCGCATTTATTATAGACTAATGGGTACTCAAATGAACTCATGTGCTAAGATTCCTAGAGAACCTTCTGGTAGAACGATGTTAATTCAATGTTCAACACCTGATGCTAAAATTCAAGTTCCAAAAATGATTCAATGGCAAGATGTTAAACTTCCTAATGATTGGTTGTTGGAACAAGAATCCCCTCTTGCTAAACTTGTTTTTGATGAACTTGATCTCACTCATATTCAACAATATCTTGATGGTACTGTTAAAATAAGTTTTCAAAACAATCCACCTTTGAGGATCAACGAAGGAAGACATTCCTTTGCTGGATCTGAAAGTATTTCAAAAAGAGATCAATGATTTTTTGAAGAAGAATTTGGAAAAGTCCTCTGATTTTTTGAAAAAGAATATGGAAAAACCTTCTAATTTAAAACTAAAAGGAGTTTCCAGTAGTAATTCACAAGTTAGCACTCCTTTCTATTCTAATAAAGATGAATCTTCCTCTCCTTATGACAATGTTGCTGTTAATGATGAAGAAGACTCTGTTTCTGTTATTCCGTCTGACTTTGATTCTCCTCCTATTGAAAATCCTCCTGTTTACCAAAATCAATTAAGAGTTTTGACTATTTTAGATGAACGCTTTGAAGTTGATTTGGTTTCTTTGTATGATGAATTTATGCTTGTAAAAAACAAAACCAAAAGAAAATATTTCCAAAATAATTTTGCTCAGTTTGAAAAAGACCGTGTTAAAAGAAAATGGTTGGAAAAGATGAATCAATTGAAAAAACATATTTTGTTTTTTGATTTTCTTGAAAACCATTATGTTTCAAAAGATGAGGTTTCAAAACAACATTTAAATGTGATAAAGAAATCAAATTTTGTTAAAGTAGATAAAACCATTATTAGGTCTAGTCATCCTCCTCTTGACTCAATTTTGATAACTACTAAGAAAGATGAAGTAACAAAAAAGGAAGTGAAGGCCTCCCCTTTCAAAATTGCTGATGATAAAACTCCCATTGTTAGTCTTATTGAACAAAACAATTTTACTAATCAATCTTTACATATTATTGGTCAACAGCTTGACCGTATTGAAGAAAAAATTGTTGAAAAACCTGTTTTTGAAAAATCTGTTTCTGTCAAAACTGAGATACCTTTGATTGATTTACCCAGTCAAAGAGAAAAAGTTATGTTTAAAACTTCTCAGTCCAAGACTCTTGAAATTGTTGAAAAAATGCTTTCTGATTTGAAAGTTAAAACTGAGGGTACTTCCACAAGTACTTCAGCTGCTTGAACTATTTCCAAAAAAGAAATTGTTTCTGAAGAAAATACAGATTTTGATACTGTTTCTTCTTTTTATGCAAAAAGAATCTTTGATGATGATTTCCCAGAAATTAAAAGATTTGTTGGAAACTCTAAACCCATGTCTTTTACCAAAAACTGGTATTCAAAACCCACTCCTCCTGATATGCAGTTTGAAGAGAGATCTTTTCAAACATAGTTTTCTGTTTCTACTGATAAGCTTTATGAATGGAATATTGATGGTTTGTCTGAACAAGAAATTATTAATAAAATGAGTCATATGTCTATGGTTGGTATTGCTTACCAAAATAACCATGATCTTAATCAACCTGAAATTGTTAATTTACTTGTTACTGGTTTTTCTGGTACTCTTCGTGGATGGTGGGATTCATATATCACTGAAGAATCCAAAGAGTCTATTAAACATGCTGTTAAAAAGAATGATGAAGGTTTGCCTATTTTTTATGAAAGTATTGGTCGTGGTATTCCTGATGGTGTTAATACCTTGATCTATACTATTCTCAAAACATTTTGGTACTCCATCCAATATTTCATCTCGTGTTTCTAATTATTTGAATAATTTGAGTTGTCCAACTATGTCTGATTACAGATGGTATCAAGATGTTTTTACTTCCAGAGTGATGCTCCAGAAAGATTGTCATAAGCCTTATTGGAAAGAAAATTTTATTGATGGTCTGCCTCCTATCTTTGCTCATAAGGTAAAAAAAGAATTAATGGGTAAAAATGATTCTATTGATTATGATAATTTAACCTATGGTGATATTTTCAGTACTATTAAAAAACTTGGTATCAATATGTGTAATGATAAAAAATTGTTAAAACACCAATTAAAGAATAAAAGAAAAGCTAAATATGAAATAGGAAATTTCTGTGAACAATATGGTTTGCCTCCTATTGCTCCTTCCAGGCAAAAAAGTAAAAAACATGATAAAAGCCATAAAAAATATAAAAAATACATAAATAACTATATTAAACCTAATGATTTCTATGCTAAGAAGAAAAATGTTTCTAAAAAACATGTTAAACAAAGATCAGGTAAAGGTAAATGCTTTAACTATGGTAAACCTGGACACTTTAGTAAAGACTGTAAAGAAAAACCTGGTAAGTTAAAAAAACAAGTTCAACATGTTAAATATTGATGATAATGTGCAAGAAGAATTATTCAGAATCCTTGAATCAAACAACTTGTCTGATTCTTTGGAAGTTGATTTTTCATCTTCATCTGATTCTTGTTATCAATCTGCGGATGATTCTTCTGATTCTCCTAATATTAAAATTGGTTGCAGAGATTCTTTTTGCAATGTTGTTAAAACCATTAATGCTCTCACCAAGAGTGAAGAAGATGAAAAATTAATAATTCAACTAATAAATCAAATTCAAAACCCTGAACTGCAAAAAGAATATTTGGATAGGTGTAAGAAAAAATTGATAAGAGAAGAAACTGGTAAAAAACCAAAATCTACTATAAGCTTTGAAGAAACTTTGGAAAGATTCAATAAAAAGAAATCTAAAGAATTAACTGTTAATGATCTCCAACATGAAATTAATATTGTTAAACAAGAGATAAATGAATTAAAACTTGAATTTAAAAACATGAAAATTGATTATAATAATCTCAAACAAGAATTGATAATGTTAAAAATTGATAAAGGTCTTAATAAATCCGATAATGAACAAGATAAACAAGATGAGCACAGTGATGGAGCTGAATCCAGTCAACAGGCTCTTCTTTCTGATAAAGGTATTCCTGATACTTTCACTGATCCTCAACTCGCTTTTGTTAATAAAATACTTCCTCCAAAATGGTTTACAAAAGTTAAAATTGTTGTTTCTCCTGATTATCATTTCACTGTTATTGCTATGATTGATTCTGGTGCAGACATGAACTGTATCCAAGAAGGATTAATTCCTTCAAAATATTTTGAAAAATCTACTGAAAGATTGGTTTCTGCTAATGGTTCTCAAATAAAAATTAAGTCTGAATTGAATAATGCTCATGTGTGCCATGATAATGTTTGTTTCAAGATTCCCTCTATTCTTGTCAAAAATATGACTGATAAAGTGATTCTTGGTCTACCATTTATTAATGCTTTGTATCCCTTTCTTGTTGAACATGATGGAATTACTACTGATCCATTTGGACAGAAAGTAAAATTCAAATTTGCTTCAAAGTTTGAAATTGATATTGATAATCTATCTTATAAGAAAGATTCTCCCATGAATGAACTTATTCAAGAACGACTAATGAGTTCTTACCAATATTTCACTGATGATTTTAAAGGTAATTTTCATAGTACCAAAATGTTAAATACTATCCATTATCCTAACATTATCAATGACTCTTTGCAGGAATCGAACAATGATGCATGGATAAATACCACTAATAAGTGGGATAATAATAATAATATTCATATTTATACCACTAGTAAGTGGATTATTATGGAAAAGAAAAACAAGGGAAAAGTTCCTACACAGGACTATTCTCAAAACAAAAGACTCCCAGCGGGACCTTTTGCAATGCATGAAGGCGCATCTTCTGGGATAAAACCCAGCGGATCAACATCCCTTCAGGGATATGTCCCAACTGAAATGACATATTCCAGTGGTGATATGATAATTGCTTTATAAGAAGTCTTATGTAGATCCTTACAATTTCATAATGGAGTCTATAGTGAATTACCAGATTCCCTAAAATATATTCTTGATAATCTCTATTCTGCTTTTACCAGAAACAATCGTTCCCTGTTTGAAAAAACCCTCCAAGCTCTCGAAATCCACCTTGTTGATCTTATTGCTCAGAATGAAGCTTATATAAGCCACTATGCTAACCTTATTTCAGAAAAAATGACCGTGTTTCAAACCTTGTTCTAGGAAATATTCTTATTTCAGAAAATGAGGTTTTTAGAAGCCATCTTGTTGACCATCCAAATATTACAATTGATTCTTACATTAGTCAACTCTTTGGCAAAGAGGATATCCATTCAAAGGATAAAATGACTATAATGGGCACTGATTATGCTAGATTGAGCCTTAAGACCCAATCTATGATAAGAAGTGCTTTTGCCAACTTGCCATCAGATATACAATCCGGTATTCTGAGAAGCAAGGCTATGTTTAGGTCTTTCGATCTATGGTTCAAATGTTTTAAGAAACTTGTTACAGCCACTATTCTTGATCTTGATGAATTAGATGAAGGTGATAATGTCTTTATTCAACTTGATTGGGAAGAACACTTTGGGAGTACTCTTAGAGTATATGAAAAGAAACACCCATTTCCTGGCCTCTTGATAAATTATGATGATGGTTCAATTGTTGCTAATGATTCAGATGATGATGATGACAGGGACCCTAACTGGTTTTTACAAATGTTTGAATATGGCTTTATCCTATATATAAAATTAACAAGCCATTATCAAGCCAGCCAACTCCCACAGATTATTCAAGATGCTATTAAAGAATTTAACAGTCCTTTCGTTTCCATCAGATGTTGGAGTACATTGCCAAAATGGGAAAGAGATAACTGGATGAACGTCTAGCCTTCAAAGCATCTCATTCTCCTTAATGGTCACACTCACCAAGGTCCATGGTTTGAAGGAAATTCTCAATTATCCTTTGATAATCCTTTTGCTCTTGCAGAATGTTGGAGAAATTATTTTAATAACCAAATTATTAATGTTGCTCAGAATTTATGGAAAAATTATCATTTCATGGGAAGCACAGATAGGATTGCTGTCTTTGGTCCCAGACCATATTCTAATGCCATTGTTCATTTGCGGATTGTTGATCATTGTAATCCAAGGGGTCTTCTCATCCCGGGGAAAACTCCAACGTTTGAGCCAATTTTATATTGTGGATTCTGTAACCAGTATGCTATTTACCATGAGCATGAATGTGATTCTCCACAAGGCCCTTTTGATCCTTTTGATGGTTATCCATCCGATGCTCCCTCTACTGATTGATGAGTATATTCCTAAGGTCACTATTGTTACAAGACTGATGCTACTATATTTGTTTGGCTTGCACAAAAGCCAAAATATTTCATTGTCCTTGACGAATATGTTGCTGAAAATCCGGAACTGTTTCATGATATTCGGATTTTGCGAAAGATTTTGATTCTCCTATTTGTCTGGCCTGCACAATGGCCAATGCTTCAATATTTACTACTGCTAGAAGTTTGTTTCCCACCAATATGATGCTTCTGAAGGTTCCCAAAGACTAGTGTTCATGTGAAGACACTGGAAGAGCATGCTTATTAGTTTCTTTTATTGGTTTCTTTCTTATTGGTTTCTTTTGTCACTAAAGGACACCAATAATGAGGCCTTGTCCCTAAACTTATAGGCCTATTGCTGATCTCTACGGTGGATTTCCACAATCTTGAGGATTCCCCACAATCTTAGGTTAAAAAGAAGAAAAATTCTATTTTACTATTCAGTCACTATTCACCTGTCACTATTCATCTGTCACTGTTCATCCGTTACTTTCATGACACTGTTCACTCTGATTTTGCCTATTTAAGGGTGGTTGTCCCTTAGGTTCTACAAGTCAAGTTTTAGTTCAGAATTTTCTCTCTAGAACTCCTTCTCTTATGAAGCCTTCTTAGAAAAAGAATTCCTTGTTTCTACTACTACTACTACCTTGTTCACCCTTGTTCACTACAAGCCTTGTAATCCTACAAACCTTGTAACTAGGACTAGTTCAAGCTTTGTAACTGTTAACTTGTACTGTTGAGATCTTGTATTCACTATTACTGTAAGTGTTTATCCTACTTTCAATAACAAGTATTTTCAATTTTATGTTCATTGTTCTATTTGTTGCTACCGCCACCTTGGAAAATTACCGCCATAACGGACAGTTCTAAATTGCTTTCATTTACTTTGAGTTATTTTCATATATACTTGGCTGGTTCTACTGCCTTATTATTGTTCTTACATTCAAGTTATTTATTTTCAAGTTACAATATTGCTGTGCTTCCGTCTCTTTCCCTTCAGCTGTGTGTCCCCTTCCCCCTTTATGGTATATATATAAATATATATATATATATATAATGTGAGTGTGTGTGCATGCGTGTGCACGTGCACATGTGATTGTTTTAAGTTTTCAAAAAAACTAAAATAAATTAATAAAATCTTACATGTCAATTTTTTTTTTTTTAATATATGATATGGCACCATTATTTTAAGAATTCTATTCATTGATTACTGACATAGCATAATTTGAACCATTTATTATAGAATAAAAGGTTGAAATAAAGTGAAATCTATTATGAACGATCTTGATCTATTTAACAAGTAATTATTCGATATTCCAAAAGTTAAAGGTTTACTCCCTCGTAACATTTTTGAATACATACATACATACATACATATATATATATATATATATATATAAGGATTACTAGAGCTAACAGCCATTATTAGTAATGAGGAATATTATGTTGAAGACATAGAAAATCATTCACAAAGTGAATTTTCAAGCTCTAGCAGCAAATCATGGAAGCAATTACCCCTCATGATTAAAATATTACTCTCTTATTTAGCAAGATATTTTTAAAAGAGGAAAAAAAATATAAAAGCCTGAAATAAAATTGATCTCAATCTCATCTAAGACAAGATGTGATAGGACCAGGTGGGGTTGGGCTCATGTGATATGAATAAGGCCCAAGTCCACACTAGACCGACTATCTTAAGATATTACTAGATGTGAATAAAGGCTTATAAATACAATAGAAATCTCACTCCAAACCAATGTAGAACTCATGATAATAGAGAAAGTGCTTGGAACATACACCCACACCACCAAATAATACATAAGGGTAAATGATGATTTAAATTTGAATAGGGCGCTTCTTCTTTTTTTAAGAAGAAAGCTTAGAATTTTATAAAGATGAGTTAGCCAAATCGGTTATAATTACATCTTCATCTGCACTTATAAATCTTTAACATGTCTAGCAAAGTTATGAGTAATAGAAGTACCTTACCTTCAAACACGGGAAAAGCTAATACTAAAAAAGGTTTTTGTAAGAATCTTTACATTGACGATTAGGTGACCAAAGGAAGCAAAAGACTCATCTTCCTCTTTCAAAGAATTGATGACTACTAGTAAATCTCCTCATCAAAAACCAAAGCTGGCACCCATAATTTCTCCTAAATTGGATGTTGATTGCCTAAATCCCATAATTTTCCCTAGCAATAAAATCCCTAGGTTTATTAACCAATCCCATTTTTTAGGGCAATCAATGTCTTAATTTGATCTTAAATTATAGTACTTTTGAACATTGGTAACGTTGGTAATGAAGAATGTCTTGCTTATTAACCTAAGGGTAGATTTCATTTTATAATGGGAATTAAACGATATGTCATATACTCATATAGTACTTTTGAAAATAAAAGGCAAATGTTCCAGTTATGCCATATACTTCTTCGTAGCCAAAATGTTCGATATATGTGTGGGGAGAAAAGAGAAATATTGTTCTCGTCTTGCGAAAAAGGGAGAAAAGAGAGAAAAAACATAAAAAATTACTATTCATCAGGGATAGGATTTGCAGGGGTTGTAATTGTGGCCTCTTCCATTACCTCAACAACATCTGTGGCTTCCTCTGTCACATTCTTTGTTATAAACTTGGAAGGACAATCAGCCAAGAGCTTCTTCTTAACCTCATCCATAACCAGACCAGAAAGGTCCAAGTCAGGATGATTCTTTGCCATCCACTTCCTAAGAAGGTCAAAGCCCTCCACGTAGTACCCACACAGCTCATCAGAGTACACATCAGAGTCCTTGAAATCCTTCGCTGTTGTGGCCTTAGCCTTCTACAACTTCAACTCCAGGTCACCAATTTGCTTGTCCTTTAGCTTGCATAAGTCCTCCATTTGTAAGCTCTTCTACAAGACTGCTACACGTTCCTTGTCATTTTCAGCTTCAACAGTGAGAATGGCAACTTTGTTCTTGAACATCTCATTCTTAGCGAATAGAGACTTGATCACAAGCTCAGACGTGGCCACCTTCTTCTCCAAGTCCAAGAGTTTTCCAGAGACGAACAAAGACTCCCCTAAAACTGACAAAAAAGTTTCCTTAGTAGAAGTAAAATGAAGGAAAAGAAGAAGTAAAAACAACCTACAGTGCATACCTACACAAGCTTTTGAATGTGAGACGACATCACCTCACTAGACGACTTTGCCATCAGAAAATTTAAGTCATCTGTAGAAAGCACCTCATGAGCCTTTAAAGCTGCCGCGTCAGTATCATCCCAAAATGTAGGAAGAAAAGATTTACCACCAACCTTCTTCTTCTTCCTAACCTCCTCTCCAACAGAGGTAATCACCTCCAATGATGAAGTGGAAGAGGCAAGGTGCTTGGCAGGCGAATGGGCAGGGGGAGGAGTTACCACAAGACCTTTCTCAGAAACATCACCCGTCTTTTTCCTGGATAGAAGACCATTGACGATGCTGCCCTTAGCCTTCTTCTCTTGGGCCTTAGCTAATTTCTACTTACTAAACCTAGTTATCAAACCTGGAAGGAAGAAGATATAATAATAATAAAAAAAATAAAAAAAAAAGGAGGACAAAGAGAAGAAAACAGAAGCTCAATATTTCAAGAAAGGGAGAGGAGGGCTTACTCTTTTTCACAACTTCCAAATTCTTTTGAACCTTAGTAGATGGTTCCGGACCCAAAAAATGAAGAAATAAAGATTGGGGAGAGATAAGCTCGTCAAAATCCTTGACAAACTCCAAATATTCCTTTACTTTTTAGCATGACGCTGATACCTCTTCTTTAGACGAGGACGTTGGGAAACTGCAAACAAAAACACAAGTATGTCATATACCATCGTCATTCATAAAAGAAAAGAAAAACAACAGAAAGACTAGAAAGATGCACCAGACATGCGAACTCCCCAACTACGAAAAAACTTTGGAGCTTCATCTAGGTCCTCACCAAGGACGAGCTCCCAACAACTTCCAAAAGGGGAAAAAAAAGTTTGGCTTCCAATTTTGGAGAGACGAAGGGTAATCGAGTATTAACCTATAAGCCCTATCCAATGGCTTAAACTCATAATGGTCGGGGTCCTTTGATTTCATCAGACAATAAAAAATGGAGGAATTCATCCCTCCTGATGACATCGCCATCATTAGTAGACATCCACACCACCATGCAAGAGACAATGATCCACCAAGAGTTGGGCACTAATTGTGCCCAAAGCAAGTTGCAAATAAGAAAAAAGTTCTCTAACAAAGGGATGAACAAGGAAATGAAGACCATTAGTAAAATCGGCCTTGTAAAAACAAACTTCATCAGCATAGGAGTGACAAGCTCTCTCCTCGTCACTCGAGATCCTAATCTTTACCGAATCAAGAAATTGAAACCTATCCTGGATCCGCTGCTCTTCCTTTCCCATAAGGGAACACAAGAAGTTCTAGGCTTTATAAGGGGTTGAAGGAGAACTAGCCTCCGAAATCACACAATAATTAGATGAGGATAACCCTGTCTCCAAGTCACTAGACCTAACCTCAAACATTTTTAAGAACCTAGCTACCTTAGCGGAGTGGGAAACTAAAGGGAATAATGAAGAAAGAACAGGCTCATATGGACAGTCCTCCCTCATGAAGAGATAGACCCAATTGAGAGACCCTTCCTCCACAAACTCAAGTAAACAACCTAGATGAGCAAAAAAAAAAAAGCTATTGAAGGACAATCCAACCTAACAAAGGAATAATCTGCCATGGAAGAACAAGAAAAGAAGTAGGAGCATGAAGGACTTACCAGGGAACACAGGACAGAGAAAGGAAGCTTGAAGGAGAGAAAAAACCTAGGAAGAAAACTGAACATGGAAAAAATGCAGGAGAAAGGAAACAAGAAGGAAAAAATGCGAAATAAGTGGCCAAAACATGTGCAGGAAAACCAAGAAACGTCTGCACGACAAATGCATCCTAACCGTACATGTGGCACCCAACTGCTTAGACATCAAGTCGTCATAAATGCGTAGTACACGGAATACAAGGCGTCAGACGGATTTGTTCTTATCTCGTCTAACAAACAACAATTCAAACGAGGGGGCAGTTGATGAGTCAGAAATTTATGGTTGTCACTACGTGAAGATCGTCATTTACCCAGAGAATACGTTACGCATTTATTACAATCATTGATGACAGAACGTAATGGATGGAGCAACGGTCACAGAATGAGCTATAAACTTCAGACAAAGATTTTGTAACACACTAACCGTTGAGCATAAATACAATGATTCATTGCCTATTAATTAGGTACTCAACTATAAAGAGAAAGCACCAAAAACCCAAGGTATGCCCAATCACAAACAAATACTCTACGGAATAACTGACCATTCTTTTTTCTCTCAAGACTCTTTCTCCCTTACTAACTGAAGCATCGGAGGCGGTTTGGCTGACATCACAATGGCGTGTTACTCTTCCACCCAGTTCATTTTGTAGGTTTTCCATCTACAGAGACGACCCCAATCACAGCTTTGTCCATCTGCTACGACGAGGAGCTTAACTGTTGATTTTTTGCATCATCAACTAGCATGATATTATTGTAAGGTTGTACGGGTTCCATAATCAATTTTTTGTAAAATAATGCTATATTCACAATATTTTCATAACAAATACTTTTATTGCTTCTCATTTGGACTAGCAACTTGTCATTTAGAATTTGTTGTGAAAATATTGTGAATTCTGCATTATTTAATTGAGAAATGTTATATTCACAACATTTTCACAACAAATTCTAAATAGTGGGTTGTCACTATTTGGCAAATAAGTAATTTCTGCTGTAGATTCAAATTAGAATCAATAATAACTTACTACTTAGAATTTGTTATGAAAATATTATAAAAATGTTGTCAACATAATATTCCTCAATTTAATTTTATTTTTTAAAAATAATTTTATTAGATTTAATCAACCACTAAAAAACTGATAAATCATAAATCTATACTATATATAAGAGGATTCTCATCTTTCAACTGGACTTTTATGTGATTCAAAAATATCTTTATTAATGAAGGATAACTTCATTTAGAAATAGGGTCATAAATATCAAATAACAAATTTCATTTTGAATTCAAAAAGAGAATTCCTAAAATTTATGATTTTTCCCTTAATATTCAAAAAAGAAATTACAGCTACTGCTTATCTCTAAAATTTATCATTTTTATTTTTTTGAAACATAAAAAATATATATATTTCTAAATTATAATATATGCAAATTATCAACTTTTACCCAAAAAAATAAAAGAGCCTCTGAGCAAGCGCTCTCAGAGGCTAGTACACTATGAAAGTATGAATTGTGCTTAATATTTACGTGAAATGATCAGAGGTTTTATTGGCAGAGACCAAAGCCATTTGAAGTTTATAAAGAGTCCGAAATTATGGTTGCACTTGCATCCGTGTTGTGTTGTGCATTTTTTTCCAAGTTGCTTAATACTTAGAGAGTGAGTTTTTTTCTTTTTTTCTTTTTTTTTTTCTTTTAAAATAATTTTATTAGATTTTAAGTAAAACTTATATATTTAACAGTAATAAAAAAATTATTAAAAAACTAATTATTATTATTAAAAATAATTGTTATTATGATTATTTTAAAAATTATTATTATTATGATTATAGGAATGTGTATATATATATTTTCCATTTTGGTAATTTATATCTCAAAGTACAATTTTGAGAAGTGTTAGTCCAACACTCAATTCCCCCCCCCCCCCCCCCCAAAAAAAACTTTTTAACTATTTTTAACAAACATTCTGCCTTTTTTATAAATAAATAATAAATAAATAAAACTCAATTTCATACCACACTTTTTAAAAATGTCATTTTTCAAAAAACACAATTACAAAAAGTTGAACCAAACTCACCTTAAAAACAAGTATGTGTAATAACCATGGCAAAAAAAAAAAAAAAAAAAAAAAAAAAAAAAAAAAAAAAAAAAAGCACAAAAAGCACAAAAAACCTTTTAATATTTTTGAGTGGGTGAAGCATAGTTTACTATCAAATATAAATTATTGTATACTATAAGAGTATTAGTATTGGTGGTGCTAAAAAAATATATTGCTATTTTTAGCACCATTAAATACAAAAATATGACTACATTGGTGGAAACAAAACCAAATAATTTGGCTCCACAGTTATAGTGCACATCTACTTTTGGCTGTGCACTGTAGCTTAAAGGTAAAAAAAAAAAAATAATAATAATATTATATTTAGTCTCTCTCTTTTTTGTTTCTTTTTTCTCTCTTTCTCTCTCTGGCTTCTCTCATTCTTTTCAACTTCTCTTTCTCTTCGGTGCCGCCCCTATCTCCCTCTTAACTAAACCAAACCTTTATTCTCTTTGTGGTGTCTTGTGGTGTCACCTAGGTTCATTGAGGTCATCGGTGTGGGTTCGTGGTGGTGGTCTGGTGTAGGTTCCTAGAGGGTTCGTGGTGGTGGGCTGGTGTGGGTTCGTGGTGAGGGTAAGTTGGGTGGGTTTGTGGTGTGGGTCGACTAGGTGGGTTTGTGATGGTGGGCCGGTGAGGGTCGAGTTTGTGTGGTTCAGTGGGTTTAGTGGTGGTGTGGGTTGTTGCTAGATCAGTGATTGGGATCAGTGGTTGTGGTGGTTTGTGATGGTGGTTTGGTGGCTATAGTGGTGGTTTAGCTTTTTTTGTTTATTTATGGGTTTGGTTGTGGCTATGGGTTGTGGTTGAAATGGCGGTTTAGTGGTGGTTTGGTAGCTGTGGTTGTGGTTGCCGTGGTTTTGGTGGATGTGGCTGTGTTGGGTGGTGGTTTTTTTTTTTTTTTCCTTACTGTGGGCTGTGATTAAGGTTGTCGTCGGTGCAGTGGTGGTGGAGGTGGTTGTGGCTGGTTGAAAAGTTTTTGTGGTTAATATTTTTTAATGTGTTTTTTAATATTTTAATCAAATAGCTAAAAATATAGATTCATTGATGTTGAGTGTATTGTAAAATGAAAAGATAAAATAAATAAAGTAGATTTTTATAGAATCATATTGCTAAATTTATGACTTTACCAATGGAATGCTCTAATGCACTAGCGGAGCCAGAGAGGGGGGAGGGGCAATAAATAATGCTTAAAAGCAATTTGCCCCCTCTCAATTTTCCTTCATCTCTCATCCCTCACAAAAATGAGAAAGTTTCTCTATTGTTAATCAAAAGCCCATATGTCGATATAGTACATTTTACTTTTTCGTCATTTTAAAACTAAAAGAAAATTCAATGGGTCCAACTGACTCAAAGTTTTGTACGTTTGACAGCTTTCATGCCTTTTAAATATTTTTACGTTTCTTTCCACAATTCAACAATAAATAATGTTACTTACATAATATTTTTCATAATAAATTTTACAATTGTTAAAAAAATGTTACATATACAATTTAGCATGGAAAATTTTTACGTCTACAGGGTGACAAAATCAACCCAAACTCATTTACCCACCTAAACCGACCCACCTAAATGAGATCCAAACCTACCCAATCATTAATTGGGTTAAATGAATATTAATCCAATTAAACTCAATTAACATTAATGTTTATTGGGTTTTAATTGGGTATCCAATTAGACCCAATTATGATCCAGGTACCATTTCTACAAATCACCCCACTCTAAAATACCCCCCCAGCACATGGTAAGAAACTTCCGAGTTGATCACATGAAATTTGGCCAGGGCTACTATTGGGTCTACCCTTAAGGCTAGTTGCACATATCACTCAGTTGATTCTACTGATCCTCCAAATCCTGTTATCTCCATAGGAGCCCCCAGGATCCTTTTGTCAATCAAGCCCACGGCTTCCAATGTACTAAGGGTTATGAGGTTAAGTGATGCTCCTGTATCTACTAATGCTCTTATAACTTGGACACCATTTATGGTAACCATCAGATAAAGCGGTCTGCAATGGTTTGGATGCTCAACCTTCATGTCCTCATCAGTGAATGTTATTGCATTGGTTGTCTCTAAGTAAGCTTTACTAGCATGGGATTCTGTTGTGAAACATTCCATCTCCGAATCTGCTGCTATACACATGAGGGACTCCGTGGCCACCCTTCTTGCTTCTAGCCCAAATCCCAACTGGTTGAATAGTGACCTGAACTTAGGATTCTTCTGAAGGGTCCTAACTGTGCTTGGATGGAAGGATCCTTTAGGTTCTTCTACTTTCGTCGGGTTCTTATGGATCACTACAGCTACCACTCCCTTTCCCTTGTGGTTGGGTAGAAGGTTCCTTTGCACTTCCATTTCTTCCATCAAAAGGATGGGACTTCGGGGGTTCATATCCTTTGGGATATGGCTTGCCAAGGAGCTCTGGCGAGAATATGGAATCCCGAGAAAATTGCTTGGGGATCCCGAGAGTTTTTCCTTTTCCTACTCCAAAAGGGCATTGACATCTGCTAGTATTAGATACTGGGGGTTGGCTCCCCTTCTTACTGCTGACCCTCCTTTTAGTTGGGCTCTATCCTAGTTGACCACAGGGGGGACGTCATCCTTGATTTCCTAGACCCTACCCTCTTTAAGAAGGCAAATCTCTTATTGCAAATCTTTCAACATTTCTGTCATTCGAGCCACAGGGTCTGGCTCTTGTCCTGCATACCTCTATCCTGATACGACCTCCTGTTCTACCAAAGGTACCTCATTCCTTTGTCTGGAGGACACTTCATTTTCTCCTACGGGCTCAGAGGCCGCAGGTGGGCATTGGTACCTTTGCTATTCCTTGGTCTTGGAGACATGCTCTGCGAAGGGACTGCTTCTTCCCTCTCCTTTACCCAGTTCCTAATAGAGTCACCAAAATGTGAGGGTCCTTTTTTGGACAGTTTCTAGACCCAAGTAGAAGCAAAGACCCTAGGCCTTTTAGTTGTTGTTTCAAGGGACTGGGCTTGGTTCCTCATAGTTAAATGGGCTGATTACAAATCAATTGGTGCATAAAGCAAGAATTGTATAATACATACATACTAGCAAAAAAGAAATATATATGTATGGAATAGCAAGAAACAGTAAAGGAGCAATGTAATAAAGAAAAACGCAAAATAAATGCTAAGGATCCTTAAAATTATGTGAGATATTTCATTACTTTTCTTTATTGTGAATTACAATGTGCTCACTAAGACGTATTACAAGGTCCAAATAAGTTCAAAAATTACATACTTTGATGGCTCTCCAAGCTTTTAAGACTTGCAAAGTTTGAATCCCTTTGAATCCAAGTATGTTCTATAATAGCTATTTTTAGGATAACGAGCGATATTTCTCTTTCTTTTACTACTTTCTTTGAGTTTTTTAACAGAGTTTTCTCGGCGATTCTATTTTGATTCACTGTTGTTGAATGCCCCTTCACTATTGGATGCTTCCCCTTTTATAGTGTCATCCTAAGGTTCCGGGGTACCACTGATTCCCTTCCTTTGCTCCCCTGGGTACCAGAGCCCTTGTTGTGCCAGCAACTTTGGTGGTTGGTCCCTTCCTTGTTTCTCATAGTTTTCTTCTTTTTGTGCTTTTTTCCCCAAAAGCCTCTTGCTGACTTTCCGTTTTAGGGTGTCCCTAAAGAGCTGACCTCCAATCTCTCTTCCTTCAAGGCTTTTACACCTCACCTTTTCAGATTTAGCTTTTTGGCTACCTTTCCTTTTTTTCATTTTTCCCGAGTGAGCTGATTCCATCTCTACCAAGTTTAAAGTTTTCCTAACTACTTCCCTTCGTGGTTCTTTTTTCTGGGTTCCTCAAGGTATCAGCCCTTTGTTCATGAATTGTTAGTCCCCAAGCTCTCTGATTCCTTTTTGCATCATTGGGTGGCTGATAAGGACGTATCTGTTCTTTGTTCCTTGTATTTCTAGGCACTTCTTTTGAGCTATCTTAATCTCATCCTAACTTTTGCTGTATGTCCCAAGGACCCCGAGCTCCTAGCAGTCCCTGGGTATCCTAGCCCAGTTCTTATTACTGGACTCCTTTTTGATTTTTTTGATTTTGGCAAGCTGGGCTTCTTCCTTTCTTCCCTTCATTTCTAAGACCCCTCCCTTTATGGGTCTTGGGCTTAAATCTTTTTTAATGGATTTGGGCCTACCATCCTTTTTTTTTTTTTTTTTTTTTAATTGTTATGAGCTCAAGCCTTTTATTATTTTTTCCATGGAGTTTAGCATACTGTGCCACTCTAGGCCTTGGTACTGGTACGACATTATAACTTTTTAGACCTCAACACTCCCTAAACCTAAAAAAAATGACTAAAATACCCCCAAAACTTAAAGAATGACCGAAATATCCCCAAAACCTAAAAAATGACTAAAAGACCTCCAAAACCTAGAAAATTACCGAAACAGCCCCAAAATCTAAAAATTAACGAAACATCCTTAAAACCTAAAAAATTAGTGACATTCCTTCGAAACCTACAAAATGATTGAAATACTCTTAGAACCTTTAATTTGACGAAAATACCCTCAAAACATCCAAAATACCCCAAACCCCTATTTTGGTAATTTTAGAGGCTTCGGGTGTATTTTGTTCATATTATTAGATTAGTGGTATTTTAGTTATTTTAGATATTTTGGTCGTTTTAGAGGTTTCAGGGTATTTTTGGTAATTTTATAGGTTTCGGGTTATTTGTGGCCATTTTAGAGGTTTTGGGTTTATTTGGGAGATTTTAAAGGTGTGGGTTCTTATTTTGGACAATACCCAAGCCTAAGTGGAATCAAGAATCCTGGGGCCCCAAAGAGTCTTATACTTGTTGTTTGGTGGATTGAGCTTGGTTCTCTGCAGCTATATTGGAATGATTATAAACCAAGTTGTGCACAAAAAATGGATCCTACAACACATACATATTCATACATACAAATATATATATATATATATATATATATATATACTGTAAAGTAAATAGTTGAGGAATAGTAAAGAAATAAAGAAAAAGCAAGTATGGACGTTAGGGATCCTCAGAAAATAGAATGACATTTCATTATATTAAATTTTAGTACATTGGACCATTTGTGAGGGTGCCTTTTTCAGGATACTCAAGCCCAAGGATCCTAGGCCTGAATGAAAAGGAAGGATTTGGTGGACCGGGCCTTGATTCACCGCAGCTAACGAGCTGTTTAAGAATCAAGCGAATGCAGAGAATACTCCTGACAATATACAGAAAGACAACAAACAAGGATATCAAGGAGTACCAAAATTAACAACGTAAGTTCAGAAGGAAACAAAGCAGGATTAGCAAAACGATAAAACAAAGAAATAGTGCTGTGGGGATCCTGGGAATTATTAAGCAGTGTTTCATTAATAAGTTATCTGTTTTGATTACAGAAAGCTCACTAGGACGTGATACAAGGTTCAATCAAGCTCAAAAATCGCAGTCTTGAATGGCTATTTCAGCCTTCAAAACTTGCAAAGTTTGATTCTCGTTGAATCCGAGTATGTGCAATAGTGGCCTTTACAGGATATCGGGAAGCAGTATTTGCTCTTCCCTTAGTATTTTTCTTTCTGCATAGATTTTCTGATGGTTCTTCCTAGAGAATTTCTTCTTTCTTTTGTTTCTTTCTTTTTTTCTCGCTGCCTTCTTCACAACCCGTCCCCTCCTTTTATAATGGAGTTTTTCTGGGTGTCCCGGGTTCCCCTGTTTTGTTCTTTTGCAAACAGAGCATGTTCTGTCCCTGTCGCCTCGGTAAGTCCCTTTGCCGTTTTCTCTCATTCTTTCCTTCTCTTGGTTCTGATTCCTTCGAAAGCTTCTGGTTGGCCATCCTCTTTGGGACGTGCTGAGGTATGCCCTTCTCGGCATCCCCATTTTTGGAGCATTCCTCTTTTCCCTTTCTTTCCTATTTGGGCGGAATCCTGTTCTGCCATTTTTGAAAGTCATTCGTTGCCATTCTTCTTCCCTGTCCTAGTTCCCCGAGGCTCTTTTGCTGTCTGTGCCATGAGAGGTCGCTCGCGTTTCTTGTTTTTTTCTTTTCCTGTCTTCTTTCTACCGATCTGTCCCAGTCTTCCTTTTTATTTGTGCTTGAAGGGATTTGAGGATCCTTGCTTCTTTATATTTTGCCGTGGTCTCTTTTTGGGATGCTTCTTCCTTTTCTGGGTTTCAGGATCCTCTGGGCCTTCCTTTTATCCCCCATGGGTCATCCGTGCCTATTACTTTGGGCTTAGCCTGAGATTTTTCCTTTTGGGCTTGACTTGTTCTTCTGTTTTCAGTGTTTTGGGGCTTATTTCATTATGACCCTTTTTAGACCTCAACACCATTCTTTTCACTAGTATGTATCACAAAGTTCAAATAAGTTCAAAAGTCATAGACATAGATAGCTCTCTGTAGGCTTTCAAGACTTTGGAGGTTTGAATCCCCTTGAATCCAAGTGTATCTTCTAGTGCCTGTCTCAGGATTCTTCACAGTGTTTTTCCCTTTTTCTATTTTTTTGAGCTTTAAAGAAGTTTTTCAAATGATCATTTTACTCTAATTCTTTATTTCTAAATGGTTTTTGTTGATGGCTTCACCCCCTTTTATAGTACCTTCCTAGGGTTTTTAGTGTACCTTTGATTCCCTTTATTTTCTCCCATGTGTACCAGAACCAATATTGTGTCTGCAACATTGGTGGCTAGTCCCTTCCTTATTTTCTCACTATATTCTCCTTTTGAGGCTTCCCCCCAAAAAGTCCCTAGCTGAACTCCCTTTTTTGGGGGGTCCTAAGAGCTGATTTTCAATCTTCCCTTCCCAAAGCTTCTAGATGCCCCTTTTTAGACCCACATGTAGGCCTGTCCATGGGTCAGTCTAGGTTAGGTTTGTGCCCAACACGGAACTAACCCAACCAGATCGGATGGTCAGAATTTCAACCTGCCGCTGACCGGTATAGTTGATCGGATTGGTTGGATCAAACGTTCAACGGAGGGCGGTCGATTTGGTTGGAGTTGGAGATCTAAAAATCGGCCAAATCCTGCGCTTTAACAGTGAAATCAACGAAATTTCGGTGATATTTTCACTGAATTTTCTTCGAATTTGTTGAAATCTCATCAAGTTCGGCTGAGATCTCACTAGATCTAGTGATATCTTGCTAAATGTGGTGAAGATTCCATGGATCTAGCTGAGATCTCGCCGGATCTAAAAACTTCACTAGGAAATGCTAAGATCTCTGTTCGGTTGGGTTTCTTCGGGTTTTTGAGAGAAAACCCTACAACTGACCCGCCGTTTTTGGGTTCTGGAGGCCGTGAACTGCCGCTAACCGTTACCAGAGTCGAGTCGGCTGGTTGTCAGGCCGGATCAGACAAGTTTGGGCTGGTGGGTCGGGTCACGGTTTTGTTGGACACCCTGTTGAGGTCCAAAATTTCACAAGAAAGCCTATTTCATGAAAAGTAAAGAAGGCCCAATTCGTGCATCAAGACCCTGTGTATGTTCAGATTTCTAGCAAAAAAGACCATTAAAAAATCCAGCAAAATCCAGTGAAAGAACTGGACTGGGATACCCAGATGCTCGGGACGTGTAGCATAGCTAACGTGGGATTGAGATAGCTCAAAAGGGGTACCACGAAATACAAGAAACAAAGAACAGATATGTCCTTCTCAAGCACCCAATGGTGCAGCAAAGAATCAGAAAGCTTGGAGAGTGACAATTCATGAACAAAATGCTAGTACCTCGGGAAACCCAGAATGAAGAACTATAAGGGAAAGTGGCTGGGAAAACCTTCAACCCAGCAGGAGACTTGGGAAAAATGACAGCAAGGAAAGACAACCAAAAGCTAAGTCTAAAAAGTAAGAAGCCTTTAAAGAAGAGAGATTGAATGTTAGCTGCCCAAGGATGCCCCGGAATGGAAAGTCAGCAAGTGACTTTTAGAGAAATAGCACTAAAAGATGAAAACTATCAGAAACATGGAAAGAACTAGCCATTAAAGTGGCTGACATAACAGGGGCTCTGGTACCCAGGGAGCCAAGGGGGGAGAATCAGTGGTATTCGAACCCTAAAATGCCATTATAAAAGGGGAAGACAGCTAACATTGAAAGGGGATTTAGTAATAGGGAATCAGAACAAGAATCGTTGAGAAAATTTTGTCAAAAACTCAAAGAAAGTAGAAAACAACGCCCAATATCCCAAAAACAGCCACTATAGAATATACTTGGATTCAAAGAGATTCAAACTTTGCAAGTCTTAGAGGCTTAGATAGCCATCTAAGTCTGTAATTTTTGAGCTTATTTGGACCTTGTAACACGTCTTAGTGAGCACATTGTAATCCACAATTAAGAAAAATAATGAAATATTTCATAGTAATTAGAGGATCCTTAACAGTTGTTTTATGTGTTTCTTTATTACATTGTCTTCCTTTGCTACTTTCTTGCTGTTCACTGCATATATTCTAACTTGCTAGTTTTCCTTTTACTCAGCCAAAAGCTGAGTCTTTTTACCGGAGTCCTCACTTTAACTTGGGCCTTGGACACACTTAGCCTCTAAAGAAACATATGGCAAAACATGCACACATCAGATATCACTCTCTTCCACAAAAATCCTTCTCACCTACCTATCTTGGAAGGCAATGCCTAAGCAAAGCCACTTGGACTTGAGTTCCAAATCCCATAAGTCTTGTGCAAAGACACTAAGTCTGTGAGAATTGGAGCCAGGATCCTCATGGCTGAATCATTCTCATGAAATTCATTTGTATATGTATTAAAATGTATATCCTAAATTAACAAACTAACAATTATTTGAAGATATGTGTATTGTATAGTGTGTTTTTTATGCAGGACCTATAGAGGTAAAGGGAAAGGACAAAACTCTATTGCATAATAACATGGAGAAAGATCATATAGTTCAGAGAATTAGCATTCTAGATTCTTACAAGCCTAGTAAGCCCCGGGATCCTACGACAATACGCCCGAGGTACCAAGTGAAGGAACTCTTTTAAATGTTTATACAATAAAAGATAAGCCTTAAATATTCTATTTCAATCTCTTTCTCATTGTGAATATTATGAATATTTATTTTACTTATTTTGTAAGAGTAAAGGGTCATTTTATGACACTAAAACACTTATAATAATATTTTTTATTACTTAGGAGGAATCGTATTTTAGTCTTGAGGAGCTCTATATGACTTGCACACAACTTAGTTTGTAATCAGCCCCATTTAGCTGCGGTGAACCAAGCCCAGTCCACCAAAACAACAAGTAAACGGCCCAGGATCCTTGTTAAAGGGCTTAGGATCCTTGTTTCTACTTGGGCATGGGTACTGTCCAAAAAGGACCTTCACACACCCCTACCTTCATGGTCCACCTTCCTACGTTCCCTGAGGTACCAAGCTTCTTTTCATAAAGTGCTAATTCTTAAGTCATCACCCTTTTTTCTGAACAATAGGTGGCTGATGGGACATGCCTATCTTCATTCCTTGTGTCCATGAGCATGCCCACTTGAGATGTCCCAATCCCAACTGATCCCTTTCTGCATTTCTCGAGGATCCTAGGGTTCTGGCAATCCCAAGGTATCCTGGTCCAGTCTCTTTCTGGGCTTCCCAGAAACTTTCCTCACAAAGGCTGGGCTAAGCTTCCTTTTTCTTTTCCTTTATTTTCTTTGGCCCAAAGCTTGCCCATTCATGTGTTTGGGCTTGCTCTTGCTCATTATAAGTGGGCCTTGGCTAGCGGATTGTGATATTTTGGACTTCAACAAAAGGTTTAGGTGCATTTTCGTCATTTTATAGGTTTGAGGGTATTTTAGTCATTTTTTAGGTTTAGGAGGTATTTTGATCATTTTATAGTTTTAGAGGACATTTTGGTTTTTTAGGTTTCAGGGGTATTTTGGTCATTTTTTTAAGTTTCGGGGGGTATTTTCATCATTTTTAGGTTGCGGGGTTATTTTGGTTATTTTTTAGGCTTCGGGGGTATTTTGGTCATTTTTAGGTTTTAGTTGTATTTTGGTTAATTTTTAGCTTTTAGGGATATTTTGGTCATTTTTTAGGTTTTTGGTTTAGGGTTTTGGTTTTAGATTAGTTTTTAGAGTATTTCGTCATTTTTTAGGTTTCGGAGGTATTTTGGTCATTTTGTTTTAGGGAAATTTTGGTCATTTTTAAGGTTTTGGGGGTATTTTGGAAATTTTTTAGGTTTTGGGTATTTTGGTCATTTTTTTTTAAGTTTGGTGGATATTTCAGTCATTTTTTAGGTCTCGAAGGTATTTTGGTCATTTTTAAGTTTTAGGGTATTTCAAACATTTTTTTAGTTTCAGGGAGTATTTTGGTCATTTTTAAGGTTTTAGGGATATTTTGATAATTTTCAATGATTTTTGAGCATATTTGGTAATTTTAGAGGATTTTAGGAGTACTTTAGTCACTTTCAAGTTTTAGTGGCATTTTAGTAATTTTGATTATTGGATAATTGGGTGGGTTGGGGTTTACCTATAATAATTGGGTTGGATTGGGTTTGGGTAAGGGGTAATTAGTTTTTTTTTTTTTGGTAATCTAGGGGTAATTAGTTAAATGATCAATAAATGGGTAAATGGGTTTTATGTACCCAACCCAATTATACCCATCCCAAACCCACCCATTTGATACCCCCAGTCTACTACATTTTTATAATATTTATACAACAAATCATAGGTGATAAGGTTATTTATTTTAATTTATACTTACCACTGACATTACTTTTTTTCTCATCAATAACAACCTACCATGTATGATTTGTTATAAATTGTTGTGAATAAAGCATTTTTCATTTAGAGATTGTGATAAATTTTGTAAAAAAAAAAAATTGTAATTTTATAATTTTTTGTTGTTGTAGTGATCTATTATGAGTAGTGGAGAAAAACAATCATATTAGTACTACACACAAATATGTACACTTTGTCACAATTGTCCAACATGACACATTTTGTCACAATTATTTTTTTACGTTCAATGTTGCCTCTCCTGAGCTAAAATTTTGGTGGAGAACTAACTTCTAAGAGCATTCACGGTGAGTTCTACAAAGTTCTAATAATTTCTTTTACTAAAATTCTTCACATGAAGAAATAAAAAATAAAAAATCTTTCAGCAAAATTTTGATGAGAAAGTAGCTAGTTCGTTGGAAAGAAAAAAAAAGTGTTTAGTCACCAAAATTTGGAAAAAACAAAGTTTGTTGAGCACATTGTGAGTGCACTAAGTTTTGTTTTATACCTAGGAATCACAGACATGGAAAAATGTCCTGAACACATCTCAAACATTTTTACTCTGAATCCGTTGAGTATTTGGAAATTTTTTAATTGGACAACATGGTTGGGACATGGTTGAGAAAAAAAAACACAAATATACCTGTTTTAATTAGCACAATCGCAAAAAAGTTAAGATCACAAATGCTATGATCATCTATGAGTATGCGTGATCAACCCCATCGTACCTCTTTAGCGATTAGTAATGACGACTTGTTAATTAATTTTAAATTTACTATTTCTTTCCTATGCAGGACATAATTAGGACTCAAGCTTTTTTTTTTTTTGGAAACTTAGGATTCAAGCTTAAGGGGCCGAAAGTAAAGGTGTCAATTTTGTACTAACGTATTTCAATTTAATTAAAGTCTTAAAGAAATTGTTAAATATAAATATTAATATTAGCAACGCGATGTGTTATACCATGTTGTGTATGCTAGAGTGGATGCGGAAGAGAAAGTATAGAATAGAAACATCGAGAACACGAGGGTTACGTGGTTCAGCCTTAACGGCCTACATCCACAGAGGAATCCCTTAAGGGCTACATCTTTATTGTATAAGAGTGTAGTACAATAACCTCATATGTTACAATGAACCCTAACATGAGTATATATAGGTGACTAAACCCTAGACTACTAGTACAAGCAGGAATGGGCTTGGGCTTATTACATTGGGCTAATATGTCTAATATATTTCTCTAACACCCTCCCTCAAACTCAAGGCGGAAACTCGATAAAGGCTTGAGGTTGGATAAGCATGAGAAGATCACTTGGAGATGCCTTGAAAAATGCCTTTGAAGAAATCACAATGAAGAATGTGCCAATTGACCAATTTTGGAGCTTCAAATGAAGAAACGGAGACCAAAATCGAAATCTACACGAAAAACTAAGCAAGATAAGCCCTTTCGAAAATTTTGACTTTTGGTCAAAGGTCAACGCAAAAAGTCAAAGTCAACTGATCCTGGTCAAGTCAACAGTCAGGGCTCACGGGTCAGATCCGGGTGGTCCGAGTCGGGTCGGCCGAGTCAATCGATCAGCTAGGTGACGTGGTGCTGACGAGGCGACACTGCTGACGTGGCTAGATGACGTGTTTGATGACGTGGACTAGGGCGTGCGTGGCATGCTGACGTGGAGAGGTGACGTCAGATGACATCAGCAGAAGTCTTCGACGCGTGGTAGGCATGTGGGTGTTCCACCAGCGCGTGAAGGAGAAGCCAGAAACCCAGGTAGCACGTGGAGGTGCGTGCAACATCGGTTGAAAGCCATATTTCTTCTGTAGGCAGATCGATGGTCGACATGGTCGATAGGGTAGCGTGTGTGGCCAACGGATGAGCTACACAATCGGAAATCGTGGCGGTGCGTGGGAAAGATCCGGAAACGCAGGCAGCGCGTGTTGGCGCGTGTGACCTCGTATGATTACCAAATTCTCAGGCCAAGTGGATCGGTGGACGACAAGGCCGTCTTGGTGGCGCGTGTGACTGAGATCCAAGCTGGGAGTCGAGAATCTTCGGCGGTGCGTGTGAGAGTTCCAGGAGCCATTGGTCGCGCATGGTGGCGCGTGCCGCTGCCGTTGGAGGTCGGATTCTTGGGTTTTGTTCATGATATGCCGTGGAGCACTTATGTCTTGTTGGTTTCATCAGGAAAAGGCTTGATGTGCACATCTGATAAGTTAAGTCACGGCTATGCTTGAGTTTTTGGATCTGGACACAGTAGTGAGCCATGGCGGCTGCGAGATGCTGTGAAATCTGGATCCAGCAGACAAGCATCTGTGACTTCTGATGGTGGTGTGCATGTGAGAATCTTCTTTTGCTTGTTAGAGATGTTTGTTTGATGTCAAGAACGAAGTTTGGCTCTGATACCATGTTAAATATAAATATTAATATTAGCAACGCGATGTGTTATACCATGTTGTGTATGCTAGAGTGAATACAAAAGAGAAAGCATAGAATAGAAACACCGAGAACACGAGGGTTACGTGGTTCAGCCTTGACGGCCTACATTCACGGAGGAATCCCTTAAGAGCTACATCTTTATTGTATAAGAGTGTAGTACAATAACCTCCTATGTTACAATGAACCCTAACATGAGTATATATAGGCGACTAAACCCTAGACTACTAGTACAAGCAGGAATGGACTTGGGCCTATTACATTGGGCTAATATGTTTAATATATATCTCTAACAGAAATGATATATTAGAACCCCACTTTTTATGAGCTTTAAGAAAATGCAAATTCATATATGTATATATATATATATATCTTTTGAAGCCATTAATTCATATATCTAACATAATAATATATTGCACAAGACCCATTTAAATTCCAAGTAATATTACAGTCACAAACTATTTTATAATAGTTTTACAAAATGTTAATATGGCCAACATTTTATTGGTTTTCATTTAGACCCACCATTACTATCATTTTTCATTTACCAATAATTACTCACCACTTCGACAGTTTGTAAATTTTTTTGTAAAATAGTTTGTATTTCTAGTATTATTCTTAAATTCCTATTACACTCACACCTCATTAATATAAAGAACAAAATAGATAGAAGGTAGTAAAAAGAAAGATGTGGAGAAGTGAGTTCCACGTGTAGAGTAGATGACTCATGGACAAAATACAAAGTGACATTTTTTTAACTAAAAGCTTAAAAGTAAATATAGGGACAGTAAAGAGCCTCTCGAGAAAACAAAGAGATGGCGAGCTGGTGGAGCAATCAAAGCACAAGAAAGAAAAAAATAATAAAGGAGGATTTTAGTGAGCTGGTGGACAAATTGAAGCCAAAGAAGAAGAAGAAAATAGAGGAGGATTTCTGTGATTCAAACATGAAACAACATTGCTTATGCTGCTAAGAGTAAAATTGAGGGAGAGAAATTTAAATTGGTAAAATTGGGGATTTGTGATTTTTGTTTTGTAAACTTATTTTGGGTTTGTGATTATATGGTGTAGTGAACCAAGAAATTCCCATTATCCATGGAAGCCACTGGATGACCAAAGCGCCGTAAAAAAGAGCATTTAATGCATGAGCCATTACATATAAATGAACATAGAGATGTGATTGTTGGAGGAATCTTTATATCACCTCATTAAATCACCAGAGACATTACTAGAAGGCATTTAAGCCACCATTGAAAGCTTCCAATAGCTAGAAAGACGGTTCCATTGTACTAATTTAATTAACTTTTACTTTTATTTACAGTATTTTCGGTAAAAAGTTTTCATTTTCAGCAAAAAAAAGGGATCCTAAATGGACCCTTAGCTTATATTCTTGGTCTCCAACTCTCCTAGCCTATAATGCTATTGATTTGTTTGCTTCAATCGTGCCTAGATTGAATATAAGAGCATCTAATAAGCCATTTTGGTAAAGTTTCAGATTTAAAATTCGGGCCGATGGCTGTCACCAAAGTTTTGATTTACATGGTTCGGTGGAGCTTGATAATGTGTTGTCAGGGAATATTTGTTCAGCAATTCAACAAGGACATTTCTATGTAGTTGTGGAGTCTACTGCTCCTTTGCCAGCTCCAGATTTGGAGGGTCCGCCTCCTATTGCTGTTAATGGTGGTGGAAAGGACGAGCCTAGGGTGTGGAGAGTGTTTGGATCCTTGCTTGGTGGCTTTTTAATAAAAAGAATTGTCACGTTAGTTAAAAAGATACCACATCATTGTTCCGTTAGCGACATAGACAATAATACTAACGGTAGTTAATAAAAGAACTAACAACACTCATTTTTGAAACTCGAGAAACCAATAGTGCTCATTTAAAACTTAAGAGATCAATTGTACTTATACATTAAACATCGGGGACTAATACTAAAATTTTGCCTAAAGTTTTTTTGCATTTTCGTATTGCACCTTTAAAAGTGCAATATGAATACGCATTATGGTTTGTAATGTTACTGTTAGAAATTTTAACTATTATTCCTAAACTACCTTTTTTTCTAGTTTGCAATCCCAAATTTACCCAAATCTCTTTAAAGAGAAATTTCTCAGGGGTAGAAGAATTTCAGTTCACTCTATGCTCCCTCCCCATCAATCGCAAGAAATCCAAAAACAAATGTGCAATTTCAAAAACAAATTGCAAAATTCTACTAAAATTGGTTGTTTTACTCTGCACTGTAGAATGATTCTTCACTTTTTTCCTTCTTGTCTGCTTCTATGACTTTCAGTTGTCTATTTTTTGAATTATAACTGTCACACGGTTTTGTTTAGATTATTACTTAACATGTATTTTTCAAGGAAAACGATGACAGCTCATTTGCTTCACGAGCTTAAGACAGTGTTAGAAAAGATGTCCTTTTTAACATAAACATAATAGTGTTCATGTCTCTTAATCTTTTTCAACAAAATGTGTCTGTTGAAGACTAATGTCTTAAAGCTCGTCACGTGAAATGAAGTTGTAATATTTTTTGCGGCACTGTTTTAACTTATAATATGTTAAATTGTGAGTGATTGAAAAAAAAAAATTTAATAAAATTCCATATTTTTATGACTCATAATTTACCGTATGATAAACTGTAACAAAAATAATAATATTTCATATAACACCAATATTTCTCAAAATGACAGCTCATGCTCGCATTTTACACCGACAAAAATCTCCTATACTAGCCATATACTAGCCACTGACAAAGTCACATGGGACATTTGTTCAAAAAAAAAACAAAAAAGAGTCACATGGGCCATGGCCTTTCATTTATTGTGGCCCATGATTTCATCTGAATTATTAGTACACGTTTTTAATTATTGTGGTCCCATCACCATGGTCGTCGGCCTTTTCTCACTTGCTTGACCATTTAGGGAGAATTCGTGATTTCGGGTTACTTAAGGGAACTAGGGAAGTGTTTAGGGACTAAGTGTGCTTTTTGAATTAAGATTAAAAATTAAAATTATTTCATTATTCAGTTTATTATTATTATTATTTATGAGTTTTATTATATATTTTGGTACTATTTATAGGCTTTATTGTACTATTTCAACTAATTTTTATCTTTATCTATAATACTTTCAATAATAATTTTTCAATTTTAGTAAAATAAACAATATTCAAATATACCCTAAGGGAAATTAAATCGTATGATGGGTAGAAGCGAAATTGGGTTGGTTCGGGTTGGTTTTATAGTCACCTGAAACTTGACAGTCCCGACCTGATAAAGTTGGGTTTGCCAAAAAGAGACTTGACATAACCCAACCCGAATATCCGAGTCTATGGTTGGGTCGGGTCTCAGGTTAGAAAAAAACAAATTCCCCAAATTTTAAAATTAAAAGTAAAAATTCTCCTCCCACGTTGTACGTTGTTTTGGGTTTCTTGGAAAATTTTCCCAAGTTGTTTGGGGATTTTTTTTTTATACAACTTACACATTTTACTATGCAATTAATTTAATTTTATGTACAAATTCTCCCAAAAAAAAACTACGTAGACTTGTGTTGATTAAAAAGGAAAATAGTTAAACTTACGTAGTTGGCTGACTTGATTTATGGTGTCTTTTTGTGGAAAAACCGAAAAAATTGCCAAATTCAAAAACTTTTTGAGAGGAAAGATAAAAGATATAGAAAATATTAAAGTGAAATTGATGTAAAAAAATAAGAAGAATAAATTGGAGGGTCCATGACTACCGCAAAGCGCCGCCCCACCCTGTAAAATTCTACTTTTTGTTAATTTGTCTTACAATTAGTACAAATTTTTTAATAAAACCTATTTCATTAATAAAAATACTTGAAATTACAACTAAATTTATCCCATCAAATCAAATCAATTTTTAGAAAAAATGGAATGATATATCCAAGCGTTTAACAAGATAATTTTTTTAAAAAAAATTATAGAATAACACATAACAAAATAAAGGTAGAGAATCACATTGAGTAAAATAAAATAAGTTAATATTGATATGTTATTTAAATAGAAGAGTTTTAGGGTATAAAAAATTTACAATTATAACCCTTAGTAACACGAGCGAGGCGGGGCCAGAGTGGGGTGAGTCTATAAAGTCTAAACCCATCATCGTCCTGCCCTGTGGTGCGGGGCTAAAATCTTGCCCCATTCCCGCCCCATCACCTTTGCGGGGTGGGGAAAACCCACAAGAGGCAAAGCAGGGGAGGGACGGGTTAAGCAGGGCAGGGCAAAATTGCCATCCCCAGAAAAGAGTAGGTCTTTAACTGCTACCAACCCCAACCTCTTTTAATATACCAACCATTCAAATCAATGTCTACCCAATATGGAATTATTGTTGAAGACCAAGCGAGTAAGTCAAATTTTCTTTAACAATTCAAATTTAGATTTGGAAATAAAAATTAGTTAGATGTATGAAAATATAATTAATATTTTTTATATAAATTATCATTTATCAATTTCCTCAATCAGGAATATTCGGGTAAATTAGCTAGACCTGAAAATATAATTAGCTTTCCCCTATTATCACCATATATTTATGCAATACATTTAACCACTCAACTCATTAATTCCAAAAAAACTCTGACTACAAAAGGACAGTAATACCTTAATAAAAAAAAAGGGATAGTTTACGGAACTTCCAAAAGAATATTAGAAATGAATAAATTTATAGCAAACTAGTAAGAAAGCCAATTGTATTAAGAGTAATGCTATGAATACATTAAAATGCACAATTTGGTGCACAACTCGTCACGTGGTGATTTGTGAGTGATGGAGGTGTGATGATGGTTTATGTGAGGACACACTTACAACTTGCCACATGGTGCGTTATGGCACAAAGTTATGTATTTTTATGTGTCCCTAGTATTACTTTTGTATTAATGAAACTTGACATGTTTTTAAAGTGAACTATTTTAAGAAAATGTTTTTGAAAAAAGAAAAAAAAGTAATTAATATTTTGACAACCATAAAAGTGATATCAAGACTTTTTTGAAATAGTTTATTAATAATTGCCTGAAGGGTACCCGTTAACATAACTAATATTAATAAAAAAAATTTAAGAAAATTTTAATATCACTTTAATGAAAAATATAAAAAATCATTTAAAAAAAGTAATTGTTTCTTAAATTCCTATCTTAAGATTCTGCAATGTGGTTTTTTTTTTTCCTCAATAGAAGAAAGCATATTTTTTAGTTAAGTAATATCATGACTGAATCTTAAGAGAAGAACTTAAATTATAGAACCTAAGGTACTGTACCTAAGTTTTTAGTACGTTTCTAAAAATATTTTCTAAACTAATGCACTTGGGACATCAGTTAACTTGTTCCCGTAATATAAAATTAAGAGATATGTGTGATTTGAATTTCAAAAGAGCTAAGCAAAGATTATATTATTTTTAATACTAATATTTGAAGTTAATAGATGTAAATTAAGGTTTTTTTTTTTTTTTTAGAAGGAGAACTATAGCATTATTTAACAAAAATAGCTACATCAGTTAAGATTACATTATTGAGGTGTGGAGGAACATCCTTCATCTATACAGAAAACTTGATAATATATCTAGCATGTCTAGCAATGTTATGAACAATAGAATTACCCTGACATCTAATATGGAGATACTTAACAGCAGCAAAATTATTTGCAAGAAACTTAGCTTCATCAACCAGGTGGCCATAGGCAGCAAGAGAGGAACTTTCAGTCTTCAAAGCGTTGATAATTAAGCTGTGTTTGTGTGATTTGAATTTCAAAAGAGCTAAGCCAAGCAAACGATATATGATTTTTAATAGCAAAAATCTAAAACTGACCCTCTAACTTTTAGCTTTTTTCATTTTAATCCTCTAACTTTCAATTTCGTCATTTCAGTTCTTTAACTTTTAGTTTTTGTTAATCTAGTATTCCGTTAGAGCTTAGTTAGCTGCTGCCGTTAAGGGTGCTAAAACAACACTGTTTTGACTTTTTTTTTATATATAAATTTTTGAAAAAAAAAAAAAAAAAAAAAAAAAAAAAACATTTAAGGGGTCGTCCCTCTTCCCCTAAAATCAAAACAAAGAAAAAAATGTGCCATCTATACGGGCCATCTATAGCCACGTGGCTATAGGTCCTAGTTTAAGTTTCCTAATAAACTATGCATGGTAGGAAGAAAAACGCTTGATTTAGCATTATACGTATTGATCTGAGTAGTATACACAACACCATACATGCATGCGATATATATAACGAACTACATTTATATGTATATTACGACATGTATATATGTATCGGTGTATTTATTTATTTATTTATTTATTTTCAAATGGAATATTAGTGTATCTATTAATTGGTCTAACCCTAATGGTTGTTCTTAGAAATGACAAGGTTTGGTTTTAGAGAACACAATGAAGGCAAATAGGAATAAGGATAGTTGGGTGAATTGGCAATGGATGAGAGAGACTTAAAATTTATTTATTTTGATGAAAAGAGAGACTTAAAATTAAACTATGTATAGGGGTCCACATATATATATGGGTGCAATATCGTTGTGAGAATATGGTTGAATTCTTGGTAAGGACTAAGGACGTGGCAAGCTTAAGTTTTAGATGAGATATGTACAAGGAAACATCTCCTAATGGTGAAGTTGAATTCTTTCTGAGAGGACAGCTTGCCACTCTCTCTCTTTCAGTGATCAGAGAATTATTTTATGGCACATGTGATGTTAGCAGATGTTTGGCTACCTAAGGAGAAAATATATCATGTTTCTGTAATACCAAATCAGCAGCTGTTTTGGTATTTCATCACCAATAAATGATTGAACATGTCTTGAAAAAAACACATCAGCTTACTCCACTAGGTACATAAACAGTCAAAACAATTGTCTTCGTACAAGCTTGAAGCCATCAGTATTGAATAAATATCAAAATATCTGCAAAATATCTGTGAAATATTAGTGATAAAGATCACAGGAATGGTTAAGGCCTCGACTATGTCATTCTCATCACATCCAAATAGCTTAATACATAAAGTATCACTAAGGGTGAATGCGGTCCAGGTAGTGCTTAGTTCTCGTTGACCCCAAAATGCCTTAATTGAGCAAGAGGAAAAATGTGAAGCAAAATGACAATTCTAGAATCATTTCCAATAGGTAATTATGAAGTAAGAGATTAAAAGAAATAATATCCATTATGAGTACGAAGCAAAGTTGGATAATATGGTAGCTCAGAGAATAACAGATGTGGATTAAGGAGCTACAAGGATGAGAGAAAAACCAATATCAAAGAAATTTTAGCAGTACTGAGGACTTCATTACCTAACAACAAAACTAGACATTAATTATAAAGTATGCCCCTAGATTTGATTTGTTATGTCCAAATTAAGCTTTCAAAGTTTGAAAAATGGGCAAAAACGTTGGATATATTTGTCAATGTGTATCTGATTAAAACAAATTTTCCTTAAAAAGAAATACCACATACTAGGTGTCCGTTTGGATTCGAATTATAACTGCGTTTGCGTTTTCTGAAATTTTCTTCTTTTTTTTTCTCCAGCCGCACTATTTGACCAAGTCAACCATGAACAGTGCATCTATGCACTGTTCACGGACCCACAAATTCCACTTTTCAACAACTTTTTCCTTAAAAATGGATCCCACCAATACAACAAATTTGACTTTTTTCAAGGGTCAAAACCCTTAAAAAAAAGTAAGGGTCAAAACCCTTAAAAAAAGTATTAAAAACCGTTGAAAAAAATTATTTTAAGAGTCCAATTGACCCTTGAGAACCTTCGAAATACATACTGTCGAAAAAGAAATTTTAACGGCCTTCGTGACCCTTAAAATAAGTGCTCTAATCTTATTTTGAGGGTCAAGAGACCCTTAAATAACCTTTTACCAAGGTTTAAAAAAATTATATCTACAACCCTTGATAAATAAGGTTATTTAAGGGGTCTCTTGACCCTCAAAACAAGATTTTATTTTATTTAATAAAAAAATAAAAAAAAACCACAATCATGCACAAACATATATATATATATATATATATACATACACATACACAAAAATTCATAATTGTATGAATTTATATGATACCAAAAGTCAAATTAACCCGATCAATATTTATATGATCTAATTCAATAGTCAACAGGGGCAAGAGTTTTAAATTGTAAAAACAAGGTTCTTTGCACAATCTATCATGGTAGTAGGTGAACAGAACAAACCCTAATACATCCTATATAAGGCCAAAGTTGATGAAAGGAAATAAAAATCGGTTACATGCACAGCTTTATATACATGACCCTTCCCAAATTCTAAATTCTTCACATGTTTCCTTATATCAGCAACCCAAATTAACAGCAAAGCCACCTGAAAAAAAAAAAAAAATGAAAATTTCACAATCAGACTAAAGGAACAGAATATCACATAGCAAACTAGTACCAATAGCTCAACAAGTCATTCCAAATTTATCCAATAGTACTAAAACAATGACTAGCTTGAGATGATCTTCATACCTTAGTGATCACTACTAGATTGGGCTGATTGTGAGGTGATACAACTCAACAGAGCAACTAAAATTTGTAATGATAAAAGCAATAATGAACTGATCCATGGTAGCTTTTAGACTAACCCATTAACTATATTCTCACACTACCAAGAAAATTATTATAGATCAAGTGCATAAAATTTGAAAAGTGGAGACGAAAGCTATATTCTTTCAAATAGCAAGAGCTCAAAGTTTTCCTTGAGTTATTTCTATAAATCAAAAATCTGTAAAATGCAAGTTTAGGTTATGAAATTTAATCATTGTCTATTAGGTGACAACATATTGGTTCCACTTTCTTATTAATATCACTTAGTACAATGAGGAAACAAATTCAGTTGGAACAATATTTCACGGAAGCTTTCAAAAGGGAGAACAACATGTAGCATGTGCAGGTATTTTTGTATGAAACACACTAATAAAGAAGTTCGGGAAAAAACACATTAAGAGAGAAATTGGAATACAACCTTTGCAGATGAAACACAAGTAAACTTAGGAATGGAGCATGTCACGTTGCTCATTAGCTTGTAAGTTGCTACCCAAACAGATAGAGCTTAGAGAATATTCACAAAATATTGAATTATAAGATAAAATACTATTGTAGTAACATGGAGAAAGAAGAAAATGTTTAATTTACAGTGAAAATTTACTTGTGTTTAAGTACAAAAAGAGCAGGAAACTTTCAGGTTCACAACCCCACACAAAGGTTATCACAGGTTAGTCATTCCTCTTTCTGTCACACTTTTCATTTTGAATTTCTGGTAGTTGCCTATTATCTGTTAGGGGGAATAAAGCCATAGCAAATCCGACCAATTGCAAGCTAAATCATGGAAATGTGCCAACCAAAGCATGCATATAAATCAGATTAAGTCATGCATATTATTATTTGACTTGCTGTTAACAATAGCAATCCAGTACACATTTTTGTTCCAGCAGTCAGTTAGATGTTATATAAATCAGATAAGGATTGCAAAAGCAAACTAAAACAGTGACTAGCTTGAGATGATCTTCATACCTTAGCGATCACTACTAGATTGGGCTGATTGCGAGGTGATACAACTCAACATTTGCATCATCATATTGTCATAATGTGCTCTTTGTGCTGCCATTTGAATAGCTTGTTGTTCGAGCATGCTTTTGAGGTGCTTTACTTCTTCTTTCAACTCTACATCAGCCTCTATTCGTTTTTGTTCAGATTCTAAGCGTTTCTGTTCATAATGAATCTGGCAACTCTACAATAACTTTAGAAAGCGCATCATTCAACAATTGAAGCAACAGAGTAAACGATTTGTTTGTCCAACCACTAAGGCATTTAATATGAAGTAACTTCACAATGAAAGACAGTTTTGTATACTTGCAATCTAGAAAAAGTTTCTGCTCATTATCTCCTAGTTTCAGAAAAAAGTTAGCTGCATCATCATTAGGCTCTTCAGGAGTACTGTCACCACTCGAATCTCCAGCTGCACAACTGGCTGCATTAAAGGCTGCACAATAATCTTCCACCATCTCACTCAAGCCATCCCCGTCTGACTCATCATCACTATCCAAACTATCACATGTTTGAAAATGTCTCTCCTCACCATGTCTAAACCAATGAGTATAACTTGGGAGAATACCAATAGTAAGCAAATCAGCCTCAACATCATCTCTAGTCTTTGCAAAGTAGTTATTGCATTTCTTACACGGACACTAAATTTTATCCCCCATTGTTGTATGCTCAAACGCAAAATCAAGGAAGTCTTTAATTCCTAGTCTATACTCAAGAAGAGCTCTATTCCTGAGCTTTACCCAATTCCGTTCCATCTAAAGTTGGATTAATTTTTTTTTAAAATCTTCAATGAGGGACACACCTTAAGTTGTCCTCAACCGGAAAAGAGTACTAAATCCAGTGGAAAAGCCTGCATAAAAGAATATTTCAATGTAGAGTTTGAGACATTATATAAATCCAGTGGACATTATATTTCAAAGTACTTGATGATCTTAAGCTCTAAGGATATGATACAAGAGGAACCAGAAACAATCTAATAAAAAGTATCAACTAGTTTAACGTATAAAGTCAGGCATTCCATAATTTCTAACAAACTGTAATGTTAGGGTCTAGCATTCCATAATTTCTCCTCTAGATTATGATAAAAGCAATATATACATTGGATAGAAAAATCTGTGCTCAAGTATGTATTTCTCTATCTATTTATGTTCCCTCAACTCAGTTTCTATCACTAGCGCATTAATTACTTTGATCTAGAAGATGAACAAAGCATGTCATGTCCTCAAATTTTACATCAATAGCATCTAAACAATTATAATTTCAGCTACTTGTTATGATAATTGATAGAGCATAGCTGGGTTGGGTATTATTAAAATTTTCATAGGCAGCAAAAGCACAGTAGCTATATGGATGAGATGACGAAAAGTGAGTGTAGTGACTGACCTTTTTTCTTTTTTGGATATGGATATGGATCTGAGCGAGGCAGAGGAAAATCGGAAAGACCTGTAATCCAGACCCCAAAAATTAAAGGAGATCTGTACTGTGTGTAGTCTTAATAATAATTTTGAGGAGAAGAGAAGGCCTAATAATAATAATAATAATTGATCAAAGGGGGTTGGTTTTCGCTTTTCGGAATTGAGTTTGGGAGTTAAGAGTGTTGACAATCAGAAAATGGCTTAATAAGTAATAGACACTGACAGACAGCCAGGCATAAAAAAGAAAGAGACTTCCTGGTCCCCCCCAATTTGCCCGCCTTTTCTCCCAAAATCCCAGAAAGAGGCTTAATTACAGCACTAAGCTAGCTGAAAACATTTTTGAAAAACTCGTTGAATTAGAACCTATGAATCCAGGGAATTATGTTTTGCTATCTAACATCTATGCTGCGGCAGGACATTGGTTGGAAGTTAGACAAATAAGAACAGGGCTCAAAGAGAAGGGTTTAAATAAGCCTCCAGGAATTAGTTGGATTGTTGTTAGCAGTCAGGTCCACTATTTTACTGCTGGAGACATGTCACACCTTCAATCAGACAAAATTTATGCAAATTTAAATTCTTTGTTGTCCACAATCAAAGAAAATGGATATGTTCCTGATCTTTGTTGGATTTCACATGATGAAGGTGAATATGGTTGAAAGCTGGAGGCAGTTCAACCATAGTGAGAAGCTTTGTTTTGCATTTGTACTAATCAGTTTGAGGGTTCTGCTCCATATTATGATTACTACGAACTCAAGGCTTTTTGTTGATTACCACAAATTGAGTGAATGTGGAGTTTGATACTGTTGGGAACTTAGAACATAGAAGACTTTCATTTGTTAAGGGTCCAACATTAAAAATCCTGACATATCATCTTCATCCTCAATAAATCTTGAATTTCCAGCCAAGAAGATCCGACCAACCCACACAATGTTCACATTGAACATGAAATTTACAAAGAATACTTCCTAGAAATATAAATCTTGTTGAAAGTTCTTGAATTACTCCTTGGATGTCTACCAAGTATTTTGATATACACCACTGGCTAATAGACTAACATGCTAGAGAAATCTGATCCGAGACATATAGAAAACCAGCACCCACAAGGCTATCTCTAAAGCAAGCATCCTCTGTTTCTCTGTTTGGTAAAGCAATTAAGACTAAGTAACCCTTCTTTGAAAATATATTTGTATTGCTTGAACTCTGATTTACAAGAATAATCACACTGCACTATTACATATTCCAAAATTTAAAGCTTAACAATTTCATTCTTGATCACCATTTTTGTGATAATAGTGTTTATTCAATGGTCCTGTGGAAGAAAACTTTGAAGGTTAAATTTATGAACAAAACAAAAATGTGCTCAAACCTTTCAATATGAAAATGTTCATTGCCAAATTCTCTATCCTAGGCCAAAGCCCTATTGTAGTTTCTCTATATTCACTCATTATAACCTCAAAATGCACAGTAAGAGCAATTAGTTGAGGTAATAGCTTAGAATGGGGTTTAGGAGAATATGAGGCCGTATAAAATAATCAAAGAAGTAAAAGCAGTGGAATCCCAAAAAGTTGAGATCCTAATCAAAGAAGTAATTACAGTATGCACCATACTAAGTAATGAAGCCAGCCTTATCCTAACTGTCCGGCATCAGACAAAGATTTGAAATACTGTACACCATAAGCCTCATTTTATACTACATCATAAGCCAGCACATCCTTCTTCTTTATCTCATTCATTGTCCTAGCATCTGCTAATATGTTTTCACTCCCTACCTTGATAAAGGAAATCTGATATCTACTGTTGCTAAGCAGTTCCTAAGCAGTGGGCTGCACCATTTGCTTCTCTTAAAACCCAGTCAAACACCATGCTAAATTGTTAACACATAATTCATCAAACAAAAATTCTATATATAACAAAACTACGCAACAATAATTTCATTATTCCTCTCTTGTGTGTGCATGATTGTTTCTTAAAAAGAAAAAAAAAACTAGTGACAGTAACAACACAAATTCAAACACCATGCTAAATTGTTAAATTCAAACACCATGATTCAGAAACAGGGCCAAAATTCTAAGAAATTTGAAAACTAGACAAAAACAAGATGGTTAATATAAATAAAATTGATAAAAAGGCATGCCATTTATATAGCTTTGCTGTTACACATTTTACTTAACCCAAAATAAATAAATAAAGGAGAATTGTTACCTTTTTGCTATATTTAAAATCACGTTTGGGAAGAAAATGCAGAGGCAGGTTGAAAGAACAGGATTGGAACCAAATCTAGCACCCTTTGAGATCAGCGTCCGAATAGCCTATCAAACAGATATATTTATAATTCTATTGGAGCCCATCCTTTTCAACCATAAAATATGAACCAAAGCATTGGAAAAAAAAAATAAACAAGAAATAAAACTAAATTTGCCTCAACCATTCTGTTATCTAAACAAAAACCTGTGTCCATTCCAAATTACCATAAAAAATAAAACTGATAGCATTCCAATAAACCCATCATCCCAAACACAATGTTTAAAATAGTAAATTACAAATTAAGGTTCTCTGAGTCTCCAAAGTTTTAGGGTAACTCCACTCTGGAATTGTTAAAATACTACTATTTCACTATAAACACAAGTAAGCTTTAAGCACTACTAATATTCCTCTACTACCAAACACAAATTCCCAATAGCTAACAATGATACCAGTAGATCCATACAGTTCAAAGTCAACACTCACCACCAAAGCCAACAAGTTGGGCGATGCAGATTGAAATAAACACACACACACAGAGAGAAAGAAAACTAAATTTGAATACACAAACATAATAAATCAAGTCTTAGAGAGTGTCTAAAAAAACTCAATCAATATTTGTATGAAAACTGTAAAGGAAACAGAGATTATGATTTGAAATCGAATAATGAAATTGCAAAGGTCGAACAATTAGAAATCGAAATAGGGAAATCGATGATGAGCTCAGTTTTCTGAGAAATGTGAAATCATGGGGAAATCAATGAAAAAGTGTGGGTAAACCAAAAAAACAAAAAAATCAAGACGAAATTAGGGTTTGTGATTTGTACCTAACCGGAGCTGAGAAACACAGCGCCAAGAGAGAGGAAGAGTCACAAAACCGAGATCGTACCTAATCGGAGCTGTGCGATCGTACCTAATCGATGATCGTCGAGCTCGATGAGATCTCCATGATCGTCGAGCTCTATGAGATCTCCACACGCTCTGTGAGATTTCTCAGTTTCAGGCTATCAACAAAAGAGTGATAAGAGCTCTGTTTGTTGGTTACGTTTGGGCTATGTTTTTAAATTTTGTTGGGCTTTTTCAAGGGATGAAAATTTTGTTGTGGGCTTTTTTCAAGGGCTGAAAATTTTGTAATTTTTTATCAAGGGTTGTGGGCTGAAAAAACTGACGCGTTTTTTTTTGTCACACCTATTTCAAGGGTGTTTTAATTTATTTTGAGGGTCTAAATAATTTTTGAAATAAAGTAACACATATCCTACCGCATTTGTATTTGTAGGTTGTATCCACAGATTTTAGTAAACCCTCGATAAAAGAGGGTTGAAATAACTAAAGTTTGTTGTAGTGCACGACATTATTCATATATTTAAAAATTATTTTGCTACAGTGTTTTCAGTTTCAGTTTTCAGTTTCAGTAAAAATAAGTTCAATCTAAACGGACCCTAGAAATGATGCAGATATCCTCCATGTGAATATAATGGCTGAAAACATCTTTCATTATTATGCCATAGTATGTGGACTGAACACTACGATATAACATGATAACCATCAGTAGCCATTCATGACTAAGCAATTAATATCCACTTGAGGATATATACTTGCCTTTTCTAGAAGCATATATATGGGAAATAATTTTGAGCTGCTCTTACATCACAAGACAACTTGGATTGGATTGGATTGGACTATCAAATTACTGATGTGAAAGTCTCCAAATGAATGGTGAACTTAGCAGTGAGAGCATGTGAAAAGCTTCAATGGTTACTGTATGGAAAAGTTAGCAAGAGTAGCTAACTTGTATATATTCTTTCAGAGAGATATTCTAGATATATGTCATACAGGAAGGATTAAGGATATAGAATCTCATTTTAAGGCTATAACTAAGGATATTTACCTTGGGAAATACATGAGGATTAAAAATTTTGCTCTTAATTAGTAGGACCTCTGTCCATAGAAAAATTTCTCTGAATGTCTAAAACACTGCTTAGCCTATTCCCTATGTTCTGATCATATCTATATTGCAAATAATTTTATTCTTGTTTGAGCTTTCTGGATGCATCAAGGCTTCTATGTAGTGTTTGACTAATATGACATTAGTAAATTATTGGTGAGTCCATAGCAGCGTATGAATTACATATTAGGCTCCGTTTGTTTTGACTTCAAACGGAATTCAGAAATCCTTTTCCGGAAAATAGCGTGTTTGGTAGGTTAGGAAAATTAGGTCAAACTGAAAATATTTTCAGTTTGACCGTAAAATAAGGCTTCTGGGGCGGAAAATCATTTCAGTCCTCATTTTCACTTCAAACATTTTCCATTCTGCTCTCTCACACGCACTCGACACACACAGAGCTCTCCAAGCTTCGATCCACACACCGAGCGACGAAGCTCCAAGCTCCGAGCTCCAAGCCCCGATCCACACACCGAGCGAAGAAGCTCCAAGCTCCAAGCTTCGATCCACACACCGAGCGAAGAAGCTCCAAGCTCCGAGCTCCAAGCCCCGATCCACACACCGAGCGAAGAAGCTCCAAGCTCCGACCTCCAAGCCCCGATCCACACACCGAGCTCCACCATCTCCCTCACGCCAAACGCTCAAGCCCATCTCCCTCACGCAGCTGATCCTCTCCACGCACGGTGAGTTGCCCTTTTCCATTTCTCAGTCCGATCCGCTCATTTCTCTGTCCGATCACCCTTATTTCTCCGATCCACACTCTCTCATTTCATTTCTCAGTCCGATCCACACAGCTCCGATCCACACACTCACTCACCTCCGATCCACTCACCTCACCGGTCCAGCCATCCTCCCGATCCGATCTCTGAAATATATATATATATATATTTATTTAGTTGTTTATTTATATAAATATTTATATAATTATTTACATGTTTTTATCTATTAATTTTTGTATTATACATTGTTTATAAACTGTGTATTTGTGGGTAATGTATATCAAAATTTTGGGACTTTTCTGATTGCAGGTTATTTATTAATTTTTTTCAATTATCCATTGTCGATTAAACTGTGTATTTGTGAATTATGTATATGAAATTTTGGGGCTTTTCTGATTGCAGGATATTTATCAACTTTTTTAATTATCCATTGTTTATGAAACTGTGTAATTATGGGTGATGCATATATCAATTTTGGGGCTTTTCTGATTGCAGGTTATTCCCAATTGGTTTGTGGTCTGAAATTTTTTTTTAGAATTTTGGGGCTTGACTGGTTATGCATGATTGGTTTTTGCTGTTATTTTTATTAGAATTCGGTTATGGGTTATGTGTAGAAATTTTGGGCCTTCACCCATGCTTCGTGTAATTATGTTCTTGCAGACCAATATGTGTGTGTTTACAACTTCATTGAAGGTGTTTTGGGTATATAGGTGATTATAAATAGAATGTAATGTGATGGTATTGTGCGATATCAATGTGTAGTTATCAATGTGATGGTATTGGTATAGTGTAAATAGAATGCAATGTGATGGTTTGGATGTTATATGTTTGTGGCTGAATTTATTTATGGTGTAATCAATACCATACTTGTTTACATACCTCTTAAACTACAATGTTTGTGATTTTGGTAGATGAAGAAAAAAACCAAAGCCGCAATTCTTGCCTCAGTTGCATCTGTCCTCCTTGTGGGGGTTGCATTGTTAAAGAAATTACGACGTAGACGTAGAGAACTGCCTAGGGCGCCTTATGTTAACCATGCCACCGAGAGAGAGGAATACATAAATAGTGTTTTGCATGGAAGTGAGAGACATTGTGTGAATCAACTTAGGATGAAGCCTATAGCTTTCCACCACTTATGTCACATCCTCACTGAGGGGGAGCACTTACGTCCGACTGTTCACATGTCTGTTACGGAGCAAGTGTTCATTTTCTTGCACATTATTGGTCATAATGTGAGGTTTCGTGTAATGGGTAGTCGGATCTATAGATCAACTGAGACTGTTCATAGATACTTCAAGATTGTCCTTAGGGGGGTCCTGAAATTATATAGAGCTCTAATAAGACTGCGTAGCGAAGATACACCTCCAGAGATAAGGAATAGCAGAAGGTTTTACCCATATTTTAAGGTAAATATTGTGACTTGTGTGTTTTTGTAAATTGTGAAGATTTATGTAATTTTAAACCATTATGTTTGTCGAAAATTAGGATTGTGTTGGAGCAATAGATGGTACACATGTTCGTGCATCTGTGCCACCTGAAATACAAGGAAGATTTCGTGGTCGCAAAGATGGAACCACGCAAAATGTGTTAGCTGCCATTAGTTTTGACTTAAAGTTCACCTATGTGTTGGCTGGATGGGAAGGCAGTGCACATGATTCACGTGTATTAAATGATGCATTTGCTAGGCCAGGGGGATTTTCAATTCCCAATGGTATTACACGATTACTTCACCCTTTTGGTTTGTTAGTTTAATAAATATTATGTGTTTTCCTAAACATAGTAGTGATTTGGTTTTTTTTTTTTTAATATATGTAGGTAAATTTTATCTTGGTGATGCTGGGTATGGTAATAAAAATGGAATATTGTCACCGTATCGGAGTGTACGATATCACTTGAAAGAGTTTAGTGATCGTCCTCCTGAGAATGCGCAAGAATTGTTCAACCTCCAACACTCTTCATTGAGAACTACCATTGAGCGAGGGTTTGGAGTGGTGAAAAAACGTTTTCGAGTGTTGGATGCAGAACCATATTGGTCTTTCCCAACCCAAGTGAAAGTAGTGTTAGCGTGTTGTGTGGTTCATAATCACATTATGGGGGTTGAACCAAATGACCATATTATGGAAGATGCAATGAACCAAGTAGAGCTTAGTGACCACCAACAAGAAACACAATCCCATCGGGAGTCCGTCGAAGATAGTAGATCATGGAATGCTAAGAGAGATGAGATATGCCAAGCCATGTGGTCTGATTATATCAGGAGTGAAGAGTAGTATTTTATTTAGATTTCTATGATTGTAATGTGTTTTTCCTTGTTGTTTTTTTGTAAAGACAATGTATGTAATATAGACTTTTGGTGATGTAATGAAAAAGAATTTTTAGCATTACATTGTTATTTGATGGTATTACATTGTCATTTCCATAGTTAGCATGTTCCATTCTGTTGTACACATTCATAAGCGTGGTTGTATGTGTGTTTGATTTGTTATTCATGTTCCGAGCGTAATTACTAAATGCTACTCTGACTATACTATTTTCATATGTAGTAATGTCAAAGGGGAAAGAAAAAGTTGGTGGCGGCAAGCAATTTAGGTGGCTGCCACCTATGCATGAGATGATGCTAAAGATACTTACAGAGGAGGCTGGAAAGGGCAATAAGCCCTCTAATACTTTTAGGGCCGGCTTCTTTGCTCTTGTAGCCAAGGAGATAACGGCCCATTTCGGGGTTGAGTGCCACCCTGTATTTGTGGAGAACCGGATGCGGACTCTAAGGTCCATGTGGTCAACTATTCAAGAGCTTAGAAGGAAGAGTGGATTCGGTTGGGACGAAAATCTGAAAATGATAACTTGTGACGCAAAAACATACCAAGAAGAAGTTATGGTATGGCTTCCAACTATATTTTCTTAATATAGATAATAATATATGTGTATATGTGTCTATGTTGGGAAAGTGTGCATAGTCTTTTATATTGAATTTATGAGAGAAGTTATTATTGCATTGTTATATACGTTCTTTTCTCCCTTACAGGCACATCGGAAGCATGCCGAGTATCTGAACAAAAAAATTGAGTTTTACGATGAATTAGCGATTGTGGTGGGAAAGGACACAGCCACAGGTGGCTTTGCTAAGTCCGGAGTGGATATCGAAAATGAGCCAGATAATGGGGATGATGGGGATAGTGCAGACTTTGTCGCAGATAATGTGGAGGAATGTGTGGTTGAAAAGGGGAAGAACGCAAATGAATCATCCACCACTGGGTCGGGAATTTCCAAGTCCCGCAAAAGAGGGCGTGCAGCTTCTACTGTTGATGATAGTGTGCTGACTGATCTGTCTGATCAGCTGAAGGAAATAGCTGGCACTCTGAAAGAAATTAATCGGGGCCCGGTAGATTATACAACTTTGTATAATGAGGTAATGGCTATGATGGCGGAGGGATATAGCGAAGATATGCTCGCTACTGCCTTCGACCATCTTTGTGAGAATGAGAAGACGGCACGTGGATTTTTAGCCAAGAATGCTAGGTTGAGGAAGCTATGGTTAGATGGTTATTTTTTCTCACAAATTTGATTTGCTTATTTCATGTTGACTGTGATGGTAGATTTAGGAATTAACTTATGTTGTAGTATTAATATTGACCTATCAATGTATTATATATGTACTCTTTTGTATTATTGGGACGATATAATTGCCCAAATTATGTATTTGTACTGTTCAGATACCACAAATAGGTATCATTTTTGTATGCCATTGAGGTGTAATGCCAATGGTGAACGATTGATGTGGCTGTTTTTATATAAATATTATGGGTTTTTATATAAATATTATGGGTATATTCGAATGATTATGTTTGATGTTATAATTTTCCGTAAAGTATTGTTACAGATATGTATAGGGAATGCAGGTTCTTGAATTTTATCTATAAAGAGTAAAATATAGTTTCAAACTAGTTATTTTTAAGCTCTAACTCCAGCTCGATTATGTTGATCCAAATTATTTTCCGTAAAGTATTTTCCGAACCAAACATGGGAAAACGTTTTCCGTAAAGTATTTTCCGTAAAGTATTTTCCGTAAAATATTTGGACGAATCAAACACCGGAATTAAATTTCCGTAAAACGATTTCCGTAAAATATTTGGACGAATCAAACACCGGAATTGATTTTCCGTAAAACGATTTCCGAAACAGCCAAACACCCAAATACATTTTCCTTTTCCGGAAATTAGCATTTCCGGAAAATATGTATTTTCCGGAAAACGATTTCCAGCAACCAAACACAGCCTTAGTCTATCCCATTAAATTATGTAACCAAGGAAAGCATACATCAACAATAATAAAATATTTAGCATGAAATAATTTTACATGAAAGTGACACAAGCACAATTTAAAGCACAACTGCTCATGGGGAAGAGTTGGGCTTTTATAAAACAAAAGTACATCCATCGAAGATAAACCCAAAAGTATGTAAGAGAATGTGAATGCTTTATTAGTTTATACAAATTTTTTACATCCAGCTTCAATGAAAAGTGTCAAAAAAGTAATTTTAACTTGTTCTTTTTTTTTTTTTTTTTTTTAATACAGATTAGTTAACAAATTGAGGCTTTTATGAGGATAGATTTTTGTAAATAAAAATCAATGCAATATGAAGATAAAGTTAAAGCACTCCCTACCTAAAGAAAAATTTAAAAATGATCTACACTAAGGGCACGGTTGGTAGACTGTAATAGACACTGTAATGTAATAGTTATTACTATTGTTTAGTTATTCAATAGTTTGGTTATATTTTTATTACAAGGAATAGTAATTCCTTATGAATAGCTATTCTTTAAAACTAGTCGCTAACCCGTGCATTTGTTGATAATAACATGTCAATCAATTGACACAACTTCCCTAACATTAAAAAAAAAAAAAAAAAAAAAAAAAAAAAAAAAAAAAAAAAAACCAATATCAAGGTATAAATTATATACCAAAGCAATAAAATCTATCACGTACAATGAGATATCGTGATAACCAAATACTTGAGATCATAATTTAGAAAATATATAACTTGTATAAGTACACTCTAATACAATTAATTACAGATAAATTAAATTCCAAACAACACCAGCACTTAGGATATCAGCACAAAACAGCAAATTGTACAAAGCAAATATTCAATATATGGTGTATCATTAACAATAGTAATAAGAATCAAACACAACTTACCTTGATTAGATCAACAATAGAGCATCACATTTCTTACCTATCTTCCTCCTTACGACTCTCCATGTATTATGGCTTCTAGAACTCATAAGAAATTTCATCAAACACCATGTGTACATGTAAAAGAAACAACACTTAATGAAAGTGAACATTACTAAAAATGTCCATACTCAACTTTAAAATAGTAGCATAATAGTCATAAATCAATCCAAAACTATAAATCAATCCAAGTACAAAGAACTTGGCCATTTCATTGTACTTGGATTCCAAGGCCAAGTTACAACCCACAGCTTGGTATTTGTTAATTAAGGGCAGGTAAAGAGGAGTATTATCCTCCTTATTTTTCTCCCTCAATGGTCCAGTAGAGTGATCTTGCAGCTGCTGGTAAGTCCATATGACCAAAAGTTTCACTATATGCAGATGGCCAGCATTTACTGCTTCATGAAGAGGAAGGTTGCCGCTAGAGTTCTTTTCTGTGACAAATTTTTGGCACAGTTGGATCCTGAGGATTGCTTGTACAAACTCTTCATCGTCTGAGCTTGCAGCAGCAAGATGAAGGATTGTATTCAATTCAGGGGTTTTGTCATAGAGAGGAGAAAGTTCCATATCATGCCTTCTTTTTTGGATTAAATCAATGTCCCTATCTGTTATAGCCTTGTACAAATCAGGATCCATGCTTGTTGCTATCATCAAAGTTCTGCTAGCTTTGTCTTCTGACTTGCTGAGAAATCCATCTCTCTCCACCTTAATTGTGCCTGAGTTCCCACGAATTCTCTGCATCTTAGAATTAGTAAATGTTGTATCCATCTGTGCTTGAATAACTCTGCCTGAGATCCTGGGAGCTCTCTACATCGCAGCATTAATATATCCTGCTGTTGCATGAGCGGTCCGCAGTGCCTGCAATACTGTAATCAAGAGATGTTACCATTAATTTACAAAATAAGATAACCTAATCACGAAGTTTGCCCAGTATATGTATTGAGGCACAGTGAAAATGAAAAATTCACCATCAGTGGCAGTGTGAAAAGTTTATTACCTGTCAATTAGAGAATTGTCATGGGGGAGGATAATGTTGCTTTTTTGGAGCAAAGCAATATTCTCACCTTTTTCATGCTCGCACAAGCTGGAGCTACTCACACCATTTTCAGCTATCATTGAAGGGCTGTCATCAATTTTGACTGGCTTGTGGATACCTCGATTTCTCTGCAACATGTAGCTGCTCACACTGTGTTCTTGAGCTATGTCCAATACACGATTAATGTTTGGAGCCATACATAATAAAGGAAAGGTAAATACTTGACTGTCCATAGAAAAATGCAAGAAAAAAGAAAAATGCAAGCACCCGCAACAAAGTGAAATAAAATAGAATACCATAGAAAAATCTTAGTAGAAATAACATAAAGTAATTCACAATTGGCAAATCAACAAAGCAAATTAACAAAGGTATCTAAAAGGAACCTTCACAATTGATTGTGCTTCCATTGTTTTTTTCCTCCACACCCAAACAGATGCTCAATTTGGTTAAGTTTGTCTGATCGTGAAAATACTTTGGAAGCTTTATATCAATCAGCTACGAAATTAGAGAAAGAAATCAATTTAAAAAATAATAATAATAATTTAACAAATCCTTAGGTGTAAATTAATTGAAATCAACAATAATCAAACTGAAAGCAATTCAAACATTAACGAATTAGTAAAAATAAATAAAAGTTAAAACGTTTCACAGATATCTGATGCGATTCATACTAACGGATTTAATCATAAAGAGAGAAAAGAATTACCTTCTTTGGAAGAGTCGGCAGTTTTAATCAAACTAAAAAGCAATTCAAACATTAACGAATTAGTAAAAATAAATAAAAGTTAAAACGTTTCACAGATATCTAATGCGATTTGTGCTAACGAATTTAATCTTAAAGAGAGAAAAGAATTACCTTCTTTGGAAGAGTCGGCAGTTTGGGCTAATACCTTAGAGGGAATTAATCTGGAAAAGAACATATTCGATACAAACAGATGCCTAGTAAACTAAAATTAAAACAAAATCAAAAAAGACAGCAACTATTTTATTTTGCTCGTGCTATACAGAATATTCAGGAATAATCGAGATACATAGAGCACAATTCGATTCAATCAATTTTTATATTTTAAATCAATAATTACTAATTAAGAATTATCACTCAGAGATGTTAATTCAATACTAATCATAACGCACAACACATACTTTAGTCTCGAATTTCTCTGATCAATTCAAAACCCTAATTAAGAGCGAATTGAATTGGGATTTGAATTCATACCTCACTCGCTCACTCACGAAGAGGAGTGTTTACCTTCGCAATCGGGGCTCTCGTCGAAGTTCTTGGAGGGGTACTTGGCGCTGACCATGCCGACCTCGAACACCAAGTCTTTGCCGGTGGATCGGATCCCGGTGATGGACCACCACCTGAACAACGCACGGACCCGAATCCCGTCGAGCTCAGCGATCTTACCCGAAACGATCTTTCCCCTGACTGTCCTGGAATAGGTGGCGAGGTAGTTGTCCGGCGGGAGAGTGATCTTGCAGTCGCCGCCGAGCTCGACGGAGAAGTCGCTGGAGGTCTTGTTTATGGAGTAGCCATGGACTGAGGAGGGTAAGAGTCTGACTGGGAAGCCATAGTTGGTAAGCTCAGTGTGGGCCGCGGATAGGGATTGGGTCGGTTTCGGGTTCGGGTTGGAGATTTGGGCAGAGATGGGTATGAGGAGGATGAGAAGAGCGAGGGTGGTGGAGAAGAAGAAGAGGGATTTTGGGGTCATGGTGTTGAGTTTTGAGTTTGACTGACTGATGAGAAGAAGAACGCGGTGTTGTGTTTGCGTGTGGGGGAACGGCAAAGCGTGGTCTGGGTTTTGGAGGAAGGAGAAGGTAGAGCGTGTTAAAGGCTTAGGGTTCCTCTGATTTTGCGTTTAAGTATTTTTTTGGGTTTTAGAAAAGTTTTTTATTTTTTGGTTTATGATTTTTTTTTAAATGTGCTGACGTGGAAAATTGTGGGAGCTTCAAAAGCTTCGGTTTTATATATATATAGATGAGGAATAACTATTCCTCTCTAAAAGGGTTGTAATAGTTATTCCTTAGTAAATGTAATAATTTCTAACATTAATATATTTCCAAATAAAAACTTTCCATATCCACCTAAAAATTATAGAAATAAAAAATCATCAAAAAATAACTTATCTCTCTAAAATTTAAAATATATTATTTTCTAGGAAATATAATTATATGAATAAGATATTTCCTAAAATAGATCATAAGTTTCATTCTAATGTTATAACTCACAACCAAACTAATGAATAGGTTTAGTTATTTCATTACAACACTTTTTATTCCTGGTAATAAAGATTACCATTTCTGTTGTAATCCACATTCAGTATACCAAACGTACCCTAAGTAATTACTATCATGAAGAGATGACAATGAGATCCCAACAATAAAATAATGCTACTTGACTAGACTTGCCAAACCCACCCTGCAGTTATGATCAGACTTATGGTTCCAGCACAAGCCATGCCTAAATAACCATGGTTGAAGAAAATCAAAATATTCAGGATTCCAACCGTAGAATGACATCAAAATAAGCCATAATGCATTACATACAATTATAATCATCTAGGTAGTTAACAGAAACATGTATCCTGTTAGCTACAAACTAAAGATCCTTCATGTAATATCACACTCATAACATGTTGTGGGTGTGAATGTGATTCTACAAAAACACTAAATACTGCCTCGTCTCTTAGACCTACTTTAACTTTGCTCATGAGAAACCCCATCATGGAACACAATTAGACAGCATATGATATATACAATACCAATTTGGTCCCAAAACTAATTTCTTTTCTCCAATCAAGCAAATTTTCGCAAACTTCCCACAGAACCAAACACATCCAAAGCAGTAAAAACAAATATTCAAATCAAGCACAATTGGAATTACAAATTAATTCATCAAAAAAAAACCCAAAAAAAAAAAAAACACACACACACACACACACACACACATTCAAACCCTAGAATATAACCAAACAAAACCAAAAAAGCAACAAAATTGAGCATAAAAACATTCAAATGAAGCTAATTCAAAAACCCTAAATCTCCAAAATTTAACCAGATGTATCAGATCTAAGAAGAAATTCATGAATAAAAACAAAACCCTAAGACCATTCAATAGATCCAGAATTACGAATCAAATAATCGGAGATCGCGAAATTGAATATTGAAATTTGAAGGAAAGAGAGAAAAAGGGGGGTGAACTCGCCTGGGTCGACTCGGTGATTGAGAACTCGCCAGTGTTTTTTTGAAGATCTTAGAAAGTGGTTTGGGAATGAAAGAAGACTCTCTCACTCTCTATAGGATGATGAATCGAGTCGGCGATGGTGTGTGGGTCGGCGATGATGCGTGAGCTTCAGCGATGGTGCGTGAGCTTCAATGGTGGCGATGAGGAGGTTGATGAATCAGTGAGAGTTTGTGGATGAGGATGATGGGAATCAGTGAAGCTAAAGCCTTTGTGGAGGATGAGAGTTTGAGCACTGTTTGTGAGAGCTGACAACTTAAGAAGAAGAGAAGAAAGAAAAGAAAAACGTGGCTATGGAGGCTGATGAAATAGGGTTTGTCCATTGTTTACTATGCTATTTATAAAAAGCCTAAAGTTGCGTTTTTAACTTGCGGCTATAGGCAAAACCTGAAGCCACGTTTAAGAAATGCATCCTCATCACAAACTAAAGCCACGTTTTAAACGTGTGGCTTCAAAATAAATTTAAAGCTGTGTTTTAAACACGCGGCTTCAGACTAAATTTAAAGCCACATCTATAAAACGCGGCTTTCGGCAAGCTAGAGCCGCGTTTTTTAAACGCGGCCATAGTTAAGAGTAAAAAATATAAAATATAAAACTTGAAATATGTAGGTCCTATAGCCGCGTGTTTTAAAAGCGGCCATAGCTCCAACCCCACCCCCCCCCCCCAAAAAAAAGCGGCTATAGCCGTTTAAAGCACAGCTTTAGACGCATTCTATGACCGCATGTTTAAAACGCGGACTCTCGTGTGTGCTTTAAGCCGTGTTTGAAAAAATGCGGCTTCAAAAAATGCGGCCTAAGACCCGCATGTTTTGTAGTGAAAGGAGCTAAATTAAATTTGGGTGCATTTTAATAGCCACAAAAGTCATGCAGCCAAACCATATTTTCAGAGAGCTTCGTTGATCATCCAAGCCTAGAAACACGATGGGTATCTTGGTAGTTTTGTAGATTGCCTCAACATATAACCAAAAAGGTCATGAAACATATCAAGGAGCTGCCAATGAAAGGCCAAACAAGCTCCAATCAAGCCTATACATGTCTTAATTCACAAAAAAAGCACATCATGGATATCAAACCAGATCACATGATGACAACCACCAATGGTTGATGTAGCATGGATCAGTGTAAATGGGCACTTTACAATCATAAAACTAGTGAATTTTGGGTATGAATCATTCAAGAAAGAACCCAAGTGTTTGTAGAATCATTCGACCAACTTTCTGGTTGGGTATGAATCATTCGACCAAGGGAAAGGGAACAACGACGACGTTCCCCTTAAATGTTTTCTTTCTTTCTTTCTTTTTTTCTTTTCTTTTTTTTAAAACAGATTTTTCTTATTTTCTTTAAATTTTGAAATTAAAAAAAAAAAAAAAAAAAAAAAAAAAAAAAAAAAAAGAAGAAGAAGAAGAAGAAGATAAGAAGAAGAAGAAAAAGAAGAAGCCAAAACAGCGCCATTTTAGCACCCTTAATGGTAACAACTAATTGAGTTCTAACGGAATGCTACATTGACAAAAATTGAAAGTTAGAGGACTGAAATAACAAAAATGAAAATTAAAGAACTAAAATAAAAAATGCTAAAAGTTAGATGGTCAATTTTGAATTTTTACCTTTTTAATATTAATATTTTTAGGCATGTTTTGTTTTGTTTGTCGGGGGTGTTCTCTTTAACGTGTATTACTATTGCTCAGATGGAGTGTAGCGTGTCATTTTTGACTTTTTGTTGGTGATCTTCTAATGTTAATTTTTATGGTCTCTCTCTCTCTCTCTCTCTCTCTCTCTCTCTCTCTCTCTCTCTTATGTGGGACCGCCTTTGTTGTTTACATTTAAATTTGTGATCATCGGTACAAAGTTTGAGGTTGACATATTCTAATTTGTAACATGACTTGACATTATTTTTATGTGTGTGTTTTGTTTTGGTGTATGATTTTAAAGGACTTTAGCTTACTTCTAGTAATTTTTTAACTGAAAATTTCTTTTATTTTAATAAAAAATTGTCACATCATTTATTAACTAAATAAAAAGTAGAGATTAAAATCTACTACTATTTGTCATTGTATATTTAAAACAACATGACATATCTAGTTTAAAAAGTAGGAGGTAAGCTAAACCCATTTTAAAATATTATATGTGCACTCTAAATTTAAATATTTTATTCCTTAAATTTTGAATTTTTTTAATAAACACAATAGAATTTGAATTTATAGTTTCCATTTTTGCTATTAATTAGCTCAAGATATCCATTTTTTGTAGGTATTTTAAGTGGAGTTGAAGATATATTTTTACCGGATTGTCCTCAAGTTTTTTCCCTATTAAACCTAAGGTTTAGAGGTATTTTTAAACCACATAAAAAACTAGTCCAAAGAGGGGAATACTCTTATAAATATTATAGATAACCTTAAATATATGTATATAAATGAGCAATGTTACCAAAAAAAAAATAACTCTTGCCATTTTTACCACTCTTTAACTGATTACAATGTTTTATGTTTGAAACAAATATCAAATATCCTTAAATACATGAATTTCTTTCCATTTTAAAACAATTGTTTAATATTTTAATTGCTTGAAGAATAGGAGACCTGATAAGGAATTGCTCAAATATGGATATTATTTTAATTTATTTTTATATCAAATTGCTATCTTTTTAATTTTCCGTTTAGGAATTTATGTTATAGGAGTAATCCTTAGGTACTCTCGGAGTATGGAGAATGGTGCTCCTTCCTCTCACATTCATGGTGAGGTCTACTCATTAAATTCATGGTGGGGTCTACCATGAATATGAGAAGAGGGAGCACAATTTCTTCGTATTCCAGGAGTATCTAACAATTAATGTAATTTTTATCCACACTTAAAAATACTAACAAGCTAAACACCCGATTGAGCATCTTAAAGTCTTTTTTTTTTTATCAAGTGTTTCTTTAATTCTTTTGAAAAATTATAAAATCATAACATTCATAGAAATTAAATATCAGTATATAACAAAACTAGACTATATTTACAATTACAATAAATAATATTCATAGAAATTAAATATAATAAAATCACTATAAGAAACCATAAAAAATTAAATAGAATTTAAATTCAACTAGATTAGACAACTATAGTAAAAATAAATAAATTCATAAATCATAAGATAAATAAATAGAAATCAAAACTGAAATAGAACAGAAAACAAAGAAGAAAAAGAAAGAAGAAGAATTTTGTAACATTGAATGGATTGTGAAAGAGAATGAGTGCTAAGAAAAGAAAAAATATTTTATTTTATTTTATTATAAATGTAGTGTTTATCACACACACTCTAATACACATAAACTATTATACACATATTTTTTGAATTAAAATAATAAGTTGAAGACGATTCAAGTTTTAAAAACATGTATTAAACTTACGATTTCAGTTTAAAAAATAATTAAATATGTAATAATGTGTATATAACATGATTAGTATAATAGTTTTTTTTATAAAGAACGTAAAGCTATAAGGTGGCAAAGAACCGTAGAGAGTTAGATATCACATTGGAGGGTAGAACCATACAGTGGCATAGAATTCTAGATGAGGGTTTTTTGCTTTTTTTATTTTATTTTATTTTTGGCTAATTAGAATTCTAGAAGAGTTAGATATCACGATGGCCGTTACAACTATAAAGTGGCTTAGAATTCTAGAAGGTGGATATCACGTGAGAGGGTAGACACTTTTTTTTTTTTTTTTTTTTTTTTTTTTTTTTTTACAAAACTACCTTTTGCTTTTGGGTGAAAAGTTGAGAATTTGAAGTATTGAAGAATAAAAAAATAAAAAATAATAAATAAAAAAGAGGAGAAGAAAAGAGGATTTCACTAAAAAATAAAGATTGATAAGAACAAAAATGAAAAAGAAAAATTGAAAAAAAAAATTGTTGGTTTTTTTGGGGTTAATTTACACCTCAAATGCCACTTTTAGAAGTATTAGATGATTACTTTTTTTTTTTTTAATTACTTTTTTGAAAGTTTTTATCAAATACTTGGATTAAAAAAAATTTTTAAAAAAAACTTAGCACTTTTTAAAATTACCACTTTAAAAAAAAACATAATTTCAAAAAACTAAACCAAACTTCCCCTATGTACCTATATATATATATTTTGAGATTAGAATTGGTAAACTTAAAACTAGTTGAAGATAAAAAAATGAGTATGAAAAATGCTAGAGCTTCAATTTTTTTTTTTTTTTTTTTTTTTTTTTTTTTTTTTTTTTTACAAAAAATTGATGTAATAAAGTGGTTATTGGTAAATGAAAAAGTTATCTGAGTAGAAGGTTAGACGAGAACTAATAATGATGGACTATAACAATAGTTAGTAAAAATATTGTAAAATAGTTTCTACTTGTAGCATTATTCAACGAAAAATGTTAAAGATAGAAACTATTTTACAATATTTTTACAAAATGTTGATATGAAAAATTCTTACTAGTTTTCAATTGAACCTAATACTAATATCATATTTTTACTTATAATAACCACTCACCACATGGACTTACCCAAATGTACCATGGGGCGTGAGACAATGACGGCCACACGTGAGTTCCCTTTTTTTTTCCTCAAAATAAAAAAATAGCCACTCATCACATTAACTATTTGTAAAAAAAAATTAAAAATAGTTTTTACATATAATATTAATCAATATTAAATCAACAAATCTGATCTAGAAAAATCCACTCCATCCACTAACCCATATTTTCTCCAGTCAATTATGTTTTCAACTTTATCATTTTGTCCTTATTCTCTCTTTCCAATTCCCATTTCCCATTAGGATCTTTTCAGCAAAAAAAAAAAAAATTCCCATCAGGATCCCTCTCTGATTATGAAAAAAATTCAGGATCCCTCTCTAATTTTTACTTTCTTCTTCACCACTTATTAAAGCCCCCAGCCATGGCCGAATGATTCCACGAACCACCCGCCACTGCCTGGATTCATTTTATCTCTTTCTTGCATTGAAGAAAAGAAGAAGAAGAAAGGGATAATGAATATGTAGTAGGAAAATGTCAGAGATAATGAATTTTTTACACAAAAATTTAAATGGATGATGTCAATGTCATAAATGATTTAAATAAAAAAATAATATTAGTTGTAAGTTTGTTGAGAATTAGTAAGAAATTACAGTAAAAAAATTAGTTATAATAATAATTTATAAAATATCGTGTGAGAGAAATATATAAAATAACAAAATTGGTGCCACGGCTTACCAACCCGCCAAATTGGGGGAACAAATTGTGCCAGCATTACTCCTATATATATCGACATGATTGTAGCATATAAGGAACATAGCAATATTGCACGATTACTCAGCGATAGCTCTCTCTCTCTCTGCTTCTAGTGTTCTCCTCGTTTCTCCTCAATCCTCATCAATGGCTTCAGCAATGTCCATGAAGGCATCACCTGTTCATCCACCAAAGATAACAACCGTGAAAGCACTAGTTGAATCAACTGGCTCCTCCTCCATCCCTTCGTTTTACAACTTCACCCCTTATCTCCGTGATGAACCAATAGCCGGTGATGCACCAATAGCCAGTGATGCAGAAGATTCAGTCCCCATTATCGACATCTCTCTTCTTGTTTCTGGTACTCCTGAAGAACAGTCCCAAATCACCCATCAACTCAGCAAAGCCTGCTCAGATTGGGGCTGCTTCATGGTACAGTTTATCTTATCTGTTTTGAGCTTTCTATTAAATTTTTTTTCTTACGTGTCTTCAGTTTTTGCATGTTACTGAGATTTGATGAGGGTCTTATTAGGTGATTAATCATGATGTGACGGAGAGTCTGACGAAGGCAATGATAGCTTCGTTTCAAGAATTTTTCGACTTGCCAGAGGAGGAGAAGAAAGAGTATCAAGGAAACCATGTCATGGATCCAATCAGGTGTGGTACAGGCTTTAATCCTTCAATGGATAAAGCAAACTTTTGGAGAGATTTTCTCAAGTGCTTCGCCCATCCTGAATTTCATACACCCAACAAACCAGCTGGGTTCAGGTACATTTCTTTTCATTTCAGATTTAACCTCCTAAATCATCACATATTATTAATAAAAAAATCAAGTTCTAAAGTATTAAGAATCTGTTATGATTCTAATGTCTTACTTTGCTTAGGTGTAAGTTTAAGTATATGTATATAAATTTTTTACCATACTTTTCTTGTAAGTCGGTTTTCAAAGGTGAATTCAATCCACGAGTTTGTAACATTTAGTATTAAAGCCAACTGCCAAGGTTAATATAGAGGCTAGAGTTTTCCACATTGCTTAAGTGTAAATTTAAACACCTGTATATAAGTTTTTGGACACTTTTCCATAGCAATAGTTTTCAAGGGTAAGTTCTATCCATAAGTTTGTATACAACGTTATATGCAATTTGTTCAATCTACTTAAACTAAGAATTTTCCTTCTTTTAATTATGATAAATTTAATTTTCAATTAAAATTTCAATAATAATAATTTGGTCATGGCCAATGCAATTCATAATGAATGGTTTATTTATATTTTTGTTGACACAGTGAGATTGCAAGGGAGTTCAGCAAAAGAAACCGGGAAATAGTAATAATATTACTGAAAGCTATATCAAAGAGCTTGGGGTTAGAAGAGAGCTACATAGAAAAGGCTGCCAATTTCGAGTTGGGTTTTCAATTGCTCGCTGCTAACTATTATCCAACTTGTCCAGAGCCAGAGAAAGCAATTGGCATCCCCGCTCACTATGACCATGGTCTGTTAACCACTTTGGTAAATAATGGCGTCTCTGGCCTTCAAGTAAAGCATAACGAAAAATGGTTTAATGTCAATATCCCTGCCAATGTAATCTTTGTTCAAGTTGCTGATCACTTGGAGGTACATTCTATCATGCTTCTTGAACTCCATTTTTACTTTTCCCCATGTGTTATTCATCTTCTCATTATCTTTCTCAATTAATCTTTTTATTAAGCAACTATGCCAGCTAAAGTTAACTAGTAAGATCGGTTTGATACAATTTTAGGTTTAAGGTGCACCTTAAACATTAATTGTCATTCACACACACACATACATATATATATATATATATATATATATTTTTTTTTATCCTCGAATTTTTTAAAAGAGAGGGGGTCGGGTGGGGGTGGGGGGGGGGGTGGGAGGGGAGTAATTTTTTTCTTCCGTTTATGAGGTTGGTTCAATTTTGTTACTTAAATTTGTGCACCCTTAAATATGTGGTTGGTTTGATTTTAGTCTCGTAAATATGGATTGCTTCAACATTCCATTAGTCGCGTAATAAAAAAATAAAAAGACAAAATTGTTCACTTTGTATAATTTCAAGGACTAAATAAAAACACTGACTTGTTAACAAATGTTGCTGTGAGAGAGAGAGAGAGCGAGGGGTATGTTTTTTACTTCCAGCCAAATCTGAACTACTTTCTGAAAACCATTTTTTTTTTTTTTTTTTTTAATTTATGAGGACTAAGGTCTAAGAACACACAAAATTAAAATTATATAGTTTTCTTCCATTTGAAACACAGAAATTTTCTAAATACCCGAAAGGAAGAGTTAACCGTGTTAAGTAGCCTAAATGGCCAAAATGAAGAACTAACCCTATAAATAAATAAATAATTAAAAATAGGTAAATGATCGTAACAGTGAAACGAATACACGAATGAGGGTTGATCATTTTCTTTTTTCTTTACATGTGTGTGTAATTATATAAATTTTTATTTAAATATCATTTGGCTTTATGTTTTTCACTTATCATGTTCTTGACATATGAATATTTAACTAAATGAACAATTTTTTGAATTAAAATCTAAATTTTCTGAATATGATGTTTCCCTGCAAGATTTTGAGCAATGGCAAGTACAAGAGTATTGCACACCGGGCACTTGTGAATAACAAAGCTACAAGGATGTCCATAGCTCTGGCACATGGACCAGCACTAGACATAGTTATGAGGCCAGCACCAGAGTTAGTTGACAATGAAAGTGATCAACCTGCATATGTTGAAATGACATATAGGAAATTTTTGGAATTGCAGCAAACTGGGAGGCTGAGATCTAAATTCCAGTCGGATATTGAACAAAGCAAAGCAGTTTGAGCTAGTTGATTGGTTTACAAAGCCAATTTCTCAATTTAGTGCTTGATAATAATAATAAATAAATGTTGGACAATTTGGTTTAATTTCAAATTTTAAATTTGAGAGTTGAAAACTTAACTTAGACCAAATTTAAAATTTTCAGCCATGTTGTTCTCATGTTAGTTAGATCGTTAGTTTTTTTTTTTTTTTTTTTTTTTTTTTGAGCATATGCTCATATGTTTGTTGAATTTAATATTTAGTAATAAATTTTGTTGGCTTGTTGCTATCTATGCTACAGTTACTATGTATTAAATGTCATATTTAGCACATAATCCTTCTTTTTTAACTTACATAAGTAATTCTTATTCATGTATTTAAACATTATAGACAGGATAGTATTAATATTATAAATTTTACTGCATTATCTTATAGATTGATATGTCAATTTTTAAACACACACACAAAAAAAAAAAAAAAAAAAAAAAAAAAACCTGAGATATATATATGTATGTATGTATATTTATAATTTTGTTGATATGCCACAAATCACATTCACTACTACGTACGTCAGCCATGTCCAAAGTAGCGTAACAAGGCTACTATAACATCATATGGAAGATTGTAATAAGAAATCTCTTTAGGAATGTCTTGATGTTATTCTGGCTATTGTAACCCAAGAGATACTTGCTTTAAAAACTTAGAAAACATAGAGTTTCAACTTATGGCATGCTTTTGTGATTTTTGCTCTTTATCATCGACCAAGACACCAATCGGTTTTTGGTGTAAGCAGAGAAATTGAACCCTAAATCTCTTATTCAACCATCAGAGACTTTATCAGTTGAGTTAACTAGAATTTACCACTAAGCAATCAACTAGTTTATTCTTCAATGAATGAAAATGTGATTACAAGTAGGTATTTATAGAATCATAAAAATATTCTGTTGACCAACATGACCTCATCATAATGTTTCTATTATTTCACATGTGCATTAATAATTATTCCAACATGTGTTAAATGTGATTAACATGATTGGAATTGTAACTAACATGTTAATGCCCACTTTGGCAAGGAGACCCAATAATAGGAAAAAGCTCAACAATGTGGGAGGAAATAAAGAAGAAAAATTAGCAAATTGAGAAGAAAACCATTAAGTCCGAATGACTGGAATAATGGACCATAGGCTTGTAAAATAGCAAAAGGGCATCAAAGAAAACAAGCGGGCCCAAAGAAAGAAGTAGTAAACCCATAAGCATTATGATAAATGGAAAGCAAGCAAGAATGGGCCGAAGGAGGCCAAAAGAAGGAATTAAGTAAATAGGGTTTGGTGGAAATGCATATAAACTCCGAAAGTAAAGGATATGGTAACTTGGGCCGGGGAAGCCCAAAAGACTTAGCAAAAGCCCATGGGAATGAAGGATTGGAATGAGTCGAGGATGCCCAAGGAAATGAAACGGGTTGAGTATGCCTAAAAGAATAAAATGGGTCAAAGAAGCCCGAAAGCGATGAAATGGGCCATGAAAGCCCAAAACAGCATGAGTACAAGCCCAATGATAGTATTGGGCTACTAGAATTGAGCAAAAGGAAAGCATACAGCATGTCCAAAAGAGGCCCAGCAAGCACAAGTTAAATAATAACATGGCAGGAACAACAAGGTGGCATGGCAGAAGTGTCAATCAACCTGCAAAGAGGTTAAGGGATGGATTGAAGAAGGAAAGGCCCACGACCAAGCAAAATGCAGTCCAGGAAAGAAGTAAGACATAAAGAATGAAAGCCCAGAGACTCATCCATGCCACAAAAGGTCAAGAACGAGTAGCAAAACGTGCAGACAAGCCCTCGGGTTATGGCAAACATATGAACAGTAGACAAGCTATGGACACACATGGAAGTGGAGCATGCACAATGCTCAGGCACCATCCACTTGTACCTAGCCAATATAGGAGTGGTGGGTCATGGGTCAGATGTAAGAGAGGGTATGGTTTGGTGGTGGGGAGAAGGGGAAAGCCTATTCTAGGGTTCCCGCTCAAGCTCTTTTGAGGGAAATATCCTGCTAGGATGACATATCTCCTAAAAGAGGGAAAGATGAGCTAGAATCACTAGGTGCATGCCATGGGGGATAGTAAGAGAGAATGCTCACTCTTATTCGGATGGGAATGCCATGGTGAGCAAGAAAACAAAATAAAACTATTTTGTTTGGGAATGGGATGTGGCACGGCCAGTACAGGTAAGTGGTGATGATTGGGCAGCTGACAGAGCAGTGGGTGGTCTCGAAAGGACAGCTATATTAGGAAAAAAGTGGTTAAAGGACAAAACAGTAAATACCCATCACGACAGGCAGTATAAAAAAAAGGGTCTTAACTGTGCATAGTGGGAGGCAAAACAAGGGAGAACGGAGGAGAATAAAGAAAAGGGGAAAAAAAATACAGAAGATAAAAAAAAATAATTAAAAAAAGAGAAAAAGAAGTAATAAAAGGAGTGAAAGATAAAAGGGAAAACAGAAAACTTAGAGAGGAAATGGGAACTAGAAAGGAAAAATAGAGAGTGAGCAAGAGTGTGATAGTAGGCATGCACCAATAGGTTGTTCATTTCTCTCCCTCTAAAAGCCTACTCTCTAGTGAGGATTAAAAAATTTAAGGAAAAGCCATCTAGGCCCATACCCTCAAAGTTGGCAATTTCTGTGGCAGGACGCCCTAATGAGAATACCCACATTGAAGGGTGGTTCCCTTCTTGGACTTTACTCCGTTGAGAAATCAAGCACAGCAGACTAACTATCCTTCCTTTTTATTTTGTGGATTAAGCATTAATATTATTTCCTTTTATTTTTGTCATTGTTATTAACTCATTTTTGCTGCATTTATATCACTACATTATCTCTTCCTTTACTAAGATCATGATTTAGCTTTTTTTTCCTTCCTGGTTGACAGTAAACATATTCTTCTTATTATTGTCATATTACACCTGCTTGCCTTAACTTTTTTGTAACAATTTCCTTTGCCACAGGCATGTGTCCAAGGTCTTAACAAAGGGGTTCTAGCTTGTGCACAAGCTGGCTTGGGGTGTGTTGTAGTCAAGCCAGTTCTGACTCTCCTACCCAGAATCATTAGGCTGTAACATGGCAGGAAACATCCCAGCCTGCAGTTACAAAAAAAGCCCACCACACTAACTAACTAACTAACTAACTAAATGCAATATTACAACAATTATTATCCGATTTCTAACACTTTTAACATCAATTTTCTTGTGTTAAAATGTAGACACTTTTATCAATATGGGTCATTCTCCTGTATCCCTTTTTTTTTAGGGGGTATGGTACCTACATAAGTCTTACCCATTAGATTTACTTATTTTAATCTTAGCCATTTGTATAATTTTAATAGAATATCAGTTACTGGTCAGTCAGGTTAATGTATAAAACCAAAAAAAAAATACGATTCTTCTTCTCTCTCACACCGCATTTAATCTGAAGCAAGTTCTTGTGGGTTCTTCTCTTTTGTCGTCTCTTCTTTCCAACCTTCATCACTGATGCTCTTGGATAAATCACTGAATCTATTTTTTTGCCATCCTATGTCTAGGTTTATTTGTGCTCTGTGGGTTTCGTTTGATTTGTTTAAGAATTGTCTGTGGATTTTGTTATTTGTTTATGATTTTTCTGTGGGTTTTGTTTAATTTTTTTCTAATTTTTTGTGGGTTTTTATTTTCTGTAAGGATAAGAACTGGGTTGGTTTAATTTTGTTAAGAAATTGTTGATTTTTTTTCTTTTGGGACTTCAAGGTTGGACTAGTGGAAATGCAAAGTGTTTGATAAAATTCTTCTATAAGCTGGGAATTCCAGGAGCTACTTGTATGAGTTAGTGATACAAATTTTTAAAGTTGTAGCTATAAAAAATATTTAAAATACAACCTTTAACATCTTTTTTTTCTTCTTTTATTTGATCAAGAAATTATCAAAATCTTAAGGTTGAAAGTGGTACTAATTTTTTTTTTTTTTTAAATGTCTTTGCCCTTCGTGTGTTTGTTGGGTGTTTCTTAGATCTTGTTGGTTTTTGTCTCAAATTTTACCGGTTTTGGGTACACTAGGTCATAGGCTTGGACCCCTGGTTAGCTTCAAACCAACAGATCTGGTTTACTGTAGAACACTGCATACAGGCAAGGTATACACATATACATGTACATATATTCTTTACATTTGTGTTTGATTGTTTTGGTTATTTGGTTAGATTGTATTAGTTGTATAATTGTATTGCTAGAAATGGTGATTAAATTACTAGAATGAGTTAGAAATAATCCACTATACTTTGCACCTTCAGTTTTGAAGTATCAATTTTATCCCTTGGTTAATCAACTGGTAGTATCAATTTTTGCTTTTGGTATTTCAAAAAGGTAAAGTCTTTGGCTTATTTTGGTTTTGATTGTTGATTTTATTCATTCCTGGATATTGAAAGATTATTGTAAAATTTTCATGGGTATTTTGTTTTGTTTTGTTTTGTTTGGATTTGTCCATGCGGTTCTATATCTATTGGTAAGGCTAGGAGTGACAATTTTATTTGAGGTTTGGTGCTTGGGTTGGTTTAGTTTTGTTAAGAAATTGCTAGATTTTATGTTTTTCAGATTCAAGGTTGGTCTAACTGAAATGCAAATTTTTGTATTAAATAACCATGTAAAGCAATTAATTGTTCGATGAAATGCCTCTGTGAGTCGTGTATTTTGATGCGAGAGCTTTTTTACTGAGATTTTGAGCAATAGTACATAGATTTTGAGTTCAGGTGTCCTTATGAAATAGAGACAAGTTGGTATAGGTTAGTAAACTTTATAGGTTGTCTTCAATGGTAATCCAAGCAGTGGCCTTTGAAGTTTGAACCTAAATATTATACTCTATGTGTGATGGTCACCTGACCCCCACACCTAACTTGCTGTAAATCAAAAGAAATTGATTTTAATTGGATTGGTACTTATCTTTATAAGTATTTTCTATTATGTGGGTTGCCAATCATGTATATCCATGGAACTTGCTTAAATAAAAACGATCGGATTAAGCTAACTAGTATTTGGATTTGGATTTGGAATCAAGGCATTTTAAATCAATTGTTTTCATTGAGGCTTTCAATAAAATTGTATGATTGTTAGGACATATGTGATTCACTTGTTAGGAACATATGTCACTATTTTATGTAATTGGCTAATCCTTTGACAAAATGCACTTTACTTGTATTTGGGTAGATCTAGAATGTGTTTAATACTTCAAGAAACTGTATTTCAAGATCAAGTGTTAAAATCATGCAAGTTTGTCCAAGATTCAAGTTGAAGAAGTGCTATTTATTAAAGCTCGATAACTAGCTATCTATCGAGACCTATAGAGCTGTTCAACCCCGTGGCTCGATAGCAGCTCGACAGATAGGGTATCTATTAAGATTTATGAAAAACAAAATTCTAGTTCTATTTTGGCTTTAATCCGTGATTATGTGTTTGGGTCTTCTTTTCTCACAACCCTAGACATATAAAAGGATTATTTTAAGGGCCGTCAAAGAGTTCACAAGTTGCACAAGTGTTAAGCAAAGTTTGTTCAAGTAATTTGTGACTGGAGACACAGTTTTGCCCTAGTTCATCATTCTTGTGAAGAAGTTGCTGTGTTTGTGCACTGTAGAGTTTTGTGACCAAGCATCTTCTTGTTCTTCATCGTTGGGATGAACTGAAGAACTTTGCAGCCAACAACCTTCTCTAATTGGTGATTGAAGTCGCATACTGAGATCCGCGCAATTGATGAGTCATGTACTTGGAAGTCGTGCATTGAAAGGAGAAATTGTCACTACAAAACAAGTTCAATTGGGTATTGGGGTAAGGGTTCAACTGTAGGTTGGTATAAGGTACTGAGATTCTATTACTTGTAACCGCTTGTTGTGATAATAGTAGAATTTCGGGAGCGGTGACTTGAAAATCACCCGGTGGGGTTTTTGTCAGGTAAGTTTTCCCCATTTGTAAACAAATCATCGTGTCAATTGATTTTTCGCTGCATACTTAGTTTATTGGTGATTTGTTTATGCTACCACGCGTTTGCATGTTAATTAACTTAACTAATTCACTTGGCTAAATTAATTGGTTAATTTATCACGAGGGGTCAATTCGTTTTTGACCTATCAAGTGGTATCAGAGCATGCACACTCTAATTAGGGTTAATCTTTGCTGTGTTTGATCCATTGACCCCTGTTTGTCATGGATAGAGGACAATCATTAATTATACCTCATTTATTTGATCGCACTAACTATTCATACCGGAAAGTATGCATGAGAGTTTTCTTGCAGTCTCTAGATGAAAAGGTGTGGCAAGCTGTAGAGATTGGCTAGACCAAGTCAAAGGAAGCACCAGCCAATTGGGATGATGCCAAGATCAAGGCGACAACCTTCAACAGCAGGGCATTGAATGCATTATTCAGTGTAGTCACTAATGAGGAGTTCAAGAAGATATCCTCTACTAAAACTCCTAAGGAGGCATGGACCATCCTCCAAACAACCTGGATAATAGTTCAAAAGGCACAATCGATAGTTCACAAATAAAAACAAAAAAGTAAGACTTAAAAAGAGCGAAAATCGTTTCTTTTCTACTTCTTTATGGTTTTACATATATCATTACCAGAAACATTGTGTCAATGTACAGACCTTTATCTCAATGAACAATAGTAAAAGTATATATCACTTTTATGTGTGTGAGAAGAATTTGAGAGGTGAAAAATGCGCAATCAAGTGATGTTATAATATGACTCCTCATGTCAGATTTAAAAAAAAAAAAATAAATAAATAAATAAATAAAGGTATTAAAAATATCATTTTGCTTCACACAATTTTAGGTAACATTTATTAGTCTTTTTACTTGATGCTGATATATATGTTCACAAAAATTTCGAACAATTTCCAATAATATAGACATCCTTGCCACTACAAGAAATCTGGGTTTAGGCGACGTTTGTAAAACGTCACTAAAAACCCAAAAAACGTCACTACAGACACAAATGGTTTACAGCGACTTTTTTTTGTGACGTTTGAAAACGTCGCAATAGAGCGGTCACTATAGGTCTATTGTGACGTTTCGAAAAACGTCACTATATGTTACTCTTTAGTGGCTTTCAGCAACTTTTAGTAACGTTTTAAATAATATAACATTTTCGTACATGATGTAGGAAAATACATTTAGCAACATTTATAAAACGTCGCAAATAATCACACCAATAGCGACATTTCAAAAACGTTGCAAAAGCATTTGTCCTTTTGCTTTTTAGTGATGTTTTTAAAACGTCGCAAAACCTACTCATTATTTTTCTTTTAAAATATTAAAAATGCTATATAAACCTACTAAAAATTCAACAATAACTAACATATGCTTGCAATAAGCTTGTAATAGATCAAATAGACCTATCAACATTATTCCACAATATCAAATGTCCAATGTTAATGAGTCATGGTGCATGAAAATTTAGTAACAGTATATATATATATATATATATATATATATATATAAAGAGCATTTAGTTGAAACTATTTACACATTAGTGGGTAGTGAGCTTTTTAAAAAAAAATTAATTTCAAGCTAGCTAAACCACAAAAGTAATAACAAAAAAATTCAAAATCTATACACTACAGAAAAATTGTAGGAAAAAAAAAAAAAGATTTACAAACTTGTACATAAACTTACAATGATTCAGCCTTTGATGCTCGGTCTTTTTGCTCAAAAATCCAAATTTGAATAAGAGTTTTCTGTACCAAACTCCAACCACAACAAGCAAACAACAAAAATTAGCACAAAAGTTCCATGACCTATTAAAGAAAAACTAAATCAAAGCAAATTCAAAAGCCAAAATACAAAGACTCCATGACCCATTAAAGAAAAACCAAATCAAAGCAAACCCATAAGCCAAAACACAAAGACTTACACTTTAAAGAAACTTGAACACCAAAAAAGAGGGAAAAAAGAATGGTGGTGGCTAGAGAGGGAAGAGCTCGTACATCAATGGGTCGACGGTGGCAAGGGCGACAACGGCAGTGGCTGGCAGTGGCTAAGTGTGAAGAAGTGATAAGGGTGGGGGGGGGGGGAGAATAGTGGGAAGGGAAGTTTGTTTGAGAAAAAAAAAAGAATGATAAGAAAGAAAAAGGAATGAAAAAATGTTTAAGTAAAGGAGACCAAAAAAAAAAAAAGGACAAAACGGTGGGAACTTTCCCACTCAGCGGAACTTTGAATGGGAAACATATAGCGACGTTTTAAAAAAACGTCGCTATATGTTTATCCAAAACGTCGCTATTTGTTTCCTCAAAATTTTTTGGACTATATGCTAGGTGTTCTTTAAAAACTATAGCAACGTTTTCTAAAAACGTCGCTATAAACAAAAAATACGCCACTAAAATTGTACTTTTTGCAGCGTTTTAAGAAACGCTGCTATTGTTTTGGGTTACAATGACGTTCTTAGAAAAACGTCGCGAAAGGATCACTCTTTAGTGGCGTTTTTTAAAATGTCACAATATACTACTTATAGTGGCAAATTTAAAAACGTCGCTAAAAAAAACGCCGCCTAAATCCAGATTTCTTGTAGTGTGCGCGCCCATAGCTCATACGTGGCCATATGAAAAGCATCTAATTTAATTGGAGGTGAATTCTATTTAAAGTACTTCTGCGCCTGATTCACAAAGAAAAGAAAATTTTAGAAGAAAAGCCAATTTGTAATCGTAGGTCTAAAACATTTTTAGGCAAATATATCATTTTCCACGTTGTCATGAAGCATTTTCCAAATCAAACTTCCTCAAGAGGTGAACACTTAAACTCACATTACTCTTTTTCTTCTTCTTTTTATTTCTTTTTAAGTATATATTTGAAATAAAAATTCTACTTTAACTTAATCTAAGTGTATGTATGTGAAACTCTTTCTTATAGACTTAAATTCTAGCTCTTACTCTCCATGTTACAAGAACTTGTACTTGTGAAGTGACTATCACGCCACATTACTTTAAATCAATTATGATAGTATAATTGATCTAGTAACCTTTTCTTTTAGGAGCAAATTAAAAAATTAGTAAACTTACTTTAAGTTACCAGGTTGTGTGAAAAAGGAAAGTAAAAGATTATTTTTGCTAAAATGCATTCTAGAAATTAAATCAATGTTGGGAACAGTAATTTAAATATTTAATTGTTCATCGGAGAAATAAGAAATAGATAATGTCATAATGCATAACCCAAAATTCATATTAATTATGTTTCATTTATAGACTTTCTTGTGCCATAAACAAAATTTATCAACCAAGGAATGAACATTTCCACAGCAGCAAATCATGCTGGAATAAAATAAAAAAAATTAAGAAAAAAGTGTAAAATTACGCATATGGTTAAATATAAACTATATCAAATGAAGACATGGCCCATGGGAGCGTAAATTTTTCAATGGGGGAAGAAGTTAGAATATTATTTTACCATCAGTAAGTTGTAATGCACGTTGATGAATTTTTCCCCTGTAATATTCTTAACAGAATGTAATTCTCCTTCGAGGGCTATCACAGAAAATTTCGACCAATGAAGAATATTTTTGAATGGCAAATCAAGGTTGCTTAACGAGACAATTGCAAAGTGACACACAAACTACTCAAAAAAGCAATTAGAATATAATCAATTAATCATCTTGGAAATAGTAAAGTAAATCCAGTCTTAGCAACAAGATAAAGAAAGTAAAACAAAATGACCCTTAAAGAAGGAGATTAAAATCATAATACATGATTGATTTAAAGGTTACTCAGTAATTTCCTTAATTAGATACTGAGCTAGCAAGAGGGATGCATTCAGTAAAATACACTCATTAGAACCGATACTCTTTTGTGTGGAAAGGAAAGGATATATTTGTGGTTGTTCTTGAACTTTTGTGTGTGGAGGTGCGTCCAACACAAATGTTGATATAGTTTGATCCTAAGAGGTTGTTCAGCCAAGGAACTGTTTTACGTCGAGTTCTACTCTAGGTGACACAAATTAACCTACAAGTGCAACATTTTTATGTCATTTTATAACTTAATTTTGGTGAGATTGTTCTTAAACTTAGCTTTAAGTTTCTATTTTAAGGTTAAATTTTTCGATTAAAAAAAATTTCTAAGCCAAAGAATCTTTGCGTTCTCAAAAAATGTTTCCAACAAAAGGAACAGATGTAAAAGGACATGAATAAGATTGATGAAGAAATTTGCAGAAAAAAAAAGAAATTAAGGGTAATTTATATGTAGAAAAATTAGGGGAAGATGATATTACCAGGAACACATTCTTCAAAAATCGATTCTGCTAAACACCTGATTGAGCATCTTAAAGTCATTTTTTATCAAGTGTTTCTTTAATTCTTATGAAAAATTATAAATCCATAACATTAGTAGAAATTAAATATCAGTATATAACAAAACTAGACTTATTTACAATTACAATAAATAATATTTGTGGAAATTAAATATAATAAAATCACTATAACTAACAATAAACTTAATAGAATTTAAATTCAACAAGATAAGACAACTAAAGTAAAAATAAATAAGTAAATAATTCATAAGATAAATAAATTGAAATTAAAATTGAAATAGAACCGAAAACAAAGAAGAAAAAGAAAGAAGAAGAATTTTGTAGCATTGAATGGATTTTGAAAGAGAATGAGTGCCAAGAAAGGACTTTAAAAAATAAATAAATAAATAAAATGTAGTGCTTGTTACACACAGTCTAATATACATACACTATTACACACATATTTTTTGAATTAAAATAATAAGTTTAAGATCGTTCAAGTTTTAAAATTATGTATTAAACTTACTATTTTAGTTTAAAAATAATTGAATGTGTAATAATGTGTATGTAACAGTTTTTATAAAGTGGCATAGAACCGGAGAGATTTAGATATCACTGGTTGTTAACAGTTTTTATGAGGTTTTTTTTTTTTTGCTTTTTATTTTTATTTTTTTTATTTGTCTAATTAGAATTCTAGAAGAGTTAGATATCATGTTTCCCCCTCGGATGAATTAAATAGATTACTTGTATCCGATAGCAAACTTGGCCTCTGTGGCCAGTTTGTACTTTGTAGCCCTTTCTTGTTGAATATCATGCCTGTTAAGTGTTAACCAAAAAAAAAGAGTTAGATATCACGATGGACGATTAAGTGGCATAGAATTCTAGAAGGTAGATATCACGTGAGAGGGTCAACACTTTTTTTATTTACAAAACGACCTTTTGCATTTTAGGTGAAACGTTGAGAAAATGGAGGGCAAATCAAATTTAGCTGATGTGTAGGAGGTGAGCAGTCTGTGCTCTTGTGGGGCCGGGTTTTATAAAAATTGAAGTGAGCTACTGGTAGAAGGTTTTTAAAAATGGGGGAAACGGTGACGAACGTTCTTAAGAGAAAAAAAAAATTAATATTTTAATAATTTTTTTTTTTTTTTATAAAATGGTATCAAAATTTTCTTAAAGTGAGTTATTAATTAATAGCCTAAGAGCACTTGTTAACATGATCCGTAAAAATATTTGGGATCATAATGTGGCTCCACATATGGTAATTGTGGTTTTTTTTTTTTTTTTTTTTTTTTTTTTTCTCCAAATTCTAAAACCAAACAGATTGCAAAATTCAAAAACAAATGTGCAATTTTCAATTCCAACATAAACCCATAAACTCTCATTTCCAATAAAAAGATAAAGATTATATGCTCAGTCACAAAGCTTATGATAGATCAACCATGGAGAAGGTGTGGTGGTACCGTGATGGAGAGGTGAGAACTGAGAAGAAATGAAGATCCTAGAAAAGGATTGGACAATATGTGGAGAAGAATAAAAAATAAAAAGGTGAAGAAAAGAGGATGTCAATAAAATATAAAGATTGATAAGAATAAAAAAGAAAAAGAGAAATTAGAAAAAAAAAATTGTTGGTTTTTTATGGGTAATTTACACCTCAAAAGAAACTTTTAGAAGTATTAGCAAACATTCAGCTTTTTTTTTTTTTTTTAAATCACTTTCTGAAAGTTTTTATCAAATACTTGGATTTGCAATTTTTTTAAATTACCACTTTTTCAAAAAGCACAATTTCAAAAAACTTAACCAAATAACTTTCCCTATGTTATACATATATATATATATGTATATATATTTTTTTTTTTTTGAGATTAGAATTGGTAAACTTAAAACTAGTTGAAGATAATAAAAAATGAGTATGAAAAATGCTAGAGATTCAATTTTTTTTTTTTTTTTTTTTTTACAAAAGGTTGATGTGATAAAGTGGTTATTGGTAAGTAAAAAAATTATATTAATAATGAGATTAGATGAGAACTAATAATGATTGGCTATAATAATAGTTTGTAAAAATATTGTAAAATAATTTATGCTTGTAGCATTATTCAATAAATAATGTTAAAGACAGAAACTATTTTACAATATTTTTGCAAAATGTTGATGTGAAAAATTCTTACTAGTTTTCAATTAATCCGACTACTAATATCACATTTTTACTTATTAATAACAGCTCACCACATCAACTATTTCTTAAAAAAAAAAAAAATTTAAATAGTTTATACATCCGATATTATTCAATATTAAATCAACAAATCTTATGCAAAAGAAATCCACCCAGCCATATTTTCTCAAGCCAATTAGGTTTCAAGCTTTATCATTTTGTCCTTTTTCTCTCTTTCCAATTCACATTTCCCATTAGGATCTTTTCAGCAAAAAATTAAATTCCCATCAGGATCTCTCTCTATTTTTTACTTCCTTCTTCACCACTTATTATTAAAGCCCCCAACCATGGCCGAATGATTTCACGAACAACACGCCACTGCCTTGATTCATTTTATCTCTTTCTTGTATTGAAGAAAAGAAGAAGAAAGGGAAACTAATTCAGAGCAGCAGCACAGTGAGATTTCTCAAGTTTTTTGTGAAGAAAGGTGCGACTGAGATTGACAAGGGAAAGCAATGATCAGCAGCTTAACTATTCACGAAAGTGTAAGTAAGTAAGAGATTTCTATTAATGTTGTTTAATTTTTGTGAAAATACATATGGGTGAAAAGTGTGTAAATTTATATTTGTTTGGTATACAACAATTTTTGTTATTTAAATACCATTACCAAACAAGGTCTAAATGTATGATTGTTTGTACTTTGTACGGTGTAAGAGTTATTACCCCTTTTTTTTTCACTATTTTTTATGGGAGATGTTAACAACCAGAATTGTGGTGCTTATTAAGGATTCCCTAACACTAGTTATATATAATAATAATAATAATAATAATAATAATAATAATAAAAGAGATAAATGAAAGAAAAGTACATAAAAGTATTTATAAAGTTTAAAAAAACATAAAGATGTAAAAAGAAAAAAAAGTTATTAAACAGAGGTCAAAAAAGTTGTTAACTCACTACCCATTTTTTATTACCTATAAAAATTTAGAAGTACTGACATGTGAACAGCATAATGCAAAATGTTGGAACTTGTAACCTCGCCCCTTCTAGGCTTTCATGATTATATTCTCAACAGCCGCTCGGCAATCTTATTGGTATATGATAATAATGCTCTAAAATAATGATAGAGAAATTTTTTTTTTTTCCATAGATACAAATTTACGAACTGCTGGTGAATAATTATTAATAAATAAAAATTAATGTTAGGTCGCACCAAATAATGGGAGAAACGTCCAAAACGAGCTGTATGTTTTCCTAGCATATATTAACGTGATTATAGCTTGTAGGTAACATAACAATATTGCCACATTTACTCGGCTATCTCTCTCTCTCTCTCTCTCTCTGTTTCTAGTGTTCTAGTTTCTCCTCATCAATGGCTTCAGCAATGTCCATGAATGCATCACCTGTTCATCCACCAAAGATAACAACCGTGAAAGCACTAGTTGAATCAACTGGCTCCTCCTCCATCCCTTCGTTTTACAACTTCACCCCTTATCTCCGTGATGAACCAATAGCCGGTGATGCACCAATAGCCGGTGATGCAGAAGATTCAGTCCCCATTATCGACATCTCTCTTCTTGTTTCTGGTACTCCTGAAGAACAGTCCCAAATCATCCATCAACTCAGCAAAGCCTGCTCAGACTGGGGCTGCTTCATGGTACAGTTTATCTTATCTGTTTTGAGCTTTCTATTATTTTTTTTTAAACGTGTCTTCAGTTTTTGCATGTTACTGAGATTTGATGAGGGTCTTATTAGGTGATTAATCATGATGTGACGGAGAGTCTGACGAAGGCAATGATAGCTTCGTTTCAAGAATTTTTCGACTTGCCAGAGGAGGAGAAGAAAGAGTATCAAGGAAACCATGTCATGGATCCAATCAGGTGTGGTACAGGCTTTAATCCTTCAATGGATAAAGCAAACTATTGGAGAGATTTTCTCAAGTGCTTCGCCCATCCTGAATTTCATACACCCAACAAACCAGCTGGGTTCAGGTACATTTCATTTCAGATTTAACCTCCTAAATCATATCACATATCACATATTATGAATAAAAAAATTCAAGTTCTGAAGTATTAAGAATCTGTTACAATTTTAATATCCCACATTGCTTAAGTGTAAGTTTAAACATATGCACATAAATTTTTCACCATACTTTTCTTGTAAATCGGTTTTCAAAGGTGTGTTCTATCCATGAGTTTGTAATATTTAGTATCAAAGCCAACCACCATGGTTGACATAGAGGTAGGAGTGTTTCACATTGTATATGTGTAAGTTTAAATATGTGTATATGAGTTTTAGATACTTTCCCATTGCAAGAGTTTTTCAAGGGTAAGTTCTACCCATAAGTTTGTATACAACGTTATATGCAATTTGTTCAATCTACTTAAACTAAGAATTTTCCTTCTTTTAATTATGATAAATTTATTTTTCAATTAAAATTTCAATAATAATAATTTGGTCATGGCCAGTGCAATTCATAATGAATGGTTTATTTATATTTTTGTTGACACAGTGAGATTGCAAGGGAGTTCAGCAAAAGAAACCGGGAAGTAGTAATAATATTGCTGAAAGCTATATCAAAGAGCTTGGGGTTAGAAGAGAGCTACGTAGAAAAGGCTGCCAATTTCGAGTTGGGTTTTCAGTTGCTTGCTGCTAACTATTATCCAACTTGTCCAGAGCCAGAGAAAGCAATTGGCATCCCCGCTCACTATGACCATGGTCTGTTAACCACTTTGGTAAATAATGGCGTCTCTGGCCTTCAAGTAAAGCATAACGAAAAATGGTTTAATGTCAATATCCCTGCCAATGTACTCTTTGTTCAAGTTGCTGATCACTTGGAGGTACATTCTATCATGCTTCTTGAACTCCATTTTTACTTGTCCCCATGTGTTATTCATCTTCTCATTATCTTTCTCAATTAATCTTTTTATTAAGCAACTATGCCAGCTGAAGTTAACTAGTAAGATCGGTTTGATACAATTTTAGGTTTAAGGTGATAAAAGATAAAACATTAATTGTCATTCACATAAATATATATATATATATATTTATCCTTGAATTTTTTTTAAAGAGAGGGGGTGGGGGGAGTAATTTTGTTCTTCCGTTTATGAGGTTGGTTTAATTTTGTTACTTAAATTTGTGCACTCTTAAATATGTGGTTGGTTCGATTTTAGTCTTGTAAAAATGGGCTGCTTCAACATTCCATTAGTCGTGTAAAAAAATAAAAAAATAAAAAAATAAAGACAATTGTTCACCCTGTATAATTTCAAGGACTAAATAAAAACCCTTTAAATTTGAAGGATTACATGATTAAACAATTTAAACTTACACCAAATTTCATAATGGAAATTAGAAATTACCCAACACTTATTTAAGTTAAATGTGACACGTGACATGCGTGAATAAGTTTAAAGGCGGTTTCTCAAAAAAAAAAAAAAAGTTTAAAGGCAAGAGAGAAAAATAGTGCTTTGATGTTGACTTGTTAACAAATGTTGCTGAGAGAGAGAGAGAGGGGTACGTTTTTTACTTCTAGCCAAATCTGAACTACTTTCTGAAAACTTTTTTTTTTTTTTTTTTAATTAGGACTATAAACACACAAAATTAAAATTATATAGTTTTCTTCCATTTGGGACATAAAGAAATTTTCTAAATGCCCAAAAGGAAGAGTTAACCGTGTTAAGTAGCCTAAATGGCCAAAATGAAGAACTAACCCTGTAAATTAAAAAAAAAAAATTAAAAATAGGTAAATGATCGTAACAGTGAAGTGAATACACGAATGAGGGTTGATCGTTTTCTTTTTTTTTTATGTGTGTGTAATTATATAATTTTTTATTAAAATATCATTGGCATTATGTTTTTCACTTATCATGTTCTTGACATATGAATATTATCTAAATGAACAATTTTTTGAATTAAAATCTAAATTTTCTGAATATAATGTTTCCTTGCAAGATTTTGAGCAATGGCAAGTACAAGAGTATTGCACACCGGGCACTTGTGAATAACAAAGCTACAAGGATGTCCATAGCTCTGGCACATGGACCAGCACTAGACACGGTTATGAGGCCAGAACCAGAGTTAGTTGACAATGAAAGTGATCAACCTGCATATGTTGAAATGACATATAGCAAATTTTTGGAATTGCAGCAAACTGGGAGGCTGAGATCTAAATTCCAGTCGGATATTGAACAAAGCAAAGCAGTTTGAGCTAGTTGATTGGTTTACAAAGCCAATTTCTCAATTTAGTGCTTTATAATAATAATGAATAAATGTTGGACAATTTGGTTTAATTTTAAATTTGAGAGTTGAAAACTTAACTTAGACCAAATTTAAGATTTTCAGCCATGTTGTTCTCATGTTAGTTTGTTTGTTTGTTCGTTCTTTTTTTTTTTAGCAGATGCTCACATGTTTGTTGAATTTAATATTTAGTAATAAATTTTATTGGCTTATTGCTATCTATGCTATAGTTACTATGTAATAAATGTCATATTTAGCACATAATCCTTTTTTTTTTTTCTTTTTTTCTTTTTTTGAGGAACAAGTAAGTGAATTTTATTAAGCTAAATCAAGATTGAATACATCATCCAAATCCATAGGTAGTTCTTCTACCCATACATCAATATCCACAGATACAACTGCTCTTCTAACTAAGGCGTGTGCCAATTTGTTTCCCTCCCTTTTTACATGTTGGAAGCTACAAGCCATTAAAGCAGAACTAAAACTCCATATTTCTTCAATTATGTGGCCAAACAGAGACTTGCATGGCTCCTTTGTGTTAATAGCTTTTATGACCCTTAGGCAATCTCCTTCAAATATTACCTTAAACAAGCTAAGCTCCCTTGCAAAAACCACAGCCAGAGATGCCCCAAGTGCCTCTGCATGTTCAATTGATTGAGGCAAAGCTATTTTCTGACTCAGAGCACCAATAATATTACCATTATGATCTCTAATCACCACTCCTATGCCGGCCATATTACTGTTCTCAAAGAGAGTTGCATCAAAATTGGCTTTATAAAAGTCCTCTGGAGGCTTTGTCCATCGTACCTGAGGGCCTTGCACTGCTGGTCTGGTACATTCGTGTGAAGCTTGGGACGGATTTCCACACCGCCTTGGCTTGGTCACACAACCATAACACGTGCATGACCGATTCTTGCTGCTCATCACACAGTGAACAAGTTTCGTCTAAAGCGATTTTCCGTCGCGCTAAATTCTGTTTTGAAGGTAAAGCATCTTTGGCTGCTCTCCACATGAAATGCCTGATTTTTGGGGGCGCTCTGATCTTCCAAATACTCCTCCACACCTTTGAACCTTCCCCATTTGACGATGATGGAGCTGCATTGATTACCTGATCTGTTGCAAGCATCTGATAGGCGGACTTTACCGAGTAGCAACCATCCGATGTCTTGGACCAAACCAGGCAGTCCGTGTTGCTCGCCTCACTTACATAAATTTTTCTTATCACTTCAGCCTCCCACGGGTAGAAGGATTTCTGCAGCACCTCCCAATTCCACGTTTTTGTATTAGGATAAAAGAGTTCACACACCCGGTTCAGCCCTTCATCCATTTTTGGTGACACCACTCTGCTCATACCAGGTTCAGGCAGCCAATTATGATCCCAGATGCTTATATTTCGCCCATCCCCTATTCTCCAAACAGCTCCTTTCTGAATCACCCGCCTATAACCCCTTTTTTTTTTTTAACCTACATACGTAATTCTTATTTATGTATTTATCTATGATACCTTATATTAGCATCTCTTTTTCCAACATTATAGACAGGATAGTATTAATATTATAAATTTTACTGCATTATCTTTATAGATAGATGTGTCAATTTTTAAAAACACAAAAAAAAAAAAAAAAAAAAAAAAAAAAAAACCTAAGATATATATATATATATATATACATATAATTTTGCTGATGTGCCACAAATCACATATACTACTACGTACGTCAGCCATGTCCAAAGTAGCGTAACAAGGCTACTATAACATCATATGGAAGATTGTAATAAGAAATCTCTTTAGGAATGTCCTGATGTTATTCTGGCTATTGTAATCCAAGAGATGCTTGCTTTAAAAACTTAGAAAACATAGAGTTTCAACTTATGGCGTGCTTTTGTGATTTTTGCTCTTTATCATCAGACAAAGATAGTAATCGATTTTTAGTGTAGGCAGAGAAATTGAACCCTAAATCTCTTATTCAACTATCAGAGACTTTATCAGTTGAGCTATCTGGAACCCACCACTTAGCAATCAATTAGTTTATTTTTCAATGAATGAAAATGTGATTACAAGTAGGTATTTATAGAATTATAAAATATTCTATTGACCAACATGGCCTTATCATAATGGTTTTATTATTTCACATGTACATTAATAATTATTCCAACATGCATTAAATGTGATTAATTAATATGATTGGAATTGTAACTAACTAACTAACTAAATACAATATTACAACAATTATTATCCGATTTCTAACACTTTTAACATCAATTTTCATGTGTTAAAATGTGGACATTCCCACATTAATTATGAATATGATATAAAATAATGGTTGTAATTGTAAACAAAGCGTAAAAGGATATTGTCTCATTAATGAGGTTTATGTAATAAAATTTATAGTATATCCTTATCATCATTCTAATAAATTTTAATAAAATAACTCTTTTTTTATTTTTGGTTAAAAGGTCACACCAAAAAGATTAATGCAGACCTATATAATTGTGTCATGGCTATTATCAGTAAATTGTACTGAGACTTTTTTTTTTTTTTTTTTCGTCTCAATAATTTGACTTTGTAATTGATACGATGGTAGTATGTGCGGCTAGGTGATTCATTTAGGCTGTGTTTGGTTCATGTAAAATATTTTCCGGAAAATAATTATTTTCCGGAAATGCTATTTTCAAGAAAGGAAAATATTTTCAAGTGTTTGGTTGCATTATGAAAATTGCTCTAGAAAATATTTTCATGTGTTTGGTAACATTTTGAAAATGCTATTTTCCACCACCACCCACACAAAACCCATCACCACACAACAAGAAAACCACCAAAACACCACCACCCACACCACCACAACAACAACAAAAAAATCAGAGATAAAAGGGAGAAAGTAAAAAATCAAAATCACACAGAAACGTAGATCGGTTCGTGGGTCAATCAAAATCACACAAAAAATCAAAATCACAGAGAGAGAGAGAGAGAGAGATCAATTCGTGGGTTCATGGCGCAAAGGCTCTGGGTGGCCGGCGAAGTCAAAGGCTCGTGGGTCGAAGGCTCTGGGTCGAAGATCTGTTCGTGGGTTCGTAGATCGGTGGGTCGAAGGCTCTAGGTCCAAGATCCATTCGTGGGTTCGTAGATCGGTTTGTAGATCGACGAAGTCGAAGGCGTGATCTGGGCTCTGGGTTCGGGGTGTGATCTTGGTTCGTGGGTTCGCCGGCGAAGTCGAAGGTTGCTCTCTCTTCTTCCTCTCTCTCTCTCTCTCTCTCTCTCTCTCTCTCTCTTTCTCTCTCTCGGCGTAAGTCCGGAAATGGCTTGAAGTGAAAATTTTGACTGAAAATCATTTCCGGCTTTGGAGGGGTATTTTACGGTGAACGCGGAAATTGATTTCCGTTTAACCCAATTTTCTGTGCTTACCAAACACTCAGACTGGTATTAAATGATTTCCTGAAATCCTTTTTAGCCAAAACAAACACAGTCTTAGTTGCATTGCTATTGATCACTACTTAAGCAAACATTGCTATCGGATAATAGTTCAAAAGGCACAATCGATAGTTCACAAATAAAAACAAACAAGTAAGACTTAAAAAGAGCGAGAATCGTTTCTTTTCTACTTCTTTATGGTTTTACATATATCATTACTAGATTCTCAAAAAAAAAAAAAAAAAAAAAAAAACATATATAATTACTAGAACATTGTGTCAATGTACAGACTTTTATCTCAATGAACAATAGTAAAAGTATATATCACTTTTATGTGTGTGAGAAGAATTTGAAAGGTGAAAATGTGCAGTCAAGTGATGTTATGATATATTCAGCAAAAAAAAAAAAAAAAAAAAAAAAAAAAAAAAAAAGGTGATGTTATGATATGACTCCTCATGTCAGATTTAAAAATAAATAAATAAATATAAATAAATAAAGGTATTAAAAATATAATTTTGCTTCACACAATTTTAGGTAACTTTTATTAGTTTTTTTACTTGATGCTGATATATATGTTCCCAAAAATTTCGAACAGTTTCCAATAATAGAGACATCCCTACGCATCCAGAGCTCGTACATGGCCATATGAAAAGCATCGAATTTAATTGGAGGTGAATTCCATTTAAAGTACTTCTGCACCTGATTCACAAAGAAAAGAAAAACTTAGAAGAAAAGCCAATTTGTAATCGTTGGTCTAAAACATTTTTTAGGCAAATATTATCATTTTCCACGTTGTCATGAAGCATTTTCCATATCAAACTTCCTCAAGAGATGAACACTTAAACTCACATTACTCTTTTCTTCTCTTCTTCTTCTTTTTATTTCTTTTTAAATATATATTTGAAATAGAAATTTAACTTTAACTTAATCTAAGTGTATATATGTGAAACTCCCTCTTATAGACTTGAACTCCAACTCTTACTCTCCACATTACAAGAACTTGTACTTGTGCAGTGATCACCACATCATATTACTTTAAATCAATTATGATAGTGTAATTGATCTAGTAACCTTTTCTTTTTAGGAGCAAATTAAATAAATTAGTAAACTTACTTTAAGTTACTAGGTTGTGTGAAAAAGGAAAATAAAAGATTATTTTAGCTAAAATTCATTCTAGAAATTAAATCAATGTTGGGAATAGTAATTTAAATATTTAATTGTTCATCGGAGAAATAAGAAATAGATAATGTCATAATGCATGACCCAAAATTCATATTAATTATGTTTCATTTATAGACTTTCTTGTGCCATAAACAAAATTTATCAACCAAGAAATGAACATTTCCACAGCAACACATCATGCTAGAATTTTTTTTTTTTTTTTTTTTTTTAAATGAATCACATAGTTGAATATAAACCATATCAAATGAAGACATGGGAGCATAAATTTTTCAATGGGGGAAGATGTCAGGATATTATTTTACCATTAGTAAGTTGTAATGCAAGTTGATGAATTTTCCCCCTGTAATGTTCTTAATAGAATGCAATTCTCCCTCCGGGGGCTATTACAGAAAATTTCGACCTATCAAGAATATTTTTGAATGGCAAATCAAGGTTGCTTAACGAGACAACTACAAAGTGACACATAAACTACTCAAAAAAGCAATTAGAAGATAATCAATTAATCATCTTGGAAATAGTAAAGTAAATCCAGTCTCAGCAACAAGATAAAGAAAATAAAACAAAATGACTCTTAAAGAAGGAATATCAAAATCATAATACATTATTGATTTAAAGGTTACTCAGTAATTTCCTTAATTAGATATTGAGTTAGCAAGAGGGATGCATTTAGTAAGATACACTCATTAGAACCGATACTCTTTTGTGTGGAAAGGAAAGGATATATTTGTGGTTGTTATTGAACTTTTGTGTGTGGTGGTGCGTCCAACACAAAGGTTGATGCTATAGTTTGGTCCTAAGAGGTTGTTCAACCAAGGAACTGTTTTATGCCAAATTCTACTCTTGGTGGCACAAATTAACCTTCAAGTGCAGCACTTTTATGTCATCTTATAACTTAATTTTGGTGAGATTGTTCTTAAACTTAGCTTTAAGTTTCTATTTTAAGGTTAAATTTTTGGATTAAAAAAAATTTCTATGCCAAAGAATCTCTGCATTCTCAAAAAATGTTCCCAACAGAAGGATGTAAAAGGACATGAATAAGATTGATGAAGAAATTTGCACAAAAAAAGAAATTAAGGCTAATTTATATATAGAAAAATTAGGGGAATTAAAGATGATATTACCAAGAACACATTCTTCAAGGATCGATTCTGCCATACAGGCAACAAAGTATTCGGTTGTAGGGCATGAACAGAAGTTCCTAATAAGTTCTACACCATCCTCTGAATAATCTGACAAGTTAAGTCTTATTTTCCTGCAATATACAATAAATTCAAAAAGGCAACAATGTTTCCATCAATACAATATGAAACAATTTTTATGTTGTGTAGAAGATTATATAGGTCCAAAAATGAGTACCTCTTGACATATTTTTGTTAGCATTTTAAGTGGAGTTGGAGATATATTTTTACCAGGCTGTCCTAAAATATTTTTTCCTATTAAACCTAAGGTTTATGGGTATTTTTGAACCACATAAAAGTCTAGTCTAAAAAGGAGAATCCTCTTATAAAGTATAGATAACCTTAAATATATGTCCATAAATGAGCAATATTACTAATTAACTTACTCTTGCCATTTTTACCACTCTTTAACTGATTGCCATGTTATATGTTTAAAACAAATATATTTGTTTTAAACATATAACATGGCAATCAGTTAAAGAGTGGTAAAAATGGCAAGAGTAAGTTAATTAGTAATATTGCTCATTTATGGACATATATTTAAGGTTATCTATACTTTATAAGAGGATTCTCCTTTTTAGACTAGACTTTTATGTGGTTCAAAAATACCCCTAAACCTTAGGTTTAATAGGAAAAAATATTTTAGGACAGCCTGGTAAAAATATATCTCCAACTCCACTTAAAATACTGACAAAAAAAAAAAAAAAAAAAAAAAAAAAAAACAAAAAAACAAACAAACATATATATCTTTAAATACAATTTTTTTTTCCATTTTAAAACAATTGTTTAATATTTTAATTGCTTGAAGAATAGTAGATCTCTTTTTTTTTTTGTTTTTTTTGTTTTTTTTTTGTTTGTTGGAGAATCAAAGAATAAGGAATAGCTCAAATATAGATATTATTTTAATTTATTTTTATATCAAATTGCTCTCTTTTTAATTTTCCTTTTAGGAATTTATGCTACTATAAACCAATTAATGAATTTACAAATTTCACTTATTTCTATATCAAATTACTCTCTTTTTAATTGCTCGTTTATGAATTTTAAGAGTTTTAATTAATATTATTTCCTGACATTTACATACCATGATTCTACCTCTTCATCTTCCACTCATTCTCGGAATCCATTTGCTTTACTCAATCAAACTTTCAGGTTTATCTCAAAAAAAAAAAAAAAAAAAAAATCAAACTTTCATGAGAAAGCAAAGTAAAACATAGGAATTGGAGAAGGAAAAAGGAGAAGAACATGGACCATTTGTTTCACTTTGTGCTTTTTTCCTTAACAACTCTCTATCTCTCTCCCTCCCCTGATTAACTCTAACTCAAAAATGTATTACTCAATGTTCAAGTTTTTAGATTTGCTTAAAAGATCCATGCTATTTTTTTTTTTAATAACAGGCAGGTCGAGTTGGACCCTAAACCCAAATAAAACCCGAATATGGTTGACCGGAACTCGACCCGTGTTTCAATCCAACCCGCCCAAAACCCTTAGAGTCGGGTCGGGTCTGTGCTTAGCCCTAATAATGGGTAGTAGTCATGGTGCAACCAGGAAATTTTGTTGAGAGGCTGAAGTAAAACTATCATATTGATTTGTAATTCAAGAAAAATTCAAACCATCATATACCTATATACATACATATTACATGTCTTCGTGCATTAGTTTTAAAATAAAAAATTTATTCCTAAGTTAGTCATAACTCATATATAATACGCAAGATTGTTGTTATTTTATTAATGTAATTTTTATCCACACTTAAAAATACTAACAAGCTAAACACCTAATTGAGCATCTTAGAGTCATTTTTTTATCAGGAGTTTCTTTAATTCTTATGAAAAATTATAAATCCATAACATTCGTAGAAATTAAATATCAGTATATAAACAAACTAGACTTATTTACAATTACAATTGTGGGGCCAGGGAGTTTGTGACCCCAGCCCATTTCATGTTAAGGCCCAAGGCCTGCGCCGAGGAGATACAGGGCCAAGGACGCATCATGAGAGTCATGGACGGCCTAGGGAAATGGCCAAGGACGAGTTCCTGCTCGGCATACCATAAATGTCCCTAAAAGGAAAAGTGATCACAGTGCGGAAACAGCACAAGTAAAAGGCTGCCAGAACTGCAATAAAGCATTCTGCGCCTGACAGAGCCATACTCTTCAACTTTTACAACCACTCCCAACCACTTTGGGTATGGGCTGATGGGACAAGTATCAGTCTTGGAAAAGTCGATCCTCCACGTGGACGAAGGATAAGGAATACAGGCTAGTATAAAAAGAGGAACAAGCAATCCGAGAGAAGGGGCTGGGAAAAATGGCCAAAAACCAAAGCCTCCCAGCCCGCCTCCAGGAGAAAGACTCCTCGAGTGAACACGATTTAATTCTATATGAACGCCACGACAAACCACCATCCAGTGACCTAGACCTAGCCTTTCAAACCCACGCTCTACAAATGATATTATTTGGGCATTTTTTACGTACGAACCCAATATCGTTTTGGGTCGTTACAAATCGAGTCCTTACAATTGGCGCCGTCTGTGGGAAAGGCTTGTGTCTTGGCACAGGTGGTGGGTTGAGACAATCCTTCACATCATGTCCAACAGCCGGATGTAGTGTTCTAGCGTAAAGTTCCACTAAGGGCTACGTTTCTTCACTAGGGGCTGTGCTTCGTAGCGTCAGTAGCACGGATGGTTCTAGGGGCTTGGCCGAGGAGCTAATCCACTTAAACCAAGGTCCCATGCCATAGCCGAGGGGTTAATTCCCCCAACTACTTCAAAATCAAGTTTTGGACAGAACCAAGGTATTGCATGGTCCTTGGACTCAAACCTATGGGGAAACCAACTACTTAGAAAATCAAGTTTTGGACAGAACCAAGGTATTGCATGGTCCTCGGACTCAAACCTATGGGGAAACCAACTGCTTAGAAATCAAGTTTTGGACAGAACCAAGGTATTGCATGGTCTTCAAACTCAAACCTATGGGGAAACCAACTACTTAGAAATCAAGTTTTTGACAGAACCAAGGTATTGCATGGTCCTCAAACTCAAACCTATGGGGAAACCAACTACTTAAAAATCAAGTTTTGAACAGAACCAAGGTATTGCATGATCCTCGAACTCAAACTTATGGGGAAACCAACTACTTAAAAATCAAATTTTGGACAGAACCAAGGTATTGCATGGTCCTCGGACTCAAACCTATAGGGAAACCAACTGCTTAAAAATCAAGTTTTGGACAGAACCAAGGTATTGCATGGTCCTCGGACTCAAACCTATGGGGAAACCAACTACTTAAAAAATCAAGTTTTGGACAGAACCAAGGTATTGCATGGTCCTCAGACTCAAACCTATGGGAAAACCAACTACTTAAAAAATCAAGTTTTGGACAGAACCAAGGTATTGCATGGTTTTCGGACTCAAACCTATGGGGAAACCAACTACTTAAAAATCAAGTTTTTGACAGAATCAAGGTATTGCATGGTCCTCGAACTCGAACCTATGGGGAAACCAACTACTTAAAAATCAAGTTTTGGACAGAACCAAGGTATTGCATGGTCCTCGGACTCAAACCTATGGGGAAATCAACTACTTAAAAAATCAAGTTTTGGACAGAATCAAGGTATTGCATGGTTCTCGGACTCAAACCTATGGGGAAACCAACTACTTAAAAATCAAGTTTTGCACAGAACCAAGGTATTGCATGGTCCTCGGACTCAAACCTATGGGGAAATCAACTACTTAAAAAATCAAGTTTTGGACAGAATCAAGGTATTGCATGGTTCTCGGACTCAAACCTATGGGGAAACCAACTACGCTCAGTCCTCGGACCAAATACCAGGAAAGGCTAAGGCTATGAAGGTCATTAGGCAGTTAGCGAAACGCCTTAATTCTCATCAACCTGCAGGGGCTGTTCGTTTTGGGTTATATATCCTCGGATGATTACTTCCTACACGGCACCGAACATTTGGCCATCATCTCGTTCAAGTTTAGGGCACACAACCCATTTTCAGGTCAGTCTTATTGTGCCGAACAACTCTATTAAGTTCATAATAAACATCTTTTTCTTAGCAAGGGTTTCGACCCTAAGTACCGCTTTCTCAGGTCGGCATTATTGTGCCGAACAACTCTATTAAGTTCATAATAAACATCTTTTTCTTAGCAAGGGTTTCGACCCTAAGTACCGCTTTCTCAGGTCGGCATTATTGTGCCAAACAACTCTATTAAGTTCATAATAAACATCTTTTTCTTAGCAAGGGTTTCGACCCTAAGTACCGCTTTCTCAGGTCGGCATTATTGTGCCGAACAACTCTATTAAGTTCATAATAAACATCTTTTTCTTAGCAAGGGTTTCGACCCTAGGTATCGTTTTTTCAGGTTGGCATTATTGTGCTGGATAGTTTCAATAAGCATAGAGCAAGGTCTTTCTATTAACTGGGATTTCGGCCCTAAGCATCGTTCAGATTATAAAAGTAAAAAAGAAGTCATATGGTAGTACGTCTATTCACGGCATAACCATTTCAGAAAGAAGAGATAGAATATACAAAATAAAGCAATGTTGACTTTTATTAATATAAAGAGGTATTACAGCGTACAATGAAGAGCTCAAACAAGCCTATACAGAAAACGAATTGCAAAAACAATAAAATAGAATAAAAAAACAAACAAACGACCAGAAGTCTTTTTAAAGCTTTGCCCCGAAGTCTTTCCAAATTCTACCCCAGTAGCACCCATATTGAGAGGAGAACCTCCCTTGGTGGAAAAAGAGAAGAAGAGGAAGAAGGAAAAGCACTAGAATGAATCTGGTGATGGGAAAGAAGAAGAAGAAGGGGAGACAAAAGGAGGAACCAGTGAAGGAAGAGAGGAAGAAGCAGGGATACTTTGTCCCTATGTCAGTCCTGACTCCTAACACGCTGGTGCCATATTAGCTATGCTCATAAGAGAGCGGCTGGTACTGATAATGGGTGACCCCAGCTCAGTCGCACCAAAAGTTTGACGCGACGAGCCCTTACTTCGGATTTTGGCTGAAGGAAGGATGAGAAATATCTTGAGTCTCTGCCATCCCTGCCCTGACCGTGCCATTTTGAGCTTCAAAAGAACATGACATTTCTGGGAAGGGTATGGTCCCTTCATTCCCGCTCCTATCTCGAACGTATCACAATTCAAGATGTAAACTAGCGGATAAAGGAAAATCTGGGGGAGGCTAAGGATTTCAGACTTTAAAAGGATTAAAAGGGTCTCTATGTAAGAGAAGTAACCTCTTGTCTTTCTTCTTATATGAAGGGCAAAACGAGAGGCATTTAATCTATCCAAATTTCCAAGAAAATCTGTAAACGAGAATATACCCATTCCACTTCCCCACGCCGTCAATAACCGTCGAATTTAAATGGTCTCATAAAGGGAAATTATTAAAGGCGCGTTTCAGATAATGAAACGGCAGGAACGTAGCGTGAATGAATTCAGAGGAATGTCTCGTAGTCCGGTGTGTTTCCTGAATAGATGAAGAGACACCCACATTGATGAAGGGCAGATCTAAGCAAACCGCAATAAAGGCGTGGCATCACCCAAAACCCTCCTCTCCGACCAAGAGGTCGGATAGCAGGATTTTGAGGGGCTATTGTGGGGCCAGGGAGTTTGTGACCCCAGCCCATTTCATGTTAAGGCCCAAGGCCTGCGCCGAGGAGATACAGGGCCGAGGATGCATCATAAGAGTCATGGACGGCCTAGGGAAATGGCCGAGGACGAGCTCCTGCTCGGCATACCATAAATGCCCCTAAAAGGAAAAGTGATTACAGTGCGGGAACAACACAAGTAAAAGGCTGCCAGAATTGCAATAAAGCATTCTGCGCCTGACAGAGCCATGCTCTTCAACTTTTACAACCACTCCCAACCACTTTGGGTATGGGCTGATGGGACAAGTATTAGTCTTGGAAAAGTCGATCCTACACGTGGACGAAGGATAAGGAATACAGGCTAATGTAAAAAGAGGAACAAGCAATCCGGGAGAAGGGGCTGGGAAAAATGGCCAAAAACCAGAGCCTCCCAGCCCGCCTCCAGGAGAAAGACTCCTCGAGCGAACACAATTTAATTCTATTTGAACGCCACGACAAACCACCGTCCGGTGACCCAGACTTAACCTTTCAAACCCACGCTCTACAAATAATATTGTTTGGGCCTTTTTTTACGTGCAAACCCAATATCGTTTTGTTGTTACAAATCGAGTCCTTACAACAATAAATAATATTCGTAGAAATTAAATATAATAAAATCACTATAACTAACCAGAAAATAAATAGAATTTAAATTCAACCAGATTAGACAACTTAAGTAAAAATAAATAAATCATAAGATAAATAAATAGAAATTAAAACTGAAATAGAACCGAAAACAAAGAAAAAAAAGAAAGAAGAAGAATTTTGTAACATTGAATGGATTGTGAAAGAGAATGAGTGCTAAGAAAGAAAGAAAGAAATATATATATATATATATATATATATATTTAAAAGGTAGTGTTTGTTACACATAGTCTAATACACATACACTACATTCTCCAAAAAAAAAAAAAAAAAAAAAAGTACACATACACTATCACACATATTTTTTGAATTAAAATAATATGTTTATGACCGTTCAAGTTTTAAAAACATGTATTAAACTTACGATTTTAGTTTAAAAAATAATTGAATGTGTAATAATCTATACTACCATTTGAGGGGATTCCCCTGTTTGGATTCCACATTTTTCATGCCTAAAATACCCTCATCATACCCACTTACAAGTTTTCAACTACTGGGGATAAATATGTAAATTAAAACTCTTACACTTTAAAACCACAAACTCACGTACGCTTTGTAGTTTCTATCTCACTTTCTCTCTCTCATTCTTCTTCAGATTGAAGACATTTAGTTTAGCTCTACATCCTCCTTTCTTTCTTTTTTTCAGATTAAAGACATTTACTGTCAGAGGTTTCAACAAATTTTCAGGTTCTATCTTTTGCAAGTTCCTCTTTGTTTTCTTTTCTTTTGTTTATGATTGACTTTCTTTAAGTTTTACTTTTTTTTTTCCTTATATGTATCATGTTAGCTCTTTTTTTTTTTTCTTTTTTTTCTTCTTCTTTATTTTAAAATGTAATTTTGAAATAAATGGTTCCTTCATATACTCTACCATTGTACTTCTTAATGAATTGTCATTTAATGTTGTAGGGATTGTGATCCAAAGACAGGGCTGCCTTATGCTACAAAAGAAGCATTCAAAATCATTCGTAAACAGTTAAACAGTATAGCTTCCCTTACCTCTTTTAATAGCCTTTGTTTACATTTTATTTAAAAAATTTGAATTGAAATAAAAATAGTTACATATAAATGATCAATTACTATTTCCTTCTCCTTCCTCACTTCACTTCTTTTTTTCTTTTTCTTTTTTCCTTCTTCATATTTTTTTTTCTTTTTAACAAAGTTTTTTTTTTTAACCATCATTGTATATGTTTTTGGCATTAAATTTTTTAATTTTTTTATTTAGGTATGTAGCAACCTTGATTTCTACATTTTTTTTTTGTAATGTATCACGTTGACTATCCTTTTTTTTTTTTTAAATGTAATTTTGAAATGTTGGTGGTGGACTGAAGTATATGTTTTTGGCGTTAAATTTTTTTACTTTTTTTATTTAAGGGGTTTCCCCTGTTTGGATTCCTCAATTTTGATGCCTAAAATACTCTCAAATTTATCAGTTTATAAAACTTAAATGATAGGGTTATAAATGTAAAAATAAAAAATAAAAAAAACCCACATTCAAACCCACGTTCAAATGTTTCTCAAAAAAAAAATACCACTTTCAATTTTTTTTTAAACCACTTTCAATTCTATAACAAAAGTTTTGGATAACTCCCATAAAAATAAAAAGTTTCAGATAAAAAATAAAAACCACGTTCAAATTTTCCCTAACAAAACCCCACGTTCAATTAAAAAAAAAAAAAAAAAACCCCACTTTTATTCTATAAAAAAAATTTCGAAAAAATCCAAAAAAAAAGAAGTTTCGGATAAAAATAAAAACCACAGTCAAAATTTTCCCTAAAAAACCCCACGTCCAAATATATTTTTGTCAAAAATACCCCTTACAAAACAAAAACTACCATTGAATAACCTCCTTCACGCTTTCAACTTCCCACTATAAAACAAAAACTCTTCCCACTAATTACATACAATCCCACTACAGAATACAAACTTCCCACTAAACTACTGTGAAAATTCAATCTTCTACAATCACCATAAGGGCTCCCTTATTCTTGGGCTAGATTTCTTTTCCTTACTAATCATATTCAGCATTTTTTTTTTCTTAAGACTTTTTTTATGGTCATCAGCAGGTTTTTTCGTTCCATAGCTTTTCTTTTCTGCAGGCAGAGAGGTGCATAATATGCAAAGTGGTGCCGGTGAAAAACGGAAATAATTCTGTAAGTGATTTCATTTCTCCAGTATGGTCATTTCAGAATTCTGATGTGTGTACTAGAGGGCTCTTTTCAATTCCATTAAAGAGGAATAATACCATTATCAAGTATTGGTCTTTGTGTAAGTGTTCGTGCGTGTGTGTGTGTTCAATTTATCTATGGGTCATAGTGCATTTTTTTAGTCGCAAAAATTAAATTTTAAAATTGTTCATCAATTGGCTTCAATACTACATATATACATATGTTATTTACTACCTACTGCTGTATGGAAACATTTCTTTAAAAATTAGAAACTATATTATTTATGATTTTATGTTTTAAACTAGGCTCTTTCTTATATGGATTTATGTTAAATATTTTTATTCATATAAATTTGAGGATGTTGCATTTGCCCATTGATGTTACGCATTTGTCAACTATTGAACACATCCACAAATGAATAGATGATTTGAATTTGAATTTAATTTTTATGAATAGGTTGTGAGTGAGTTTGCATTGTCATTGGAGTCTAATACAATACACCGTCATCAAAATTCAAGAAGAATAAACTCTATTTACAAAAGCAAAGGACTTTTTTATCATAGCTATTGGCAGCCTGTCTTTTGATGAGGATTTCACAATTCACAATTGGTTTTTGTTGAATGTTGGTCTGTTACTTTAACAAAAGCATTCACATTATGTTATCAAGTTTTGATATTTAGTCTTTGTTAGGATTGTGTTATTTTAAATATTATCAAGTTTGGATATTTATTCTTGGTAGGACAGTTTTTTTTTTTTTTTTTTACTACTACTTTAGGACTGCAATGGTTAATGAGATTGAATATCTTACTTACTTATGAAGTAACAATGGTGCAATACCAATGTTGCCTCCTATTTAGTGTTTGCTATTTTTCTTATTTTTAATTCTTACTCTCTTTTTTTTGGGTCTCTTTTTTAGGGTCACATATCAACAATTTTGCCGGATTGCATATTGGATATATTAGATGAATTCGGGTGAAACACTTTACAAAACATATTGTATGACTCAAGGCTCATATAAAGTGGTAGTAATTAGTTGTTTAAGAACTTTTTTATAAAAGAAATTATCCTGAATATGTCTATATTTATCAATTTGCGTAATTCTACGTTGGATTCAATTTACTGTTTTTTGGAATGGTAATGTGCATATCATTATTAATTGAAACTCCTACAGTTTAACTTTATTTTTCTCAATCACACCTTTTCCATATGAAATTAATTATCCCTAACAACTTTGTGCCTTTCACTACAACTTCTTTTCATTTTTTACAAGAAATTCATTTTTAAAATAAAAGATAATATTGCTCACGTGCAAGCCTTTCCTGTAAAAAAATTTATTTATTTTTTATTTTATTATTTGCTTTTTTAGGCATTTGAAACTTTTGTTATGGATGCGTACTTAGTGGATACATTTGAGGACTAAGTGTCCACCTTTTGGGATTAAAAAAAACTTGGTGAGAGCCCTGAGAGGCGTTCTCATTAAAAAAACAAAATATAATACTATTTAATTTTTTTTTTGGTGTCTTTTAGGCATTTCAAACTTATTTTTTTTATAGATATGTACTAAGTGGCTGTGGCTATATTTTAGGACTAAGTGGCCACCTTCTAGGAAAAAAAAAAAAATTAATACTATTTTTTTTTTTCTTTAGGCATTTGAAATTTTGTACTAGAATTGTGCCAGTACAAAAAAAAATAAATTTCTTTAGGGCTTGGTTTCAAAAAATAATAGATGCACCAAAAACAAATTATGTGGCTTCATATTAATCTTTGAGAATAGGTGGCCATCTCAAACGATATTCTTGGTGTTTTAAAAAATCAATACTTTTAAATTTTTTATTATTTTTTTTAGGCAATTGAAACTTTTTCTTTAGAATTGTGATGGTTTATAAGAAAAACAAAAAACTTCTAGGCCCGGGTTCAAAAAAAAATAGATGCACCAAAATACAAAAAATAAAAATTTATGTGACTTGATTTTAACTTTGAGAATAGGCGGACTTTTCAAGTATTCATGGTGTTTAAAAAAGTTTGATACAATTTTAATGATAACTTCACAACTTCCATTACACCAAAAAAAAAAAAAAAAAAAAAAAAAAAAACAAAAACCTTCATAACATAAGAGCCTATCCTATTAAAAAAAAATTAATGCTATTTAACATTTTGGGTAAGGAAATTTCAATCAATTGAGCTACAAGTAAAATATTAGCCTCTGAACATGCGCTCACGCGCGTGCTCAGAGGCTCTTCTATTTTTTGGGTAAACGTTAATTTAAAATATTTATTATAATTTGAGATTACTACATTTTCTAATCACAAAAAAAACCTAGGGGTGTGATGAGTATTATATGTTTACAAGTGAAATAATTTTTTCATCACACCTCTAGGTTTTTTTGTGATTGAAAAATGTAGTAATTTCAAATTATAATAAATAATCTAAATTACCGTTTATCCAAAAAATAGAAGAGTCTCTGAGCACGCTTGTGCTCAGAGGCTAGTGAGTATATAACAGTTTTTATAAAGAAAATAAAATTATAAAGTGGCATAGAACCGGAGAGAGTTAGATATCACGCTGGAGGATAGAACCATAAAGTGGCATAGAATTCTAGATGAGTTTTTTTTTTTTTTTTTTGGCTAATTAGAATTCTAGTAGAGTTAGATATCACGATGGAGGGTACAACTATAAAGTGGCATAGAATTCTAGAAGGTAAATATCACGTGAGAGGGTCGACACTTTTTTTATTTTCAAAACTACCTTTTGCTTTTTAGGTGAAACGTTGAGAAAATGGAGGGCAAATCAAATTTAGCTGATGTGTAGGAGGTGAGCAGTCTGTGCTCTTGTGGGGCCGGGTTTTATAAAAATTGAAGTGAGCTTCTGGTAGAAGGTTTTTAAAAATATTTGGGGGGCCATAACGTGGCTCCACACGTGGTAGTTGTGGTTTTCTTTTTCCCTTTTTTTGTTTTTTTTTTTCTTTTCTTTCCTCCAAATTCTAAAACCAAACAGATTGCAAAATTCAAAAACAAATGTGCAATTTCCAATTCCAACATAAACCCATAAACTCTCATTTCCAGTAAAAAGATAAAGATTATATGCTCAGTCACAAAGCTTATGATAGATCAACCATGGAGAAGGTGTGGTGGTACTGTGATGGAGAGGTGAGAACTGAGAAGAAATGAAGATCCTAGAAAAGGATTGGACAATTAAAAATATAGGTGAAGAAAATATGTGGAGAAGAATTATTTAAAAAAAAAAAAAAAAAAAAAGGAGAAGAAAAGAGGATATAAAGATTGATAAGAACAAAAAAGAAAAAGAGAAATTGAAAAAAAAAATTTGTTGGTTTTTTTTTTTTTTGGCTAATTTACACCTCAAATGCCACTTTTAGAAGTATTAGCTAGACACTTATTTATTTATTATTTTTAAATTACTTTTTTGAAAGTTTTTATCAAATACTTGGTTTTTTTTTTTTAAACTTAAAAAAAAACTCAATTTCATTCCGCACTTTTTTAAATTATTACTTTTTAAAAAAACACAATTTTAAAAAGCTGAACCAAACTTCCATCTATTTATATATATTTTTTAGATTAGAATTGATATACTTAAAACTGGATGAAGATAAAAAATGAGTATGAAAAATGCTAGAGATTCAAATTTTTTTATAAAAGGTTGATGTGATAAAGTGGTTATTGGTTAGTAAAAAAATTATATTAGCAATGATATTAGATGAGAACTAATAAAGATTGACTATAATAATAGTTTGTAAAAATATTATAAAATAGTTTCTATTTGTAGCATTACTCAACGAAAAATATTAAAGACAGAAACTATTTTACAACATTTTTACAAAATATTGATATGAAAAATTCTTACTAGTTTTCAATTACATCGATTACTAGTATCACATTTTTACTTAGTAATAACTAATCATCATATTAACCGTTTGTAAAAAAATTTGAAAGATAGTTTGTACATATAATATTAATCAATACTAGCCTCTGAGCACGCGCGTGAGGCTTTTCTATTTTTTTTTTTTATAAAGATTAATAATTTGCATTTATTATAATTTAAGATTTCTACTTTTTCCAATAAAAAAAAAAAGAATATGTGGGGTGAGTTTTGTAAATTGGAGGAGTTTTAAAACTAATAAAATAGTGATCCTATTTTGTAGAGAGTTAGAGAGTAGAAGTAGGAATTTAAATTAACGTAAAAGTAAGAGTTTCACGCGGGCTTAGAGGTTTTTCTATTTTTTGGGTAAAGATTAATAATTTGCATTTATTATAATTTGAAATTTCTACTTTTTCCAATCACAAAAAAAAAAAAAAAAAAAAAAAAAAAAACAACAACAACAACAACGTGGGGTGGGTTTTGTAAATTGGAGGAGGAGTTTTAAAACTAACAAAAGAGTGATCCTATTTTGCAGGGAGTTAGAGAGTAGAAGTAAGAATTTAAATTAATGTAAAAGTAGGAGTTTATTAGAAGCAGAAAGGCATTTCAACATAGAAGTAAGAATTTATTATTTTTGTCAATTTACTATTTTAACCCCAATTTTAAGTTTTAGGTAGGGGTATTTTTGAAAGTAAAAAAAGCGATAATTAACTTTCTTTTGCCAATTTACTATTTTAACCCTATTTTTAAGTTATTGGTTAATTAATTTAAGGGTATTTTTGACAGGAAAAAAATCAATAACTAATTTTCTGAATCCTCTTAATATATACAGGTAGATAGATAGATTAAGTGTAAGTCTAGATACTGATTATTTTGCTGAAAATTGAAAACTTATTACTGAAAATACTGTAACAAAATATTTTTATTCCTACACATTACTATTGACCATTTGACCCAATTTTTTCACTTGACTTGTCCATAAACAATGACACGATTGGTAAAAAAAAAGCACCCATAGCAAACGCAAACGTAGCCACTCCCATCCACTTTAGGATCTGTTTGGATAGAACTTATTTTGCTTAAACTGAAAACTGAAAACATTATAGCAAAATAATTTTTAAATGTGTAAATAATGCTGTGAGACCCACTTTTAATAAAAAAGTTGATAAAAAATGAAATTTGTGGGTTTGTGAACAGTACACGAATACACTGTTCACGGAAGGCTGGTCAAAAGTTGCGGCTACTGTTTATGTACAGTACATGAACAGTAACCACTGTTGGGGTAAAACGCGTGCTCAAAAAAAAAAAAAAAAAAAAAAAAAAAAAAAAAAAAGAAAAGAGGAAAACGCAGCAAAGAAAACGCGGTATCCAAAGTCCCTCTAACCCATATTTTCTCCAGTCAATTAGCTTTTCACTTTTCAGCTTTATCATTTTGTATATTCTCTCTTTCCGATTCCCATTTCTCATTAGGATCTTTTCAGCAAAAGCAAAAATTCTTCATCAGGATCTCTCTCTATTTTTTACTTCCTTCTTCACCACTTATTAAAGCCCCCAGCCCAATTATTCCACGAACAACCCGCCACTGCCTTGATTCATTTTATCTCTTTCTTGCATTGAAGAAAAAAAGAAGAAGAAAGGGAAACGAATTCAGAGCAGCTGCACAGCGAGATTTCTCAAGTTTTTTGCGAAGAAAGGTGCGACTGTGAAGCGTAAGTGTATACTGTTTGTACTTTGTACCGTGTAAGAGTTATTATCTCTTTTTCTTTCTTTTTTTTTCTTTTTTTTATTACCAATACAAATTTAGAAGAAGTAATGTTAGTAGTGAGTTCCGTTAAGAATCAATAAGAAGTTCTAGTTAGAACACTTTTAGCGGTGGTAAAAAGCTAAAAACTTATTTTTAGCACAACTAAAAAGCTATTTGGAATTGCAGCAGGGGCGGAGCCACCTTATACTGTGGGGGGGGGCAAAAATGTTCAAAATTTTTTTTATAGTTGGTAAAAATAGGCCCCAAAGAATTTTTGTCAGATTTGGCCCCTTCAAATGAAACCAATTGGCCCCCTCAAGTCTCCTTGATTCATTCAAATTTATTCAATTATGTTGACCTTTTGTTAGTCTTTCTCCATCTCTCCTCCCCCAACACGTCATCAGACAAGCCCAACTTGTATACTTTTTACTATTAGGCTGTAACTTCCTTTATAGAAGGTTATTACTTCACCTTTTCAATTTGTATATTCCATCTACCTCATCACTCACAGTGAAAGTGTTCCTTAATCTCTCTAGTCCTCCATTTCTTCTTCTCCTCATCATTTCTATTTTACATCAAATTCTATTCATTTTTATCTAAGTTCAATTTCTATTTCTATTTATTTATATTATGGTTGATATTTTTTTTTTCTCCTTCTTATTTATTAATCCAATTGATAGTCTAATTCATTATTTATATTTAGTATTTCATACTAACATACTAAGACAACCATATTTAAGTAAGCTTTGGTATGACAAACACATCTACTACTAGATTAGATGCATAAATCTTCATAGTCCAATATATGGTACCACTAATTTTATTTGAAAAATCTCATACGCATGCCAAAACTAACAATTTTGTCTCTGTTTGACAAATTTGTCCAGTAATGAGTGGGTCATACACAAATACATAGATACACACACATATCTCTTGTTAATCAATATGATCATTTAGTCTTGGCTGGCCCCCCCGAAGGAAAATTTCTAGCTCCGCCCCTGGCAGTGGAGTTATAGTCAAAAAATAATTTGGCTTCTCAGCTATAGTGTGAGTCCAAATCTTCTGTTTTACTTTTCTTACTCTACTCTATACTCTACAAATAAAAATTTGTCACATGTTTACCTAATTAATTAAATACTACTATTAATTAATAACGATAGTATTAATAAGTCAATAATGATAGTATTTAATTAATTAGCTGAATACGTAGCATATTTTTATTAGTGGAGTATAGAGTAGAGCAAGAAAAGTGAGACAGAAAATTTGGACTCTTAAATATAGCTGTGCTCGAAAGTAAAAAAAAAAAATATATATATATATATATATATTATTTTGTGTTCACACTGCTAGTTAGAATATTTGTGGAGTTTTTTTTTTTTTTTTTTAAATGGGATGTATTATTTTATTGTAGTAGATATATTATTGTATTGTGATATTTATATTATTTTATTGTAGTAAATATATTATTGTATTGTGATGTTTATATTATTTTATTATGTTGAAAACTAAAATAGATCCATTATTACAGTATAAGAGTAGGTAAAATAGATAAAATAACTTTTTATGATATTAAATAGCTAAAAATATAGCTTCACTGACTAGGATACTCTAAGAAGTTGCGTAAAAAGGTTGTTCACAACAATAATTTATAAATATATTACAAAATAGGTTGTGAGAGAAATACTTAAAATGACAAAATTTGTGTTACAACTTGCCTACTCTCGTGCCGAATTGGGAGTACAAATTGTGCCGGCATTACTCCTAGTATATATATAGACATGATTATAGCATATAAGGAACACAACAATATTGCCACGATTACTCAGCTATCTCTCTCTGTTTCTAGTGTTCTCCTCGTTTCTCCTCAATCCTCATCAATGGCTTCAGCAGTGTCCACGAAGGCATCACCTGTTCATCCACCAAAGATAACAACCGTGAAAGCACTCGTTGAATCAACTGGCACCTCCTCCATCCCTTCGTTTTACAACTTCACCCCTTATCTCCGTGATGAACCAATAGCCAATGATCCAGAAGATTCAATCCCCATTATCGACCTCTCTCTTCTTGTTTCTGGTACTCCTGAAGAACAGTCCCAAGTCATCCATCAACTCAGCAATGCCTGCTCAGACTGGGGCTGCTTCATGGTACATACTGTTTATCTTATCGGTCTTGAGCTTGCTTCTTTTTTCTTTTTTTTTTTTTTTTTTTTTTTTTTTTTTTTTTTTTTTACGTGTCTATAGTTTTTGCATGTTACTGAGATTTGATGAGGGTCTTATTAGGTGATTAATCATGATGTGACGGAGAGTCTGACGAAGGCAATGATAGGTTCGTTTCAAGAATTTTTCGACTTGCCAGAAGAGGAGAAGAGAGAGTATCAAGGAAACCATGTCATGGATCCAATCAGGTGTGGTACAGGCTTTAATCCTTCAATGGATAAAGCAAACTATTGGAGAGATTTTCTCAAGTGCTTCGCGCATCCTGAATTTCATACACCCAACAAACCTGCTGGGTTTAGGTACATTTCTTTTCATTTCAGATTTAACCTCCTAAATCATATGATTCTAGTGTCGTTTAAACATTTGTATATAAACTTTTGGCCACACTTCCTTTGCAAGTCGATTTTCAAAAGTAAGTTCTAATCATGAGTTTGTAACATTTGATATTAAAGCCAACCACTAGGGTCGACGGGTCAACCTAAAGGCTGAAGTTAGGGATGGCAATTCGTGTTTGCGTGTTGGGTTTGTGACGGGTTAAGTTATGCGTATTATGTTATATGAGTCAACACAAACCTAACCCGTTTACTAAACGGGTTAAGATTCCTCAGCCTTAACATGGCCTGTTTATTAAACGGGTAAACCGACATGATATGTTTAACCCATTTAATTAGCAGGTCATGTTAGGGTCGACACAAATGACCTGTTTAATTAATAGGTCATAACTAATCTGAATAACCTGTTTGATTAATAGGTCATATCTAACTCGAATAATCTATTATCAATTTCCATATATTTAAAATTATAATACAACCTTAAATCAAGTAATAAACATTCAGTTACAACTTACAATCATAAATCTAGTAATAATAACAAAAGCAAATAATTCTTTCATTCCTTCAAAATTAAATTACTAGTCCAAAAGGTTCCAATCCATACTATTAAATTCAATAATATGTCAAAGTTCCATAATTAAAAAATAAATAAATAAAAAAAAAACAAAATTATTACATGGCATTCAAGTGCCATATCAAAAACTAAAAGACAACACAATTTATGATTAAAAAACTATGATTACATGGCATATCAAAATAGCCATGATGGCAAAATTTAAGTCCAACCATCCAAGTGCCATATCAAAAACTAAAAGACATCCAGATTAAGAGACTATATTAGAAGAGATTGAGGGTTCCGTTGAAGAGGTGTCTTTCTTGTGCTCATCCTTGTTGATATTCATGCTCATTATATTTTTAGCATACATTCAAATGGCGCTTCAAATTGCCAGTACCATTTGCTCCAGCAGTAATATATTCCTTTCCACACTTCTTGCATTTGCAAGTAGGCTTTTCTCCATCTTTTTTAGGAAGCATCTAAAAGAAATGTCAAATACTTGAAGTCCTTCTTTTGTAGTCTTTGTTATTTGTCTTACTCTTAGACTTAGCCTTCTTTGGCGGAGGAAGTTCAGCTAGTTCATCAAATTCATCTTGGAAGTCAATGTCTTCACCTTCATACTTAGAGTCAACATCACTTTCCATCTAGAAAAAATTTAAAGAGAAATTATTAATCAGAAAATTAGTAATTCTAAGATGATAGAAACAAATAAACTTGAAACAAAATCGTAAAGCACGACTAAAAATTTTGAAATCAACAAAAAAAAAAAATATATATATATATATATATGTACTATTAGTACGAAATAGTTAACAATATAGTGATTAACACAAAAAACAAATAGATTTTCAATTATTTTATTTTAAGATGCTAGAAAACAAATACAAAAAAAACTTGAAAAGGAATCGTAGAGCAAGACCCAATTATTTTAAAACCAACATTTAAAAAAAAAAAAAATCCACTATTAGTACTAAACAATCAACATGATAGTGATACACAATAAACAAAAGAATCTTCAATTATTTTATTTTAAGATGATAGAAACAAATAAACTTGAAAATAAATCATAGAGCAAGACCTAATTATTTCAAAAACAATAAAAAAAAAAAAAAAAAAAAAAAAAAAAAAAGAGATCTACTATTAGTATTTAACAATCAAAATGATAGTGATTAACACAATAAACAAACAGATCTACAATTATTCTATTTTGAGATGACAAACAAAGAAACCTGAAAAAAAAAATTCATAGAGCAAGACCCAATTATTAAAAAAAGAAAAAGAAAAAAGAATCTACTATTAGTAGTAAACAATCCACATGATAATGATTAGCACAATAAACAAAATTTACAATTATTTTATTTTTCAGTGCTAAGAGAAAAAAAAAATAACAAAATAAAACACAATAAAATAAAACCTACAATTTGTCTCTGCTACTACTAGTATTGTTAAAGTCATTGTGAATTAAAAATATATCTTTTGAACAAATATACAGGATCTATTAGTTTGTACCTCAATGACATAGATACTAGAGAGAGTGAGTCTATCTATGCTTCATCATCTTAAACACGTTGTGTTGATCAGTGCTATAACAAAATTAGATTCCCCTATATATTTAGTGAAATTTCTATCAATTACACACACTTTGTTTTTTTGAACTAAAATAATTCATGATTTTCAACTTGGAAAAGAAACAATTTTTTTTTGCAAAAGTGGTGAGTGTGTGTAAAACTATAAATGAGTGTGAGAAATAGACATTGTTCATATAACTTGCTAGTGGATTCAGCGGCTGAAAGCTGAAGAAAGGGGTGAATTGGTGATCAAAGGGGTAGCTACGGTTTTGAGGAGAAGAGACAATAAAGGATGTGGCTAGGAATTTGAGAGGAAGAAAGAGTAGAGGGTTGAGAGACATGGGGACGGCTAGGATTTTGATTTTAAATAGTGCAGAATCTGTAGAGATGAAAGAGGAGCAGCTGGAGTTTTGAGGAGAAGTAGAAGAGTTAGAGAGTTAAGGCTGATGCTAAAAATGAAGAGACAGAGAGTGAAAGAGGCGTGACTGAGATCTGGTAGTGCGGGAAATAAGTGAATAGGTAAGCTTATGTACCTAGGTTTATAAGGGTGAACTAGTAAAATTACCTTTATAAGCTAATCGGGTCAAACAGGTTCACATGTTGACCACAAACATGACCCATTTAATAAACGAGTCAATCGTATCAACCCAAATATGATCGAAACCCATTTAGTCTTAACCCATGACCTGTTTACCAATGGTTTAGTTGTGTCGGGTTTGCAAGTCGTGTCGGATTTTGCCACTCCTAACTGGAGTGTCCCACATTGTTTAAGTGTAAACCTAAACATGTGTATATAAGTTTTTGGACACCCTCTCTTTGCAAGGGTGATTTCTACTCATGAGTTTGTATACAATGTAATTTGTTCAATCTACAATGTAAATTTTATATTGCTAGTTCCTTATTTTGATTATGATAAATTTATTTTTCAATTAAAATTTCAAAAATAAAAATCAGGTCATGGCCAATGCAATTCATAATGAATGGATTATTTATGTTTTTGTTCACACAGTGAGATTGCAAGGGAGTTCAGCAAAAGAAACCGGGAAGTAATAATAATATTACTGAAAGCTATATCAAAGAGCTTGGGGTTAGAAGAGAGCTACGTAGAAAAGGCTGCCAATTTCGAGTTGGGTTTACAATTGCTCGCTGCTAACTATTATCCAGCTTGTCCAGAGCCAGAGAAAGCAATTGGCATCCCCGCTCACTATGACCATGGTTTGTTAACCACTTTGGTAAATAATGGTATCTCTGGCCTTCAAGTAAAGCATAATGGAAAATGGTTTAATGTCAACATCCCTCCCAATGGACTCTTTGTTCAAGTTGCTGATCACTTGGAGGTACATTCTGTCATGCTTCTTGAACTCCATTTTTACTTGTTATCACGTGTTATTCATCTTCTCATTATCTTTCTTAATTACCTTTTCTTGTTAAGCAACGATGCCAGCTAAAGTTAACTAATAAGATCGGTCTGATACAATTTTAGGTTTGATAGGCCAAAAACTAATTGACTCCTTGTGATAAATTAACCAATTAATTTAGACAAGTGAATTAATTAGGTTAATTAACATGCAAACGCATGGTAGCACAAACAAATCACTAATAAACTAAGTATAAAACGAAAAATAAATTGACACGGTGATTTGTTTATGAATAGGGAAAACCAATACAGCAAAAACCCCACCAGGTGATTTTAAGGTTACCACTCCTGAAATTCCACTATTATCACAACAAGCGGTTACAAGTAAAAGAATCTCAATACCTTATACCAACTTACAGTTGAATCCTTACCCCAATACCTAATTGGACTTGTTCTGTAGTGACAATTTCTCCTTTTGATGCACGACTCCCAGTACGTGACTAACCAATTGTGCGGATCCCAATACATGACTTCAATCACCAACTGGAGAAGTTTGTTGGCTGCAAAATTCTTCAGTTCATCCCTACGATGAAGATCAAGAAAATGCTTGGTCACACAACCCTACGGTGCACAAATATAACAACTTCTTCACAAGAATGATGAACTAGGGCAAAACTGTGTCTCTGGTCATAAATTGCTTGAACAAACTTTACTCAACACTTGTGCAACTTGTGAACACTTTGACAGCCTTTAAAATAATCATTTTATATGTCTAGGGTTGTGAGAAAAGAAAGCTAAAACACATAAACACGGATTGAAGTCAAAACAGAACTAAAAATCTATTTTTCATAAATCTCGACAGATACCCTATCTGTCAAGCTGCTGCCGAGACACGGGACTGAACATCTCTTTAAGCTCAATAGATGGCTAGCTGTCGAGGTTTAATGACAGACATTTTTTAGCTTGAATCTTAAACAGACTTGCATGACTTCAACACTTGATCTTGAAACAAAATTTCTTGAAGTATTAAACATATTCTAGATCTACCCAAATACAAGTAAAGTGTGCTATGTCAAAAGATTAGCCAATTACATAAAATCGTGACATATGTTCTTAACATGTGAATCACATATGTCCTAACAATCTCCCCCTTTGGCAATTCGTGACAAAATCACAACAAACAAATGAGATATGAGAGAAGTCATAAATCACTTAACTCACATTCACTTGTTGAATACAATAAAATCTATCCGAATACAATAAAATCTATCCTAATACAAACTCTTAAAAAACTTTGCAAGAAGAGAGTTTATGGCAAGTAGACTTTGACAACCTGTATTTCTGAAACACTTTAAACAAAACTTATCAAGGCATCTTTGTGTGAAATAGAAATAATAGATTGCATACAAGTAATAAGAACCATGTTTGTAAAGAAAGAAATGAAACAACACATGCAAGGATAGGTGAAAGAAACATACATCAACATATATAGAAAATAAGTAAAATGTATGTCAATAATGATCACAAGACCTAAGGTACAAGAATAAATGTATCTAAAGTAGAGAAAAGAAAAAGATACAAGTAATCCTCACTACATCCCTCAAAATGCACTCTCCCCCTAACAAAAAACTCCTATGCTAACCCTCCCCCTAAGTATGACTACTCTCATAACCAAAACTAATCCTCCTTTTTGTCACAAGTGACAAAGGTTAAAAATGTCAAGTAGACATCTCATCATTGCTGGGTGAGTTAGCATCGCCATCATCCTCATCATCAGCATCACTCTCATCTGTAGGGGCCACAAGAGTGGAAATCATAGTATAACCACCCATCTCAGCCTGACATCAAGCAACGCGTCCAACACGGGTGTTCACTTGACACAACTCATCACTGAGAGTGTCGAGGTGAGCATCCATGCCCTGAGGCTAGGCCATGATGTCCTCTAGAGTCACTCCGCTCATAGAAGAAGAGGGAACGGATGTGGATGGAGCAAAAGGAGTGGGAGGAGCTGCCGTACCGAATCGCCTCGATCAAAACTACACCTCGCTCCGTTTAACGGTAGTGTAGTCAATGGCACACATAATGAGGAAGTGGTTGGAAGAGGGAAAAGAAACAGAAAAATGGCATAAAATTCTTGTGATAGCTGAAGAGAAAATGAGCTTATCACGGGTAGCTGTATCCCTATACACATCTATAAGAGAAAGAATAAAATGTGAAGGAAAATCTATAGTGAGGTGCTCTGACAAAAAAAGCAAAAATCGAGCACGAGGCTTTGTGATAGAGTTATAGTGAAAGAATTGGTGCAAAACAAAAGTCATCACCATGTTCATGAATCTAGGACCTTTAGCAAAGGCCTTACATGATGTAAACTGACGATCACCCCAATCAAAAGGGCGCTCGTAGAAAGCAGAGATCATCTCGTCTTTGGACACAGTCCTCAGACACTCACAACCGGGGTAGTTAGGATGCTCTACCCTCAGGACACAAAGCACATCAGATACCAACTCCAGTGTGACAACATTGCGCGTATCTTGACCGTGAGTATAAAAGAAAGGTACCGAAGAATCGATTCCATGCACGTTGGAGTAAAAATCCCAGATCAGTGCAAAAGGACATGTGATCGGGACGTCACACAATGACTGCCAACCTCGACTGTGAATGACATCGGGTAGGTCAATGTTGGTGAAGTCTGCCAAAATGACTCAGCGTTCCGAATGAACACCTCATTGGGAAAAGTTCTTCGAGAAGTCTTTTCGGGCATCCTCATCACGAAACCAAATAAAAAAAGGGGTAGGATCAGAAGATGAAGTGGATGCCCTAGAATGCAAAGGGTTTTGGGATGGAGCAGACTTATGTTTTGGTGCCATTGACGCACTAACATAAACTAGAGAGTGAGGGGGAAGAAAGAAACACTCAGAAAAGCTCCAAACAATTCAAATATATAGAAATATACTTAATGTAAGGTACGTATGCATGAAAATGCATGAGCATATGACGTGCAAAGTGAAAAACATTATAGGCTTAGCCCAATCCAAACCTACCAGCACACAGACAGTTTAACACATATAACAAACATCTAAATGCATGAAAATATAGTTATAATGTATGTGTGATGCAATGCATGAGGTTAAAAGATCATTTAAACAAAAACCCATCCCAAAATTTCAATAAACACTCAACAATTTTGGAAAACCCCAAAATTTTCAAAAACCCCAAAACCAAGGTCTAAATGCATGAAAAATGAGAGAAAAAGAGATCATACCAAGCGATTTGAAGCAAGGAAAGGCCAAAAATCACATGGGTTGAAGGTTTTGAGAGAGAAGAGAGTGTTTGGGAGGTGAATAGGTATGGATAGATCGAGAGAGATAGAGAAAATGAGGATCGAATCGCGCTAAAACCTATTTATAGGTGTTTAGTAATTCTCGATAGATAGAGGTGTCAAGAGGTATCGAGACATGTGTCGAGGAAAAAAGGCGTCGATAGATGAAGCAATCGAGGAGCTGTTGAGGGACAATTCAACAAAAGCTAAAAAGAAGCTCAGTCGATCCATCAACTGTCAATAAGCTACTGAGAGTCTAGGAACTTTCTCGATCGATCCACCAGTTATCGAGATTGCGATAAGAAATAGCTTAAGATCCTAACAGAAAGGCTAGGTGTTGAGGTTGCTTAAAAACAATTTTTCAAGAAGGGAAAAACACAGATATGAATGCAATTAAGCATGCAATTCAACCAATGATCTAATCAACATTTTAAACTTTCAAAATCATCTCTCAACAACAATTTTTAATCCCAAAAATATACACACACACTAAACAAGTCTAACTTATTTTATATTTCAAAAATAAGTCAAGACAGTTTAGTGAGTATACATTAACACATGTAAAACCTTGTGATGGCCAAATCACATTGTACCTGCACATGTATCAAGAGTAGCAAAGAATACTACGTGTTGTGTGTGAAAAACATTGTAAGATTGCATAAGTATATACATGTTATGACAATTTGAGATATAAGAAAATCACTTTAACTCACACACAATTATAACTGTTTGATGGGGACTATCACCTTCGAGGTACATCCTATAACTCTCACATCTCCTAGAATATATGCTTGCAATCATATTTAAAGCATTTTGATATTTTTGTTTTTTATTTTTCTTTGCATATTTTTCTTTTTAAGCAAATCATGCATAGGCATATAAGAGAGAGAAAAGAAATACCCAATTATGTTAAGCATTTGACATTCCAATTTTGCTATGCTGAAGCACACAAATGTTATTGATATTGCACTTTTGCTATGCTAAAGCATACAAATGTCATTTCATGATTGACAAGCAACAGTGGTGAGATGGTTATTTATGCCTTTCTCTTAGGATTTTCTAGTCCTTCCCGTCAAATAGAGTGATACGAGTGTTAAGTACAAGAGATTACTTAATCTTACTCATCACAAACAAAAGCCACAAAACTCACTTGCTTAGTTGTGTATAGAGATGCTCATCTAAGCTACAAGAAATACAAAGTTTATAAAACTTTGTTTCAATGGTCATCCATGGTACACAAGTACCAATGTACACAAAACACATACTGTTTTTGTATTTTTCCGATTTTTCAATTTTTTTAATTTATTTTCATATGAAAAACAAAATAAACAAAATTGAAAACAAACAAAAACATGTTAAACAAAGCAAAACATAAAACTAGACTGACTCAAAACTTGAAAGTAATAACACAAGTAATGCACACACAAAAACAAGAAGAGAGAAAGTGAAAAGTGATAGAATCACTTGAAGCCATTTTCCTTCCATGCCTTGGAAGAACCTTTCCTTTGAGTGTACTCTTGAACCGGCGGTGAGGGAGAACAATTGAAACCGTTCAAGTTTGAAGGAACATGAGGGTTTTGAGAAGATCTCCAAGGGGAGTAAGAGAGGATTAAAGATGATTCTGGCTTCCAGATGCTATCATGCCGTTGCTCTGTTGAGTGGTTAACCACTTATAACAATTTGGTCGAGTATGACTGTCAACTTCACAATGATGACAGAAATGCTACTTCTTCTGTTTAGGCTTTTGAGAGTTAGCCTTCTTAACCTTAAGGTTTTTAGCTTCCTTCTTATCATGCTTAGGGGGTACTCCTAAGATAAATTTACTTTTATCTATGTTCTCATTAGCCAAATCAGTTTTAACATCATTATTCTCAATTTCAACATTATTACTAAGAGGAACAAAAACAGTAGTACTAGTAGAAACAGTATTAGAAGAAGAGAAACCATACCCTAAGCCCGTTCGATCAGAAGTAGATTTCTGAAGACTGAGCATTTCATCAAGCTTTGCACTTGAAGTCCTCTCCAATTGAGCTCTAACTTGAAATAGCTCTGCTTCAAGCTTCTTTGTCTTCTTAGCCAAGAAATTGTTCTCGAACCTTTGTACTCCAATAGTCTGATTAGCTTCATCAAAATTTATGGAAAGCTCTTCACGATCAAGTTCCACATCACTGAGCTTCTTGGTGGTCAACCTATAAAGTTTCTCATGTTTCTCAGAAAACTTGTATAATTTCTCATAAGCTTTATGGATATCATCTTGATCATCCATCTTCTCAAACTTGGACTCCACTAATTCCTCTTCTTCATCCACATCTTCAACAATCCTCTCAGTAGGATTGACAATGGTAGTGAAGGCATTCAGGATTCCGTCATCCTCATTGTCGGAATCATCCTCAGGCTCAGTGTCGCTCAAAGTAGCAGCAAGTGCCTTGCTCTTCCCAATACTCTTGAGATATGTAGGACACTCCTATTTCATATGATCGAAGTCTTGACACCTAAAGCACTTAGGTCCTGCGGGAACAGTGTACTGACCGCCATCCTTAGCATCCTTCTTCCTTTTGTCTTAGCTCTTAAACTGAGAAGAACTGGATTGCCTACGGTTCTTGTCAAAGCCCTTCCCATTGGCATTCTTCATGAACTTCTTGAATTGCCTGGTGATGTAGGATTTCATCTTAGAATCTTCATCGTTTGAAGACTCATCCGTGTCACTGCTCTTGGCCTTAAGTGCCATGCTCTTGCCTTTGCTCGATTTGCCAATTCTAGTTAACCCTAGCTCATAGGTCTATAGATTGCCAACCGACTTTGTCAAAGGAATCTTGTCGATATCCTTTGATTCCTCGATCGCCGTGATCTTTGCATGGAATCTCTTGGGTAGAGATCTGAGCACTTTCCTCACAATCTTGGGTTCAGGAATGGTTTCACCAAGATTGAAGGCTAAGTTCACTATATCCTTGAGCTTGGCAAAGAACTCATCGAACAACTCATCCTCCTCCATCTTGATTTCTTCAAAGCTTGTAGTGAGCCTCTGAAACTTTGAATCTTTGACAGCCTTGGTTCCCTCATAGGTTGTCTGGAGAATGGACCATGCCTCCTTAGCAGTTTCAGTAGACGATATCTTCTTGAACTCCTCATTAGTGATTGCATTGAATAAAGCATTCAATGCCCTGCTGTTGAAATTTGCCGCCTTGATCTTGGCATCATTCCAATCGGTCGGCGCTTTCTTTGGCTTGATCCAGCCAATCTCTATAGCTTGCCATACCTTCTCATTTAAAGACTATAAGAAAGCTCTCATGCGTACTTTTCAGTATGCATAGTTAGTACCATCAAATAAAGGAGGTATAATTAATGACTGTCCTCTATCCATGACAAACAGGGGTCAATGGATCAACATAGCAAAGATTAACTCTAATCAGAGTTTGCCTGCTCTGATACCACTTGATAGGCCAAAAATAAATTGACCTCTTGTGATAAATTAACCAATTAATTTAGCCATGTGAATTAATTAAGTGAATTAACATGCAAATGCATAGTAGCACAAACAAATCACCAATAAACTAAGTATGCAGAGGAAAATAAATTGACACAGTGATTTGTTTACGAATAGGGAAAACCAACACGGAAAAAACCCAATCGGGTGATTTTAAGGTCACCACTCTTGAAATTCCACTATTATCACAATAAGCGGTTACAAGTAAAAAAATCCTAGTACCTTATACCAACCTATAGTTGAACTCTTACCCCAATACCCAATTGGAGTTGTTCTGTAGTGACAATTTCTCCTTTTGATGCACAGCTCCAAGTACGTGATTAACCAATTGTACGGGTCCCAATACGCGACTTCAATTACCAACTAGAGAAGTTTGTTGGCTGCAAAGTTATTCAGTTCATCCCAACGATGAAAATCAAGAAGATGCTTGGTCACAAAACCCTGCGGTGCACAAACACAACAACTTTTTCACAAGAATGATGAATTAGGGCAAAACTGTGTCTCCGGTCACAAATTACTTGAACAAACTTTACTCAACACTTGTGCAACTTGTGAACACTTTGACAACTCTTAAAATAATCATTTTATATGTCTAGGGTTGTGAAAAAAAAAAAAATCCACGGATTAGAGTCAAAACAGAACTGAAAATCTGTTTTTCATAAACCTCGACAGATCCCCTATCGAGCTGCTGTCGAGCCAAGGGGCTGAACAGCTCTTTAAGCTCGATAGATGGCTAGCTGTTGGGCTTTAATGACAGGCACTTTTCAGCTTAAATCTTGGACAGATTTGCATAGTTTCAACACTTGAATCTTGGACAGACTTGCATGTTGAAACAAAGTTTCTTGAAGTATTAAACACATTCTAAATCTACCCAAATACAAGTAAAATGTGTTTTGTCAAAGGATTAGCCAATTACATAAAATAGTGACATACGTTCCTAACTAGCGAATCACATATGTTCTAACAAAGTTTAAGGTGATAAAACATTTGCCATTCACATCAATAAATATATATATATATATATATATATATTATCCTTGAATTCTTTAAAAGAGAGGGGTGGGGGTGGGGGGGGGGAGTAATTTTGTTCTTTGTTTATGATGAGGTCGGTTCAATTTTGTTACTTAAATTTGTGTACTCTTAAATATGTGGTTGGTTTGATTTTAGTCTCATAATTATGGGTTGCTTCAACATTCTGTTAGTCACGTAAGGGAAAAAAAAAAAGAAGACAAAATTGTTCACTTTATATAATTTTAATGACTAAATAAAAACCCTTAAAATTTGAAGGGTTACATGATCAAACTTATGCCAAATTTTATAATGGAAATTAGAAATTACCCAAAATTTATTTATGTTAAATGTGACAAGTGACATGTGTGAATAAGTATAAAGGCAAGACAGAGAAATAGTGCTTTGATGGTGACTTGTTAACAAAAGTATTTTTTACTTTTTGCCAAATCTGAACCACTTTCTGAAAAACTTTTTTTTTTTTTTTTTACAGACGACTAAGAACACACAGAATTAAAATTATATGGTTTTCTTCCATATGGGATACAAAGCAATTGTCTAAATACCCAAAAGGAACTGTTAACTAGCCTAAATGGCCAAAATGAAGAAAAAAAAGGTAGTTGGTGTTGGGAATGGGGTAAGTACCAACATACATATTAGGGTTGACCTTTTTCATAAAACATAAATTATGAAAATTTCTTTGATGTGAGGAATTACATAATTGCCTAACTGGCCAAAATGAAGAAATAACCCTATAAATATAATATAAAAGAAAATTATAAAAAGGAGAAATGAAGCGAATACACAAATAAGAGTTAATGGTTGATCGTTTCTTTTTCTTTAGATGTGTGCGTAATTATATATATTTTTATTTAAATATCATTGACTCTATGTTTCTCACTTATCATGTTCTTGACATATGTATATTTAACTAAATGAACAATTTTTTTGAATTGATCAAAATTTTCTGAATATAATGTTTCCTACAAGATTTTGAGCAATGGCAAGTACAAGAGTATTGCACACCGGGCACTTGTGAATAACAAGGCTACAAGGATGTCCATAGCTCTAGCACATGGACCAGCACTAGACACAGTTATGAGGCCAGCTCCAAAGTTAGTTGACAATGAAAGTGATCAACCTGCATATGTTGAAATGACGTATGGAAAATTTTTGGAATTGCAGCAAACTGGGAGGCTGAGTTCTAAATTCCGGTCAGATACTGAACAAAACAAAGCAGTCTGAGCTAGTTTATTGGTTTACAATGCCAATTTCTCAATTTAGTGTTTGATAATAATAATAATGAACAAATGTTGGCAAATTTGGTTTAATTTCAAATTTTAAATTTGAGAGCTGAATATTCAACTTAGACCAAATTTAAGATTTTCAGCCATGTTGTTCTCATGTTTGTTTAATTTAATATTTAGTAATAATTTTTATTGGCTTGTTGCCATCTATGCTACAGTTACTATGTAATAAATGTCATATTTAGCACATAATCCTTTATTTTTAAACCTACATACATAATTCTTATTAATGTATTTATCTACAATACCTTATATTAGAATCTCTTTTTCAACATTATAGACTGGATAGTATTAATACAAATTTTTCTGCATCATATGAAAGATTGTGATAAGAAATCTCTTTAGGAATGTCCTGATGTTATTCTCGCTATTGTAACCCAAGAGATACTTGCTTTGAAGACTTAGAAAATGCTAAAGATATTACAAATTTCACTGTAAAAAGGTTTATACATTTATGTGATAGTGAATGTGATTACTGTGCACTACCTCAACAATATATAAATAACAAGTTTTTATACTCTTACTATTAGGAACTAAAGATACAACAAATTTCACTAAAAAAAGGTGTTAGGTTCTAAAGAATTAGGATTTTATGTATTTAGAACTCTAATGTGTATTGTTGGCAAACCATGATCAAAATAAGATGTTTAGCCGTGTTTAGACTTGCTCAAAGTTGGTTCATTTATGTAAAGTTGGAATAAGCTGATGTACAGTTTATTTATGCTTCTCGGCCTGGTTCAATCGATCGAAACTTAGGCTCAATCAATCGAAAATCGGGTCAGAGGCGTTTTTCTACAGAATTCCAACTCAGCCCTAGTTTGTTTTAAAGCATTTAGGGTTTTCTAATTTGCCCTAAGTATAAAAGGCAAACCCTAGCCATGTTTTAGTGTTGCTCATATTGCTGTTTATGTAAATCTCTTATGAGATCTGTGAGGAGCTTTCCTTTACACAAGTTTAGGATTATCAAGAAGGAGATTCGTTCAAGAGCTTGATAATTGTTCAGCTGCTGCCATAAGAACTTAAAGGAACACAAGAGGGTGTGCTTGTACTTGATGGAGAATCCAAGAAAGAAGGAGTCCGTGGTTTCGGAGCTTGCACGTGACCGTGTCAGTAAGTTTCTACTGGTGGGTAGCAATAGGATGTTAGTGGTCTAAGTCTTGTTGAACAACTTCGATTCTTTCATAGTGGATTCAGGTTTACCTTGAGGATAGCTAGGTTAAATCCTCCCCAGGTTTTTACTGGTTTGGTTTCTTGGGTGATCATATCATTATCTCTTTTATTTTTCCGCTGCTTTGCATGATATAATTGTTTGATTGTGTTAACTTAGATTTGGAATTTGGACTAAGTAACAACTTGACTAATTACCTAGGTTAATCCTATTGTGTTTTTAAGGGGTCTAAAAACTATTAAGTGGTATCAGAGCAGGTTGCTCTCTTGTTGTTGATCTTTTAATCACTGAGCTGATCCTTGACCCCTGTTGTTATGGATTCTTGGAAAATCTTTTTGCTTATTCATCAACTTGCTTACTTGTTGTATTTGTCTCTTGTTGCTTTTGTTAAATCTTTCCTTGAACTTCTTGGTCTTATCACATGTGATAATAATTACTTGTGTTATAATGCCTTAACCGCCTTAAAGACATGTGATTTTTGTCTTTGGTATTTGGATAGTGGTTGTTCCAGGCATATGATAGGAAACAAAGGATTATTCAAGACTCTCTTTGAAGGAAAGATTGGAACAGTCACTTTTGGAGATGGAAGCAAATCTGTGATCAAAGGCATTGGAACTGTGGACATTCCAGGGTTGCCGGTCTTTGAAGATGTTTGGTATGTTGATGGACTAAAAGCAAATTTACTCAGCATCAGTCAGATTTGCGACAATGGACTGAATGTTCTCTTCACTAAGTATGAATGTGAGATACTTGATAGAGGAGGTGACTGTATGTGTGTTGGTGTAAGGACAGCTGACAACTGTTATGGCCTAACACCTAGTATAAGCAACAAGTGCTTTAGTGCAAAGATTGATCAAGTTGATTTGTGGTATCAACGATTGGGGCATGCAAGTCATAAGCAGTTAGAAAAGATTTTCAAATGTGATGCAGTTGTTGGTTTACCTAAGTTTGAGAAGATAGATAAGTGCATATGTAGACCATGTTAGATAGGTAAACAGATAAAATCTAAACATCCATCTGTAGCAAGTGTTCAAACTTCAAGACCTCTAGAGTTACTGCACATTGATCTTATAGGTCCTGCCAGAGTTCAGAGTTTAGGTGGAAAAAAATATATTCTAGTGGTTGTGGATGACTTTATTAGATATACTTGGGTTGTGCTTTTGAAAGATAAAGCTGAGGCTCCTAAGAAGATGATCCATCTGTGCAAGAAATTGCAGGTTGAGAAAGATACTGTGATAGCCAGAATCAAAAGTGACCATGGAAGAGAATTTGAGAATACCAAACTAGCTACTTTCTGCAATGATCAATGCACACATCAAGAGTTCTCTTCACCCAAGACACCTCAACAGAATGGAATAGTGGAACGGAAAAACAGGGCTGTTCAGGAGATGGCACGTGTCATGCTACATAATAAAAAGTTGCCCAAATCCTTCTAGGGAGAAGCAGTTAACACTGCTTGTCATACACTCAACCGGGTGTATTTTAGACCTGATTCCAAGAAGACTCCTTATGAACTCTAGAGAGGAAAGAAACCGGTTGTTAAGTATTTTAGGATATTTTGTAGTGATTGTTACATTCTATGTGATATAGAGAACCTAGAAAAATTTGATGCAAAGAGTGACAAGGGATATTTTGTAGGGTACTCCTCTACCAGTAGAGCATATAGAGTGTATAATCTGAGAACCAAAACAGTCATGGAATTGTCAAATGTTGTGATCAATGATAAAGTATGTTCAGAAGTACATTCAGAAAGTACTACTCCGGTTCAAGATAAGCCTATGGAGGTTGATGACTCACTTCTTGTTGATTATGTTGGGAATCATAATGATGAAGAGTTGATGGTGCTGAATGATACAATTTCTGTGCCATCAAGTCCCGAACCATCCACTCCAGTTCATGAGACTTAACAGGTTCAACATGAGTTTAGTCCTTTATCAGAACAGAAAGGTACCTCCACATCTCTAGTCAGAGGTCCTTCTTCTAAAGTAAGGCTTAATCATCCCTCCACAAACATATTGAGAAATCTGAATGATAACATGAGATTAAGATCAAAAGCTTAAGTGTAATTACACACTCATGCTATCTGTCACAATTCGAACCGAAAAAGGTAGATGAGGCTCTTCAAGATGCTAATTGGGTAAACTCTATGCATGAAAAACTTCATCAATTTGTTCGGAATGATGTGCGAGAATTAGTTCCTAAAACAAAAGGTGTAAATGTAATTGGAACTAAATGGATCTTTAAGAACAAGTCAGATGAACATGGCACTGTTATCAGAAATAAATCAAGACTTGTTGCTCAAGGTTACACACAAGTGGAAGGGATTGACTTCGATGAGACCTTTGCACTGGTAACAAGATTGGAATTCATTAGGATATTGTTGGCTATAGCTAGTCACCTGAATTTCAAGCTATATCAAATGGATGTCAAAAGTGCTTTCTTAAATGGAATACTGCAAGAAGAGATATATGTTGAACAACCGAAAGACTTTGTTGATCCTCACAGACCGGATGATGTGTATAAATTGAAGAGAGCCCTGTATGGTTTGAAATAATCTCCACGGACTTGGTATGATAGATTGACTGCATATCTCACTAAGCATGGATTTAAAAGGGGATCTGCAAACACTACTCTCTTCATAAGAAAGAATAAGAATAGTTTTGTTGTAAGTCAAATTTATATTGATGATATTGTTTTTAGTGCTACTAATGACTCTCTTGCTCATTCTTTTGCAGATGAAATGAAGGCTATGTTCGAAATGAGTATGGTTGGTGAACTAACTTATTTCTTGGGATTACAGGTGAAGTAAACGGACTCAGGAATCTACATCAACCAAGCAAAATATGTAAGGAATCTAGACAAGAGATTTGGACTGGACAATGCTGCACATGCTAGAACACCAATGGCTGCCAATGCAAAATTAACAAATGATCCGTCAGGTGAGTCTGTTGATGTTACATTATACAGAAGTATGATTGGATGTCTTTTGTATTTGACTGCTAGTCGGCCTGATATTACCTTTAGTGTTGGTGTTTGTTCTAGATTTCAATTTAATCCTAAAGTTTCACACTTGAATGCTGTCAAAAGAATCATTAAATATGTTGGTGGAACTTGTGATTATGGATTATTTTATAATAAAGAGTCTAATCTATCTCTTGCTAGTTTTTCTGATTCTGATTGGGCTAGTAATGTTGATGATAGAAAAAACACTGCCGGTGGGTGTTTTTATGTAGAAGCCAATCTTGTTGCTTGGATGAGTAAAAAGCAAAATTTTGTGTCTTTATCTACTGCAGAGGCAGAATATATTGCTGCTGGAAGTTGTTGCTCACAGCTTCTTTAGATGAAAAAGGTTTTCATTGATTATGGGATATCCCAAGATACCATGCTTGTTTACTGTAATAACTCTAGTGCTATTGATATATCTAAGAACCCTATTCAACATTCTAAGACTAAGCACATAGAGATTAGGTATCATTTCATTAGGGATCTTGTTGAAAGAAAGATTGGTGTCTTGAGTATATCCCTACTGATCAACAAAATACCGACATTTTCACCAAATCTCTATATAGAAGTAAGTTTAAGACACTTCGTCAAGTAATTGGTGTGATTCTGTGTCCCTGATCTGTCTTGGCTTTCTTGGTCCTTGTGCTTCATTGCTAATTCTTTGTGACCATTGTTCTTTGGTTTTTGTTTTCTCTATTTCTAGGATTTGCATTGCATAATATTCATGCATTTCATTCTAGGTTGTTTTTGTTTATTTTTTTCAAAAAAAAAAAAAAAAGGAGGAACCAAATTATGTTTTGCACTATTTTCTTGGTTTTTGAAAAACAAGGTTGGTCAAGTTTTTTTTCACATAACATGTCTTTTATACCTTGTTTAGCTTTGATGAGCTTACTTATTATACCTTACTAGTTGAAGTTTTGTAGTGCATGTTGTGTGGGAAAGATGTTTATGGTTTTGATCACTTTGTCTTGATCTTGAAGTCACATGTCTTTGACTATCAGACTTGAACCTTTAGAGAAAGGCATAAATAACCATCTCACCACTGTTTATTAGCCAATCATAAACACCTTAGTGCATATCGTAAGATTTTGTACTTGAGAAAGTGTAGCACATGCACAAAAAGAACATAAGGTGTAGCCTCGGTTTGAATGTTAAAATTGGTGTGTACATTATTGGACTTAATATTAAATCAAACAAATAAAATTGGTGTGTACATTATCCTGGCTATTTTAATAATTTTCTAAACAATTAAAATTTGTGTGTACAATATGAGGCAAAATCAAGAAACTTACATGATTGCAAGCTTATGATCTAGGAGATGTGTGAGTTATATGATGTAACTCTTCAGGTGATGGTCTCTTTCAAACTCTATGTGATGAATTTTGTAGACTTTGTGTTTAATTGCTATACACATGTCACCTCACATGTAACTCGAGCTTTTGCTAGTTGCACACACTACACAAGTTATTCTTTGCTAAACATTGTACATGTTATTGTGTGTGTCTTTGGTCTGACCAACTAAGTTTGCAAATACTTTGAGTTTTATGCAAAACTGATTTGATGATTGAAAATTTATGGAAAATGTAAGAAATTTTAACTTTGGGAAAATTGGGTTTAAATCTTTGATTTTTGAAACAAATTTCATCACATACTCATTCATTTTGTTCATCAATTTCAATGCTTTGAGATGTTCCTAAAATTTTTTTTCAAAAAACTGTGTTTTTCCTCAAAATTTTGTAAGCCTCTGCTTGTTTCGATTGATCCAATCTGTTTTTCAATCAATCGAAATTGTTTTAAATTGTGTAAGGAAGCCTCTATCTGTTTTGATTGATCCAGTCTGTTTTTCGATCAATCGAAATTGTTTGAATTTTTTTAAAGAAGCCTCTGTTTGTTTTGATCAATCGAAGTTGATTTTCGATCAATCGAAACTTGTGAATCAGGTTTTTAAAAAATCAGATTTGACTTGTTCAAACCATCTTTTTCAAAACTTTTTCTCCCTCTCCTACTTGGCAAGGTTCCACAAGGATTTTTTTTTTTTTTTGTCGTTCTCCTTTTATGCTGGTATGTCCATATTACCCTTCCTTTTGCATTGTTTTTCATAATTTCATGCATCATTTCATGGTTTTTGGGTAAATTTTCGGACTATGCATAATTTGGGATTTTTGATGAATCAAACCTTATTATGTGAATTTGATCAATAGGTTTTGTTGCTACAATGATATATTCATGATCTATAATGGTTAATTTGATCAATTTGGGGATTTGTGAAAAATTAAAAATTCTAGGGCTTGTATTGAACCCGAATTGGGGATTTTGTTCAAATTGGTTTCAATTGATGAAATTGGCTTGTTGAATTGATGTAATTGATCATTATTTTATGTAATCTATCTTGTGTGATGATTAATTGGTCAATTTTTTTTACAAATTGAACAAATGGTTTTTCAAATTTTTGGGGTTTTTGTTTAGAAACTCTATGCTCAAGCCAATTTTGTGAACTTGAACTTAATTTGAACTTAATTTCACTACATTAGGGCATGCATCATGTCATTTAATCTATTCATGCATCATATAGATTTTTGTTCTATATTTTTTTTGTGCTAACTTGCAGTTTGCACTTGATTTTTGTTTTTCTTTCGCTTTATGTCTTTGTCCTTATCCTAGCACCATGCCTAGGAAGACTAGAGCCCATAAGACCCCCTCCACTTCCTCTGAGTCCTCCTCTAGGAGTGAGGTGTTTAGGAATTACAAAAGTAGAGAGGTTTATAAGAAGCTGAACTGTAAGCGTAAGATTTGGGCTGAGCGTTCTGTGGTTTTAGATGAGATTGATCCGGCCATTAGGGCAAACCTTGAGTTTAGAGGTTGGTTGTCCCTGTTAGAGATAGATCATCCACCCCCGACCGCCCTGATTAGAGAGTTCTTCTTGAATCTCTCCTGTCATGTCTATGATTCCAACACCCTTGTTAGGAGTTGGATACGAGGTGTTGAGTTCACCATTACTCCTCGGGTAGTGGTTGATGCTCTTGGGGTTTCGGTCGTTAGGGAGCCTGTCTATCCCTATGAGGAGTCTCCACCCTTAGATGACGTCATGTCATACATCATTAGGTCTTCTATCCAGTGGGGTTCTAATCCTCAGATCACGTCCGTTGAGCTTACTGAGACTACCTATCTTTTCTTTAGGATAGCGTGTCATTCTTTGTGGCCTATTTCTCATCTCCACACCATTCCTCTTGAGCGATGTGCGTTTTTGTACGCTTTTGTGTCTGGTGTGTCTATCAGCTTTCCTCATCTGTTTCTTCGTTCTTTGAACGAAGTTCATAGGAGTTCTGTCGTAGCGCATGCTCTTATTCATCTTATTTTCATTCATAAGATTTTGTTATTTCTTGGTCTAGATGGTTTCCCTTTTGGTGAGCCCGTTCATGTTGTAGCTCCCATAGGTGCCACTTTCCTTAGGCAGAGGGCTGCTCACTTGAGAGTTGGTCCTACGCGTCCTAGAGGTGCGTCATCTGGTGTTGTTCCCCCTCCTCCCTCTTCTACAGGTGCTGATATGGGTGAGGCGTTTGGTGCTACTGCTGCTGATGCTGATGTTCCTTCATCGACTGTTTCAGATGATTCAGACATTCGATGTACGTTGGATCATGTCTTGACCGTTCAGGGGGCTCATGGACAGATTTTGGTGGATGTGCTTGATGAGATCCGTGCTTTGCACGCAAAGTTGGCACAGTTTCGACGATCTTCACCGCCACTTCCTTTTGATGGTGGATTTTGATTGCCCTTTGGCATTCCATCACAAAAAGGGGGAGTACATATTTGAGCTTGTAGAGTTTTTGTTTTCAGGGGAAGAGCATTTTTTGGGTGGTTAGGGCATGTGGAGTTTAGATTGTATCTAGATACTTCACATTGTATTTTATCTTTTTAGCTCTTGCCATATTTTTGTTGGGCTATTTATGTTAGGGGGAGATATTTTTATTGCTTTATATGTTTCTTGTTTCAACTGTTTATTGATTTATATTTATGAGTTATTCATTAATATATGTCTTTATTGTGTGATTGGTTGATATCAAGAATTTATTTTGTTTACTTGTATTTTCCACACATGCGGTTATGCATTTTGTTTAGTATTTCAGGAAATATAAAGGTTGATTCAATTGAGCTACTGTCTATACTTGCAACTGATGGATAGTAATTAGGATTGAATTTGTTTTTTATGAGCATTATTTTTTGTAAAAGGCTTTTCTTTGTAAACTTTGAGCTTTTAGTTGTGTTTTATCACGGATTGTCAAAGGGAAGTTTGTTAGGTTCTAAAAACTTAGGATTTTATGTATTTAGAACTCTAATGTGTATTGTTGGCAAACTATGATCAAAACAAGATGTTTAGTCGTGTTTAAACTTGCTCAAAGTTGGTTCATTTATGTAAAGTTGGAATAAGCTGATGCAGAATTTATTTATGCTTCTCGGCTTGGTTCGATCGATCAAAGCTTAGGCTCGATCAATCAAAAATCGGGACAGAGGTGTTTTTTTGCAAAATTCCAACTCAGCCCTAGTTTGTTTTAAAATGTTTAAGGTTTTCTAATTTTCCCTAGGTATCAAAAGGCAAACCCTAGCCACATTTTAGTGTTGCTCATATTGCTGTTTGTGTAAATCTCTTGTGAGATTTGTGAGGAACTTTCCTTTACACAAGTTTAGGATTATCAAGAAGGAGATTCGTTCAAGAGCTTGATGATTGTTCAGTTGCTGTCATAAAAACTTAAAGAAACACAAGCGGGTGTGCTTGTACTTGCTGGAGAATCCAAGAAAGAAGGAGTTCGTGGTTTCGGAGCTTGCACGTGGTCATGTTAGTAAGTTTTTACTAGTGGGTAGCAATAGGATGTTATTGGTCTAAGTCCTGTTGAACAACTTTGATTCTTTCATAGTAGATTCAGGTTTACCTTGAGGATAGTTAGGTTAAATCCTCCCCAGGTTTTTACCGGTTTGGTTTCCTAGGTGATCATATCATTGTCTCTTTTATCTTTCAGTTGCATTGCATGATATGATTGTTTGATTGTGTTAACCTAGATTTGGAATTTGGACTAAGTAACAACTTGGCTAATTAGTTAGGTTAATCCTATTGTGTTTTTAAGGGGTCTAAAAACTATCAAAAGGCTATAAATTTATGTGATAGTGAATGTTATTAGTGTGCACTACTTCAACAATATATAATTAAATAACAAGTTTTTTATACTCTTATTGTTAGGAACCTAGGTTCCCAATGGTGATAGGTAGGAATTGTAAGAAAATTGACTTAATTAGAGGTAGTTACATTCTATAGAGAAATATTAAGAGAGTGAGGGAAAATGCACTAAGCAATTTTTTTTTTCTTTTCTTTTTTGATAGAATTACCAATCAGTTTTTGTTGTAGGCGGGGATTGAATCTCAGATCTCTTATTCAACCATTAGAAACTTTACCAGTTGAGTTAATTAGAACCCACCACTAAGCAATCAATTGGTTTATTCTTCAATAAATGAAAATGTGATTACAAGTAAGTCTTAATAGAATCATAAAATTATTCTATTGATCCACATGACCTTCTCTTCTCTTCCCATGTGTGTGTGTGTGTGTGTGTGTTAAAAATACTTAGTATTCTTGTGTGTTAAAAATACTTAGTATTCTAAAAAAAAAAAAATGGTTCTATTATTTCCCATGTGCATTATTAATTCCAACATGTGTTAAATGTGATTAACATGATCGGAATTGTAACTAACTAACCAACTAACTAACTAAATGCAACATTACAATAATTATTATCCAATTTATAATATTTTTTTAACATCTATTTTCATATGTTAAAATGTGGACATTCCCACATTAATTATGGACATGATAAAAAATAATGGTTGTAATTGTAAACAAAGTGTAAAAGGATATTGTCCCATTAATAAATGTTGACATATTTATTAGTGGCACCACAATTTTTAAGGTTTATGTGATAAAATTTATAGTATCCTTATCATCACTTTAATAATTTTTAATAAAGTAACCTCTTTCTTGTTGGAAAATACATGTTTGTATCGCATACAAAACATACGTAGCGGAAAATTAACAGATCTACTTCATTCGTAATTGATAACATATATTATGTAAATTTCAGAAGTTAAAAACAAGAGAGTGTACCTTGGTGTGGTGAATTTCAAAACAAAGATTAGAAGTTCTTAAGAACGCTTTCAATCTTTACTCCAATTCCACTTGTGCCCAAGAAGTGTGGTCTCTCAATCAGTTTCTATAAATTTGTTCAAGGGAGAATGAGAGAGAGTCTAACCCTCACATACAAACCATTTTATGTTTTTACAAAAATTCTATATGTTTCTCTCCTTATAATTGATTATCTAATTTGGATAGCCTTTTGGGCCTTTCCAATTGGGATTTAGTATGCAGCTTGGAGTGGGACCAAAATGGAACAAATAAGACACTAACTCCAATGGGCTTTAGGCTTTTCTGTCAACTCTTGACAAGTCCAAAGTTACCATTAATTATATTTAATATCACTATATAAATATAATTACACTCTAGGCTTTATTAATAAATTATATCCCAAGACTTTATTGTACATGCAATCCCTTCATAAAATATTCGTAATAATACAAAGTCATGAATATAGACTGTCATTTTGTAGATTACTACATCTTAATCCTTGAGTATCCGGTTTAACCCTTTAAGTTATTCATTATATATTTATGAAATCTAATTTCATAAATATATACTTTAGTAATTCCTTACTAAAGTGGTTAGGCTTAATTCTCTGAATAACCGTACCTATTAAACTTATCTCAAGGGAATATTTTATACCTCTGTTAAGAGATTATGAATTCCATCAACACTAAATGTGGCTGCCCAACATACTGAGGTTTTGACTGTTACTTTAGATCTCACTCTTGATATATCAAAGCAACTTACACTCCATAATTAAGTCCATTATTCTCTCAGGATTAACAGTTTATGTAAATATAAGTCGTGAGATTTATTATTCATTTGACAGTCGTTAGGAGAATAATAAATCTTAAAGCGGTTCAGTTCAATATGTCTTAACTCTTAAAACATATCAATACATCAACTAGAAGTCTCCACTTCCATGATCAAGACAAATCATCTTAGTTGATATGTTATAGTCTTCACAGATAAAATGCCCAATTTCATCACCAACTACAAACTAAAATTCTGAGTTTACAAAGAACTTGTGATTTATGTCTTCTGTGACTTTTCACATAAATCACATACTATGCATCTCATGGATTATATGATAATGTCCGAATATTCATGTTACCATTATTTTAGATAAAAGTAAAACAACTTTATTAATCACAACATTAAGGCATACATAATGTCATACATAATTACGTACATAGCATCATACAATAGGATTTTAGGGCATTAATCCTAACATTTCCCCCCCCCCCTCTCTCTCTCTCTCTCTCTCTCTCTCTCTCTATATATATATATATATATATATATATTTTTTTTTTTTTGGGGTTAAAAGGTCACACCAAAAAGATTAATGCATACCTATATATATATATATATATATATATATAATTGTATCATGGACTCATAGCTATACTCATTAAATTGTACATTGTAATTGATACAATCACTACAAGAAAAAAAACTTTATTGCAATGAAATTTTTTGTTGCAATAGACTTCAAATTGTTGCAATAAACCTCTATTGCAATGAAAAATTTTCGTTGCCCAATTCACGCAACTTAAATTAACCCTAAATCAATAGTTTGCTTAACTTTTACAATTAGAAACTACAACTTCACGCTAATTGAAATGTCAAAATTGCTTGGGGATCCAAACTCCATACATGCTTAAGCTTCGGAAGATTGAATAACCTCAGGACTCTCAACTGAGTGGATACTGTATCACATATTTCATCAACATCTACCCCTCTAATGTCAAGTACCTCTTCTATTGAATTGCAACCCCTTATCTCCAATTCTTTAAGATTTTGGAGGATTCTCAACATATGTTCTCATTTATTGTTTGGATGTAATCGGCTATTGTGCGAGTATTGTAGGGGTGTCAGTCCAAAATTCAGGAGGATTTGCAAAGAGGACCCTGTTCAGAATGATGCACATCTAGTTGAGAGGGTATGTTATATAAATTAATTTTAAACAAAATCGAAAAGTAGATGTGGTTTTATCATGTGTATACATATGCATATATTTGATTCTTATTAATGTGATGTTATTAATTGTTTATAGTGCTTCAACTGTGGAAAATGCATTAGTGTGGTTACCATTCTAAGACAGATAGGGGTGCTGCTGAAAAATGGTGTTGAGACTGTTGTGATGGTTCTTGACATCGAGGGGATGATGCCTGTTGCTAATCAGCTTGATACTGAATTTTCTTGGACAGCCAAAAGTCAAGTAAATCTCTCTTAATTATTTTGGACTAGGGAGCTTAAAAAAGTTAAGCCTATGTATTGTATTTCTATAATTAAATATTCATGGGTTGCTATATTGTCTGTTTTCAGGTTATTGGAGCATCTTCAATTCCTTTCAAAATTGAACTAGGACAGCCACAAGAAGTGATGCCCCAGCATGGATACCATCAAATGGGTATGGTTCACCGCATTTCATGCAGTGTTAGGAGTGTGCAATATGCCTACCACTTGCACTATTATCTTTCTTTTTGTTCAAGTTTATTTAAGTCTTTACTATCTTTCTGTTCAAGTATATTTGAGTCTTTTAATATGTAGGGAAAAGGCACAAAGCAATCAATTTTTTTTTTCTTTTTTGACAGAATTTCAACCTATGGCGTCCGCTTATGTGATTTTTACTATTTATCATCAGACTAAGACACCAATCAGTTTTTGATGTAGGCGGAAATTGAATCTCAAATCTTTTATTTAACCATTAGAAACTTTACCACTTAAACTAATTGGAACCCATCACTAAGCGATCAATTGGTTTATTCTTCAATGAATGAAAATGTTATTACAAGTAAGTCTTTATAGAAGCATAAAACTATTCTTTTGACCCACATGGCCTTCTCCCCTCTCCCCATGTGTGTGTGTGTGTTAAAAATACTTAGTATTCTAAAAAAAATGGTTCTATTATTTCCCATGTACGTTAATAATTCCTACATGTGTTAAATGTGATTTATATGATCGGAATTGTAACTAACTAACTAACCAACTAACTAACTAAATGCAACATTACAACAATTATTATCTGATTTCTAATACTTTTTTAACATCTATTTTCATATGTTAAAATGTGGACATTCCCACATTAATTATGGACATGATAAAAAAAAATAATGGTTGTAATTGTAAATAAAGTGTAAAAGGATATTGTCCCATTAATAAATGTTGACATATTTATTAGTGACACTACAATTTATAAGGTTTATGTAATAAAATTTATTGTATCTGAAAGTTCAAATAGTGTATAAAACACCCTTGAACGTTTAGACCCCCAATAACAAAAATACAAATTCAAGCTTAATGACAAACCATAAGTGTGCGGAAAATGAACACAAGCTATAAACAGAATTGGTAAACAATCTAAGCCAATTAAAATCACATCCATAGCAAAAAATAAAAGGCAAAGATTAAGGGAAGGGAGATGCAAACACAAGGACAACACAACGATGTGTTATCAAAGAGGAAACCGAAGCCCTCGGCGTAAAACCTCTCCGCCGCCCTTCAAGCGGTAAGAAATCCACTAGAAAATGTAGTTGGGATATATGAACAGCAATAGACCCTCCAAGCCTAATTTACTCAGTGTACCTAAGCCCTTCAAGCTTCTTGCTCCAATGAGGTTGCATCGAACCTATTTCTTTTCTAGCTTCTCAGATTCCGCTACTTGACCATAGCATCAACCAATGTGAAATTGGTTCCTTCCTAACTGCTTCCCAAAACACCAAACAACCCTCTCATAGTAATGGATATGGTGAGAAAATGTTTTGGTAAAAAGCCTCTCAAGGAATTAACAATGGAGAGGAAGAGAGTAGAGGAATTTGAAGAGTCTCTTATGTAAAGATTATGGATGAATCAATCTTGTTTTTCTCTAGAGTTTCTCTCTCAAAATTCTCTCTAGAAGCTCTCTTTCTTTCCTGGGTATAAGGGGTATTTATACTAGGGTGAGAATGGAATGTGAAGAGTCAGGTTTTTCAAAACAGGGTTGGCTCGCGGCTTGACTGAGTTGCGAGTTCCAGCCGCGAGGTAACTGAACGGTCAGTTGTCCTATTTTGTCCTGTAGTACTCCAGCTAACATTACGCTTCAACTTCTGGCATGCTTGGCACGTGTGCAGCTTCTGGCAGCTTGTAGCCGCGAGTCACCCACGAGATCCAGTCGCGAGTCTCTGTTTTTCTTGTACACTCTTGAGCATTTCTTCACACTATCTCACTCACTACTCTTACAAGAATCCCACCTAAATACAGGGTTACTAATTGCTGAAATACAAGCAAATTTGGTACGGAGTAAAGCCAAAAAGATGATTGATTAAATTCAACCTTACAATCTCTCCCTTTGGCTATTCCGTGACAAAACCCTAAAACAAACTCTAGACTTAACATGTGAGTTGGAAACAGTTGAACATAACTCACTCACACCTAATTCTAGAAACTGTGAAGCTCTTGAATCATATGAACATGAATCTCCTAAAACACAACAATACACCATAATCATTGTATGTAGAAAAGAATGAAATGCGTATAAAGCAGGCATAATGTGATCAAGCAAAGATGGAGTTAAGAAACAAACCATGGCTTGATCAAACAAGTAATCACTACAAGGTAGTGACCACAATGCTCATTCACACTTGGAATGAACACTTGGACATACAGGCTAACAAGAACAATGCAAATCACTTGTATGCCCAACACGCATCCAATGCATAATACAGTAAGTATATGCATCTAGGAACAATCCTACAAGAGGACAAGAGTGACAGTACTTAAAAGGAACATGCATGACATTTAGTTAGAAGTACTGATTAAGCAAAGCATAAAGGCTGCATAAAGCATGGTACAAACCATAAAGCCTACAAACTATGATAGCAAACCCTAAAAACTTACAAAAGCAACATGGGTACAAACCACATTATATACTGAAAAACCTCATCAATATATAAAAAGTACCAAAGTTTCAAAACCATCCATGAGTTATGAGTTTGAACCAAATATAAACCATAACCATAGTGTATCAAATCCATAATAACAACAATTAACCAAAACATAATATTATAACCATAAACATAAACAAAGTAAACAAGATAAACGTTGTAAACATAAACAAAGTAAACAAGATAAACACTATTTTTGACTGCTCCCCCTCAAATTAGTACTCCCCCTCAAGAGCTGCTAAAAAAAACTTCTCCCCCTTTTTGACCGGAATGGCCAAAGGGTCACTGCTCATGATATGTGGTGATGCTGTCAAATTTTGCTGAGAGAACATCAAGCTGGTCCTGCATGGCTGCTATCTTCTCAGACTGCTCGGTCTGGACCACTCTGATTCCATCAAGTCTTTCCAGGATGACCTGAAATGCATCTGGAGGTATATCTAAAGAAGTTAATGCTCTAGTCCTCTTGCATCTCCTTCTAGGTGTTGAAGTTGATGCCTGACTTGCTGCCTCTACCTCAATCTCCATTGGGAAACCCTCTCCTTCATCACCTTCATCTTCTTCACCTGGAAGACGAACACTTATCCTCTTAAAGGTTTGCTTGTTAATTGTTAAGGGTGTAGACATGAGACTGATGTCTTGAGGGATTGCAACACCCTTCTTTCTAAAAATCCTCATGAGTAGGCTAGGGAAGATCAGTTTAGGCCTAGAAGTGGTTCTAGTCTCATCCACAATAGTATCAAATATGTGAGAGCTGATATCAATGAATGTCTTTTCTAGGGTTGTACACGGTGCGGTGCAACCGGTTTTTGTGGCCGTTTCTACACTGCACCGGAATTTTCGGTTTCCTAAAAACCCAAGCCGTCGCCGTGCCTGAGGATTGGTTTTCCCGCAACATCGGTGGCGGTTCCAGTTGGCGCGGTTGTCGGTTTCCACCTGTCTATCACACACACAAAGAGGAAGAGATATCTAAAACCAAAATCAAACCCAGAAAACTCAAGGATTCAAACCACAAATCAAAACTTAGATCAAATCTAAATATCAAAAGATTCAAAACCCATTACAAACCCAAATATTAAAACCCATTACAAACCACTTGTCTGACTGAGCTGAGTGATGAAGTGAGGTAGCTGTCTAGTTGATGAGTGATGACTGAGTTCTGAGTCTGACTCTCTGAGAGGCGAGAGTGTGAGACTTGAGACTTGAGAGGAGTAGAAGTCTAAAGAGTAAAGAGGAGGAATGAGAGCAGCTGAGTAGGAAAAGACATGTGTGGCTGAGATCAAAAAGAGAAAAAAAATATTTTGTACAGTGATTGATTTCATCAGTGACAGGTATCCTTTTTTTTTATTATTTTTTTATTTTTTAATTTTTTTTTCAAAAAACAAAGTGAGAAAACTGTAACACACTAACCCATATGGCCACAACATTTTTATTTTTATTTTTTTAATATATCTTTTTTCAAAAATGTAAGTGGGAGACACTAGAGTTTTTTTCTTTTTCTTTTTTTTTTTGGGTTAACAGCGACGCTAGAGTTACTTATAGACAAGACCACTCAAAGTCTCAGACTATTTCTCCTGCACACACACATTTTTTTAATATATTTTTTTTCAAAAATGTAAGTGGGAGACACAAGAGTTACTTATAGACAAGACCACTCAAAGTATCAGACTATTCCTCCTGCACACACAATTTTTTAATATATATTTTTTCAAAAATGTAAGTGGGAGACACAAGAGTTACTTATAGACAAGACCACTCAAAGTCCCAAACTATTCCTCTTGCACACACACACACACATTTCTTGACTAAAAAAAGGAGCTCACAGTCACACACGTTAACTCTTTTTTTATTCAATTTTTTTTTTTTTTTTTTTTTTGATAAGGACAACCCTGTTTAGTGTTCAAGGATGAACGTTGCCTCTTCTTACTTCTTAGTTATTAGAAGTTAGAACGTTAGGCCTCTTCACTGAGGCCTCTTCAGCTCTTCTTATACATATATATATATATATATATATATATATAAAACACGTCGGGTCGGTTCGGTCTTCATTGGTGTGCAAATCTCAGCGCCGATGGCTGCACCGGTCCAACGTCGGTACTGAAGATCCACCGCCGACCACCGTGCCAGAAACCTTCGACGGAGCTCTGAGCGGGGCGGCACGGTGCGATCAGACCGGTTTTGTCGATGTCGGTATATTCTTGAACAGGCCTAGTCTTTTCCTTAAGCTCCATCAGAAAAATTGCTCTAGCATTGTTAATTGTAGTCAACTTCTTTATAGGATACAGGTTAAACATCATGATAATAGTGAGACACCTCATGTCCACTGGAAAGGCTATGGTATTTAGGCATTTTCCTTCTCTCTGTCCACCAATCCTTTGCTGTACAGCTTCTATAGAAAGCATCCTATCCTTATAGTTGATGAAATCATGATCTTCTAACCCCTCAAGACCTAGCACATCATCAATGTCATGTGCATCTAAGGTGAATTCTGTTCCTCTAACCCAGCAGCTCAACTCATCTTCCCTTATCACAGCATTGGAGTAAAACTCCCTAATCAAGGGTTCACACACAACTGGTAAATCACTTAGCAGCTTTTCCCAACCTCTCCCCTCAAAACAATTAAGGATAAAGGTGTCTCTCAAATCCTCCAAATCCACATACCTTTCTTGTATGATGTCTGCCTTTAAGAAAAAATTCTTGTATCTCTCAAAATGGGAAACATACCTGAACAGATTATGGTCCATTTTCATTCTCTTATCTGCTTTCTTGGCAGGTGTTTTCTTCTTTGGGGATAAAGGAGCCATCTGTAGACAAGCAGAAAAGGGCACAACAACAAAGCACAGTACATGTATACAAAAAATCAGTACTTTGTTAGTGTCATAAAGAGATAAGAGTAGAGCAACAAGACCAAAGATGGCTTAAAGTCAGGTGTAGAGGAAATGGCTCAAATCATAAACCAACAACTCAAATGAGTGTACCCATTGGTAGACACTCAAGACCAAACAACATTTTGGAGAAAAGTTCTAAGGTTGCATAGTATAACATCACACAAGGGGCAAACAAATGTCAACGAGACATATCTTGATGAGTATGAGAAGACACAAAATACTCAAGACAGAAGCACACACTAGATAAACTAACACAGAATCAAATCAATAAATCCTAACAAACAGAACTCAAACATTTTGAATCAACTAAATTAAATTGATTTCAAACGAAATGGGTACTAGTCAGTTAACAAACCCTAAGCATAGAGTAAGACAAATAATAATGAACAAATCTAGCAACCTAAACAAGTTCACATAAATCAAGAGCCTCAACAAGCCAAACACGGTCAAAACTCAACACTGAATCACCAACCCATCTCAAAACAGAAAAACAACACATAGAATCAAGAGGGAAAAGCTCAAAAACAAGAAATACTGAGTGAGAAAATGAGAACCCATACCTTTTTCTTGAGGATTTTGAGAAGAAATGAAGCAAAAATAAAGTTTGTAGAGAGTGACACGGAGTGTTTAGGTCAGTTTCAGTTGAAAGAGAAATTGAATAGTCACAAAAAGTTTGAGGGAAAACTGAAAAAAGGTTTTAAAAACTGCCCTTATAGTGCAAAACACGCGTTTTTTGCGACTGAGGTAAGTCGCCAGTTTCACCCGCCAAAACACTTCAAGCCAAAAGTTTTGAAAAAATTTGCTAAGTGTTTTTCGCGACTGGAATTCTCACTCGTGAGGGAGTCGTGAGCTGAGTCGCGAAAATCTCTGTGTACCCCTCACGACTGGATCTTCCACCCGCGAACAAGTCGCCAAAACTGACCCACGAGCTCGCAATTGTGGCATGCGACTTATCTGACCCGCGACTGAGTCGCCAAAACAGGGTAACACTGTTTTTGAAATTTTTCAGTTTATATAAGAACAAAATACTTTCCAAAAACAACTAAAACACTAAAAAATCTTTTTGTGTTTGAATCAACAAAGATTAAGCATGTGACAACACATTTTATCAAGTAAAATCACACAAATGAATATGGCATTTATTGAACATAAACTTGTGTGTTGTGTGTGGATATCAACAATAAGATAGTCCTTAGTCTAATGTGAAACTTCAATAATCAATTCAACCAAGGCATACACAATTAGCACTAGATCATGTGACCCATCTCAATTATAGAAGTATGCATATATGACCTCCCACAAGCCTTGATTACATAACTTGGAGCTTTACATTTGGCTCCACTTTCAATCATAACATTTGATCTTTTTGATCCTTTTGTAACAATCACATCTCATTGTGAGAATAATGTTTGATATTTCACCTTGATGAGATAGCCTTTGGCTTTTTGAAAAATCATACACTTTATTTATTTATTTATTTATTTTGGTTACTTTTCCTTTTTCCTAGTCAAATACTAGTATGTACGATAGGCTTTTGCAGCTCAATATCTCTTTACATTTGGAGATTTACATTTGATGAGCTCTTTTTAGCAAAAACAAAAAAAATAAAGAGTGGGGAGATATATAGGCACAAGTCTATGCATGTCTCAAGATTAACATAACCATTCACTAATCATTCATGACAAGTTTGAAGATCTATTTACAACAGTCACATAGATTTCAAGATTTCTTCCACAGTGATAAGAGTGCAAAGGAACAAGCTACGCTCGTAAATGCACAAAGCCATTAGCACAAAAGTACAAGGCAAAACAAGTTTTGAGACAAAACTCAACAATGTCAATCAAACCTTTTGATTTTCTACTTTTTATGTGGTTTTTGGATTTTTGACACATAAGAGGGAAAAAGATTGAACGGAAGCAACAAAAGAAATGAACGAAAGTATGCAAAAACAGACAAACAAATTTCAACTCACACAATCAATAAGCAAACAACCAAACAAAGTTACAAAGCATAGGAAGTATTGATGCATGGACATGTTGTAATGCTTATGCATGAGTACCTTTTTTCACCCACACATCACTTGCGTTTGGAGTGATTTTCTTATAGGATTAGGTACGAGAGCTGGAGCTTTCAAACCTTCGTGTGAAGCTTTCCAAGCAATTGGTGAATGCACCAATCATCTTCATCACGTCCATCATTCTGGGATCACCATTTCGATCTCTTGATGGTTCACCATCCCAATTTCTCCTGTAATTTCTAGGTCCTTGTGACCTTGGAGTAGTTGCACTATTCATTGCTCTCAGCTTTTGACAATTTGGTCAAGTATGCCCTTGAAGTCCGCAGTGATGACACACATAGTTCGATCTAGGACCTCTTTGTGGTCGTGGACGAGACTTGGCTCGGGATTCAGACCTGCCCACAGATTGATTACGGGGGTTGTTCAACATTCGTTGGTTCTCCACATTCCTCTTCTCTTCTATCTTGGGCTTCTCAGCAGTAGGGCCAACTTCCACTGACTCTTTGGCCTTTATAAACTTCACTTCTTTGGTGATATTGCTCGATGAGCTATTCCCTCCGGTATATCCCAACCTGGATTTGTCTGAAAAATGTTTTTGAGATGAAATAACATCATCTAACTTTTTGGTGGAGCCCCTCTCTATCTTGGCATTTGCTTGCATAACCTCTTGCTCAAGAAATCTCACTTTTGTGTAGGCTTCTGACAGCTCACCATTCAGTATTTCTATCTCACATTTGGCCTCCTTATAGTGAATTAAGAGACTTTTATAGTCCTCCTCTACCTTCTTCATCTTTCTCACAGCTGCCTTGGCCACCCTTGTGTACTCACCCGACTTCTCCAAGAGTGAGTTATAATTCTCTTGAAGATTGGCTGTGATTTTATCTTCTTCTGCATCTGATTCTTCAACAACTCCCAATGATTCTTCATCACTATGTTCTCCAAGCTCTTGTACAAGCAAATTCAACTCATCTGAAGACTCAACATGGGCAATAGTCATAAAAGCAGAGTAATTCCCTTCTTCGTCACAACTTTCCTCAGAATCAAAGTTGGATGAATCCGAGTCACTCAGTGTTGTGGCATACACCTTGCCTTTCAATTTCAAATAATTCGGACATTCTTTCTTAAAGTGTCCATGCCCATTGCATTCAAAACAAGTGACACCTTGTGTAGATTGGGATTCTTTCCCATCTTTCTTTTTGAATTCCCTTCTCTCCCTTCTTGAACTTTGAAATTTCCCTTTATCACCAGATTTACCATTATTCTTGAATTTCAAGAATTTCTGGAAATTTTTCACAAGGTATGCAACATCTTTGTCAACCACATCCTCATTCGATGAGTCATGGACTTCCGACCTTTCATTAATGGTCTCAAGAGCAAGAGATTTGCTCTTCCGTTGAGTGGGCAGTGACATTTCATAAGTCTGAAGGGAACCAATCAGTTCTTGGACTTTGATGTCATCGAGGTCCTTACTCTTTTCAATCGCTGTCACTTTGGCACGAAAGCTTTCCGGTAATGACCGAAGGATCTTTCTTACTATTTTAGAATCCTCTGTTTTCTCCCCCAAATTGAACTTGCTGACAACCACCTCATTCAGCTTGCTATAGAAAGAGTCAAAGGACTCATCCTCACTCATTTTTAGCTCCTCAAACCGAGTGGTCAGCATCTGCAGCTTGGTGTCTTTCACTTTCTTCGTGCCTTTGTAGGTGGTCTCTAATATCTCTCATGCTTCTTTGGCAACGGTAATGTGAGAAATCCTGTGAAACTCATCTGGAGACACACCACAGAAAATCGCGTTAAGTGCTTTACTATTAGCATTAGATGCGGCGAGTGCTGCCTTATCCCATGTGGATTTGGCTTCCTCAGGCCTGGTCCAACCTATATTAACAACATCCCAAACAGATTCATCAATGGAACATAAAAATGCTCTCATGCGAACCTTCCAAAATGCATAATTACTACCATCAACATATGGAGATGCATTTAGGAATTAAGACCGGTCCATCTCAATATGGGGTCAAGGATCACACTATGGTAATGAAACCAATAAAAGTGTACCCGCTCTGATACCAATTGAAAGTTCAAATAGTGTATAAAACACCCTTGAACGTTTAGACCTCCAATAACAAAAATACCAATTCAAGTTTTATGACAAACAATAAGTGTGTGGAAAATGAACACAAACTATAAACAGAATTGATAAACAATCTAAGCCAATTAAAATCACATCCACAGCAGAAAATAAAAGGTAAAGATTAAGGGAAGAGATATGCAAACACAATAACAACACAACGATGTGTTATCGAAGAGGAAACCGAAACTCTCAGCGTAAAACCTCTCCGCCACCCTCCAAGTGGCAAGTAATCCACTAGAAAATGTAGTTGGGATATATGAACAGCAATAGACCCTCCAAGCCTAATCTACCTAGTGTTCCTAAGCCCTCCAAGCTTCTTGCTTCAACGAGGTTGCGCCGAACCTATTTCTTTTTTAACTTCCCGGATTCCACTACTTGACCATCGCATCAACCAATGTGAAATTGGTTCCTTCCTAATTGCTTCCCAAAACACCAAACAGCCCTCTCATAGTAATGGATATGGTGAGAAAAGGTTTTGGTAAAAAGCCTTTCAAGGATTTAACAATGGAGAGGAAGAGAGTAGAGGAATTTGAAGAGTCTCTTATGTAAAGATTGTGGATGAATCAATCTTGTTTTTCTCTAGGGTTTCTCTCTTAAAATTCTCTCTGGAAGCTCTCTTTCTTTCGTGGCTATAAGGGATATTTATACTAGGGTGAGAATGGAATGTGAAGAGTCAGGTTTTTCAAAGCAGGGTTGGCTCTCGGCTTGGCCTCGCAGCTTGACTGAGTTGCAGTTGTCCTATAGTGCTCCAGCTAGCATGACGCTTCAACTTCTGGCATGCCTAGCACATGTGCAGCTTTTGGCGGCTTGTAGCCGCGAGTCACCCGCGAGATCCAGTCGTGAGTCTATGTTTTTCTTACACACTCTTGAGCATTTCTTCACACTGTCTCACTCACTACCCTTACAAGAATCCCACCTAAATACAGGGTTACTAATTGCTGAAATACAAGCAAATTTGGCACGGAATAAAGCCAACAAGATGGTTGATTAAATTCAACCTTACAGTATCCTTATCATCACTTTAATAATTTTTAATAAAATAACCTCTCAACATTACAACAATTATTTTCCAATTTCTAATACTTTTTTAACATCTATTTTCATATGTTAAAATGTGGACATTCCCACATTAATTATGGGACATGGTAAAAAAATAATGGTTGTAATTGTAAACAAAGTGTAAAAGGATATTGTCCAAGTAATAAATGTTGACATATTTATTAGTGGCACTACAATTTTTAAGGTTTATGTAATGAAATTTATAGTATCCTCTCTCTCTCTCTCTCTCTCTCTCTCTCTCTCTCTCTCTCTCTCTCTCTATATATATATATATATATATATATATAATTGTGTCATGTACTCATGGCTATACTCATTAAATTGTACTTTGTAATTGATACAATTACTACAAGAAAAAACTCTATTGCAATGAAATTTTTTGTTGCAATAGACTTCAAATTGTTGCAATAAACCTTTATTGCAACGAAAAAATTTCATTGCCCACTTCATGCAACCTAAATAAACCCCTAAATCTATCAAAATGTTGATGATTTGAAACCCAAAATTACAAAATAAATTGCAATTAGTGAGTCAGTGTGTGCGCCATTGAATTGACAATAAGGTAACCTAAAATCAAAATCAATCAATGGAAGAGGAAGAAGAAAAGGAATTTGTGAAATGGAGAGAGGGAAATTGATTTGATTACCTTCTTCAAGTGAATGGTGTGAACGGCATCTCTATCTAAAGTGGAAGAGGAAGAAGATGGAGAAGAAGATGAAAGATCAAAGGTTATGGCCTTTGGTGGTGGTGGTGGTAGTGGTGGAGGAGAACCTGAGAATGAGCCTGACAGAGGAGGTGGTGGTTGCTAGATGAAAGAGGTGCCTCAATGGTTGCGATGTCGTTAGGCTCCACACTCTCAGTGCCTCAATTGCTTTGCTTTTGTTTTCTTGCTTTGGTTTCTTCTTCTTCTTCCATGGCAAACTCAGATTTCGATTTTGTGAAAAATGTTGGACTGAGAGAATATGAAAGAAGAATAGGAATTTTTGTAATATGGGTAATGAAAAATTGTGGGAAATAAAAAGGCGGGGGGATTAGGCTATTGCAACAAAGTTTTTGTAAGTTATTGCAACAAATAAAAATTTGTTGCAATATATTAGTATTTTTAAGTCTTTATTGCAACAAATAGTAATATAAGCATATATTTATGTTTATTGCTACTATAATCTCTTTTTGTTGCAAAATAGCTTTTATGCTTGTAGTGAATGGTAGTACGTGCAATTAGGTGATTCATTTAATTAGTTGCATTGCTATTGATCACTGCTTAAGCAAACATCGCTATTGGATAATAGTTCAAAAGGCTTAATCGATAGTTCACAAGTAAATCAATTAGGTAACCTTCAGGGGTGGCTCTATGTGTATCTTCAGAGTGGTCATAGGACCACCCTGACTTGCCAAAAAATGTATACACATATACACACTAAACTAAATTATTTTGACCATCCTAACAAAAATATTGATCACCCTAATTTGAGAATTATAAGAATTTTGATTCAATAAAAATAAGAATAATGCTACCTTCACAAAATTTTTACAATAATTTGATAACAAATCTTATGTATTAAGTGGAAATCGGTTATTAATTCTAATTTGGGTCCAATATTGACATCACTTTTTAAACCACTAATAACAAATTATTGTACAAGATTTGTTTTTAAAATGTTGTATATGTAGTATTACTCCAAAAATAATTATGGCCCCTCAAGAAAAATATTGTAATTATGAGTTATCCTTGATAGTGCCGGTAATTATACTCTTTTTGGCTTTCCAGTGGCAATAATTTTGCTTTTCGTGGTGACTTAGCTCACAGTTTTAGCAAACATCATCCGTTTTTCTTTCTATTCTCTATTATCATTTCACTTCTCTTATTTTATTACTCTTATCTCTGCATTCTCAATTCTCACATTATCTCTTATCAATCCTTTTTTTTTTCCTCTTTGTTTGATGTGGGATACAGAAGCATCAAGAAGCAAAACATGTCTACCTCTAGAAAACAACATGAGGGGTCCTTGAATCCACAAGGGTCCTTGAATCCACAAAGAGAAATGGTCTGGAATCTACCAAAAAATAGAAATAAAAAAGTCTAAATTTTATTGATTGAATAATTGTTAAAAAACGTGTATAGACTTAGGGGCCTATTTAAGGGTTTTGTAAAACTTGACTGAGAAGAAAATATATTCTAAAATAACTCCTAATTAATATCTAACCATAACAGGAACCAAATTTGACCTAAAAAACACTAAAAAGCACCTAAAAACAAGGAAATAATAACCCTAAACCTAAAATAACGAAAATTACAAATTAAATACCAAAATTAATAAATTTCAATAATTAAATAGGAAATTGTGTCCTACATCATTGTTGGTATAAAAAAAATGGTAACACTTCATGTATTTTTGGTTTTTTTTTTTTGGTGATTGATATATTCAATTTATTTCTTTATTAAATTTTTTATGATTTAAGTTTTTGTAGTGATCATTCTAAAAATAATTCTTGGAGCAGTCACTGGTAATCGTTCAAAAGTATAAAAACAAACAAGTAAGACTTTTTTTTGATAATCAAACAAGACTTAAAAAGAGTGAGTTTCGTTTCTTTTCTACATTTTTATGGTTGCACATAGATCACTACTAGAAACATTGTGTCAATGTACAGACCTTCATCTCAATGAACAATGGTAAAAGTATAAATAATTTAGCAAAAAGAAAATGGTAAAAGTATTAATCACTTTTATGTGTGAGAGAAGAATCTGTGTGGTGAGAAACATGCAGTCAAGTGATGTTATGTTATGACTCCTCATGTCAGATTTAAAAAATAAAAAATAAAGGCATCAAATATAATTTTGCTTCACACAATTTTAGGTTACTTTTATTAATCTTTTTACTTGATGTTGTTATATGTTCACAAAATTTCAAACAGATTTCAATAATTTAGGAGTAATTCTTAGGTACTCTCGAAGTATAGAGAATGGTACTCTCTCCTCTCACATTCATGGTGGAGTTTGCTCATTAAATTCATAGTGGGGTCCATCATGAATGTGAGAGGAAGGAGCACAATTTTTTCGTGCTCCGAGAGTATCTAAGAATTTTCCATAATTTTAGACCTCCCTACGCACCCATATCTCGTACATAGTCATATGAAAAGCATCGAATTTGATTGGAGCATAATTCCATTTAAGGTACTTCAGCACCTGATTCACAATGGAAAAAAAAGAAAAAAAAAAGATAAGCAATTTGTAATCATAGGTCTAAAACATTTTTTAGGAAAATATATCATTTCCCACGTTGTGATGAAGCATTTTCCAGATCAAACTTCCTCAAGAAATGAACACTTGAAACACACATTACTCTTTCCTTCTCTTCTCTTTATTATTTTTATTTCTATTTTTATTTAATTTTCTATTAAATATATATATATATATATATATATATCTAAAATAGAAATCCTACTTTAACTTAATTTAGGTGTATGTATGTGAAAATCCCTCCTATAAACTTGAACTTCAACCCTTGCCCCTCACTCCACAAGAACTTATACTTGTGAAATAACCATCATGCTACATACTTTAAATCAATTATGATAGTGTAATTGTGTTGTGAACTAAGATAATTGAAAGATAGTGTAGTTAATTTGAGATGACCAATCTCCTGAACTTGAGAGAGGAAATAGACATTTTTGGTTTTTTTTTTTTTTTTGCTTAATTCTCAATAATGCATTCAATGTACATAAATAGCCAAGGATGAGATAACCTCATCAACAAATCCTAAAACATAGGAACTAATCCTATCCTGAAATATAGGAATTAAATTAAATATAAAAAAAATTACAATACTAATCTATCTAGGAAGATTTATTCTATCACTAAACTAATTCAAATAATTTATCCAACACCTGGGTCATAACATTCCCTCCCACTTCAAAATGAATTTTGTCCTCAAGATTCCAAAACATGAAAATAGATGCTTGCCCACACCATATCCTTCTTCCCTAATTGGTGAAAAGTCGACCTCAAATCTTAAAGAGTTGAAGGATATGAATTCGAACCATGGGTACTTGCACCAATTCTTTCATCAATTTTGTGAACAGAAAAGCCTTGATTTTCACATCCTTGAACTTATCGGGAATGACAAATTCAATGTGTGAAATTAGACTAGGCTTATTCAAAATCACGAGAAGATCTCTTTGATTTATCTTTTCCACTTCACTAATCCTTTGATCTTCAAAGACGATTTTTTTTGGCAAGTGCTCCCTCCAACATATTACCTTCTTGAATTGTTGGTAGTTCTTTGATCACCAACACTTGAATTGTTGGTTTTTGAACGGATTGGACAAGGTTTTTGAATGATTTTTCCATAGGAGCCTCCACTGATACTTCATTGATTGATATTTGAAATCAATCTTGAAGGGCGCATATGAACTCCACCCAATCAGTGTATAATCCCGTTGCCTCTAAGGTTTAAAACCAATCATGTGCATATCCTTCCATGTAATAAGAGGCAATGGAAACCATATCATGTGATGGTGTGTTGTTAAAAGTGAAGAATTTGTAGACCTTAAAAAGCCATGAAAATGGGTCTCCACCTTTGAATTTTGGGATCTCCATTAATTTCCTTTGAGTCCAAACATGATGGCTTGATGAGGTTTTTATTTTTATTTTTTATTTTTTATGTAGCACATGGAAACTTATATGAATGACTTGATGGGTACTTTGTTAGTTGGGTTTTGGATTATGGTGGGCATGATGATTTTTTTTTTCTTTTTTTTTGGGGGGGGGGGGGGGGGGGGGGCAGGGGGGCTTATGGTATTTAGTGGATGGCTATAGGTTGATGTACGGCGGGTTTGAAAATAATCTTGTGTGCGTGTTGATATTGGTGTTTTGGCTGGATGTGGGTTTCTGTGTTGAGAAGGGTGAGTCTGGTTACTTTGTTGAGATGCGGTGATATTTCAAATGGATCGAAATGCTCTGATACCAAATGTTGTAAACTGAGATAATTGAAAGATAGTGTAGTCAATTCGAGTTGATTGATCTCCTGAACTTGAGAGAGGAAATAGACATTTTTTGGTTATTTTTCTGCGTAATTCTCATTAATGCATTCAATGTACATAAATAGCCAAGGATGAGATAGCCCCATCAACAAATCCTAAAACATAGGAACTAATCCAATCCTAAAACATGGGAATTAAATTAAATATAAACAAATAACAATACTAATCTATCTAGGAAGATTTATTCTATCACTAAACTAATTCAAATAATTTATCCAACACTTGGGTCATAACAAATTAATCTAGTAACCTTTTATTTTTAAGAGCAAATCAAATAAATTGGTAAACTTAAGTTACCAGGTTGTGTGAAAAGGAAAAATAAAAGATTATTTTAGCTAAAATGCATTCTAGAAATTAAATTAGTACTGGGAACAGTAATTTAAATATTTAATTGTTCTTTAGAGTACTAAGAAATAGATAATGTCATAATGCATGACCCAAAATTCATATTAATTATGTTTCATTTATAGACTTTCTTATGCCATAAACAAAATTTATTAACCAAGGAATGAACATTTCCACAGCAACAAATCATGCTGGAATAAAAAAATTTAAGAAAAAAGAGTAAAATGAAGCACATAGTTAAATATAAACCATATCAAATGAAGACATGGGAGCATAAATTTTTAATGGAAGAAGAAGTCAGAATATTATTTTACCATTAGTATCATTTAGTAAGTTGTAATGCAAGTTGATGAATTTTTCCCCTGTAATGTTCTTAACAGTGTGCAGTTCTCCCTCGGGGGCTATTACTAAAAATTTCGACCAATCAAGAATATTTTTGAATGGCAAATCAAGGTTGCTTAACGAGACAACTGCAAAGTGACACATAAACTACTTAGAAAGCAATTAGAAGATAATCATCTAGGAAATACTAAGTAAATCCAGTCTCAGCAACAAGATAAAGAAAGTAAAATAAAATGACCCTTAAAGAAGGAAAATCAAAATCATAATACATGTCTTAAATTCAATCTACGATCACTTCAGAAATATGAGAAATACCATAATGTGAATTTAAACCTGAAGCTTATGTATTGAGCTAACTTTCCTTAGTTAGATATAAGCTAGCAAGAGGGATGCATTCAGTAAAATGCACTCATTTGAACCCAATACTCTTTTTTGTGGAAAGGAAAGGATATATTTGTGGTTGTTCTTGAACTTTTGTGTGTGGAGGTGTGTCCAACACAAAGGTTGGTGCTATAGTTTGATCCTAAGACTTTTTCAGGCAGGGAACCGTTTTACGCCAAGCTCTACTCTAGGTTGCACAAATCAACCTTCAAGGGCAACACTTTCATGTCATTTTTTATAACTTAGGTGAGATTGTTCTCGAACTTAGATATTTTCTTTGCCAAAAATCTCTGCATTCTCAAAAAAAGTTTCCAACAGAAGGAAAAGATGTAGAACGACATGAATAAGATTAATGAAGAAATTTGCACAAAAGAAGAAATTAAGGCTAATTTATAGAAAACCTAGGGGAAGATGATATTACCAAGAACACATTCTTCAAGGATTGATTCTGCTATACAGGTAGCAAAGTATTCGGTTGTAGGGCATGAACAGAAGTTCCTAATAAGTTCTACACCATCCTCTGAATAATCTGACAAGTTAAGTCTTATTTTCCTGCAGCATACAATAATCTCAAAGAGGCAACAATGTTTCCATCAATACAATATGAAACAGTCTTTATGTTGTGTGTAAGATCATAAAGGTACAAAGATGAGTACCTCTGAAAAATGGAGAATTTTATCTTAAAAACCATGCATATTGAACCTCATAATATGAGCTCTATACCTAGTAACTAATATGGCCGCAAATTATTTGGTCAAAGATATATAGTCTAATAGCTTTGTCAGAGGACTAGATGGAAATCACCTGGTTTCTATCTCAGCCCGTGGTTGAGCTTCTTGAGCTAGGATGACAATATGCGTTTTTGAATTAAATTCTGAACTATCCCAAGATGTACACACAAATTGAATTGCATTCTCAAGTCATGCCAATCCTTTGGTCCAAATCAGACCATGATGGGAATTCACAAAAAAGTGAGCAGCACCTTGGTTCTGATTCCTATAAGGGTACTTTGAGATTAAGATCCGGGCATACTTCTCGACTCTCATCATATTTTCATTATAGCTTGCTCCCTAGACGCCACAAAGACATGTTAGATAGATACCAGAAAATTGCAAATTGGGAATTACATGAGTTAAAAGAGTCTCATACAACACTCGTTTATGATTATGAGTCACCCGAAATTCCGAAATCATCAAATTAAAGAACTAGAACAATGTCATTCAATCTATGAGATGCTAAACCTTCATATCACACGAGTTGTAAGCCTTGTGCGCACAACACAAATTGCTATGTTATCAGATTGTATTAGGAATAAGTTAAAAGAATATTTATTAAAAAAAGAAAGAACGTGTTGGTATTATTTGGAAGAATATAAATACATACATAAGCATACATACATGCACACAACTAAACCTCCATTGGATAAAAAAATTAATTCATTAATGTGAATTTTGATTAATCAAACAATTGTTGAGGTACAAATTTTCGGACCCTAATTTCATTAGCCCACTCACTAAAAAATACCCATACAAACTTATAACTATTTTGAGCTCACACAAATATTTCCTACATACTTACCCCATATTACCCAAATACTCTCCCTATTATTACCCAACTTGGGCTCCCACAAATATTTCTTACATATGCCCCATAAATTATCTTGGGCCCTCCCATAAATATTACCCATTATATCCCACGTATTATCCATATTTCACAAAAATACTTATTATACTATTACCATATTGGGCCACAAAATTATACCATCGCTATAAGAAGCCCAAAATCATTTACCTTGTGGGCAAGACCCAAAAAGCCCAACAAAAATCTCTTATAAAGCCCGTTGCTACACGGCACCTTTAAAGCCCGTTACGATACGGCACCTCTAAAAGCTCGTTGCTACATGGTACTCTAAAGCCCGTTGCTACACGGCACCTCTAAAGCCCGTTACGACACTACACTCTAAAAGCCCGTTATAATACGGCACCTCTAAAAGTCTGTTACGACACGGCACTCTAAAAGCCCGTTATGATACTGCATCTCTAAAAGCCCGTTACGACACAGCACTCTTACTAAAGTCTGTTACGATACGGCACCTCTAAAAGTCCGTTACGACACGGCACTCTTACTAAAGCCCATTACTACATGGCAACATTTTTATGAAATCTCAAAAAGCCCAAATCTATTTTAGCATATATTCATAAAAGCCCAAATCTATTTTAGCACCTATTTTACAAAACCCAATACTATTTTGGCAACTACTTATAAAGCTCAATATTACTTTGGCACCTATTTATAAAACCCAAATATAATTTTGGCAAAAACAATTACATTATGCTCAAAAGCCCAAAACTATTTTTTGGCAAAAAACATATTTTCATATACTAAAGTCCCTAACTCATGGGAAATGTAAATTACTCATCTCTCAAAAATATTTCTTTTACAAAATTTATGAGAACTATGCTTATTTTTTTCCATAATCAACTAACTACAATAGTCCATGTATATCACCCATGGCAAACTATTCATCTTGTAGGGATGGACAAGCCCAAAGAAGCTCAACTACAAGGCCCAGCTTAGCTAGCCTAACTCACATACAAATCTCAGCAGTTGAAGCTCACGTGAGCTGTCAAGTCAAAGTTCAGCACAACCTGACAGTTGGGACCCACTACCATTAGTTCCAATTTGTCAAATCAAATCAGAGGATAACACGTGTCTAGTAGGGGTTAAACCCTTCCTTGCCAAGTTCATTTGCATCATTTCTCATGTGACATAAAGCTAAGGTGACATGACATAAAGTTGGGAAGCTTCAGCTAGCTGTCTTCCCTTTCTTCTCCAACCCATTCGGTCAAAGACTAAGGGCAACCATGACTAGACCATGAAATCTTCTAGAGTGACTTGAAAACAGCTCATTATCTTGCCAAAAACTTACACTTTCTGGTTTATGGACCAAAGGGATCTCTAGCAGAGTTCCCAGCAAGGGCTCCAAAATTGACACTTGGCTTAGGGTGACACAATCTGCCCTAAGGAGCTCTGATTCTAGTAACAACAAAACCAAGATCATTAGCCTAATACATGCTCTAATCCCTTTTGCTAAGGACAATTAGCATTTAATACTAAGTTAGAACTCGAGCTGCCATTACCTAAAATAGAAAAGAATACTCTAAAGCTAAACTTACCAATCTTGACCTAATCCTTGAAACGATTCTCCAAGGATTTTCTAAAGATTGAAGAAGATTTAGCAAAGATTATTTACTAATTACCCCCTCAAACTCAACTATAAAAGGAACTCCACACTATTCCTTCAAGTAGGGACCAATAGAACAATATACGCCAAGAGATACACAAAACTTCTCTGTTTTCTCCCTTTATAATCTTCTTTAAGCTCTTAACGAGGTTCTAAACCTTTGAGTTCTTAGTTTCAAACTTTAAAACTAAGTTCTTAACCCCTAGCTCACAAATACTTCTCACACCTTTACTTGTATACTTTTATCTATCCCCAGCAGAAAGCCCTATCAGCTTTACTGAATACTCTCACTCACTACTCATACTACCTAAAAATGACCCTTACTACTCACTACATATACTATATCCACAATCATACCTTGGCATCATAATGATCTTGTTGTGCTAGCTGGAATCTCTCTCTCTCTATTCATCTCACACTAAGTTTCTTCATTATTTGTTACAATGGAACCCATGAACCAGTGGATGATGATTTTGAAGATGTAGATACTTTCCTTAATTTGTGAAACAGTTAAAATCTGGAAGTTTATTTTGCTTTACTTCACTTTACTGCTGGAATATTTTACTACTGGGCTATTTCTTATTGCAATATGCTTTTTATTGTGCTAACGTGTTTGTTGTAGGAAGTGATTTTGGGCCATCTCATAACCCTTGTCAGTCCCATCCTAGGCCCAAGGTATAAAAAAGGCAAACTCTTCAAAAACTTCATCAATAGTCCTTAGGTCGTGCTTCAAGCCCATTGTCGAGTTTCGGTTTAAGCCCCCAACCCAACACAAATCTCATTTGTCGGAAGGAAGACTTTTTCGCCCTCGACAACAGTCACTAATACTTTGTAACTATTTGGATTTTTTCTGATAGATGATGAAATAACACTTATATGTAAGCCTCGTGAACCACAAAAAAATTATTTTGAGGACAACCTCTTCATGGTTGTGCTTAGTACCTTATCAAAATTACTCTGTTATCATATTAAATCAAGAATCACTTAAAGAATGTTTGTCCAAAGCAAGAACAATGTGTTGGTATTTCTTTGCAAGGATATACATTCATGCATACATGCATACAACTAAACCTCCATAGGATTAAAAATTAATTCATTATATCTCGAATTGCATTAGATGGTTAGAGATGGGGCTAAACAAGTAGTGAGCTTGATTAAGATCATCGGTGAGGAGTTGACTCTTGTTGAGATTCTTGAAGAAGAAGTCCTCATTGGGGCCAACATTCAAGTATACAGATATCTTAAAGTCCCTCTCCATTAGCTCATACTCCTACAAGAATTTCCCCAATTTGAAAAAGACATCTGAGAGATCAAGTTCCAAGGCCTACAATTCACAAGTCATGGATTAATCACCATTGGTAGCAAATCATGGAGCAAGATTGTTATAATGTATGTACCTGTTAAGAGCTAAAAATGTTGAAATAGGAGTTTAGAGCTAGAAAAATGGCAAAGACTGCGATGATGAGACTGTAGGTCGATGTTAGGATATATGTGATTCAATGTTAGGAACATATGTCACTATTTTATGTAATTGGCTAATCCTTTGACAAAACGCTCTTTACTTGTAATTGGGTAAATCTATGATGTGCTTAATGCTTGAAGAAATAAGGTTTCAAGTTCAAGTGTTAAAACCATGCAAGTTTGTCCAAGAACCAAGTCAGAAAGTGCTTAGCATCTATTGAGACTTAGAGCTATCGGAATCTCGTGGCTCGACAGCTGCTCGACAGATAGGGTATCTGTCGAGATTTATGAAACTCAGATTTTCAAGTGTGTTTTTCCACAACCCTAGACATATATAAGGATTATTTTAAGAGCCATTAAATGTGACACAAGTTGTACAAGTGTTGAGAAAAATTTTGTTCAAGCAAATTGTGACCGAAGACAGAATTTGCCCTAGTTCATCTCTTGTGAAGAAGCTACTGTGTTTGTACATTGTAGGGTTTTGTGACCAAGGAGTTTCTTGATCTTCATCGTGTGATGAACTGAAAAACTTTGTAGCCAACAACCTTTTCTAGTTGGTGATTGAAGTAGCATACTGGGATCTGTGCAATTGGTTAGTCACATACTAGGAGCCGTGCATTGAAAATGAGAGATTGTCACTACAAATTAAGTCCAATTGGGTATTGGGATAAGAATTCAACTGTAGGTTAGTAGAAGGTACTGAGATTCCTTTACTTGTAACCACTTGTTGTGATAATAGTGAATTCTCGAGAGTGGTGTGAATTCTCGAGAGTGGTGACCTTAAAATCACCCGGTAGAGTTTTTGCTATATAGGTTTTCCCCATTCGTAAACAAATCACCATGTCAATTTATTTTCTGTTGCATACTTTAGATAATTGGTGATTTGTTTGTGTTACCACGTGCTTTGCATGTTAATTTGATTAATTAATAAACTTGGTTAATTAATCAATTAATTCATCACAAGGGGTCAATACATTTTTGGCCTATCAATCCAAAACATTTTTTTTTCTCTATTACTTTCTCGCTTGGATGGAGCTTCTTGGGGGAGTTTGGAGTTCAATCTCTTGGGAATTGAGGAAGGTAGTTGGGTTGGATTGTGGGAACAGGAAATGTTGGTTTTATATGGACTTTGTATGATCAGTTTGGTTGGTTTTATATATAATGCAATCTCGATCGTCAACATCACAACATCTAGCCGCGTCCCACCATATTTAGCTAGCTAGCTCTAGAGTCAGACCCCAATTTTTTATTTTTATTTTCTTGTTTTTGGTTTATAGACCATCATTTTTAATTCTCGAAATTGAAGGAATTTCGAGGGAAAAGGGGGAGGTTGCACCTATATTAAAAAAAAAATATATATATATATATATATATATAATACTTTAATGTCAAATAATAATTAGAATTTAAATTAGTTTATAATTATTGTCTAATTTTGTATATATATAACTATCTATTTTATGAGTAATTATTCAAGAGCAATGCTTCATCCCCTCAATAACTGTGGATCTTACTAATTATTTAAGGACGACTTCCACAGTGACTCTTTTCACTAGTCATCATCACTGTGAAAGGAATTTAAGAAATTGGTCCATTTGTGACTTCAAGGAATGGCTTTCGAATCTAGGTTTCTAGGGTTTGTGGTGAATCTAGAGGGATTTTGGGTATTTCAAAGGTTGTTACAATGGCGAGGGAAAAAAACTAGACTTTGTTAGAGAATTTATTATTTTCCTTTTGTTTTAAATTTTGTTTTACTAGTCTTGTAGATAGGATGTTTGGTTGATGTAATTCTAAGAAGTTGTTGATTTCTGTCCTTTAAATTTGGTTTCTTTTTCCTTTAGATAGTGATTAACAATGTAATTTTGAGTGATTTTAAACACTTTTTACTTTTTTTTTTTTTTTTATAATGTACATGTGCTTTTTTTTTTTTCCTTGTTATAATGTGTTTTTTTCTCTAAGACAAACAGTGATGATAGAGGGGTATTTTTGTCTTTTAACTTTAAGTGTAGAGTCCAGTTCACTTGTGGTGCAAGTGCTTGCATTTTCCGTCAAACTTAATAGCAAAACAAGCGACAGGGGATTAAGTGTTACAAAGTTTTCAATTTGAGGGGTTGATCATGTATTTTAATAGTTCAAGGAACAAAAGTGTAAAATGAGTATAATTTAGAATGCAAAAGTGTATGACTTCTCACTCTTCCTCTCATAAATATGTGCATGTGCTATTTTCAGTATCTATTATTTTTTGTTATTTCTTTTAGTGTCTAGTCTAAAATACTATTGCAAATTAATTACAATAAGTTTAAATAAAGAAAATAATAAATTTCAAACTCCTAGGCCAGATTTAAATTCTTTCATTTTCAGAACTTTTTATCCTAGAATAACTTTTCATAATTACATGTATTTTTTTCTTAAAAAAAAAACAAAAAACAAAAACAAAAAAAACCTACACATGTTTTAGACATTTACATAGATGATAAATATGAAGAAATGCATAACAATTTTTTTAGATAAAATATTATTTTACCAAAAGTTTGTTGTTCATTCTTAAACTTAAAAAAAATGTTCGTCTTTTGTCCAAAAAGTTTGTTTTACAAGTTTAAACCATTGAAAATGTTTCACATTTTGTTCTTAAAGTTTACAAAATAATTTATTTTATTCTTATTTTTGTCTCAAAACTATTGAAAAACATCATTACAAAATTTAGAGAAAAAAAAATTAAGAATGAAAAAAAAAAAAAAATTGTAGGGATCAGGATAATATTTTACCCTAAATTAAATAAAAAAAAAGAAAAAGAAATAAACGGGTACCGGCCTTTTAACCGATCCAAAACCCGCCCAACCGAGTATCTGCCATCAATCACTCACTCATTCACTCACTCAGCTGCAAAAATGCAGTTGTAACCAAACAGCTCAGCCAGCAATGGCGTCTCGCTCTCGCTCCATTTTCCTGCCTCTCATTCGGTAAAGCATACTCTACTACTACTGTTATTTCTCTTTTTTGTATAAATACTGTAATTCTCATAAACCCTAAAATATCGCAGAAATGGCGGATTCAACATCGTCCCCGAAAATTCTCAGTCACTCTCGCTCTTCAACAGAACCAGCTACCTCTCTAGGTTTCTCTGCTCGATTACTCTGAAAGGTGATTCATTGACGAGTTCTCAAGTAAACGACGACGACGATGACCTGAGGAGTAGAATCTTCAGGCTCAGACTAGCCAAGCGGAGCGTCACCAATGTTATCCAAAGATGGCTCAGCGAAGGCAATCAGATTTCCATCTCCGACCTCCGCCACATCTCCAAGGATCTCAGGAAGTCCCATCGTTACAAACACGCTCTCGAGGTTCGCTTTTTCTCTCTCTCTCTCTCTGAAATGATTTTCTTTGAGCTGTTTGGTTTCCGAGAAAGTAATGATGGAAAATTTTAATGGATTTTATAAGTGATTGTGAAATTAAAAGGAAATTAAAGGTTTGCTAGTATGATTTATTGGAATTCTGGTGATTTTTGAAAGGCATTTGTATTTAGTGTTTGCCATTGCTTTGTACAAATTTTGCTTCATTGGGTTTCTAGGTAGATATATATAGTTTAGTTGGATGTGTTTAAATCAAAATCTTAAACATTCATTGGTGCCTTAAATTATTCCTCATGATAATTGGTGCCTTCTAATTGTCCAATTAATGGATTTGATTATCAATTAATATATAAAATCAATATAATTGAGATTTAATGTACAAGTAAAGCATGGCATAATATTGATATTTAAGTTGCCTTGTTTGTGTTTTTTTTATTTGTAGTGTTGGTGTTTCTATGTAATTCATCTTCTTAATTCAGAACATATGCATGAGTAAAGGTTTGAACACATTCAAAGAGGCTCGCTTTTGACGAAGGAAATATGAAGAGCCAATACACTATTATTATTATCAAGCCATATCTCAAAAATTCTTCCACATGCATTGACATTGGTAACTTGAAAATTCATTGACAAAGATAACTAGCTATGTTGCAGAGATTTACAAAGCTAAATGAAAAAATTCTAATGATAAAAACTTTGAAGAGACCCAAAAAGTTTAGAAAACAAACGGGTATGCTTCAACAAATGGAAAACGTACTGGTGATGAGGATGCAATGGTAGTGGCAGCTTTGATTCATAGGCCATGAACCTTCAGCTTGGGCTCTCTCTCTCAAGTCATCAGAATGAAGGGCTTGGCAGAAAGTTCATAAGGGGCATGGTTGTCATCATGTCAAACTAGCATGAGACATTTTGTCAATTCATAGTATTTTTTTGTTTTTTTTTTTTTTTTTTTTTTTGAGGAACTGAAAACGACCCTTCCCAAATACCTTTTAAATCTGTTCTATTCCCAAAATGCTGATTTCAGCTTTTTGAAGGTGCTAAAAGCTCAATTCAAAATTTTCCAACAACTTCCTTTTGCATGAAAAAATATTTTTGGCCTTGGAAAGCTCTTTTTGCCCTCTCGAAACACTACCAAATGAGGCCATAAAAAATAGTGTGGAGATGGGTAGAGATTTATTATAGAAAAATGCAAAAAGTCACAGTTTGAACTGCAGCATAGCTAAGAAGCTTATCCTGAAATGAGAGTTCAAGATTTGGGTTGTGGGTTTCCTAATCCTTTATATTCTCTAAACAGGTCACATTGTTTATAGAAGCTTCAAAACTTATTCTTTTATTTATTTTCTTTTGGTTCCAACTTATAAAAAAAAAAATCTTTTGGTTCCCACTCTCTCTCGTTGATTTATCCCAAACCAAATGGCAAAGTTTCTCTCCTCACTGAAAACCTAATGCTCCATCTGCAGTTGAAGTGATCAACAAAATGTTAATGGGCATGCTCTAAGGGTTTCTTATGTGACAGTTGGAGGCATGAACAAGACCAACAATCTAATTGCTTATCTTATGGGATATCTTGGGCACATTAAAGAATATATGTTGATGAAATTTGTGAAGATTCTTTTCTTTTCCCCTTAGTGTCATCGTGTTTTCCCTTGTTTGTAGTTCAGATAAACCATGAGTGAAATTATCTTGATTACTTGATAACCTAGACGTTTATGCTAGAGTTATGTGATATTTTAATATTATAATAGATTATGATGGAGCACTTGATTATCTTGCATAATTTAATTCCTTTCTTATCCAATGTAACGTGATTAGCGGGCAATCAAATGATAGAATTTTCTGGGAAGAATTCCAGAACATCTGTTAAGCAAATGTTTTAGCTTCCTTTGAGGTACCTGCTGAATACATAATTGTTGATGTAATGGTAAATCCTGTTGTATGACTGATTTTAGCTTGCAGATATCAGAATGGATGGTTGGCCATGAAGAATATGAATTATCAGGCTCCGATTATGCAGTCCGCATTGACTTGATGACAAAAGTTTTTGGCCTAGATAGTGCAGAACGCTACTTTGAAGGCCTACCTCCTTCTGCAAAAACTAGTGAAACATACACTGCTCTCCTCCACTCTTATGCTGGGGCAAAATTGACTGAGAAGGCCGAGGAACTTTATGAAAGGATAAAGAAATCAAACCTTTCCTTCAATGCCCTTACATACAATGAGATGATGACATTATACATGTCAGTTGGGCATGTTGAGAAGGTTTCATTGGTTGTTGAAGAACTTAAACGACAGAAGGTTGCGCCAGATATCTTCACTTACAATCTATGGATAAGTTCATATGCTGCAACTCTAAACATCGATGAAGTTAGAAGGATTATGGAGGAAATGAGCCGAGATTCAGGTTCTAATGAAGATTGGATGAGATACATTAACCTTACCAATATATATATTACTACAGGTCATCTTGTGAATACAGAGTCTAACACTCTAGTTGAAGCTGAGAAAGGTATTACACAAAGGGAATGGATAACATATGATTTCCTTATTATTTTGTATGCTGGTTTAGGAAACAAAGATAAAATTGATCAGATATGGAAATCCTTGAGAATGACCAAACAGAAAATGACCAGCAGAAACTATATTTGCATTCTTTCTTCATATCTGATTCTTGGGCATTTGAAAGAAGTAGGAGAAGTTATTGATCAGTGGAAGCAATCAACTACTACAGATTTTGATGTCTCTTCGTGTAGTAGGCTTTTGGATGCATTTACAAATGTCGGTTTGACTGAAATAGCCAACAATTTTTATCTGCTGCTGTTTCAGAAAAACTCTGACCCAACTAGTGGATCGAAATAGGAGCTAGAGTTTGGTTTTCTCTGCAAACAATACTTAAGGGAGCAATTTATTGCGTTTGGATGTCTCTTTTGATAAGTCGTTCGGACATCACAGAAAGGAAATAATACTTGTAAGTTTGCTGCATCCATATGTTCAGCATTCTGGTATTGCTGCTGTTTCGCTGTGTCCATACCATTAAAATGTAAACATGAGGGCTTCTTAAGTATCAGATTTGTGTTTTTTTTTAATCTTCCTAATCTTTCTTGGATCTAAGATGTTTTCTTGGCTGGCTAACGTAATCATTACTGCTAGTGTTAAAAATTGGTGCAAATCTTGTAGTTTTGCAATTTTGAAGCCAGTTTGAACTCAGGGCTGAGGATGGGGTTCAAAAATAAACTTTGATAAAGTCCTTGATGTACCGAATCTAGAATGGTTAATGCTTGACAATTAGGCTTGTTATGCTGCACATTCTGAAACAATTCTATGATGATTAAGAATTGCAAGCTCATTTGAGTTTAAAAATATTTATCAAATAAATGTGTAACCTTTCTAGATTCTTGTCACGATTGGAGACCTGTAAGAGAAGGTTTCATACCTCATTTACATTATAATTCTTATTATATTAAATACTACTATTAGCCAATTTCATAGTGCGCTCTGGTTTAGATGGTGAAATTTATGAAAAATGATGGTTGAGATTGTGGAAGTTGCTGCATGTACTTTAATTCTTGATAAATGTATTCATATATTTCATGTTTTTGCCAGAGAAATTTGGCCTTTATTTGATCAATGACTAAAATTAAGGTGAATTATAGAGGTTCTGTTTAATGTAAAGTGCAGTATGAAAATTTTCTATGCTTTTTACCTGCTTCTATCTGAAACTGATTAGCTTCTTTCCCTTTAGGCTTCCGGGTGTGCATTAGTTTCGGGTGTGTGCCCCCACACTTTTTTTTCTTTGAACCTAGAACTTGTGTTCTATTTTGTTCTTCTGGTTGTTGGCATTTTGTTACTTTGTAGTTTTCGTTCCATGGGTTACTTGGTTGCTTGGCATACTTCTTGGAGCACAAACCACAGAGTCCTTAACATAAAATCTGTTCTGCTCGACCCAAGAGGTGTATTAATGAGACATCTTGTGTGTTGGTATGTCGTAGTTCTAGCTCTTTTTTTTTTTTCTTTTTTTTTCAATTAACTCTAAGCTTCGACATACTTGTCTGGTGCCCAACTCAGGATCAAAGCTAACTGTTCGGTGGCTGGTGAGTACGATCACTAATGGTGTCATTGCTCAACTCCCAAATGCCAGAAGAAAAGGGATTTCCCTTGTTGGACTTAGGGCAGTGGTCCTATATGCTCATTAGCACATTTGGTAGTTCCTCCGGCCATAATACTTTGAAGTTCCCCGGTCAAGTCTTAGTTCATCTTCAACAATGTCATGTTGGTCTTCTTGTTTGTTTCCTTGTGGCTGATCAGTAGATATGATTCTTAATTTCAAGCTATGAACCAAATGCCTAGAACTTATTGTCGTCGAATTGCTTCTCCCATTCTTGGAATTGACACTAGTGGGATTCCAAACCATACGATGGACTTTCCATACAAAATCCTTTGATTGTGTGTGGGTTGTGCTAGGTGGGTTATACAAATTCCTTGGACTGAGCATGAGTTGGGCTAGGCGGGTTATGTGAAATTTTCAACCAATCTGTCATTGTATCATTGGTGGGTTGGAAAAAATTCCAAACTACCACCAATCCACTAACTTTAAAAAATGGCGAGTTAATTGAAAATTTGGGCTGTTTCGACTTGGCAGATTGGACATGTTAGGCGGGTTAAATTTAGTGTCCATTTGACATTAAATTATAAGTCAGCTTTTTTGCTTTTAGTTTTTATGTACAACTATTTAAAAGTTCACTTAAAAAAAAAAAAACTTTTTCCTCACATTTTCAAAATATAAGTAGATTTTAACACACTTTCAGTAAAAAAATTTTAGCAAAAAACTAAATAAATTATTTCCAAACGAACACTTTGTTATGTATTATATACTAAACATTAAAGAAAATCATAGAAAGTAGCTCACTTTATAATGATCAAAGCACACATCTAAAGTTATGAGTACTTTTTATATTTTACTAAAAAAGAAGTTATGGGTACCATATCTTTGTCATTATGTATGCAGATAAATATGTTAAGAAGGTATTATTCATTTTTCATACTATTTGAATTTGTTAATTTGCCTTATTTTGGTATTTTGAGACAGTTTTGTTGAGTTTGGAATATTATGCCCAATTGTGTAAATTGGAATAATTTATTGAATAATGGATTAAATAGTTGAATGAAAATCCTCCTTTTCTAGTAGGACTGTATGAGATTTTTCTGTTTCATAACTTTGAACATCACATCAATTTTTCTCTTCAATTCTTTTAATTGCTTGTCCTATTGTGATGACATCTTTGATTCCTCCACTCGTTTCTATGTAGTTGTGTCCTACCTTGCCCCCTTAGGTATGTTCAATTCTCAATCCTCCAACTCATTAAACTTTATCATAACACTCATGGAGATGACTTAGTAGTTTGACTCCCTCAAAATTCTTTTCCTTGTGGGTTTGAGGATGAGAGTTTGAATATTTGCATGCCTTATTTTATTTGAAAATTTTCTTTTGAAAACTCTAATATAACTTCGTAATATGAAAATTTTAATAATAAAAGATGTTATAGCTTTTCTTTTTCTAACATTTTGTGTTCTTGATATTAATAAACTCATGTATAGCTATGAAATTACTAGTATCTTAAATTTCAATCTAGGACTTTCCTCCCCCCCCCCCCCCCCAAAAAAAAAAAAAAAAAACTTTAAATTAACCTCTACTTTGGTCCACAAAAAGGGCAAAAAAAAAAAAAAAAAAAAGAAAGAAAGAAAGGTTAGAGAATTTTGTCTTAATCTTAATAAGTGGAATGTTGGCTCCCTACTTTGTGGGTAAAGACACTAGTGTTTTAGGAGTCACATCACATCGGTAGTTAATGGGGACGCGCGAGAACAACCAAGTTATTTATACCAACGGTTGTCGTTTTCACGTGAAACTTTGCTCTTTCTTAAACACACACAGTACTCACACAAGTATGAAGCTTTCCCTTTCCAATACAATTCTATAGCCTCCAATCACAGTCACAGGAGCTCCATCAAAATTCCATTTTCTTCTTCTTCTCTGTGGAAGGTAAATAAGCGTACCCAACTCAAGCTTTCATTTATTTCATTTTCAGGGTTTCCCAGTTTGTATCTTTCACTTTCCTTTTATAGATTCTAACCTTAGTTTTTTAGATGTCCCTTTTTTTTTCTTGACTCTGTTTACTCAGAAAAGGAAGGAAAATAAGAAAACAAGACTTGGGATTCTATATATATATATATATATATATATATATATATATATTTATATAGTTGATAAACTGACCTTAAGAAGGCTAAAAGGCTATTCATATTTTAACTGACACATAGCTACTTCTGCTTCTCATTTGTGAGTGATTTTGTTTGATTTTAAACTCTGTTTTTGGATCCAAGAAAAATAGTGGAAATTTTATGTTTTTAGATGGTTTTGTTTTTTTGAAGATTGAGGAATTGTCCTTAACAACATCAAATATGGTTTTCTAATACACAGCTGATCAGTTCATCCTAGAAAAAAAAAAAAAAAAAAATTCAGCGGTGTATAGAGTTCAGATTTTCCCTTTTTAGGTCCTAATAAGTGAAATACTAGTACATGTAAAGTAGGGTTTTAATAATCTAAATCTCTAATCTTTTAGCAACTAAATGAGGCATTTTATTTAATGTTTTACTGCCTTAAAGGTTTTCATGTCTTCAAATTGCCTTTTTAAATAAAAGCAGATCGAATTTGTGAACCATCTGTTCAGATGGGGCGGAAGAAGAAGAACAAGCGGTTCCTGGTGTTCAAAGGTTCAAACTTTGTTCTTATTTGTGTTTGTGTACTATTTATATAATGTCAATTTGGAATTTATAGTGTTTTCATATGGTCTCAAAGAAGTCAGCCTTGACAATTTCCCATTCCTTTGCCTCCCTTTGCTAATAGGGATTAATTTATTATGTTTTGATTGCTATACATTTCCTGGAATTGCAGAAGTCGATAAGAAAGCAATCAATGATTTGGTTCAAGGTTTACAAGGGGGGTTTTGTTTATGATGCAGTAAGTGAGATATATTTTTCTGTTGATAATGGAAATCACAATATTGTATTATTTTCTACCTTGAATTGCATCATGGAGGCACATGGCAAGAAAAGGAAGGGACTGGATATTTTAGTGTTAAGTCACAATTCTCTGAAATCATTATCAACCATTTGGTCTCATTCGTCATTGGAAAATAGCTCAAGGCACAAAAAGAAGTGTAAGGAAGATGAAGTTAAAGCAGTTGGTTCCTGTAAGAGTGTATTTAAAGGAATTGTAACTGCCCCACCTTGTGGGAGCACCTGTCCGAACTCATCTGGGAGAGGTCTTAAGAGAAAAATTGGGTGTATCGATGCTGCAACTCAAATGGGTAGGAAGAAGAAGATTGAGCAAGATTATGATTTGGTTGTGACAATTGGGCAAGGGAGGTTTGGGTCAGTAATGTTGTGTCGGAGTAGAGTGAGTGGAGAAGAGTTTGCATGCAAGATATTGCGCAAGGGGGGAGAACTTGCATATCAAGAGGTGGAGATAATGCAGCATCTCTCTGGTTATCCTGGTGTTGTAACGATAAAGGCAGTGTATGAAGATATGGAATCATTTTATCTTGTGATGGAATTCTGTTCGGGTGGATGGCTGCTTGACCATATGGCTAGGGAAGGGGAGTATTCAGAGCATCGAGCTGCTAATGTACTCAAGGAACTCATTTTGGTTATCAAGTATTGCCATGAAATGGGTGTTGTCCACCGTGACATAAAGCCTGAAAACATCCTTCTTACAAGTTCAGGGCAGATGAAGCTTGCAGACTTTGGCTTAGCCATGAGGGTGTCTAATGGTAAAACTGATTCTATCAACAATTCTGATTTTCAATGCAATTCGGCATCATTTAGCTTATTTTTACCATTGATTGAAGAAGCGGACATACATGCTGTAGCTTTAAGAGAAATCTCATTGTTCTTGAGAATAGTTAATGTGCAGTTGTCACTCAGCATCATTCTTGTCATTTTATTTTGTCAAGCGCTCATGTTTTACTCCCTATAATCATTTTTAACATTTGATCACTATATACACCTAACATGTTTTTGTATTTAAAATTTCCATTTGCTATTTTCTGTCTGACATTGTTTTAGAAACATGGTCTTTGCTTTGTTTTGCTTCATTTGGAGTCTTGCGCCTGCCTGATAAACATAAATCATATATTTAATTTTCACAATGTTGATTTAAATGGTTCATTAAAGAATAATAATCAATTATCAAGATAAAAAATTGTTGGAAGTCTTTTTAGGTTGAGTACTTGAGTCATTGAGAGTTTCCTGGTCATCAATATGTTAGCTAGTTTAATCTAGGGCTTACAAGCCTTTGTAGTTGGATGGCATCTCACCCACATCAGAAAGTTGAAACCTGGCATTCCTTTATAACGGGTGAGGGAGATTTTAGATTTTGTTGTCCAATTTGCCATTTGATCACAAGCCTAGATTTTTTTCCATCCTAATGAAGGGGTTTGATTTGGATATATGCGGTTCAACAGGCCAGTTTGGACTGGTGCCTAGATCATTTTGGTAGAAGTTAATATACCTTGGGTGTGTAACTGTGGATGCTATGGAATGCAGAACAGAACGGGCATGCAGAAGCCATGTACTTTGAGACATATTATTGTTGGAAAGGCTTATACAGCTTATGTGGAATGCTTGGTTAAGATGTCATGTGCATACTTCTAATATCAAACAGGATTTCTTGCCATTCATTATATGATAAATGTATTTAGAAGATATTATATTCCTTAAAGCATGTTTTTATTCTCATTTTCTTTAATATTAACACACAAGGATGAGATTTAAGACGAAAAAAAAATTAAGATTATCACATTTTTGTTAGTCTGAATTGAAACTATACATTGGTTGTGGCGATCCGCTAAGTCACTAGTTTTTTTCGGTGACACAATGAATGGTTTGCTTCATAATAGTGAAACATGGTTAATAGATTTTATTCTGTTTATCACGTTTTCCTGTTACTGCCTGTTTATTTATTCTGGTAAGAAGTGTCTCCAACAATTGGATGAGCACTGGTTTATAACATCTACATCTTCATAGGCTATGCACCTTGTTTCTTTTAACTTTCCAATTTTTTTTCCTTTTGTATGTTCGCTCATCATTATTATGTTGTTCTCTATGATCGTGGTGTTTTTTCTGCCATTTAATTTGTTGAACACTGAATATAGCTACTTATCATTCCGCCTATCTTTATTCATCATCTAGTTTTATTGTAAATTGCATTCAACTACTAGTAGATTTGCCTAAAATGCAGGTCAGAGCCTGGCAGGTGTGGTTGGAAGTCCTGCTTATGTTGCCCCTGAAGTTTTGGTTGGTCAGTATTCAGAAAAGGTTGATATCTGGAGTGCTGGTGTCCTCCTCCATGCTCTTTTGGTTGGAGTGCTTCCATTTCAGGGTGATTCTGTGGAGGCAATATTTGAGGCTATAAAAAAGGTGAAACTTGACTTCAAGAGTGGAGTATGGGAATCAGTCTCTCAACCTGCCCGGAATCTGATTGCCCATATGCTTACCAGGGATGTTTCAGCAAGGCTAACTGCTGACGAAATACTAAGTAAGCTACAAATATTCTCTGAATTAGTATTTGCTTGTAGTGTTTTTTTTTTTTTTGGGAAACTTTGAAGTACTAAAATGTACTAGAAAAAAAAATATCAATTTTCAGTTGTCGTATCAGGAAGTTAAATAATCTTACTTGCCTTCTGTATGAGGCTTTTTGAGGAAGCCACTAGCCAGTCTTACCATCCCTTGTCTTGGGGATTTCTGTTTTCTTATTAAAGCGTCTATATTAATGTTGTGAACCTATAGCATTTTCTTTAGTTTGAAAGGAGGTATGCTCTCTTTTGGGATTTCGCTGAAGCAGTAAAGAGCTGGCATGGGGTTTGGTTAGGGGTTAAGGTTCATATCTTGCCAATAAAAAAGGCTAATGGAGTAAACACTTCATTATCTTTTGACACAGTTTCTATTTATATTCTCATTATTATATTTCATCTAGAACAAATGTAATATATTCCTGGTCCTCTATGTGTTTATGATAAAGTTGTGCTCTTCTCCAGGACATCCATGGATCTCGTTGTATACAGAACAAACACCGCAGACTTTAACATTGATGACAAAAACTAGAAACCGTGTAAAACTGTATTCTCGAAAACTGACTACCATAACTGGGGTGGAGTCACAGATGAATAAGCTAATGGCCAGTAGCTTTCTCTGTGATTACTCTAGCCTAAATTTATCATCTGATAGACTAACTGGGAGGTCAGAAGAGCAGGACTGTGGATTGGTTGATGCTCTTGCAGTGGCAATTTCACATGTGAGGATATCTGAACCAAAGAGAAGTACGCTTTGCAGCCCCAACAGTCCAATCCAACAACAATATTCATCTAACATGAAGGTTAATAACCTCTGTACAGCGTTTTGAGTTGTCAGTGTAACCTGCTGATAAAGCCACCAATGTGACCCGTAGTGTGGTTGGCTTACATTTACTAGAGAATGACTGGGCAGAAAGAAGTCTAATAACTCGCTGACCTTGTAGATAAAACAAAGTGACGAGTCAGCATTATTCATATGCACTAGAAAGTCTGGGGAAGTATAAGATTATCTAGTACTTCTGTGGTTTCTATATGTGATTTATTTAGTTTTTCCTTACATATCAGATACTCTGTAATTCTGGTTTGTAGATCTCTTATGTAAATAAATTGTGTTATTTTGCTTTGCCTTAGTCATGAATTTGCAGTTTGAGGCAATTATTTGACGAAATGAAGGCAATTCTTCTTCTTCTTCTTCTTCTTCCTCTCTCTCTCTCTCTCTCACATTATTTTTAATATACTTTCTATCAATACTTAAAGTGTAACAAGAAGCAAGCTGAGATAATTGGTTGGTTTCATGAGTTGTGTGATGGGCGGTATTTCGTATGGGCGAAGTGACAACATCTTCCTCTAACATAAATGTGGTTTTCATGTGCAAGACCCACATGTGAGGTCTACCTTTATGTGAGAAGAAAGCTGGTGGTATAATTTCATGGATGGTTGTAGGCACATGAGTGGATCTCTCTCTCACTAAATGTTCAGAAGTTTGGATAGGAATGGAGAATAGAGTCAGTGGTGAAGCTTGAGACCAATTGAGTGATTTTATTTAAGAATGCCCACAAGATAACATTAACAAGAAAGATCGGTAAATTTACAGCACAATTGGTCTTATTGGTCAAAAAATGAATAGTCAAGGTGAATGTGTAATTTAAAGTTAAAAATATGTCACTATCATTTTTATTCTTACCATGATTTCTGATGGGTATTGATGAAGTCACTTCTTTCTTGGTCATTTTAAGTTGCAAAATGTCCAGCCGAGTTGGAAATGCCAATTCACCGTTTTTCCCCTGCGTTTCCTAAAACTGCCACTATAGCAAGGTTTGCTAAAAACCCTACAATGGTTAGATTACGACAATAGCTTAAGCACTTCTTGAGCATCTTTACCTGGATGCTAACTTCTATAATCATAACTAGTCATTTTCGATATCTTGTAGTTATTGAATTATTTAATAAATTTTAAGGATATTTTATTTATTTTTTGGGGATCTTTGCCCCTTTTTTTTCATCATATCATTTTGGTCCTTTCGAAGGCTTGAAGAGATATTTTAGTCATTTTGGAGATCTTATGGATATATTGATATTTTGGAGATTTTACTATTAATATCTCAAGGTTATTTTTGCATTTTGTAGACCTCATAAATATTTTGTGAAAACTTCACAAGTAATACGAGTAACCAATCAATTGCGGTGATCTTATATTCCATTCCATTCCAATGTTCAAACACTAATGGAAGTTAGTTTACAAATAGCCTAAAAATGAGTTATGAAAAAATTGGCAAGTAAACTTACGGGTATATGGTGGATTATAGAAGCTGGCTGTCCAAGGTCTAGGGATAGCGACTGTTAAAAAATAAAAAAATAAAAAAAATCATCCAACACGTAACACAAGTTAGTTTACAAATCACCTTAAGGATGAGTTATGAACAAATTAGCAAAGTAAACCACATTTGGGTGATATTAGATTCAAGAAAAAAAAAAATAGTAATAATAATTGTAAGGACACAATTTGGATCCCAAGCCCAAAGGATGTTTGAACTTAAGCCGAAAGAGTCCAATACAATGAATTTATAGAGAGTGAGTTAGAAAACTAGGCTTTAATGAGTTAGACAACAAGTAAAGTGGATACAGATGACAAGAAAATGAAGAGAGACTGATTTAATTTAAAGAAAATTGTCATCGGCGAAGTCTGAGGAGATCAGTTCTTATGTATTGATTCTCAAGTTTGATTACAAGTTCTACTCTTGATTGCTACAATACTTTTCTTTCAATTTCTCGATCCCCCCTCTCACTGCTTTCTTTTTATTTTATACTATCCATTTGCCTTCATATCTGCCTTCCACGTGTAGATTATAATGTTGGTATTGATCCCTGTCACATCAGCACCTTCCTAAAGTCTCTGGAGAGTAGTTGTAAGGTTGAAAACTATTGTTCATGTATCACTTCCTCATTAATGCAGCCAAAGAGTTAGCTACAAAGCATTTAATGCAGTGGTAGCAGCTTTCTCTTGAGATATTTCATAGCCTCCCTCTATCCTGTTCCTTCTAGATACTTATCCTCATCAGTGGAATCGTCCGAAATGTTGCTCTTGGTGTCAAAACGCACCTTTTGACCTTGGCTTTGCTCAGTCGAGGAAGTATTCCTCCTCAGACCGTCTTCTTGGATGATCATGATTAGATTTCACATCTTTACTCAGCAACACGGATTTTTAGGAAGGTGTTTATCTATCCTTGGACTACTTAATGTCATCGGATTGGGCCCCCAGCCCAATACATACATAGATATGTACTCTTGGGCCTATCACCCCTACAATAGCCCCTCGAGATTCATCTTTTTGGCTCCTCGAGAAGAAAGAAGGATTTCGATGTCACTATAGTTACTCCGTGCTCATTGTATATCACCTCTGACTACGAAGATGCCTTTTTAACTGCCCAAGACACGCTCCTAACGCTTTGGCATTTGAGACGCACCTTCATTAAATTTTTATGGCTCCCTGTCCCCCACGTTCTACGGCGTGATGCAGATCCAACAGTTGAGGATTTTGCTAGAACCCGAGCAAGAGTTTTCCCATTTGTAACTATCTTTTTGATATAAATACTACCCACATCAATCATTCTTCTCACTTTAGCGCTCATACACTAAACCTGCAAACTTATTCAATCTACTCGTGCTCTCACAAATTTCAAGAGCCTATCCAAGGAGACCTTTCCTCTCTACGTAAGTCTTTATAAACCATTCCATTTATTTTTCCATCTACTTTTTTTTTTCTCCGTGTCTATTCCTCCTTGGCCCCTTAGTTTCTCTCCTACTGTCTTAGCACCTCCAATCCTTCTCTGAATATGGGTAGATTCGCTTATCAAGTAGACTCCAGGGAGGGTATAGAGAACTTTAAAGCTCAATATAGGATTTCCCCAAAAGTGTCAATTAGGTATTGTAAGGAAGGGGAATGGCACGAGAAAAGGCAAGAGGAAGAGGTAGTAATCTTGATGATTGCCTTTATAGAGGGCGGGATGAGAATCCCAATGGACACCCTCACTAGGGACTACCTTAGGGCTCGCAGATTAGCTCTCACCCAATGTGCCCTGAATATGTTTAGGATTTTGGGGAGTATAGACGCCCTTAATGAGAAGATGGGCTTAGGGCTTACCCACCATGATGTTAACTGGGTTTACAACCTCCACCACCTAAAAGGGCAGGGATAATACCTAAAGTTTAGGTACCCTGAGGTTAGGCTTATCCAATACCTCCCTGATTCCAACAAAGGTCTAAACAAGGACTTCTTGATCGTTTCAGGGGAGTGGCATGATGGCCTCCCTTGCCCGACTAGAAATGGTAAACCAGGTGGTTTGATTATTTCAAAGTCATCTCCTTCTCCTTCCCCTTTTCTTTTATTTGTATTTTGTATATGAGTTTTCATTTTGACTCACTTTGTCTTTTACTAACGATGTTTTTCTGTTTTTTCCAATGGTTTTGCAAATAAGAACGCTGTTGTACCTAACTTTAGCCTTGTTAATCAACCAAGCCTAGACAAAATATTGAAGGTCGAGGTGTTCGTCCACAGTGACGATCAGCTCAGAGCAGCACATCTAATCCTCAGCTACACCCCTATCTCCAAAAGCTACCAGGCACCGAAGTGCATCATTAAAGGAAAGGACCCCCGCCTTCATCAAATTAGTGTCGCTGCTTCGGGCTTTCTCACCATCGGTCTTATCCTAGAAGGCATTCTCACCACCGATCCTATCCCCGAGGGCATACCAATGGTCGCATTGCCCTTCTAACACGCTGCCAAGGAGGAGGCAACCTCGTCCTAACCTTTAGCTAAAGGAGAGGAAGGGATCGTTGAAGTCTCTAACTCTAAAGATGAAGTCTTCAACCAACCTTCGCCCCCTAAAATCCCATTTGGTGACCTTGGCCACCCCCTTCCTGCGCAAACAAGCTAGGCCTAAAGAGACTCCCCCCTACCAGAAGACATGGGGATACAGCGTAAGCCAAGGTCGACCCTCCAAGAGCTACTGGAGTCCCAACTAGGGGAAAAAGTGCCTGGGAAGGCTACCTAGAACAAGCTTCCTACCTCCACCCACCCAGCCCATCCAATATGATCCCGTAGACCACAAAAGGAAGAGGAAGCAGAAGGGTAAAGAGGTGGTGGAAGGAGGAAAAACTCACCCCTCCTAAGAGGCTGAGCCCCCACGAGGGGCCAAACAAGCCAAAGTGGGGCAAACAGGAGATGACAGGAGGAGTGATTCTCAAGTCGAACCCCCATCCTAGATCCCTACTCCAATGCTGGATAAAGCTCCTCTGCCAGCCAATGCCTCTATCAGGGACTTCTAGTAAGGGAAGGTCAGCTACGTGGTCGACGCAGTGGAGTAGGCTCTACTGCTCCCTAAGGACATGGCTGATTTGTGGTCCATGAAGAGGCATGAGGTCATCCTCAGTTTGAAGAGGTACCTCGCTATGGTAAGTCCTTCACTTAGCCTTTTTTTTTCTTTTTCTTTTTTTAAATGCTACAACTTTCCTCCCTTTTCTTCCTTTTACTATTTCCCTCTTCTTCTTCTTCTTATTCTTTTTTTTTTTTTTTAATTTTTTTTAATCTATGTTTCTTTCCTCAGCAAGCTGTTCAAGTCTTATTTTGAGTAGGGGAGATAACAAATTTTTGCCACTGGCAGATGAAAGAAGAAAAAGGAAGGTGCAACGCTGCCATGGAGGCCTTCAATGTGGCTGAAAAAAGAATAAACGAGATGAAGTATAAAATGACCAAGGTAGAAAGGGACAAAAAGAGTGTTGATGCCGCCTTGGACAATGCTGAGAGGCAAGCTGAAGGACAACGGGTACTCCTTCGCCATGCCGAGGATCAGCTGGCCGCCTCCAAAGGACAGATCATCGCCCTTAAGAAGAAACTAAAGGAGGTCAAGAAGGCAAGGGACCAAGCAAAGAAGGCTAGGGATTAAGCCGAGCAGGAGGGTTATGATGTAGGAGTGGCAGAGACTAAGGAAGCCCTTAGGACTGAGGTCTCAGAGGTATGTAGGAACTACTGCCTCCAAGTATGGAATGAGGCTCTCAACTAAGCTGAGGTTGAGGCTTCTTCAGTACTTAGGAAGGCAAAGAGTGTATACTACCCTTCTATCATCCAAGCATCTAGCTCAGCCAGTTCTAAGACTGATGCCTCCCCCGAGGTGGCAAAAGTGGGTAAGGCCAATCCAGCCAAGGCCCTAGCCTCCTTTAACAACCCTTCAGAGGTGGCTCAGTAGCAAGGGGTTGCTGAAAAGGAAACTGATGCTAACAAGGGAGTGACCTCTAATGCCACCCAGCCCCTTACTGCTCCTCAAGATCCACCTAAAGAGAAAGAGGTGCCCTCTACGACGAAGATAGTTCTAGCAACTCTCCCATTGCCTGCCAAGGGTGATCTCAAGAGCAAAGATTCAGGATCTTTAGAGGCAGCACTCTCCCAATCTACTAAGGGTCCACTAAAAGAGAAAATTGTAATAAAAAAGAAGTAGTTTAGAGTAGCCCTTTTTTTTTGTTTTTAACTGCTGTTTTTGTCTTTAAAGCTTGTAATTATGTTACCCTTTTGTATTCAATCTGCCTTTTTCAAAGGCATTAATTAATGAAAGTTATGAACTTTTTCTTTATTCTTGTGATGTTTGTATTGATCTTAACATAGTTTATGTCTTATCTAACACTTAACTAACTTGGAAATAAGATATAACTCCATTCATGTATATAAATGGTAAAACACCCATTCATGTCAAACACTATCTAACTCTCCTCCCATTACTAAGTTAAAAGAGCTGGATACAATAATCAGCTCTTAAATAGATCATGGATGTACTTTCAAATGCTTTAAGTGATGCTCCCAAGCATGCAATTGATCATGTCACTTCAATGAAAATCTATATCATTCAGCATGGTTGTTCCTATCAGACACTTAAGTAGGAAGTATTAACTTACTCAAGACAAGTGGTCCGAGGAGCCAGATATAATGCAAGTTCTATTTGATACTTAGAAAAATGATTAAAAGATATCAATTTACCCAAGGTATGTGGTCCGAGGATTCAGACATGACCAAGGTTCTGTTTGATACTTAGGAAAATAATTAAAAGATATCAATTTACCCAAGGTATGCGGTCCGAGGTTCCAGGCATAACTAAGGTTCTATTTAATACTTAGGAAAATTATAGGAAGTATTAATTTACCTAAAGCATGCGGTCCGAGGAACCAGACATAGCTAAGGTTTTATTTAACACTTAAAAAAATATTATGAAATATTAATTTACCTAAAGTAGATGGTCTGAGAAACGAGACATAACTGAAGTTCTGTTTAACACTTAGAAAAATGATTAAAAGATATCAATTTACCCAAGGTATGTGTTTTGAGGATCCAGGAATGACCAAGGTTCTGTTTGATACTTAGGGAAATGATAGGAAGTATTAATTTACCTAAAGCATGTGGGCTGAGGAACCAAACATAGTTAAGGTTCTGTTTAATATTTAGATAGATGTCAGGAAGTATTAATTTACACAAAGCATGTGATCCAAGAAGCCAGGCATAGCTAAGGTTCTATTTAACACTTATAAAAATGATTAAAAGATATCAATTTAGCCAAGATATGTGGTCCGAAGTTCCAAGCATGACCAAGGTTCTGTTTGATACTTAGGAAAATGATAGGAAGTATTAATTTACCCAAAGCATGTGGTCCGAGGAACCAAGCATAGTTAAGGTTCTGTTTAACACTTAAAGAAAATATCATGAAGTATTAATTTACCCAAAGTAGATGGTCCGAGGAACCAGACATAACTGAGATTCTGTTTAACACTTTAAAATATATTTAAAAGATATCAATTTATCCAAGGTATGTGGTCCAAGGATCTAGGCGTGACTAAGGTTCTGTTTGATATTTAGGGAAATGATAAGAAGTATTAATTTACCTAAAGCATATAGTCTGAGGAACCAGGCATAGCTAAGATTTTGTTTAACACTTAGAAAAATATCATGAAGTATTAATTTACTCAAAGTAGATGGTCTGAGGAACCAGACATAACTGAGGTTCTGTTTAACACTTAGAAAAATGACTAAAAGATATCAATTTACCCAAGATATATGGTTCGAGGTTCCAAGCATGACCAAGGTTCTGTTTGATACTTAGGAAAATGATAAGAAATATTAATTTACCCAAAGCATGTGGTTCAAGGAACCAGGCATAGCTAAGGTTCTGTTTAACACTTAGAAAAATATCATGAAGTATTAATTTACCTAAAGTAGATGGTCCGAAGAACCAGACATAATTGAGGTTCTATTTAACACTTAGAAAAATGATTAAAAGATATCAATTTACCCAAGATATGTGGTCCGAGGAATTAGGCATGACCAAGGTTTTGTTTGATATTTAAGAAAATTATAAGAAGTACTAATTTACCCAAAGCATGTGGTCCAAGAAACCAAGCATAGCTAAGGTTCTGTTTAACACTTAGATAGATGTCAGAAAGTATTAATTTACCCAAAACTCGTGATCCGAGGAGCCATGCATAGCTAAAGTTCTGTTTAACACTTACAAAAATAGTTTAAAGTATCGATTTACCCAAGGTATATAGTCCGAGGAGTTAGGCATAACTAAGGTTTGGTTTGATACTTAGGAAAATAATTGGAATCATGACGCATAATGTAACAACCCAAAATATGGTAAAGAAAACTTTCATTAACAATAATACCTTCTCAAGTTGTTTACATTCTAGGGACGTGGTAAAACATTCTCATCTAGATCTCCAAGATTATATACACCTATTTCAGCCAATGATGTGATGTGATATGACCCTTCCTAATTAGGCCCTAGCTTTTCCTATGTACGGTTCTTGGTAGTACCCAAAACTTTTCTTAATACCAAGTCTTCAAGTGCTAGTGGCCTTGACCTTACATTTGAGTCATACCCCTGCTTGAGCTTGTATTGATAGTATGCCAACTAAATCATAGCATTTTCTCTTCGCTTTTCAATTAAATTCAAACTCTTCTCCAATAGCCCATCATTGCTGCTCGGAGTAAAAGAGCTTGTTTTAAGCATTGAAAATCCCATCTCCAGTGGAATCACAGCCTCAGCTCCATAAGTCATTAAAAAAGGTGTTTCCCTAGTGGACCTGCGAGGTATAATCCGATATGTCTAAAGAACGTGTGGCAATTCTTCCACCCATTTTTCCTTTGCATTGTCTAGCGTCTTTTTGAGCCCACTCATTATGATCTTATTAACAACCTCAGCCTGTCCATTCCCCTATGGATATGCCGGGGTGAAATATCTATTTGTTATGCCCAAGTCACAACAATACCTCCTGAAAGCTTTGTTATCAAACTAAAGACCATTGTCCAAGATGAGTGTGTGAGGGGTTCCAAATCGAGTGATAATATTTTTCCAAATAAATCTCTTGGGAAGGGCCCTATCAACGTGTACTCTCCAGGGCAAAGTCTCTTGCAGGGAGACCATACTAACTAATTTTCCATCCATGTTCTGTTTCTCAACTTTTTCTTCAAATGGGGTTTTAGCAAATTCGGCTACCAGATTAGCGAGGACTTGACCCTTGATAGAGGTGCGAGGCATGTACTTGATATTAAAAGCCCTTAGGATCATACCTTACTTGGCAATCTTTCCTGTGTAATCAGCACTCTAAAGTATAGATCTAAGTGGAAGCTAGGTTAGGATAACAACTGTGTGTGATTGGAAGTAATGGGAAAGCTTATGTGTAGCATGCACCATTGCCAAAATAGCCTTCTCCAGTGGTAGGTAATAAACCTCGGCCTCATGCAGTGATTTGCTCACATAGTAAACTGGCCTCTATACTCCATCATTAACCTGTACCAGCATCAAGCTCACCGCATGGGAAGCCACTACAATATAAGCAAACAAAATCTCATCCACCTTAGGCCTGAACATAATGGGAGGTCAAGATACGTATTCCTTCAATTGCTGGAAGGCTAGGATACACTCTTCGGTCCATTCAAATCCCTTCCACTTGTTCAGCAACTGGAAGAAAGGTCTACACTTGTTTGTTGACCAAGAAATAAATAGGTTTAGAGTAGCAGTCCTCCCTGTCAACTTCTAGACCTCTTTGGGATTCCGATGTGGTTGTAATTTGATCAGGGTTGACTTCAATTCCGCAGTGTGTAACCATGTACCCCAAGAACTTCCCTGATCCGACACCAAAAGAGCACTTAGAAGGATTAAGTTGCAACTTGTATCTCCTCGGGATTTCAAAGATATTCCCGAAATCATCAATATGCTCTGATTCCAACTTGCTCTTAACCACCATGTTATCTATATAAATCTTAATGTTTTTTCCTAGCTATGGCTCAAACATCCTGGTCATTATCCTCTGGTAAGTAGACCCTGAACTCTTTAGATCAAAAGACATCACCTTGTAGTAGTAATTCCTAGTAGGGGTGACAAAAACTATCTTTTCTTAATCGTCCAAGGCTAAAGGGATCTGATGGTACCCTTAAAAGATGTTCAGGAAGCTCATCCGAGGATGGCCCATAGTGGCATCCACCAATTGGTCTATTCAAGACATGGGAAAAGGGTCTTTGGGGCAAGATTTATTCAGATTTATGAAGTCCACGCATACTCGCCACTTCCCATTCTTCTTCTTCACTACCACTGAATTGGCCAACCACTTAGGGTAGAAAAATTCCTTAACAGCCCCAGCCTGCTTAAGCTTGTTCACCTCCTCCTTGACAGCATCAGAATGTTCTTTAGATGAGTGCTAAGGTGGTTGCTTCCTAAGGAGGACAGTTGGGTTGACATTCATATGGTGGCAAATGAAGTCTGAATCCACCCCAGGAGCTTCATAAGCATTCCCTGCGAACACAACAATATTCCTCATTAGAAACGCTAACAGTTTTTCCTTCTCTCGATGAGACAACTAAGCTCTGACCTGAAAAAACTTATTCGGGTCACCATCTATAACAATCTCCTCCAACCTCTCACACTTTGCCTCTTTTGACACCGCATTTGTATATAGGACTAGAATCTTTGATTGCTATGAGCCCCCTTCAGTAGAGGCTAAGGACTCAGCCTCAAGCTGATTCATGATTACTGCCACCAGGCACTATCTAGCCATGGATTGACTCCCCACAAGCTTCTCAATCTCGTCCCCTGACAGATGTTTCACTTTCAAATGCAGAGTTGAAGAAAAGGCCTTTAGAGCATGAAGCCAAGGTCTAGCTACAATGGCCGTGTAGGGAGAATAAACGTCCACCACAATGAAGTCCAACTCCACTACCTTTGAACCTGCTTGCATGGGCAATCTAATTTGACTCCTTGGGATGACAACTTTCCCATCAAAGTTTACCAAAGGTGAATCATAGGATGTCGAATCTTCGGGCTTTAAATTCAACCCTTTGTACAAGTCAGGGTACATAATCTCTGCACTACTGCCCTGGTCTACTAACACCCTCTTCACATCATACCCTTCTATTCTGAGGGTGACCACTAAATCATCATCATGTGGCTGAATGGTTCCAATCTTGTCTTCATATGAAAAACTCAATGCCGGTCAGATCTCCACTCTAGCCCTCTTCGGCTTAGAATTAGGGTCCGTTTGGATACAGCTGAAAACTGAAAACTGAAAACTGAAAACTGAAAAATACTGTAGCAAAATAATTTTTAAATGTGTAAATAGTATCGTGGGTCCCATTTTTAATGAAAAAGTTGTTAAAAAGTGAAATTTGTGGGTCCGTGAACAGTACACAGGACCCACATGTGGCTGAAAATCAGTTGAAAAGTAGCTTTTCGGCTAAAGAAAAAAAAAAAAAAAAAAAAAAAAAAAAAAAAAGGAATGCAGAAACGCAAACGCGTCTGGGAAGCGCAAAACGCGCTTCCCAAACGCACTCTTAGAGTCCTCAATGGGTAGTTGAGTTACAGACATCACCCTAGAAGGATGAGATCCAATTCTTCCAGGAGCAACAAAAATGACATTAATGGTGCTCAAATGGGGCCTTAAAGGAGCATTCCCCTGAGCCCCTGACCTTGCTTGGTCTCCCTACCCATTGGGTCGATACAAAAACTATTGTAACCTCCCATCTCTGACCAATTGCTCTAGATGATTCCACAAAGTTTTACAGTCCTCAGTGGTATGCCCTCACTCCTAGTGGTATTGGCAATGAAGACTTTGGTTGCACCTCAATAGGCCTCCTTCCATCTTGTTTGGTCATTTGAAGTATGACTCATTTTTGATCTTCTCCAAGACTTGATGTACTTACTCTTAGAATACCGTGTTAACCACTTGAGGAGCCGTAGACCCAAATTGCCTAGCAAAATCCCTTCGGGGCCTGCTCTTATTGTATCTGTTCGACCTGAAATCCCTTCTGTCCTGAGGGATAACCTTAGCCTTTCCCTTCCCTTGCTGCTAGTCTTCCTCGACCCACTTGTATTCATCAATGCAATCCATAAGCCGACGTACACTCTTTACCGACTTCTTGGTCAAGGACTTTCTCAAATCGTGCTCGGTAGGCAAGCCGACCTTAAAAGTCCTTATAACTTCATCATTAAAGTCCCCATCGATCTCATTGAACATCTCCTAGTATCTGTTCGAGTACGTTTTCAGGATCTCCCTCTCTTGCATGGATATAGATAACAAGGAATCTAAGGGCTGAGGAGTCCTACTGCAAGTGATAAAATGAGATCCAAAAGCCCGGGTGAGCTCCTTAAAGGAATCAATGGAACTTGCATCTAAGCCATCAAATCACCTCATCGCCACAGGCCCCAAGCCTGATGGGAATACCTTACACATCAAGGCCCATTCTTGGAATGCACAGCCATTCTCTGATTAAAGTGGATTACATGCTCTACAAGGTCTGTTCGGCCATTATACATGGTGAACGTGGGTTGAGTGAACTGCTGAGAAAGTCTTTCTCCTTCAATTCTGCGTGTGAAAGGTGATTTGGAAATTTGGTTGAATGCTTTGCTCATTGCATCATTTCCCAAGCCTTTGGAAGATGAATTCTTGTTTCTGTGCTCATGATGGTAGTCCTCATCAAACGAGAAAGACTCATTAGGAGGGTTCTTGATTTGGGTCTACAACTACCATCCTTTTCATCATCAAAAGATAAGTCAAAGTTGGAGGGAGTTCACCTTCTCCGTTTATGGTGCAACTTCCTCTTTAAATGATTAATCTCCAACAACATGTTCTTAGCATTTTCCTCATGGGAGAGGTGGCTCCCACCCCGAGACTGGCTCCTACTAGTATGGGTAGTATGCACTCCCTTCCCGGTCCCTTCTTTGTTCAAGATTACAAAAGTGATCTTGACACTGAGACCCCATAGATTTTACTTGATTCAGACTTGAACCTACCATAGTTGGACGTTGGACTCATTACAATACCAGAATTTCCCACAGATAGCGCCAATTGTAAGGACACAATTTGGATCCCAAGCCCAAAGGATGTCTGAACTTAGGTCCAAAGAGCCCAATACAATGAATTTGTAGAGAGCGAGTTGGGAAAATGGGCATTAACGAGTCAAACAACAAGTAAAGTGGATACAGATGACAAGAAAATAAAGATAGATTGATTTAATCTAAAGAAAATTGTCATCGGCGAAGTCTGAAGAGATCAGTTCTTATGTATTGATTCTCAAGTTTGATTACAAGTTCCACTCTTGATTGCTACAATATTTTTTTCTCAATTTCTCGATCCCCCCTCTCATTGCCTTCTTCCTATTTTATACTATCCCTTTGCCTTCATATCTGCCTTCCACGTGTAGATTATAGTGTTGGTGTTAATCCCTGTCACATCAACACCTTCTTAAAGTCTCTAGAGAGTAACTGTAAGGTTGAAAACTACTATTCAGGTATCACTCCCTCATTAATGCAGCCAGAAAGTTAGCTACAGAGCATTTAATGCGGTGTTAGCAACTTTCTCTTGAGATATTTCATGGCCTCCCTCTATCCTGTTCCTTTTGGATACTTATCCTCATCAGTGGAATCGCCCGGAACGTTGCTCTTGGTGACAAACTACACATTCTGACCTCGGCTTTGCTCAACCGAGGAAGTATTCCTCCTCGAACCACCTTCTTGGATGATCATAATCAGACTTCACCTCTTTAGGAAGGTGTTTATCCATCCTCGAACTACTTAATATCCTCGGATTGGGCCCCCGGCCCAATACATACATATAGATATGTACTCCTAGGCCTATCACCCCTACATCACTAATCTTATCCCTCTACTTTTTTTTTTCATCTTGCCAAATTTAAAAGTTAAAATCATGTTTAAAACCTTTTTTTTTTTTTTTTTAAATCCACGTTATTTCAAAAACCTTCACATTTAAAACTATAATCAGCACAGTTTTTTCCCTCTTCATTACACCTATATCTACAATCCTTCATCTTGTGCCTATGATCTTGATGCTAGGTGGGTTTTTCTATATTTTTCATTTTGATTGATAATGGTTTCTTACTTGATTAGATGTTTCTTTTCAGTCCAAATTTTCATTCATATTTACTTTTTGAAAGTGCTTAAGTATTTGATTTTTTTTTTTTAAAGAAATTTAAAAAGGAGCAAATTTGACCCTTTTTTTTTTTGGTTATGTGCTTAGCTATTCTGATTTTGGAATTGTATACAATGGGATTAGTATACATTCACATTCGTTGGATTAAGGTATGGTTTTTTTATTTTTTATTTTTTTTTTATATATTCTATCATTTAATTTTGAATATTGTTTATCAAAAATTTTGTTTTTTAATATTGTTTGTCTCCTTCCTTTACCTTTTTATTTTTTATTTTTTTCATAGTTTCAAGTTCTAGAACACAAATTTATTTCATATTGGATCTATCATTTGAAGTAGGAAAAAAAATCCCAAGTAAAATTTGATTCAAACACTTGATGGATAAAGGTAGGGTCATATTCCCCCCCCCCCCCCCCCCCCCCCCTTTTTACTTTTCATTTTTTATCCTATCATTTCGTTTTTGATCAATTGCTCACCTCATTGCTTCACCATTTTTTTTCTTCGTAACTTCATAATCACTTTTGTTCTTTCACTTTTTATTTTTTATTTTTTGAATTTATGCTATTCTTGGTTCTTGAGAATCATGAAAAATATATGGAAAAATTTAAATAGTTTCAGGAGTAATTATTATTTTAATCAATAACCGATCAGTGGTTACTGACCCACTTTTGATTTCTTTACAAATTGAAATGATTGAATAAGAAGAGCCGTAGCGGTTGTGAACTTCGATTTTTAGAAGAAGCCAACAAGGTCATTAGAGTTCTAACAATATCAAGAGGAGCAAAGGTTGTTATATGAACTTATGTATCAAGGTGTTTTAATAGAGTCAGGTTCAAGTTAGAATAGATGTAAATTGTTGTGATCCAAACTATAACTATAATAGATGTAAATTGTAGCACATGCCCATAGGCCTTTTTTTTAATGTCAAAATTTTCATTCACCCCAATTTGATATTTATGTATATATTTGATGACATTTATGCTTTGTTACTCCTCAATTTGTGGTGCAACCTAGCACAAAAAAAGGGCAAATAGACCAACCACACAAAATAATGTCTTCTTCTTCTTTTTTGATAATTTGATAGTTACAACGGGGGAGGGAATTTGAAGGCAAGATGTTTCATTTAGAAACACCAATTGAGCTAAGAAAATGCATCAACCAAAAATTATGATGAAGAAAATTTTGTCATATATATATATATATATATATATATATATATATATATAAAGAGCCTCTTAGCTCATGCAAATGCAACAAGTGTGCAAAGAGGCTAGTTTGTTAGAAGAATTTTTATGTGTATCTAATGACTCTTTTTCCTAAATTTTTGTACAGTTATATCTATTTTTTATATATATATATATATATAAGCGATAAGGTTTGCAGCTTCATTTAAAAAATAAAAAATAAAAAAGCAATCTAAAATATCAGTTATCTGATTTTTATTTTTATTTATAAAAAATATCATTTTTTTTCCTTCTAAAAAGTAAAAGGGTAGAAATAAACTCTTTTTTTCCCCTAAAAATTGAAAAATCAAGTCAAGCATGAACTGTCAGAAACAATTTAACTATACCGTTCTTCTCAAAAAAATTTAACTACACATTTAAAAAAAAAATGATAACTTTACAATTTGACGAGGAAAATTATTTTTTCATATAATAAGGATTCTAATATTACACAATTACAATTAAGAGATGGTGACTACCTTTTTCTCCAAAAGAAAAAAAAAAAAAAAAAAAAAAAAAAAAAGAGAGATGATGATTAACAATTTAATGACTACCAAAATTTAATGAACCGTAAGAATCAATTTAATGACGACCAAGATTTAAGGTTTATTGTTACATACCTTCCTTTCCAACCGTGTTGATTATCACTATCACAAAATGGCTCTAGCAAAAAATCTGCATGAATTCAATGTTTTCTTTTCAAAACAAAAAACAAATTCAGTGTGTGTATATATATATATATATATATATATATATATATATTTTTTTTTTTTTTTTTCTATAAAGAGGATGAGATGAACTTTACCTTTTTCACATTTCCTTTGATGTTACATTCGTGGATCCTTTGGCAGAAAATTAAAGGAGAAAAAAATATACACAAACTTAAACTTGTGGAATCATTCAAATCAAATTACAGACTATTACAGTTTATAGCAAGAAATTACAAATAAATAACTAAAATTCTGATATTTCAAACTATATTCGTTTACAAATTTTGTTTATTGGCATTCGTGAAATCCACCCCTTTACATAAAAATTCAGAAATGGATTGAACATATGCGTTTGTAAATCTCTTTCGTAGTAAAATCAAAACGAAAAATAAAAAATATCAAGATTTCAATTTTCAAGGCAAGTCTTCTTTTCTTTTTCAGTCTCTACTTCGCCGCCTCTAATGCAATCGTGATGATCCTCCGGAGATGATCAGGCTCTGATAGCAACCGAAGCGCAAGGATTCTCAAAAAGTAAAACGAGTTTGGTTAGAAAAAGGAAATATATTATTTTATATTTCCTCTCTTTTTTTCTTTTTGCTATATTTTTTCTCATGAAATAAACAGATAACAAACATAAACATGCACCTAAAACAAACCGAGCTCTGGTTTTCTTCTATTTTTCCACATTTCTCATTAGCCAAACAGGAAACGAAGGAAAGATAGTTTTAAGCGAGTGAAAGAGAGTACTGTGTCGAAGTGAGAGAATGAATCCATCAATAGCAAAGTAATAATCTCAGGACTAGCTTCTAAACACGCACGTGTTCAAAGACTCTTCTATTTTTTAGGTAAAATTTAATAATTTGTATTGATTATAATTTGGGATTACTATATTTTTCAATTACAAAATACCTAAGGGTATGATAAAAAAAAATATTTTGTCCAGAAACGCATAACACTCACCACACTCTTAGATATTTTTTTTTATCACACCCCTAAGTATTTTGTGATTGGAAAATGTAGTAATCTCAAATTATAATTGATGCAAATTATTAAATTTTACCCAATAAATAGAAGAGCCTCTGAGCACGCACTCTCAGAGACTAGTTTGGGATTACTATAGTAATATATATATTGCTATTGTTTGAATCTCTATGAGTATTTGCTTCAATTTTTATTTACTTACAAATTTCTTGGCCTCATATGTACGTACTAAATTGCTAATTTTTCACCATTGGAAATTCTTTGAATGATGAGCCTCTAAAATTTATGACATTAGAAGAGATGAATGAATTAAAAAATTATTATACTATATTAATGCATTAAGTACTTTACCTGAGTCTTCATTGAAGTACACACTTGTTGGATAATTTTGTCCATGTTTTTTAAAAAAAATTGGGCGTCCTATTCCAGCCTTTGATTTCTTTCTTTGAATTCAGCTAGTAACTAAGTCAGTGTTTCTACCTGAGTCTCCAATTCCGTAACCCTCTGGTCGCTGGCATGAGACAGTGGTGGAGTCATAGTGTACTGTCGAATGTCTCTCGTCTTTCTACCATATGGAGTCTATCCAAAACCCACCCCATGTAGCCGTCCATGGTGCTCTGGGCTTATCACTTGAGCAAACGCATCATTTGGTGCCTAAAGGACTCCTCCACCACTGTTCTTTCTAGTTAATTGGGTTCCAGGAATAGTAATGTTAGTTTTTAGATCCCTGTAAACTAGATTGTTTAACCTAATTAATTAACCAAGTGAATACTTAGGTTTATTATTTAGATCTAGGTTAAAACAATAAAGTCATATTATGTAAAGCAGCGGAAAATAAATAATACAATGATATGATCACCCAAAAAAACCAAACCAGTAAAAAACCTGAGGAGGATTTAACATAACTATCCTCAAGGTAAAAAAGCAAATCCACTATAGATAATTGAAGTTTACAATAAGACTTAGACCACTAACATCCTATTGCTACCACATGTAGAACTTACTGACACGACCATGTGTAAGTTTCGAATCCATGAACTCCTTCTCTATTAGGCCTTTGCAACACAAGCACCCACACTTGTGACTTTGAGACTCTACTCAAAAAGAGGCACAAGATGCACTCTAATCTCTCTAAAAAAAATCTGAAAAGCCTCTCTAGGGTTAGCTTATAATGTCTTTTAAATACTGGAAAATACGGCTTGCGATTTGGGCTTCAAACAGTCAATTATGGGCTTTTTACGTTTATTGATTTTTTGCTAATATGCAACTTTCAATCAATCAAGTACCAATCGAATGAAACAGATTGTAACTCATTGTTTTCATCCCGAACTTTAGTTTTTTGTCTTGGACTTCAATGTAGACCATTCTAAACCAATGAGACCATTCTAAACCAATGAGACTTAGTTTTTGTCATGATTTGTCAACATTACAAACTCAAAACCTAACAAGTAAGCAGTTCTTGCATCCTCACCTTTTTTTTCACAATTGTACCAAATAACATATTAAGTTCTACATATAATGCAAAGAGTTTCTTGTATTTATAATCAACAATTACCTAGTCATTAGTGAATATAAGTAAGGCAAGAAGGATGAACATAAATAATACTTACAATGTTTTGAGCGGCTTGTTTAGTTATAGGACACCCATCTTTATGTCTATATGCTTTCTCATAGACCACATCACGCTTTACTGATGCCTCTTTTTCTTTTTCCTACAACACATTCATTGTATCCATTACAATAATAATAGGGTGAAGACTTGTTTAAGCCTATATATTATAGTGTTTGTAGTGTAGCTACCAAGGATGTTAATTCCGTACCGTACCGGCCGGTACGGCCGGAATTTTTCGTGCCGGTGCCTGGACCGGTACAAAAACTGGGTTGATTCGTACCGTCTTAAATACCGTTGTGTTTCGGCTTGTTTCGGCCATTTCGGCGGATTCCGGTGCTTTTCGGGCGGTATCTTCTTTCCGGACCGGTATAAACTGAAATGGGTTTTCATAAAAAAAGTTGCTACTTACAGCGCCTCTTCACCATTACTAAACCTTCATCCACCAGTGAAATATTGTTAGATCTTGAGGCTTGAGCTCGCTGCCATCGCATAGTAGCTTCTTGAGTTTTCTTCTCTTCGTCGTTGTCACTCTCTTTCTTTTGGCATTTATGGTCTGGGTTTCTAAACAAAATGTTAGCAAAGAAACCCAGAGGACAGAGTTCAAGATGAGATGACTTCCACTTGTTTAAAGCCTACCCACTTTTTGCTTCTTACTAAAAGGTTTTTTTTTTTTTTTTTTTTTTTTAATTATTATTTAACAAAAGTTATTAAGGGGTGGACAAACCAACGTGGTTTATCTGCCCCTAGTTTACAGTTTACTCTTCTTTTCTTTTTGACCACTCAGAAGTCTTATTATGGTTTTTATTTTTTATTTTTAATTACTATTAAGTAGTGAAATGGGCTAGGCATTAGCTTAAATAATTTGAACAAAAGAGGTCAAAAATTGAAATGTAAATAAATATATTAATTTATATAGAATTTGTCACTTTAAAATTTTATATATATATATATATATATATTAGCAGTAATCCCAAAACGGTACACCGGTATTGACCGGTACCCGAAATATATCGTACCGCTGGCTAAACCGGTACAGCCTCCGGTACGGTATTGACACCCTTGGTAGCTACCCACGTTCATTCAGTAGAATATATAAGCATTCATGTGAAGCATAGCAAAATATGTGGTAACATGTAAGTACAAGCTATATATGGCAATGCAACTAGAGCTCAAATTTAAACGTATAGCCTATTTAATATATTCGCTTTTTTTTAGCAGTACTACTGTAAGAAGGTTCATACCATGATAGCAACCAATTTGCGTAACTTCTTAGTCCAGTTATAGGTATTTCATGTTGGAGTCTACGATTGGCTTTGTTCTTTGCAGCCAATGTCTACGAATGCATTCTTGCAAATGACCACCAAACAAAATCAACGGTCTAATATACTAAGTCCAATAAATCAAATGGTTATTACCATGAATCATAGCAAGGTAGAAATAATTAGTACCTATACATCCTCGTCAAACCAGTAATCCACTAACTCGCCCCATTGTTCTGTATCCATAGTCTCTGGTGCACTCCGCAGGACATCTTCTTTCGTCATCCCCTCCAAACATTGTGCAGCCTTCAACTTGTTCCTATTACACCTCCTCTTCTCAAGTTGTTGCATTGCCCACTCCTCTTGATCCTTTAGTTTGAATTTGTCAACAGGGATGGCCCACCATCTCTAAAATCAAACGCTTAGCCAGCATATATGGCAAAGTTAATCCTGGTCATGATGAAAATTAGCACAAGTACTCATAATAACACTCTAGTCTATATTACCTCAACTAGTACAACTACACATAATGACAATTAGTCCACGTAATCACATATAGAACAACTACTTATAATTTGATAATATTAAAGCAATATGCCAAAGTCGTTGTCACTATTCCCTCAATTTCCACCTAACACTCTCATTGTCACATTCGGCCAATAAGGAGGCACAAGTGGGCACATACAGTACATGTTTGGGATTGTGCCCAACCACTTAGTGAATGTCACCCCACTATCCCCAATCGGTTGGCCTCCGGTGTTCACCTCCAAGAAATTCTTTTTTTTCTCGACGGTAGATTCCATATATCAAGATAATGCGTACACCAACGAGTTTTACGCCTCCTACTAACAGGGGTTGCTAGGGCATCATCTATATCTAGTAAACCACCATTACATTAGTCTAATAGTTTAAACTGTTGACATAAAACAATGAAGTTATAAATGTCAATAGTATAAATTGTCTCTCTAACAACATTGACTATCATCGAACATTATGACAATTCTTTTGTCCACAAATAATTATTTTAAATAATGTAATGATGTTTAACCTATAGCAGCGCTTCTAAAGCTTTTGTCGGCGTTTTTGAAAACGCTGCAAAACACCTCTCATTACAAAAAAAAATAAAAAATAAATAACACATCACACCATATTCTTTCATCCATTGGAACAACGGCTACAAAAACAAAACTTCAACCACAACGGAAATTGCAGACCTCAAAATGAACTCATAGCCATATAAATATTCCTAACACAACACATACCAAACTTCAAGCTAAACCAAACCAAAAAAAAAAAAAAATGCCCATTGAAAAAAAAAACAAACAAACACAACCAAAATAACTACCAACTAGAGATAGGTAAAGAAAGAGAGGTGGAGAAGAGATCAGGTAGGGGAAGGGGTGTAGTGGGTTTTGGGTAGGAGAAGGAGGAGGGGAAGGGGAGAAGAGATATATACTAAATTGTAATTTATATAATTAAAGTTTGGGGTAATTTTAACTTTGTCCCTAAAATTTCAATATTTTGATCCACTTTCCTAACTTCACCAAGTCTTTGGATTTTCTCCATTAAGGGCGGATGGAAGTGCGGGGGAGCGGTTTTCCCAAAAATTGCTCCCCCCCACTCCCCCCATTTTAATATTAAAAAGTAAAAAGTTTGAATAAATTTTAGGTAATTGCCCCTCTTCATTTTTTTTTTCAAAAAATATAAATAATCTCTAATTTATTGTTGTTTCATTTATTTTCCTTTTAATATTTACTTTTTGTTATAAATAAGTCATTAATTTTAGGAGCATTTAATTATATGTTTATAATATTATATAAGTAAATCTCTTTAGCAATTTTTTTCCTCAAAAATAAAGTTATACATATTTATATTGAAAGAATTAAGAATACCGAAATACAACGATATATTTGGTTTGGCATCTCTTGAGAAAAATTTCTAGCTCCATCATTGGCTCTATTCCTTTAATTTTTGTTGTTGAGGTGGTTAAGTTCAACCTCAGCTTGCCACGTGAATTAATTCTTCATTCAGATAGTGTCACATCAATTAGTTGTGCATCATCACTTAATTAATTTAATGAAAACTACTTTTATGTTAAATATAAAGTAAAGTATGATAAATTAAATTTTTTTATATTTATTTTAGTTCATCCCAAAAAGAATTATGACTCCACCATTGTACTTATAATTGTTACTATCACAAATCAACATTTACATTTTTTTTTTTTTTGAGATTTAAATACTAAATATTTGTATTGAAAATACTAAATAGTGTTAACAAAATTAGTTTACATATCACATAAGAATGAGCTATGAAAAATTTTCAAAAAAAACAAATTGTGATGTAGTTAATATAGATAGATAGGCTTAGCGACGGGACCGGTTGTGTTGTAGAAACTGGCTCTCTCATTCGTGTCATAAGCACCTGAAGCAGCAGCGAACACAAACATGCCAACAATCAAAAGAAACTCCGGATCCATGTCTACTCCAATTTTCATTTTTTCACTTAACAAATAACCTATAAATATTGACCACAATACTTACTTTAAGTTATAATGCTAAAGAATTTCTCACAATTTTTATATATAAGGGCCATCCTATCAAGGCAATGACCCTTAATCCCTCTAGCTATTAGAGGTGAGTGGCGGTGCCAAGCAACACAACCCCCTTTTTTTTTTTGAGTTAATGTTGTACACTACCTAAGCGGTGCATTTCCATTGCAAACTTTTATTATTTTATTTTATTTTTTATTTATGAAAAAATGTAGTTTGGAAATTGCACTTTTCTTACCAAAGAATTTTTTTTTTCTTTTTTTCTTTTTTTTTTCTTTTTTTAAATTAAAAACTTCAGCTTTGTATCTTTGGGTAAAGTGTCACTACAAGAAAGTTTGCTATTTTCAACGGTTGAAACCGTTGAAAAAAGTATTAGAAACTGTCGAAAAAAGTGTTTTCGACGGTTTAAGTGACCGTTGAAAACCGCCACTAAAAACTATGTCAAAATTTTTTTTTACAACCTATGTGACTGTCAAAAAATGTGATTCACTTTTATCAACAGTTATTAAATGTCAAAATATTATAAAAAACCGTTGAAACATATGTTGTCTTGAGATAAATTTCAACAGTTTGAAACTGTTGAAAAAAGTATTTTTTTTAATAAATAAATAAACAAATTTGGATGCAGTCCTTCACATGATCAAAATTTAATAACTTAATTCAAAATATAAACATAAACACAATTGTGCAATTTCAAATTAAACTCCATTCTCAAATAAAAACCAAAGCATCAATCTAATTTTCAAGTATTCAAATAGTTCCAAGTTTTCATAATGGCTAATTAAAAGAAAAAAAAAAAAAATTGAAACCCATTGTGCTCCATCAATTATCCTCAACTAACAGATATATGGAGAAGTGCCACTTCCCAACAAAGAAGGCTAGGCCCATAACAAAAGCTAGTATCATTGAAAAAAAGATGATGCATCATTTCTTCATGTACTTCCCCGTGGAGGAAACCCCATCCCTCCTCCCATATTTTCCTTACTCCATAAAACACATGCATCCACTCTAGCAAGTGCATATCCACCCAATTTGCTCCAGGTTTCATTGTAGATATTACACCATTGTGTGCATCAAGGACAACCTGTAAACCACATAAAATTGGGTAAGACTTAAGTGAGGAGCTATCCAAATTTTATTAATTGTGGATCAAAAAGTCAAGGCCCAAAGGTAAAAAATTGAAATTAAGAGTATAGACAGACCAACACCAAGAAGAATACATGCTTTTTGATAGAGATATCCAACACAATTTAAGGTTGATTCTTTCAAGGACAAATCTATTTCAAATTCTAGTATCATCATCAAATTCAACAGCAAATGAATAAACTTATGAATGATAAATGATTAACAAACTAAACTGATTGGTGAAGTTAGGAAAATACTATCAGATTGAGCTAGCTCAAATGGCTTATCCTAGTTCAACAGAATCTGAAATACGACTTGGAAGTAAATTGTACTAAATAACTATTTTGTAGTCCCTAATTAATTCACACCAAACATGTATGGTGTACGAAATTAAGATAAGCCAAAGACAAAACAAAAAGAAGATATTAATCAAGCTCAGTACAAAATACAATAAACCTCCATAATTTATTGTTTAACTACCATAATAGATAATTCTTCACACAAAATGAGCAAGTCACTTAATATAAATAACACAATAGATCAGGCTTCACACACAATGAGCAAGTTAGTGGGGGTATCAATGCACTACAAATATTGATAATGTAAATGAAGTCAAATTGGCTCAATAAAATACCAAGGTTTCTGGAGAATAATTTATCTTAGATAAACCTGACTTTTCTTTGTTTAGAGACACGGTCATACTCCAGATGATATGAAATATAAATCACAACAGCCTAGAACCTATATAACGATGGTTCAAAAAACAAATGCCATGAATTGACACTCACAATGAAAATGATCTACAAAAAAAAACACCAAACTCACCTCTGTTTTAATTCCAAGTGCTAATGACAATACAACAACTATGATCAAGATGATAAGGTTTAAATCTTGCCAAGCTTCCCAAAGGAGCCTCTGCAGGAAAATAATGGAGCATGAAAACAAATAAAGAAAAAGAAGACCAAAAGAAAATGACAGAATTTAAGTTTACATTAACACAAAGAAAAAGAAAACCCATACCCAAAAATTTTCTTTATTCCTCCTTGCTATTTCTTTTATTTTACAATGTCTATCACTTTGTGCTTGCCTCATTTATATGCATTAGTGGCCTTAACCCAAGCAAGAATAAAGTAGTTACTTTGTTTTAAATAGCTATAAAAATTTATATTCCTTTGTATAGTTTATTTAAGATTGTATCATCTCCTTAGGGTGCAATAAATAGGCAAGAACTTGTCTTAAGTTGAAATGATTACAAACCAACTTAAGCTATTAAACAATTAAGTACAAAATCTCTAAAAATAGAAAGGCAACTACCAGAAAGTGCAAAATTCTACAAGCAATAAAACATTGACAATGGCGTGGTCAAAATACAAGAATAACGCTTCAGGGTACAAAGGAAAGGCAACAATATAGGAAACTACTAAAAGAGAGAGAATAGACGTGTATGAATACTTAATTTGTATATCGCCGCATGTGTATTTCTGTACATAGATGGACAATATATATATAGGCCAAATGCTAGTTGACTAGAGGGGACAAAGGATCCTGGATTGAGACTAAAATCAAGGACTTCCAGTGACTTTAACATAGAGCTTGATGCAAAATGCCTAATTAGCTAGCTAACAAATAACAATGTTCCCCCTCAAAAAAAAAAAAAAAAAAAAAAAAAAAAAAACAAAAACAAAACAAAACAAAACAAAAAAAAAAAAAAAAAAACAAAAACAAAACAAAACAAAACAAAAAACAAATAACAATGCCACTAACCTATTGATGGATTCCTTACACTCTGATTTTAGGAACTTACTACTCCAAATTTGAACACCATCATGTATTTAGGAAAGCTAACCAATGTGCTAATGCATTGGCCAAGTTGGGTTCTTACCCTCCACCATTTTTTATGGGGCAGGTACCCTTTGAGTCAAAACTCATTGGCGATCATGATTTGGTCATTATTATCCATTGAATAGGTAATTGCTGCAATATGGATGGAACATGTTGTCACAGGACACTTTCATTTCATCGCAACAAAAATGGATGGTTGGAGCTTCGTCATCCATTCCATGTCAGTTGCATTAGAGAACATAAGAAATGCAAAAATATCAAATATTACAGTGAATTGTTATGTAGGAAACTTCCATTTTCTACCACATTTTCCTGTACAACCAAGAAGGCATACAATGATGTGATGTGGGGGAAAGGCAAAGGGGACACCAATAATGAAAACAATGTCATAGGAATATCATTTCCAATAATTACTCATAACCAAATCTTGACCTCATAATTTAAATCAGTTATAATATAAAACAAAAATTCAAATGGTGACTACGAATATTATCATGAGTTAACATGTAGCTTATACTTCACAAAGCAGTTATAATATATTACAAAAAAGTTATTTAAGGTCAAATTTTCCCTACACTGTTCCCAAAGAAGAAACAAAGTATAACTTGTTCATCAAAGCAATGATGAACAACATGGTTAAGCAAAGTAAGCTATCGACAAAAAGAACATGAAATGGAGAAAACAATGTTTTGATAATCAAACCTTGTTAAATGTGCAGATGCTAGAAATACCATAGGTTCCACAAGTTTCTTGCAAAAATGAATGAAAATCAGACTAATAAGTTCATTTTTCACCTTGATGATGTTTCCACCCTTAGTTTTTCTAATGAATAAGTGATATTATTAATCAACAAATCAAACTACAAATATAAACACCAATTCTCAATAGGGGAAACCTTAGACTCCAACAACACAGGGTTAGAAGTCAGACACCAACCCTTAACCTATTCTAGCATTCAAAACAGAGAAAGAAATGTTTCACTTACTACATAAGACCCTAAAACAATGTGAATTGGTCATTGTTTTGCAACTACCTACACACAACCTCACATAATTTTTGATTTGTTGCATTAGAGCCTCTTCTAACAAGATTCTTCCATTAAACATTGTAGCATTCCTCTGAATCCAAACATAATACCTTGATGCAGCCCAAACTAGTTTACAAAGGGGAGGATTTGAACCCTCTTTTCCGTAGATTAGTTAAGGGGAATTATTTGAGCCCTCTTCTCCCCTTTCTTCTCTTCTTAGAGTTTTATTTGTCAAGAAACTCACTTTATCATCAAGAAAGGTACTTCATCAGCCTCTAATTTTGTCTAGTACTTACTCCTTGAAGGGAAATTTCTTCAACCAAATCAATTCAAACAAATTAGTCTAATGGCTCCTTTTTCCCTTCATTTCCCTCTAGCAAATGAAGCTCATAAAAGTCTAATGCCATATTCCAACTAAAGATTAGTCTGAAACCAACAACCAGCCAACATTGGTGAAACCAAAACCTCTGGGACAGGTCCCATAAACACACCAGGGAATGTAATCCCAAAAAATAAATACAATTCTTGATTTTATAATTCTAAAAAAAATAGTCATGGTTTCACTACAATTTTTCACAAGGAAACTATAATGAAGATGATAAAATATAGAGCCTGATGGGCCTACCTTAATGGGCCTGACGGATTGGAACTGTTGGGCCTGTGTAAAGATGGTCTCACGCGCTTCGAAGGCCCATCGCTGACAGACATAGTAAGGGCCCATGATCCGAAATCTCTATCACCTAGAAAAGCCCTAAGATCCAAAAAGGGAAATCCTTGCTCATCACGCTTTCGCTGAATTTGTATTAGAGTCCCACATTGGAAATATCTGGAGGTCAAGAAGAAAAGCCAACTCTCTACCACTATAAAAGGACTAACACTTTCGCAAATCAAGGTACGATTAATTGACCCTCTCTAGCGCTCTAGAGTGAAAAGACGAATTCTAACTTGACCTTCGGAGAGTGTTTGGCCGGCACCATACCGGTGCTCTCTAAAGGTTTTCTTTTGATCTTTCTTGTTGTGCAGGTTCGCTTTGAGTCGCGAGTACGGTGTGACCTATTGGTGACAATTTTCAACGTCATCATATAATATCATAGTAACTTATTATGAATGCAATGGCTATAGTTAAAAAAATAAAAATAAAAAATAAAACAGTGAGGAACAAAATAGAAACCTAAAAGCTTGAATACTAAGTTGTAAGCTCTAATAAGCATTTTTTGCTCCAAGTCTGCAACTATACATCTACATTAGTTTTAGCTGCGAGATTTTTATTTTTTATTTTTTTAATTTCCATTAATTCAATATCTATGAATAATTAAGAAGATAACCTATTTTCCTTCATTTGCCTAAATTTTCTCACAAATCAAAGAGAGCAAACTACGAGAGAGATGTAAACTACGAGAGAGAGAGAGAGAGGGTGCGAGAAAGAGAGAGCTATCATATAAAACTTTATTATAAGCTCCATGTTCTTTATTTTAAACATTTTCACCAATATTTCATTTATATTTTTCATGTTCATCAAACCATTGATAAAACATTTTATTTATTTTTTCCACATTCATCAAACCAGTGATAAAACATTTCATTTATTTTTTCCATGTTCATCCGACCCGTTGATAAAACATTTCTTTTTTTTTTTTTCCACGTTCATCCAATTGTTAATAAATTTTTTCCCTATTTATGTTTTTTTTTTAACACTTATTTCAATAGTAATGCTAAATGTGGAAATAAGTATGTGAATTTCCTTCCTTTACTCAATGGTTGAGTATAACCGTAGATAATTAAAGCTTTTATCAACACTTTTTAGTGACCGTGGATAAAAACATGTTGAAAAAACTCGAGTTTGTTGTAGCGTGTGAAAGCTATCGTGTTAGGTAGCTGGCTCTTTTTTGGGTCAAATGGGTAATACAATCTCTTTTGTGTTCTTCTAAATAAATTATTAAAAAAATAAAAAATAAAAAAAACCTCTTTCGTGAGGTTCAGGACCTTTTTAAATTATTTATTTATTTATTGAATATCATGAATTTTAACAATATTTGTTAAGTTCTCGTTTATGGTGACTTTAATAGCAGACTTTGACTACAGTTTTTGAAATGGAATTTGAATTTACACCACGATAAGGTTGAGTTATTTGTTTATTTAATTATATATACATCTTCTGAGTTCCAAGTTTTAGCCAGCCTAATGAGATCGAGAAGGATACATAATTACATTATAACTAAACACTTCCATTTCATTATTTATCATGCGAGAGACATGGTTTATACTTTTTTATTTTTTATTTTGAGGAAGTACATGGTTTATAATTGATCATACTAACCATCAAGTTTTGTTAGGAATGGGACTTTGAATCTTAAGAAATATTATTAATTGGCATAAAATATTGCATTGAATGGAAGCAATTCTGATCAAGTTGGTATTGTTTTAAGAGTAATGCTACAGTTACAAACCATTTTATAACATTTTTACAAATTGTTGACATGACCAACTTCTTACTAGTTGTCATCTAGGCCCACAACTAACATCATTTTTTCATTTACCAATAATTATTCACCACATCAGCAATTTAAAAAAAAAAAAATTGTATCTTTAACATTACTCTTGTTTTAATTGATGCTATAAAATATTTTAATTTATGACGTTTATTCTATAATAATTGTTATTTATTGTTATACCCAATAAATTAAGTCTTTTTTATTTGTGTTAGGTCTGTCTTTTTTTTTTTTTTTTTTTTTGGGTAGGTATGGATCAAACCCTAAATAACATAAATAAGTAGTATTGCTAAATTATAAGAAATATTGGTTTTTTTTTTTTTTTTTTATAAAATATGCTGAAGTGCAATACTTAGAATAATGGAAGAACATAATCCAACCATCAACGTATGTAGAACACTACAAAAAAAAACGTTCAATAGCCGCATTTTTATAGCAGAATTGCCCTTGGACTAGAGCAATTTTGGGTTCATCTACCTGGAATCTTACAATTAAACCTCTTTCATCTTTCTTTGCAAGACTGGTTTTAAATCAATTCTACAAATGAAACTGAAGTGATTTTGGCCACAAGTTCCCCTGGAACATGTTTTTTGCTATTTGGCAAATATGGTTTTAGCTAGAAACGATAGGATTTTTTTGCAATATATACATGCATATCTCAATCCCAATAATATATAAGTCTCTGCATTTAGCTCTTGAATATTTCTAGCTATCTCGCCTACCCTACTAAAATTAAATAAATAAATAAATCATTTCAAGAAAGTTGAGGGCGGATAAAATATGATATTGACACTCAGTTTTGGGGCATATATCCCATGATTTAAAACATGCAACAAGACTGATATATAAGTATGGTTTTGATTTAGAGGGGTGAAAAAAAACAAACAAAACAATTTTTATTTGAAAACCGTGATAAGTCATGGCTACCAAAAAGGCTTGATATCAAGACAGATTTGGAAACTCAACATTAGCCATTGCAACAATGTTTTACGCGGTGGTCCTGTCCATTATCAAGATCTCATCGTTCTTTTGTAAATGAAGATTTGAACTAAATGGTATTACACCAAGGGAAACATCCCTCGTTCTGAAGCATAGATTTTTTTTTTTTTGAAAGGACAAAAGCATAGATTCATATACTAGTTTAACAGAGAAATTAAAAAACGGAATATATATATAGGTTCTTCTAGGTCGTAGTATTTATTTCAACATCCTCCATGGCCCTTTTAACAAATTTCTTGAATTAAATATTTTCTTTATTCGCCTTTTTTTTTTTTTGTTCCAACTTTTTTTTTCTCCCTTCTTCCTCTTTATATTTGTAAGAGGACAAATGTTTGGTCCGTACCAAGCCCAAGCCGAGTATGTTTAAGTTTGGGCTCTGCCCAAACTTAATGAACATCGAGCTACTACGCAGACGGATGTGTCCTTGATGGGCATATCTAAACAAACCCCTCTATTCCTATAGATGGAAAGTAGTGCTTTGAAAGAGTCCGCCAGCCGAACATAAGATTCATCATCTAACGCAAATTACTAGAAAATCATATCAAGAGAATGACTATGGGCCCCGTCCTTGACGTGCAATTTGATAGAATTAAACAATGGCTTAGACCCAATAAGCCACTCAGATCTCGCAAGTAGGGGGATCCACAGGCACATGGAAGATTTGCCCATCATGACATAACCACTCATGGGAGGGTATATAAATGGGAGAGGGGATCAAGATGAGGGGTTGAAACCTAATTGAGGGGAGAGAAACACGAGAGAAAAGAGTGAGAATAGAATGCAGTCTTGGGGGTAAGGAAGTCCAGCTTAGACTGGGTACCTTGGCTACCTGACAGTCTCCTCAGCTAGCCAAGTTTCTAAGCAAGTGATTATCAAAACACTATTTACACACTGCCTACTATTAGATAAACTACGTCTGAGATCTCTTATTGTGAGCTAAACCTAATTCAAAATACAAATTAATTGGAGGTTCATGCCCAATCAGCCCAAGGTTGTCAGGAAAGCACCACCACAATATTGATTTTTATCTTTTCTGCAATGCATGTTCCTTTAAGACCAAGTAAAGCTCCATATTGATATCTTTCATGCTTCTCGCCATAAAATCTGGAGGTTATTGACAAAGTTACATAACTCATGGTTGATTTCTTAAATTCTGTATGAATCTGATCCAAAGCCAAATAAGGCACGTGTAAAACTTTCCTAAGAATTCCTGCATGACAAGTTTCATGTTTCTATTTTAATAATCCACTTCATGTTCATGGAATTTAGTAGGTACTTACGTAAGAATGAAGCACTTACTTTTTCTCCTTTTCTTGATTTTATTAAACTATTTTGATACAAATGCTGCTCGTAGAATATGCTGTGAAGAGTGCTTTTATAAATATATATGTGTGTGTTTCCCTTCTTGTTTTTAACAAGCGATGGAATTTTGCATTCACGATGTATTAAATCTTGGAGCTAGTTCTCCTTAAAAGAGACTGGCACCAGACTAGATTATACTTTATAAGGCTATTGATAATCAATATATCAGAATAAAGATTGTGGTTTTACCATATTATTTAAAGAAAAATATATTAATTAAGGTATTACAAATATATTAATTGATACTCTTTTAGAAACGCCACACAAGATTTCACAATGGCTTCGTAAGTTGCTGGACTAGTCCAGCAACTTACGAAGTCATTGTGAAATCTTGATTGTCAATAGACAGAGCCTCTAACAGTACTGTAAAAAATATATTAACGGCGTCCAGCAACTTACGAAGCCATTGTGAAATATTGATTGTCAATAGACAGAGCCTCTAACAGTACTGTAAAAAATATATTAACGGCTCTGTCTATTGACAATCAAGATCTATCTCCAATTCCAAGGTTCCATTTCAATGATATTAAAAACAAATGAGTTTTTAGGTTATGGATTACAGGCAAGTTTTAATTTGTTAAATTTAATATAAATGTAGAATTTTATGTGGCATCAAATTTTTTATTTATTTATTTTTTGGGTCAAATGTGGCAGAATTATGGAAGATTCAAATTTACGGCAGTCATTGATCAAGAAGAGTATTCTTTTGAAAATTGATGGGCTGTACTAAGCCCCATAAACTACGTACATGACTCACTTTTAACGTTAAAGTAAGTTTTCTAATATTCTTTTGCGTCAAATCTACTTTATGCAGCCGTATTATATATATATTATAAACTTATAACGATAAGTTTCTTTGTTTGTAAAAGTAAATAAAATCTATGTGATTTATCCGTTGACATGAAGTTTCTTTAAAGTTTTATCTCATAATATATATATATATATATATATATATATATATATATATGAACGTTTAAATATTTGTTGAAATTAATAAAAGGTGAGTTACTTTTGTAATGACAAATGTTCATGTAAGGACACGATTCGTGGCGGACCATAACAGTGTCGGGTTCGCGCGTGAAAATGCCGTAACAATATCATTTGTAGAGCGTGGGTTTGGAAGGCTAGGCCTTGATCGACAGGCGGTGGGTTTTTCATGGTGTTCGTACAAATTTAAGTTTTCCTTTACCCCTGGAGTCTTTCTCCTGGAGGTGGGCTGGGAGACTCTGGTTTTTGGCCATTTTTTCCAACCTCTTCTCTAGGTTCCTTATTTTTCCTTTTATACTCGCCTGCGTCCACTATCTTTCATCCACGTATAGGGTCAACCTTTCCAAGGCTGATACTTGTCCCGTCAGTCCATACCCAAAGTCGTTGGGAATTGTTGTAAAAGTCAAAGAATGTGGCTCTGTCAGGTTCAGAGCATTAAATGGCAGTAACAGCAGCTTTCCCTGGATATTTTAGATCTTTCTTCCAAGTTTCAGTCCTATACCGTTTTTACCCTTCTTTCTGGGGGTACTTTGGGTCTGCCGAGGACTGAACTGCCCTCGGCGGTATCCAAAGGCTATCTTGTCGAGTTTGGGCCATAACCCTCCTCGGTTTGGGCCTTCGGATTCTCCCCGGGTAGATGGGCCTGACCCATAAATCATTTGGGCCCCACAGTTCATATTAAAAAATATATTTTCATATAAAATAATGTGTGCTTTGTGTTACACTTAAAAAGTTTAGGAAGGTAAATGTCACACACTTAACAATTTACACATAAAATTCACATGACTCTTAATCGCGAAAGAGTTTCATGTTTTTTTTTTTTTTAAGAATCATTCATTGTCATGTAAAATACAAAATTGGTTACAATTTTTTTATTAGTTTTTACATAATTTATCATAATTATTACATAATAAATAGTGTCAATAAGGAGTTTATATAAAAGTCACACACTTCATATCACAAATTATATATTGTACTTCCTTAGAGATTCCTAAATATAGGTTGTAAAAATAGTGGTGTCTATAATATTCCTCAACTAATTCTGGTTTGATAATCTTATTATATATTTCCATTGGAAGAAGGGAAAAAGAAATCTTCTAATTTATATATTTTTGGAAGAAAAATAGTATTTGCTTGTTAAGAGCTAGTAGCTCAATTGATTGATATTTTTTTAGTATTTTTAACGTAAACATCTAGATTTGAATTCTCCTTTTTCTTAACTATCAAATTATTTATAAAAATAAATAAATAAATAAAAAATTGCTTGCGCCTTAAAGATGTAACGTATACTAAAAGTGGAAATATCATCACATGGAGTCTCTTATCCTCCACATGAAGAGTGAGAGGTGTTGAAGGAAACCCTCCGAGAACAGAGAATTCAACTCATATAACCATTAACTCATCTCCACCAAGCTTCAACTACACTAATACCATTCTCCACCTATTTTCAGAGCCATGAGCAAAGCACCTCCAGAGATGGATAGAACTACAAGTCCCATCTCTAGCAAAGCTCATCATCACCATCTCAAACACCACCACTATCGCAATCTCTCACCATTCTCTTTCTACTCTCCCAAACTCTCTATCTACATCCTAGCCACCTGTGTCATTCTCTTCATTCTCTTCAATATTCAATATTCCCTCCAAACCCCACCATCTAATTCCCCATTATCAACCTCATCATGGTCTCTCATGCATCAATGGCAGAGAGTCATCAACACCACCACAACCACCCTAGCGTTTTCCTCCACCAACTGTACCAACGAGCTCATATCCTTGGCCGACAAGCTCCGCCACTCGGTAACATTTCTCCCACTCAAAGATTTACGATACACACAAACCGCTCTTCAAGGCCACACCTGGTTCATGAGCTCTATGCATGACACTCATGAGGAATATGAGGTACAATACCAACAATTCCCTTCAGAAAACTCACATGGCAGGCTTCTGTGCCTGAAAGGACGAGACAAGCATGATGGGTCTTGGAACTCCTACGCACTCGCATGGCCAGAAACTTTACCTTTTAATGCCACCCTCATGAAAGGCCTAACATTTGTGTCATACAATCATTACAACTATGACAATATCTGGCATGGTTTGTCAGCTATGGTACCCTTTGTGGCATGGCACAAGAAAAACAAATGTGAAATTCCCAATAGGTGGGTTTTATACCACTGGGGTGAGCTTAGACTCAACATGGGGTTGTGGTTAAAGACCTTAATGGAGGCCACTTTTGATGGGCCACCATACATTGAAGGATTTGAAGGAGTACTTGGTGATGATGAGCCAGTTTGCTTTGAAAAAGCTGTGGTGATGAGGCACAATGAGGGAGGGATGTCAAGGGAGAGAAGGATGGAGGTGTATGATTTGATGAGGTGCAAGGCTAGAATGTACTGTAATGTGAGCCTGGAGGGCAGGGTTGCTGAGGTCAATGATAAAGGAGTGCCTGTGATTGGGATCACCATGTTCATGAGGACTGGTCCTAGATCCTTCAGGAATCAGACTGAAGTGATTGGGATCTTTGAGAGGGAGTGTGCTAAGGTGGACAGTTGCCGAGTTATGGTGGCTTACTCCAACAATCTCAGCTTCTGTGAGCAGGTTAGTGTATAGTTAAAATCTTTTTTTGGGTAAAGCATAGGCACGCAAAACCCAGGTACAATTGCAGTATATTAATTGAAGCGCACAAACAGTAAATTCAAACTCACGATTGTGATGAAGCACAAACAGTATTATCTTTCTCTATAATAATTAAATTGAATACAGCTAATTACGTATATACATTTAATTGAAAAAATCTAATGCATTCCACTTAAGAAATAGTCCCTAAATTTTACTCTCTTTTTTTCATTAAAAAATATCATCTAAAAGTTTATAGTTTTTTTTTTATACATATATGTAAGAATTCAATGCTAATGTTTTGTTAGATATGCAGATACACGTACATATATATATATATATATATATATATATGAAAAATTTAAAATAAGTTAGAAAGTGGAATTGATATGAAGAAAATAAGTTTAGCTAGTGGAATTAGCGTCACTGCCACCATAACACGAATGAACCCCACTCATATTAAAGTAACCACAAACAAACGGAAAACAGACTTTAATTAATCAGAGCACTCAATATTATATATTCTGAAGATCTCTGCCCATGAATTGAATGCACCCAAATTGGCTATGAACTGCTTAATTTAAGTGTTTTTTGTTACTTGAAATCCCAAATTGTTAGATGCATGTCCAGGATGAAGTAAGATAGACAAAGGCAATCAGGATTTTTTTTTTTTTCCTCAGAAAGCTAAAGTATCAAGTATGATAGTCTCTGCAAATTCTAGGAAAGAGGGAGACATTTATAAAAATTTTATATAGGATAAGAGAACTATTCAATTATTATTAATTAATACCCATGGCCACATGGGGATGGAAGTCATTTGCTTTGTCCAATGGCGCATATATAAATTATATATATGACTCTAAATTTTCTTGTGTTATCATGGTTCCAGCAAAGCGTTGCACTATATCCAAAAAAGACTAATAATAATTGAAGATTTTTCATAATCATTTATGTAACTTAACTCAACCTGGTTAGTATATGAATAATATAGAACTTAGCAAACATCCACGCAATGTCTTCACAATTCAAATCCACATACAAATCCATAGTATTAAGATTATTAAATCCATGGAATTTAGAGCTTTAAAATAGATACTTGTGATGAACGAAATATAGGAAATTATTAAATAATAAACCTTTTCCCAAGGAATTATTATGTTGAGTTCATTCCATGGGGATTTTCAAATCATTCCTTCCATCCAACCACCTTAGTTGTATTAAGCCAATCATATGGTGCACAACTGCATTAAAGGTAGTATTCTTTTAGGAAAAATTAATACTAAAGCCACAAACTAGTTTACAAATCTTTTTACTAATTGTCAATATTGTGATGTTAGTGATAAATTCAAATGAGAATTAATAAAAATTTATCACATCAATGATTTGTAAAAATGTTGTAAAATAGATAGTAGTTTGTTACATCAAACTATTTTTTAGTATTACTAAATCAACTTACCTTCTAATTGTGATTTTTTTTTTTTTTTTTGGTATTTTGGGATATATTACAAATGTAGTCGGTGCATCAGTGCATGTAGTGCTACAGACACAGAAAATACACTGAATTTTTCCCATCCTCTCACAAGTAGGGATGGCAATTTTTCCCCGCCCCGCTTAACCCGCCCCTCCCCGCTTCGCCTCGCGCGGGTTTTCCCCGCCCCGCAAAAGCGATGGGGCGGGGATGGGGCAAGATTTTAGCCCCGCACCACGGGGCGGGGCGGGGATGGGTTTAGGCTTTTTAGACCCACCCCGCCCCGCCCCTCCCCATCCCCGCCCCGCCCCGCGTTACTAAAAGTTATAATTGTAAAATTTTCATACCCTAAAACCCTACTACTTAAACAAACATATTAATATTAGCATATTTTATTATACCCAATGTGATTCTCTGCCTTTATTTTGTTGTGTTATACTATGAGATTTTTATTTATTTATTTTTTTTAATGATTGTCTTGATAAACACTTGGATATATTATTCAATTTTTTCTAAAAATTGATTTGATTTTATGGGATAAATTTAGTTGTAATTTCAAGTATATTTTTATTAATGAAATAGGTTTCATTAAAAAAATTGTACTAGTTGTAGGGCAAATTAACAAAAAGTAGAGTTTTACGGGGTGGGACGGGGCTTCGTGGGGCCCCAAGGGGCGGGGATGGGGTGAGAAAGTATTCCCCGTCATGCGGGGCGGGGCGGGGATGGGGTAACATAAAATCATGTGGGGCGGGGACGAAGACCCCATCATTCGGCCCCGCCCCGCCCCATTGCCATCCCTACTCACAAGAATTCACATGATTTGAAAATCTGGTGCATTTTTTTGGTGGTCGTGGCAATTTCCTAACTCCTGACAACAACCCTTTCTTCCTATATTAATGGCTCTATATATGTAGACTATTAGTGGCTCTAATGTATTACAATCCATTTTATTGATCCAGGTGAAGCTGATGAGCATGACAGACATTCTAGTATCCCCTCACGGTGCCCAGTTAACCAACATGTTCCTAATGGACAGAAACAGCAGTGTGATGGAGTTTTTCCCTAAAGGCTGGCTAAAACTTGCAGGCGTAGGCCAATATGTGTATCATTGGATAGCTAGCTGGTCTGGGATGAGACATCAAGGTGCATGGCGAGATCCCAATGGGGACAAATGCCCCTACCCGGAAGACGATCGCCGCTGCATGTCCATCTTCAAGAGTGGCAAAATTGGACACAATGAGACGTACTTTGGTGAGTGGGCTAGAAATGTTTTGGCTGAAGTGAAGACTAGGAAGATGGAAGAAGCCTCAAAGAAGATCAGTTCTACTGGGTGTGCTTGTAGCTGAATTGCAATCTCAAGCGCCTTTCCTATTCTATATACTTATCTATTTAGGTAGATTGTTCTACTTCAGGTTATAATTCCTCTTTGTGCAGAACTGCATCTAGAATGAGATAACTTTGAAAAAATTAAAAAAAAATTAAAAAAACCCTTTAACAATAAGGTCAAAATTGAATTGTTCTTTCATCATTCCGGATTTTTGTACCATGGTCCATAACAAAGGATGTTCATGTGATTCATACTCTGTACGTGCACCTCCACCTTCCTACGAGGAAACTCTTCATTTGTAAAATTAATGAAGCACATACAGAATATGAATCACTTTTACTCCTTCTGTTTCTCTTCTACGCAGTGTTACTTCTCTTTCTATTCTTCACTGCTCACCATGGAAGACCTCACTAAAAATTGGTCTGAATTATCTCTATCTGATAGAGAACATGTTGGTTTTGTCCTTCCAAAAATTCACAAATCAGGGGAATACATTATAGTAGCAAAGTTTTTAACTTAATGCTATCTCATTGTGGAGGCAGTGGTTCGTACGTTTCAGCAGCGATGGAGGTCGGTAAATGGTTATAAAATTCAAAATCTGGGAGATCATAGGGTGCTTTTTGTTTTCGACAACAGTTCAGATGTGGAAAGGATAATCAAAAATCAGCCATGGAGTTTTGACAAACACCTTGTGGTCTTGCAAACATTTGAAGAGTTTTCAAAACTCAAAGATCTAGGTTTTGATAAAGCATTGTTTCGGGTTCAGGTTCATGATATTGCAGAAAGCATTTGGGAAACCATTGGAGAGGTCCGAAGGTCACCTAAATCCACAGATGATGATGGAGGTAACTTCATTCAGGAACGTTTCACAGTGGATATTACTCTTCCTTTATGCCGAGGTAGGGTGTTCAAGCTAGAGAATGGGGAGAAATCATGGGTTTGTTTTCAGTATGAGAGGGATGGTCGTTGGAAACACTATGAAAAACAATGCGAGCTATGGATTCGTAGCAAGAGCTCTCTAACCACTGATAAACGACAATTCGGTTCCTATATCAGAGCGGCACCATATCAAACAGGTGGAAGAAGGGAAATTCTGGTGCTTGGGTACTATGATCAGGTGGCAACGACTGAGAAAGTTCCATCGGAGGAGGGAAGTCCATCGGTTGCTGCAGTGATAGGGAAATCTAATACGGTAACTGAGGATGATAAGGAGAGAATTAAGGCTGTAATTAATTCAAAAGGCTTGGTAATGGCAAAAACGAGTACGGAGTAGGCAATGAAAGAAATTAATTCTCATAATATCAAAATTCCGGATTTTTCTCTCCCTAATAAAACAGAATTGATATTAATTGAGAATGAGGCTCTGTCAATGTTAATTGAAATTAATGAGGGCATTAATTCTAGCCTCATTTTAGAGTCTGATTTGGAAAAGATGGTTGATCCAAAGAAAATGGTTGAAATGGCAAGGTCACTTGAAACGGAAACTCCTTATTATCATAAAAGCTCACTTTGGGATTCTATTCTTACTAAAATTCCAAGATTGAGTTTCAAGGTTAATAAATTTCCTTCAAATCCAGCTGGTTCGGTAACGTGCTTGAGAGGAGATAATGAAGGGAGAAGGTACGGGTTTGATACCAATTATCCTACTAACTTACTCTGATCACATGCAGGGTGTGAAAGGTTTTATGGGTGATCGAGTGTAGGGTCCAACGTGTTTACTGAGTGAAGATGTGAAAGTGTTTCCTAACAATTTTTGTAAAATTATTGTATTCTCACGTTAAGAGAAACGACAATAGGGTTGCTCATAGTCTGGTTAGAAATGCATTATGCATACTAGATGTTCAAGTATGGATGAAAGATGTCCCATCACATATTTTTTCAATTTTACTATTGGATTTAGTTGAATTACATTAATAAAATCCATCAGTTTGCTTCTAAAAAAAAAAAAAAAGTTTACGTTATTCTATTAACGTAAAATTTACATTATAAACTAAACATATGCTTATTACATTAAACACGTTCACACAAATGTGTATAATATTGTACACTGTTTGTTTGTTTAGACCCCTGAACACTCAGATTGTTTGACTTAATTAATTAACCAAGTTAACACTTAAGTTTATTATTTAGAACTAAGTTAAACAGTAATAAATCATATTATGCAGTGCAAAAAAATAAATAAGACAGTGATATGATTACCTAGAAAAACCAATGAAACCAACAGTTTCAAGGTAAAAAACCTGAGGAGTATTTAACCTGATCTATCCTCAAGGCAAACAAATCCACTAATGGAGAATTGAAAATTTTACAAAAGATTTAACCCTAAATCTATTACTACTTCCAGTAGTAACTTACTAACACAACCACATGCAAGCTCTGAATCCACAAACTCCTTCTCTCTTGAATTTACTTTGCGCAAACACCCATGTTTGTGACTTTGAGATCTCATTCAAAGGTCTAGCAACACAAACTTTCCAGTTGGTGACTTCAAGACCACCCTTGAAGGTTTAGATCATTAGCAGTTGTTGATCTTGTTGCAGCAATTTCAAATCTACTAGTTCTAATGGTATGAGAATGATTTCCGGTAGTGACTTTGAAAGAGGAAGGCACAATACCTTTTTAGATCTTACAAAAGTAGCTCTAAAGTCTACTTAAAACATGTCTTAAGGTTTCCTTTAAATGCTATATGAAATAGATCTAAAACCATAATCACTTAATGGGTTTAACGAGCTCATGGGCTTAATTAAAATTCTACAGACTCATGTTTCAATCGATTGGACCTGTTCTCTCGATCGGTCGAACCTAGCAAGTTTCTGAATTCTTGTTTCAGCGGCTTCCTTTTTTCTTGTATTCTGACTTATAGCACCTTGAGCATTGTCTAATAAATCCTATAGTTTCTAAGATTTAAATCTAGACAAATTTGTGCTCACAATTTGTCAATTGTTCTAAACTTTTAGAACCTAACAATTTCCCCATTTGACAATCCGTGACAAAACTTACATACAATATGAAATGCTCAAATACAAGAATAGCCCTATTACAATAATATGCCTAATTACATCACAAATCTCAATCTAAGACTCCTAACCTAGAAATTGCAAGAAGAGGCAGAAGGTCTTGATCAGAATGTACCTGTCTTTCCTGAACACTCAAAAGAGCACATCACCGCATGTATGGAAATAAAGACAGATAAATAATATGAAACACAATTTAAAATTAAAAGTAAACTAACTTTCCCCCTAAGTTAGATACATATAAATAAATAATAAATAATAATAATAATAATAATAATAAAAACACTTTTATTTTCTCCCCCTTTGAAAAACAATTTCATCTCCCCCTAAATAAAAACAGTTAAAAAAAACCTTTCCAAAATTTCATCTATGTCTCCCCCTTTTTGTCACATATTGATAAAGACAACCCAATCAAAAGGTAGACACAAAAAAACATACACAATAGAGGTTAAGAGAAAATAGAAAACAAGGGAACACAAAACAATTTAGCTCTATAAAAAATAGAGGCAACTCCCCCTATGAACAAAGGTTTTAAAAATAGTTTTCTCCCCCTATAAAAATAGGAGAAACAAAACAAGTTTTGGGAGAAGAGTTTTGGGGAAATTTTAGGAGGTGGGGAAAACTAAAAAGACACACATAAGTTGAGGATACATATGAACACAAATATTCTCTCTTTCAATATATTCAAACTTAACATTATTTGACCCATAGACAAATGCATGCAAACACTTCAAGCACAATTAGTTAAGACTATACAATATAGATCTCAATGATATAAAAATTCAGCATGCAATGTGTTTTATAGAAAATATTTGGACATTTATTATCCACCATATCTCAAAAAAAAAATCCAATTTTTAGTAGTACATACATCAAAATAAATAGCATATACTAAAATGTATAGAACTCAAAAAATAATTAATCAATTTTTAAATCAAGTTGAGTACCCAATTTAGTAAAGTGTATGCGTGTTGTGTGTGAAAACAATGAGAGAGGTATAATTGCAAAAATGCAAGATGGATAAAGAAAATAATGGAATCCATGTGAATCCTATCACAAATGATGCAAAAAAAAAAAATGAACGGTCAAGAAACTAAAATCTGAAAATTTTCTAGTTTCGATTAGTCGAAAGGAATCAAGCATCAATCGAAAAAGCTTCCTAGAAAATTTCGATCAGTCAAGCATCAATCGGACATCAATCGAATCAGGCAGAGAGTTTTTGCTTTAAAACCTGAATATTTTCAATCGATCGAGTGTAATCTTCGATCGGTCAAAACAGTGAAAAATTTTAAAACTTAAAAATCTGGAAATTTTATGCAGAAAAACAATTTGAAATCAATTTTTATGACTCAATGCAAAAGCACATGATCCAGAATAGTTTTAAAAACATGATGCCTCTTAAATGCATGTATCAAAACCAATCAAGAAGTTAAAATCACATAATTTAAACTTCTAAAACACATTTTTCTTTAAATTCCCAACCAAAACCAAAAAAAAATAAATAAATAAAAAATTTGCATTTACACATCAGTTCATATGCAATTAAAGATGGCCTAATTATTTAACACAATCATATGTACAAAATTTAGCAAAGATTTGCGTGTAATGTGTGCAACTAGTAAGTGTACAAAGTAAAAAAAAAAAAAAAAAAAAAAATGTGATATATGGATAATAATCAAACAAATTTTCAACATTATCCATCACATTGATTTCAAAGTGACTATCACCTAAAGAGTTACATCATATAACTCCTACATTTCCTAGAAAACACGCTTGCAATCATATATAAAACATTTTTTTTATTCTTTTTCTTTTAATGGTTTTTTTTTTTTTTTTGCTTTTCTATTTCATTTTCTTTTGAATTTTCTTTTGATTTTCACATTCTTTTCACAATTAACACCTCGTTTAATCTTTCTGTGCAAATTTTATACCTTACCGAGCACAGCTTTTATAATTTGCACACAGGTATTCATGATTGGCGAGTAACAATGGTAAGATTGTTATTTATGTTTTTCTCCTAAGATTTTATAGTCCTTACAATCAAAAGAATGTGACATTAAAATCAAGAGCATGTGTTTAAAAACCATAATCAACTCACACAATTTAAACACTACACAGCACAAACTAGTAAAGTGAAAAAAAATAGTTCATCAAAGCTAAATAAGGTACACAGTCATGAAATGCAAATTTCATAAGCCAACCTCTATTACACACTTGAAGATGTGTAATACCAAAAAAAGTTATGACCAAAAACAAAAAACACAAAAACAATGCATGAACAGTGCTCAACTAAGCTATAAAGGATACACAAACAAGAAATATAAATTTATTAATTAACTCATGAGTACATGTACAAACTAATACATACTCATACAAAATCCGAAATTGCTTATGCACTCAATTATGCAACACATACTTTCTATGTTTCTCCACAATGCCAAGTATGTTCTAAATCAAGAGAGAGATATCATAATTCACGTAATTCTCAAGAAAAATAAAATAAGACCCAAAATAAATTATTTTTATCATTTTGAAAATTTTCAATGTTTTTGGATTTTTTTTTTTTTTTTGAATAAACAAAACAAACTAAAAACAAGACAGCCAATAATAGAAAGTAAACATGTCCACAAATAATTGAAAGAATTAAATTAAGGACAAGTAAACAAAACTCATATTAGCAAATCTTTTCTCACCCATATAGCACGATTCTTTGGCTTTGTAGGTGAACAACCATGAGAAGTAGAGTGTATTTGAGGGATTACAAAATTCTTCTGAGATAGATCAAAATCCTGCAATTTTCTTTCACAAGCCAACAAGCTTAAATTTTTCAAAAGCATATGAAACAATTTATTAGGACTTATGGCAAGAAAAATATCATTACATATCCTAGACTGAAACACAGAATGCTTAAATTTTAATTTATGACAGTTAGGACGAACGTGACCAGACACACCACAAAAGTGACAAACATGAACAAATTTAGGAACATCAGTATTCCTAACAGCAAATCTAGTCTCAGATTTTTGTTTTTGCCTCAATAAAGAACAATTTGGTCTAATGTGACCAACAACACCACAAAGGTGACAGACACAAAAACATATTTCTTTTGCACCCTAAGAGTATGTCTAGAAACTTCAGCGTCTACATTAGAACTTTTACTTTTGTCTAACCTAGCAACGTAAGCCTTTTCTTTATGAATCCTCTTGAAAGGAGGAACATAAATTTTGTCTTTAGGCTTAATAGGGAAAAAAAAAGATATAGATATGTTATCAATAGCAAGTTTGGAACTAGACAAATTTTCAAGTTTAGCTTCAGACACAACTAACTTTAATTCCAAACTTTTCATCTTTTCATCTTGAGAGGAAAGTTGATTTCTCAAAAATTCATTCTTTTTATTTGATTCATCCAATCTCACAATCAAATCTTCTTTTTCAAGATTAGCCAATTTTAACTCTTCCTTGAATTTCTTAGCAATTTTCATAGATTTAAATTATTCCTTACAAAGAGTTTCACAGGCATCAATAAAATCAACATAAACAATAGTGTCCTTTTTATTCAAATCATCACAAATATGAGCAAACAGACACTTAAAATTATCCATGATAGCAAGGATCAAGAATCTCACTCAAGACATTAATCCAATCAGAGTGAACCCGCTCTGATACCACTTGTTTGTTTGATTTGAACCTTGAACACTCAGATTGTTTAACCTAATTAATTGACCAAGTTAACACTTAGGTTTATTATTTAGATCTAGGTTAAACAATAATATATCATATCATGCAATGCGGAAAAAGAAATAAGACAACCATATGATTACCTAGGAAAACCAATGAAACCGATAGTTTCAAGGTAAAAAACTTGGGGAGGATTTAAACTGACCTATCCTCAAGGCAAACAAATCCATTAATAGAGAATTGAAGTTTTTACAAAAAATTTAACCCTAAATCTATTGCTACCTCCAGTAGTAACTTATTGACACAACCACATGCAAGCTCCGAATCCACAAACTCCTTCTCTCTTGTATTTGGTTTGCACCAACACCCACATTTGTGACTTTGAGATCCCACTCAAAGATTTAGCAACACAAACTCTCCAGTTTATGACTCCAAGACCACCCTTAAAGGTTTAGATCATCAGTAGTTATTAATCTTGTTACAGCAACTTCAGATCTACCGGTTCTAATGGTATAAGAATGATTTCCAGTAGTGACTTTGAAAAGGAAGGCACAATACATTTTAGATCTCACAAGTGCACCTCTAAAGTCCACTCAAAACGTGCCTTAGGGTTTCCTTTAAATACTATGTGAAATAGATCTGAAATCCTAATTACTTAATGGGCTTAACGGGCTAATGGGCTTAATTAAAATTTTGCAGACCCGTGTTTCAATTAGTCGGACCTGTTCTCTCTATCGGTCGAACCTAGCAAGCTAATGAATTCTTGTTTCCGCAGCTTCCTTTTTCTTGTATTCTAACTTGCAGCACATTGAGCATTGTCTAATAAATCCCACCTTGAGCATTGTCTAATAAATCCTATAGACTCTAAAATCTATATCTAGACAAGTTTGTACTCACAGTTTCCCAATTGTTCAAAACTTTTAAAACCTAACACACTTTTTGTAAATGTGTACAATGCATAACGATAGGCCAAGAATGTATTGACTCCTTGGGTAAATTACCCAAGTGAATTAATTAAGTCAATTTAACATGCAATAAGCATGGTAGCACAAACAAATCACCAACTAAGTTAAATACAGCGAAAAATAAATTTGACACAGGTGATTTGTTTACAAATGAGGAAAACCACTGAGGCAAAACCTCACCAGGTAAATTTAAGATCACCACTCCCGAGAATCCACTATTATCAAAACAAGCGATTACAAGTAAAGAAATTCTAATACCTTATACCAACCTATGCCAATACCTAATTGGACTTGTAATGTAGCAGCAATCTCTCCTTTCAATGCACGGTTCCTAGTATGTGACTAACCAATGATGCACAGATCCCAGTACGTGACTAACTCCATAGTAACCCTATGATTATTGTAATTGATTTGTAGCAGCTTCACATAGAAATACCAATAAGATCTTCAATGTTGGTGCAAGAGACTTTGCTTGGTTATAGAACCCAAAGGCGTATAAAAAACGCAGCAAGTTCTCCAAGAGAAATATGAACTAGGGCAGATTGTCTCCGTTCACAATATGCATATAACAACAAGTGCAACAACCTTATGACGGCTCTTAAAATAATCCTTATATATGTCTAGGGTTGTGAGAAAAGAAAACATAAACACATAGCTTGGATATGCGTGAAAAACAGATCTGGAAATCTGAATTTTGTAATTCTCGATAGATACATCTATCGAGCTTCAAATATTAAATCTTGATAGATACATCTGTCGAGCTTTAATGAACAGCACTTCTTCACTTGATTCTTGGACAGATTTGTATGGTTTCAATACTTGGACTTGAACTCTTGTTCCTTGAAATATTAAACACATCCTAAATCTACCTAATTACAAGTAAAGTGTGTTTTGTCAAAAGATTAGCCAATTCTATATGACATATGTTCATATCATATTCCACATATGTCCTAACACATAATATAAACCAATAATTGTCTAATAAAAAAAAGGGACCACTTTAATAGATATTCTTAGGGCAATTGTTAATAAATCATAATAGGAAAGTTTTGACACCACTTTTATGAGAAATATAAAAAGCTATCAACAACATTTATTGTTTTATCATTCTCTCAATAAAATTTTTGGTTAACATTTCCCTAAAAGAAATATACTTAGCATTGAATGCTATTGCATATGCAAGTCAAAGCAATCCTAGATACATGGTCAGAGATGATAAATGTGTTATTTACTTGTTCTTCCAAGTTTTATTGTTCCAAATACCAAGACAAAGTAAAAATAAGTACCCAAACCACACAGTGTTACTAGATTGGATTTGAAACATCATGACTAGAGATGACAATGGGGCAGGGCAGGGCCAAAGGATAGGGTCTTGGTCCCCGCCCCACATGATTTTGTCTTGCCCCATGCCCGCCCCACCCTGCATGACGAGGAAAACTTTCTCACCCCATCCCCGCCTCACCCTGTAAAACTCTATTTTTTGTTAATTTACCCTATAACTAGTACAATTTTTTTAATGAAACCTATTTGATTAATAGAAATATACTTGAAATTACAACTAAATTTATCCCATAAAATCAAATCAATTTTTTGAAAAAATTGAATTATATATCCAAGTGTTTAACAAGGCAATCACACCCAAAAAAAAAAAAAAATCTTGGTATAACACATAACAAAATAAGGCAGAGAACTACATTGAGTAGAATAAAATAAGCTAATATTAATATGTTTGTTTAAATAGTGGAGTTTTAGGGTAAGAAAAATTTATAATTATAACTCTTAGCAACATGGGGCGGGGGCGGGGGCATGGGCGGGAACGGGGACGAGGACGGGGAGGGGCGGGGTGGGTTTAAAAAGTCTAAACTCATCTCTGCCTTGCCCCGTCCCGTGTTGTGGGGCAAAAAGGAAAAACCCGCACAGAGCGAAGCAGAGAGGGGCGGGTTAAGCGAGGCAAAGCAAAATTGTCATCCCTAATCATGACCTAAGAATAACACATTAGCACAATTGGTACTACATAGGAGATCTAGTCGGTAACTGTGAAGTAGACAAGACTCTCATCTGGTTGCCTTCACGAAGAGGTTCTCTATCATGGGCATGTATGCTAGTGTTGTATTCTATTGGTATGTCGATTATCTTGTTGTCTGTAATTACAGCTTAGGAGATGAGCTCAAACATATACGTAGCTTGAGTAAGATAGTAATCATCTGATAATGAAAAGACTTTGAACCCAAGAAAGTAGCTAAAACAGCCCAAATCTTTTCATCTTGAAGTGTTGATCAAGGAAGTACTTAAGATCATGGATGCCTTGTGTAGACAGCCCATTTCATTTCAGCCTTTACCCAAGGTCCTCAACCCTTATAAATAAGAACCTAACCGCTAGTAACAATCAATAACAACCACTAGCAGCTAGCTGCCTAACTGACTAACAACCCATGCTGATTGAGCATTGCTGACTTGGCTACTGCAGTGATCCTAAGTTCCTGACAATTCCTCTCAAAACAAGATCTGATTGGAACTTTCATAATAAAATCAGACAATGACGACCTCCAGTCTTGTTAATTGGTTCTCTAAAGCTTATTCTAAGTAGAAATATACTAGAGAAACCGAAGAACTAAAATAATAGTAGCATATATGTTTCATGACAATGGGTGTGTTTGTATAAGTTATTGAAAAACTGTGTTTTAAATTTAAAATGAGCATTTGTAAAAAAGCTATGAGAAGTTGTTTTGAGTTTTAAAAATATTATTTTAAACTCTCAAAACGCCCAACCAAATGAACCCAATATGTCTATTGTATGGTTAATGAGATCAATATATTAAGGTTGTGAACCGGTATGGTTAATGAGATCAATATATTAAGGTTGTGAACCGCATCTATATGAGTAGGTGAGTTAAGATGGAAGCATCTGATTATGTAGGTGCTTCATATACCATTCAAGTTTTCTGTAATACCGAAGGATGCAATTGGAAATATGATTGAAATTTACTTTTGGTAGCTTGTCAAAAAAACCATTCAAGTTTTCTATGCTATCAAGGGTTTTTTTTTTTTTTGAAATTTTCTTACGAACAGTGGGGAAGGTGATTCGAACCCAAGTTCTTTCTAATGGAAGAATCAGAAAATACCACTGCCCTACAAGGCCTTTGGCCTATGATTTTAATGGATGGTAAGAATGACAATGACAATTTGTTTGAAAAAACAGTCTACAGGATGAGAAGTATAAAAACAATCTACAAGATGAAAACTAAATACAAAGATGAAAGCATAATTGAATTCAATCCCTCAAAATTCAATTTCTCATATAATATTTTTCCCCTTTTATGGTTTCACCCTTAATTCATACAGGACTTAGTCTAAAACATAGGTGATGCTAATAATATGATTAGCATCATATAAACATCTAACGAATTAAAAGCCACGGCTGGTTCAACTAATTCCACAGGACATGCTTATGTGTACATGGGATAGATAGTAGCATAAGTATATAATATCAGACGTAAGGGACCTAACCAGTGATCAAATGGAGGACTAAAATTTGATCCTTGAGATGTTTCACATAGCTGATTATTACAGTTAGCTAAAGACCAGAGTACCAATCAAATGTACTACCATCCATATATAACTGAAGCTCAAAATACATTTGTTGCAATTGGATTGCATCTCAATGTCGTTATCATACATACTAGATGAAATGGGAATAAACTGATTAAATCCCAAAACTCCCAGAGAGTACTATACATGTTTTTTAATTGCATAACCTTCAACGAAGCTTTGGTTTCACTGTTGTAGCCCAGATAGTATCGGATATGGCCATAGTCTTTATAGGATTCGGAGCACAAGAGGAAGCAGTATTTGTTATCACCTAAATGGAGCAAAGCAGGTGGTTCTGACTATGAACGAGTGGTGACAATGTATTTATAAGTAAAGGAGAGAGCAAAGGCCCGATTGGTATTCTCACGATAGTAAGCTACAAGGATTTGTTTTGTTTGGGCTTTCTGTAATATGAGTCCTTTATTTTTATTTTTTTATTTTTTTTACAGGCCCGGCTCTTCTCATTTTATAATTTTATAGACACGTACTGCCTCTTGAGTGAAAAAATTATGATAGAACTTTTTATTTGAAGAAATATGAAACTATATATCAAAATGTAGAGTTCAAATTAATTGCAACTTGAAAATAATATAAATCAAATTGACTGTTATCAAAATATAGGGACCAAAATAGTATTTTGACCTTAAATCATATAATCCAAAAAGTACTATTTCGATTGTGCAAAGCCATTGAATGTTTCACATTGAATTTTTTGGTCCCTATTGTCCTGAAAAATTATTGGATTTCCGTGCATTGCATAATTCTTTGATTGGACCAAGTCATATTCTGCACTTATTACAAGTGCCACTAAATTTCAGTGTGAGCAAGGGAGGGAGGACAATTGCTATCAAATATCACAAACACCAACCAAATCTTGAATGGACCATTCAAAGTAGAATGGGCCCAATGAAAACAAACTAACATCTTAGTGTGTCCTTTCCTCAATAGAATAGTCGATAGTCCACCAATGGTAAAGTGGGCCCAAAGGCCACAAACATTCTTACATTTGGGTTGGAACTTGGAATTTGAAATCTGTGATTTAATGGAAAAAATCTCATTGCACCTAACACCCCAAGATAAACAAAAGAAATTTTAAAAAAAAAAAAAAAATCTAAGAAGTGTGCTTCATTATTAGATTTCTTGTCGATTCTCAAAAACAAAATAAAAATAAATAAAATTGGTTGTATATTACGGGGAAGAAAGATCATATGGTCATAGGTCAAATTACAGCTTCAATTTAAGGGATCAATACATAATGTCTGGCCAAAGCCCAACCAACAATGGGCTAAACATGTGGACGAAGAGTGGAAGGCAACGTGGTGAGGCTCCCACCATTTCTAGACATCGACACACGCAAACAGAGTATTCTCCTCCTACACGGTGATTTGCCCCCTGCAAGTTAACATTTTCGGGACTTAAAAAGGTTTATGTGTGGCACGTGTTTTAAGAAAGTTTCTTTTTAGTTAATAATAATAATAATAATAATAATAAATCTCTTTTCATCCTTAAATTAAAAAATAATGTATTTTTGTCAATGAAAATTTAAATTATTTTAGATTTTGTCCTAATGTTCGAGTATGGTTGTTTGCGGTGCAGTGCATTGAGGTTTTGGGTTATTTTTAACACCGCATTTTACGATGCAATATAACCAAAACCATAATCACACTACACCTCATTTTTGTGGTCATATGTACAGTGCAATGCAATTTAGAATTTAGTCAAAACTATAATCGCACCGCATTTTAATTTTGTGGTCATATATGCAATGCAATGTATAAGATGCGGTTTGAAACCGGTATATTTTTTAAATTTTGGGTTTTTCTTACTCAGTCAAAAACTTATTTTTCCCTTTTTTTTGGCCAAATTTTAAACTATTAAGCTAGTTTTTTTCTTTATTTTGGAGTAATTTTCCTAATCAACACTTGTTCAGGTTATTAAAAAAAAAATTTGGTTGAAAAATAGGCTTATTAAACTATTAATAATATATTTAATATTAAAAAATATACTAATATATAGAGACGGTGTAGTGCGGGACGGTTTGTGCAGTTTCCTTATTATAAAACCGCAAACTGCATTACATCATACGATGCAATGCACTGTTACTTGCAGTGCGGTTGTACCATTTTGTAGGCAGTTGTGGTGCAAATTTTACAATTTGTGCGGTTTGGTAAACACCCCTATCCACAAGCAATGTTAGGGACACAAAAAATTGCACAATTTTTACTACAACTGGCCACATAGCGAGTTGTGAGTGGTGGAAGTATGGACCCACCATTTAATCTCCACCATTCACAGTTCACCTCATGACAAGTTGTGACAATAGCTATAGAATTTTTTTTTATGTCCCTAGCATTCTCCTATGTACACTTGCCAACGTATTTAATGATATTATAGGGACAAAAATAAAACCTAAAGTATATATATATATATATATATATTGTCCTTTAGAAATATAATCTATATTCAATTCTTGTCCATAAAATATGCATATTATTGGTAGTATTTCGACATTAGTATAGGCAATATCACAAAATTTCTACATCATCATCACAATTCACAAGTCACATCTATGTTAACAAGATTATAATCTATAAAGCCGCAAAACAACAAGTAGTTAGCTCGAGAGGGCAAAAGTTGTCTTGAAAATTGAAATGAGGTGGGGAAGGGTCCTAGTCATAGAGGGAGCCGAGCAATCAAACATGTGAGCCTCGTGAGTTGGAACGTGTCCATCATGTGCAGTCTTGCAAGCCTTGCATGCCAGTTTTGAGCAATTTTCAACTTTACTCTTAACTTAAAGGACATTTTGATGGTCTTCCTAGTCTCGAAGCTAAACAGATTAGCTACTGTTCGAAATTTATGAAATTATATTTCTAACGATACTAAGTTTGCTTCAATTGAAGGTCTAGATCAAAAGTTTTGGCCTTGGGGAATCTGGTACCTCCCAAACTTTTCGAGTTTCCGTCTTACTCTAGTAGGTGCACGTGCATTAAGGCTTTCATGAGTATGCAATTGGGAGATCCAAACGTGGATGGACATATTTTGGCAAAAACCTCATATTTGTGCTTTGGTTTGAGAAAAACATATTTTGTTTTGGGAATTTACGGGTACATGAAAGTGTCGATTTCCACACATTTCAAGGTTTGTTACACACGATTATACGTGGTTTTTTTTTTTTTTAAGCCCATAGTAGTTCCTGAAAATCTACATGACTTCTATGATAGCACTAATGTTTTGTTTTGAAGCTTTTATATATATATATATATATATATAGCACTAATGTTTTGTTTTGAAGCTTTTATATATATATATATATATATATATATATAAAATTAAAAATAAATAAATAAACCATAAGATCATCTGCAAACATTAGGTGAGATTTGTGGGCTACCTCCATGCCCTTAATCTTGCCTTGAGAGATTTGTGGGCTTTTTTTTTTTCTTTTTTTTTCTTTCTTTTAATGGGGAGAGATTTGGGGGCTAGCTCTTGCTACTTCCATGCCCTTAATCTTGCCTTGAGACTCCAGGTTAATGATTAAACTAGAGAGAACATCAATAACAAGGATAAAATAGAAAAAAGCAATGGGATTACCTTGTCTAAGACCTTGGAAGTGTAAAGTCTATATTTTTAAGTTGGCAACCATGAACAAATGTAACCTATAGAACTTAGTTTGTCTAGTTGTTTATTATTGAAATAATCTTTGAAACAAGACAAATGAAGTTCTAAATAGGGTGAAGACTTAAGAAATCAAAAAATTGAACTGCTGAAGACTACATTTCAATTACAGGCTGACAGGTTAGAATCCAATTACCTTGACCAATCAAGATTCGTGCAAATTGTAGATTCTGGATTTCTTCTTAGCAGTTTGATCTAAAGTTTTAATGGATCTTAAGCACATATAAATACAAACCATAGAGCATGTTTTTGCATATTCAAGGGGCAGTGTTTTGTACAAAGATTTGAAGATTTTCCATACCCTTTTGAAGCTATAGCTAAAGACCATGTGTAAACAACAAATCCAGTCATAAAGCAAAGTTGCTGCATTCAATTAACCACAATTGCTGATCTAGATAAAACCTTTGAGTGAAGATCTCAAAGTCACAAATAGGAGAATTTGTGTGCAACAATTTCACAGTAAAAGAGTTTGGATTTGGAGCTGCATGTAGTCACGTGGGTAAGTACTACATGAAGTAGCAGTAGATTTAGAGTTACGTCTATTGTATAAACTTCCATTCTATTTCCAGGTGTTTCTTATTATGAAACCACAGTTTCATAAGTTTTCCTGCATCATCATTTTTGGTGTCTGATCAAGTAAAAATCGTCAATCAAGTAGACTCATCCAAATGAGCCAACAACCTTGTCCCTATACCTGAAAATGTTGCACAAAGTCCTCTTTAGGTGGTCATCGGTGTGGTGTCTGCCACAGAGTCTCCGATGATAAAGTCAACGTATAAAAGCTTCAAGAAAGTATCAGAGACCAAAGCTATAGCGTATTTTTGTATTTAGGATTGTGTGTGCACCTTGTTTTGGTTCTAAAGAGTGTTTATATATGGTTTCACAACATCTAGCCGTTATGGCCTTTAATGTGGCTTTAATGCCTCTTTTGGTAATGCCTTTAGGCTCAGTAATGTAGGCTTTGATGAGCCTTCAACGGTCTATACAGCTAGTTTTGCAATCGTCCGAGGCATTGAATACTTCCTTAAATGGCTTGTCTCCATTCGTTAGTGATATGGAGTGGTGGATGAAGATGTCTAATGATTTCGTCTGAGCCAAGGGGTTCGTTGGTCCCATCAACTGCCCCCCCAGGTTCTGTGGTCATCCTTACGTGTCATGACGACCACCAAAAGGTGAAGAGTTTCTTGCTTAAACATGACTCTTGGGGTTTCATTCCACTTTTAATGTGTAGTGGTGGCGCCAGACATGTCGTGGCCACGTGGCATGTTCTGAGTGGGGGATTTAATGCTCTACTTCTTGTGACTCTTGGTTTTCCCGCTAATTTTCAGTTTTCTGTGCTTAGTTTTTAAACTTCCATCATTTTCTATTTCTACTCCACTTTTCACTTTCTTTCGCCATTGCTGTTCTGCGCTTTCTCTTCTCCAAGCTGCTATTCTCCCTGCAATTTCCTGCATTTTGCCCTTCTTGGGGTTGCGTTTTTGAGGTAAGGCTTCTTCTTCTTCTTTTTTCACACTTCGTAGAGTAGATAATTTGTATGGGTTTTTTATTTTCTCCTTTTTCTTTCTTCTTTCTATGTTTTTGGTTTCTTTAGGATCTCCTCTTTTTGCTTTTTGAGTTCCATGGTTAGTAGTTCCAAAGTTAGGACACTTTACCCTTCTGTTTCAGTCCTTTTTGCGCGTTTAGGGGCTTCGCTAAGAATTTCTCGCACTTTCTGTCCTTTAGTTGAGGGTTTTACGTGTGGGGAAAATAGTTTAAATCTGGTATTAGCTGATCTGTTCCCTTTACTTCGTCAATCCGTCAATTGATTTGAGGATCTGGTGGGTGATCAGAGGGTGATGTCGGAGGTAAGATCCAGCAAGTTAGAGACGGGGTTGTCGTCTAACGACGACCCTATGAAGGAAGGTACTACGGCCTCTACTTCGAGAGTGGTTAAGGCTTTTTCTACTCTAGAGGAGGAGTGTGGCCTGGATGCTGAGACCCTTTCCAAATTTAGGGATAGGTTTCAATTTCCTGAAAGGGTTAGGATTCATCTTCCTCGCAAAAAGGAACGAGCTTGCCATTTTTCGCCGGGAAATATGGGTTTTTATGAGGCCGTTTTCTAGAGCGGCCTTAGATTCCTCATCCACCGCTTTATCATGGGGCTCCTAAATCACTTCAATATTGCTCTTAGGCAACTTATGCCCAACTCGTGGAGGATCGTAGTTTGTTGTATGGAGATTTGGCTGGCATCTACAGAGGGGGATATGATTAGGGTGGACGAATTTGCATATTTGTACCGTCTGAAAGAGTCTAAGGAATATGGGCACTACGAGCTGGTGCCTTGGGACAGGAAGGCTAGGATCATTACTGACCTACCCTCGTCCTTTAGATATTGGAAATCCCGATTCCCTAGGTTACTCCGTCAATGGAGAGCCCTGAGTCTAAGTGCGTCATTTCTCTGCAAGTCCCTTCGTTGTCCTTTATATACTCCCACTTCTGTGTTCTTCTTTCCTTTTGATCGTCACTAACTTTCTTGCTCGTTGTGTGTAGTTAAGAAGCATCCAAGGCTCAAAAGCAGGTATAAGGACCGTGTGGAGGCAGCTATGAAGTACGCGAAGACAATAGACAACTTTGACAACCCGGTGGATCCGCAAACTTTGGCTCGTCACTATCTTGGTCCAAAGCCTTCTGCCTTTGTTCTTTGGGCTATAGCAATTGAAGAGAAGAGTGAGTGTTATCATAACTTGTTGTCCTTCCCTTCTCCCTTTTTTTTTTCTTTTTTTCAAGTGCTTCTCTTCTTTTCTTCTGTAGAGATGACAACCAAATTTAATCAAGATATGTATGTCAAAATGAGGGCCAAGAAGAATATGCCCCTTTCCCACCTCGGGAAGAGAGTGGTGCGTGTGGTGGAGAAAGGGGTCTCTGTCACTCCTGCTGCCTCCACCCCTGACCCTTCGTCCCTGACATGACGAGGATTGCTTCCCTGGCAACCTCAGTTGAGGAGATCACCCCACGCCCGAAGAAACAACATATGGCCGACAAGGGGATGGAGAAAGCTAACTCCCGCTCATCCAGCTGTGTTTGAAACGACGCTGGCCTTGCGCTGACAAGGGCACAATGCGCCTTTACTATTGAAGATCTTAAGGTCTTTCCTAGCATGCCTTCTAATGAGCTCGTGGGTCATCACATCCACAAGCTTGTCTAGGTAATGTACTTGTGCACTTTCACCTTTTCCTTTCTCTTCTTTTGTATTGTTCTAAAAATTGGGCCTTCTTTTCAGGTACTGGGGGAAAGCATTCATATTACTTCGGAGTTCTTGAGCCATGAGGCAAAGGTCTCATCAGTGGGGTCCAGGGTGGAGGTTCTAGAGGTAGAGAATTCTAAACTGAAGAAGGACCTCATTTCTGCCATGGACAAGACCAATACCATCAAGGAAAAGGTCAAGGTCTTGGGGGACAACCTCAGAGCTTAGAGGCAGCTGACTCTGGAGAAGGATGAGCAATTCCAGGCCACGAAGGGGAAGATAAAGACCATTGCTGCCAAGTCCGTCGAGGCTTTCCAACAAACTAAGGAGTACAACACTGTGCTCTTCAGTTGGTACTACAAAGGCTTTGAGTTCCTTTGACGATACCTAGTCAAGCATCCTTTCGAAGTGGACCTGGAAAACTTGGACATGGAGGAGGTAGACCAAGAGATGGCGGTGAACGAGGCTTCTCAGTCTACTGTTGCTGCTCCTACAGGTGATGCTCCAGGAAATGCTCTAGTGCCCCCTTCTGTTGGTGATGACGAGGTTACTGCTTAAACCTGTTTATCACATCTAAGTATATGTTTCGTGTTTTGTTTGTTTTTCTTTTGGGTGCCCAGTATGTTTTTGGGCTTTTTATTCTAGTTTCAAAACAATATTTTTATTCTAATTCCAGAACAATGTTTCTTGCCCAGTGTTTTTGGGATTTTTCTTCAGGCAGAATGTATTTATACTTACCGTTTGTCTTTATGCTTTGATTGATTTGTTCTTTATTTTGCCTGCTTGTGACTTGTGTGTTCATCAAAACCCTCCTCTGTTTATCCTCGTTTGTGGGGGGCTTGGTCAATTTTAGTGAGTTATGTCCGTCCAAGTGGACTCTCATCACTTAGCCAATTTTTAGGCGACTTACACCCATGTAAGGGATTGTCATTTTGCTTCGTCAATAATTTACATCCGTCTAGGTAGAATCTTATTACTTAGACAAATTTTTAGGTGATTTACACCCATTTAAGGGATTTTATTGTTTGGCTTCGTCAGTAACTTACATCCGTCTAGGCGAAATCTTGTTACTTAGACAAATTTTTAGGAAACTTACACCTATTTAAGGGATTTTGTTCGTTTGACTTCGTCAGTAACTTACATCCGTCTAGATGGAATCTTGTTACTTAGCCAATTTTTGGTGACTTACACCCATTTAAGGGATCTTGTCATTCAGCTTCGTCAGTAACTTACATCCATCTAGGTGGAATCTTGTTACTTAGCCAATTTTGGTGACTTACACCGATTTAAGGGATCTTGTCATTCGGCTTCATCAGTAACTTACATCCATCTAAATAGAATCTTGTTACTTAGCCAATTTTTGGTAACTTACACTCATTTAAGGGATCTTGTCATTTGGCTTCGTCAGTAATTTACATCCGTCTAGGTGGAATTTTGTTACTTAACCAATTTTTTAGGTTTTAGGCTTTTGGATTTTTTTTTTTTTTTTGTTTGCATGACATTGGACCATTGGTTGAATAGTTCTTTTATTGCTTTACTTCAAATATGAGTACAATTGTTCGTTACATGTATTGATGGTACTTCTTCAAATGCTCGATATTCCATGGTTATGGAATCTTCTTCCCATCCAAGGTGTCCAGGTGATAGCTGCCTTGTCTAGAGTAATGGGTGACCCTATAGGGCCCTTCCCAAGTTGGGCCAAGTTTCCCTTGGGCCGGATCTTTGGTTTCCGAGGTGACCTTGCGTAGGATGAGATCCCCTATGTCAAGTCGTCTGAGCTTCACTCTCTTGTTGTAGTACTCGACCATCTTTTGCTAATACTTCGCCATCCTGTGAGAAGCTCCGTCTCTAACTTCGTCCAAGCAATCCAAATTGACTTTCAATTGATCGTCATTGTTATCTTCGTGGAAGACCTCTTGTCTGACGCTAGTGATTCCCACTTCGACTGGGATTACTACCTCAGTGTCATAGGTGAGTCTAAAGGGGGTTTCTCATGTCGGGGTTCTTACTGTAGTCCTGTACACCCACAGGACATTGGGTAATTCCTCCAGCCAAGCACCTTTAGCATCTTCCAAACAAGCTTTGATGATCTTAAGAAGTGTCTGGTTCGTCACTTCCATTTGTTCGTTCGCTTGTGAGTGTCATGGGGATGAGAATTGGTTCTTAATCCTTAGGCCTGAACAAAAGTCCCTGAAGCCTTAGTTGTCGAACTGCCGCCCATTATCTGATATAATCATCTGTGGTATCCTGAATCTACAAATTATGTTCTTCTATACAAAGTTCTAGATCTTTGCCTTCGTGATGGTTAATAATGCTTCTACTTCAACTCATTTTGTGAAATAGTCAATAGAGACTAGTAAAAATTTTACCTGTCTCTTACCTTGGGGTAATGGGCCGATGATGTCAATCCCCCACTGTGCAAACGGCCATGGGAAGGCTATCGGTGTCAATCTTTCTGCTGGGAGGTGCTGAACATTTCCAAACCTTTCGAATTTGTCGCATCTCTTGACAAACTCCCTTGCATCCATCTGCAAAGTAGGCCAGAAGTAAACTGTTTTGATAACTTTGCCTACCAAGGATCTTGGGCCTGCATGGTCTCCATAAATTCCTTCATGGATCTCTTCCAGAATGTATTGGGCCTCCTCCTCATCAACGCACTTCAGGTAGGGCATGGAGAAACCTATCTTGTACAAGGTGTCATTCAAGATCGTGAACCTAGCTGCTCTTTTCCTGACTCTCCTGGCCTCCTCGACATCCTGTGGAAGCCGTCCATCCTGGAGGAAGGATAGGATTGGGGTTATCCAGTTGCTTACGCTCTGGATTACGAATGTGGAGACTTCTTCAATGCTAGGGCATTTTTGGACCTCCATCTTCAAGTTCATACTCATTGGTCCCGCTTCTGATGATGCCTGTTTTGCGAGCTCGTCTGCCACTATATTTTGGCTTCTGGGATCTGAGCGAATTCCACCCGATCGAATTCTTATGCTAAATGCTTTGTCAGCCTGAGGTATTTTTGCATTCTTTTCTCATTTGCCCCACTACTAGCTTTGAATCGCTCTAGAGGAGTAAGGTTTTGGCTCCTAATGCCTTCCCAACCCTCAGTCCCGTCAGTATTCCTTCATACTCAGCTTCATTGTTGGTGGTCGAGAACTTTAGCTGAACTCCGTTTTTAAGCGTCTCTCCTTCTGGGGTGATGATAACGACCCCTACTCCGCCTCTTTTTCAGGCTAACAAGCCGTTAGTTTAAACCGTCCATCTTTCTGCTTTGTCAGGTGCCTCATCCTCGTCTAGGATGGTGAATTCGGGGACGAAGTCTACTAATGCCTGCGCCTTAATAGCTGTCCTGGGGTGGTACTCAATGTCGAACTGGCTAAGTTTGATTGCTCACTGGACCATCCTTCCTGTAGCCTCAGGCTTTTTCATAGACTTTTTAATGGGTTGGTCCATTATTACCAAGATGAGGTTCGCTTGGAAGTAGGGACGCAACTTGCGTGCGACTACAGTCAATGCAAATGCAACCTTCTCAATCTGTGGGTACTTGGCTTCTGCCCCTTAGAAGGCTTGACTAACATAGTAAACTGGGAGTTACGTTTTGTCCTCTTCCCGAATCAAGGCTGTACTCACAACAATAGTTGACACTGCTAAATATAAATACAAGTTTTCTCCCTCTTTGGACGAACTCAAGAGGGGTGGATTGCTTAGGTAGTGCTTGAGTTCCTGGAAAGTTTTCTCACATTCATCGGTCCAGGCGAAGGCCTGCTTCAGTGTCTTGAAAAAGGGTAAGCATTTGTCCGTTACTTTGGAGACGAACCTGTTGAGTGCTGCTATTCTTCCTATGAGCTTCTAGACTTCCTTTATGGTCTTGGGCGACGTCATGTCAAGTATGGCTCACACATTCTCTGAGTTTGCTTCTATCCCTCTTTAGGACACCATGAACCCAAAGAACTTCCTTGACGCTACCCCAAAGGCACACTTACTGGGGTTCAACTTTATTTGGTATTGCCTGAGTATGGTGAATGTCTCTTGGAGATTATCCAAGTGAGAAAACTCTTCCTTGCTCTTGACGAGCATGTCATCCACGTGCACTTCCATATTCCTTCTGATTTGCTTGCCGAACATTTTGTTTACTAACCTCTGGTAGGTGCTCCTGCATTCTTCAGTCCAAAGGGCATTACCTTATAACAGTAGAGCCCTTGGCTCATGATGAAGGAAGTTTTCTCTTGATTCTGCCATTTTTATTTGATTGTACCCCGAGAATGCATACGTGAACGTCAATAGCTTATGTCCTACTGTGAAATCCACCAACTAATCTATCTTTGGCAGAGGGAAACTGTCCTTTGGGCAGGCCTTGTTTAAGTCTGTGAAATCTACGTACATCCTCCATTTCCCATTTGCTTTCTTTATCAGGATGACATTGGCGAGCCAATTTGGGTAGTAGACCTCCCAGATAAAGTCAGCTACTAATAGTTTACTAACCTCATCTATGATAGCTTGGTTCCGTTCTGGAGCAAAGACATGTCGTCTTTGCTGGACGGGCTTTTTATCAGGGTCCACATTTAGCCTATGTTGGATGACCTTTATGGATATGCTTGGCATGTCCTCGTGGCTCCATGTGAAGACGTCCAGGTTCTCTTTGAGGAATTGGACTAGTCTCGTCCTCATCTCGGAACTCAAGGTCGTCCCTATACTGGTCGTCTTTGTTGGTTCTCCGTCTACCAACTCCATCATCTCCAGGGCTTCCACTCTCTCTTCTTCTTTCTCCTCAATCATCCATGTATGGTTTTCCTTTGCAGCTAACACCGCTTGGTAACACTCCCTGGCCAACACTTGATCTCCTTTTACCTCGCCTACACCATTTTTTGTTGGGAATTTTACCTTTAAGCTATAGGTGGACGTGGCTGCCTTCCAATGATTGAACGTGAGCCTCTCGATGATCACATTGTAAGAGGAGGGATAGTCTACCACCAGAAAGTCCAGCTGACGAGTCAATTGTTATAGGTAAGCCCCTACTATGATCGTCAGTGTCACTATGCGTTTGGGATACACTCTGTCTCCACTAAAGCTGACAACTGGGGAGTCAAAGGGACACAGCCTTTCGGGGGCAACCTTCAACTATTAAAAAGTAGAAAGGTAGATGATGTCGGCGAAGTTGCCATTGTTTACAAGGATTCTCTTAGTATTGAACCCTTCTATCATAAGCATGATAACTAGGGGATCATCATACGGCTGTTTTATTCCTCTGGCATCTTCTTCAAAGAACAAGATATCCATGTCCATCCTTTTTTGCTTCAGGGGTAGTATTCTATGGATGCTGTTCACTTGCCTCTGGTATGACTTCTTGAGGGATCTGAACAACCCCCCTATTGATGGTCCTCCTGTGATCGTCTTTATTTCCCCTATTGCACTCTGTTGACAATGTGACTTGTGGTCTTCGTCTCTTGGAGAGGTTTCGGGCTTGTCCCTGCTATCGTCACTGGGCCTGCTGGAATCTCCCTTCTTCACAAATTTTTACAACTTCCCTCTTCGTATGAGTTTCTCTATCTGCTCCTTCAAGTCTCTGCAGTCTTTTATATAATGGCCGTGATCTTTATGGAAACGGCAGTATTTCCTCTTGTCACAAACATTGTGTGACGAGTGTAGCGGCCTTGGCCACTTGAGGTAGTGCTCATCTTTAATCTGTGTAGAATTTTATCAACAGGCATAACTAAAGGAATGAATCTTACCATCCGAGGGGTTTTATCGTCTTTTCTTTTGTTCCCATCAGCATTTTGACAATCTGTCCGCTCCCTTTTTCATCCTCTTCAATCGTCGCCCTTTCTTTCCTTCTCATGGGCTTTTCTATCTCTTTGATTGTTGCTAGGGCGTCCTCAACGTTCATGTACTTCTCCACCTTCGGGAGCATTTCTGCCATCATCTGTGGGGGATTCTTCGCAAGTGAGACCACAAACTCCCTGGACTTCAACCCGGCTTTAAAGGCTGTCAGCTACACTTTGTCATCCGCTTCGTCCACCTCTAAAATCTCTCAGGTGAAGCGCTTCACGTATGACCTCAGGGTCTCCTTTTCTCCTTGTTTAATTGTAAGCAAGTGGTTTGCTAGCCTTTTTAGGCATTGTCCTCTGACGAAGTGGCATAAGAAGGAGCTGCTCAGCTGCTCGAAGTCATCGATGGACGAAATTGGTAACTTCGTGAACCACTCCTTCACAAATCCTTTGAGAGTAATGGGGAAAGAGCAGCATAATATCTCGTCGGGGGGTTGCTAAAGACCTAAAGTTATCTTGAAGGTGTTAAGGTGATCCAAAGGATCCTTCAGCCCATTAAACGGCTCGAGCTATGGTAGGAAAAACTTCGAGGGCATTGGGCCCTCTAGGACTGTTGTGGTGAAGGGTGAATCTGTCCTTCTAACCATACGGTCTAAGCTTCGATCGGTTTTTTCCTTGATTACACTCCTCAACTCGTCCATCTCCTTTCTCATCTCCCTGAGAAGGTTCGAGCTCGGTTCTTATGGAGTGGCAAGTCGTCGATGTTCGTCCCTTCTTTGGCTTTCCCCATCGTCATCCTGGTTGGTCCTGACTAATTCTCCTCTTGCTGCAACCGCAATCTCATTTCTTGGTTTTTTCGGGTAAGCTCTTCCATGCTGGCTATGAGTGTTTGGATTTGCAGAGCTAATGCTGCAGAATCTTGGGGAGTGTTGGGCTCCATTTGGACTCGTGAGTTGAATGGAACTACGTTCTCGAACCTAGGTACGAAAATATCATCCCCACAGACGCCGCCAAATTAATGAAGCAGAAATCGTCAGTCAAGTAGAGTTGTCCAGATGAGCCAGCAACCTCGTCCCTGTACCTGAAAATGTTGCACAAAGTCGTCTTTAAGTGGTCACCAGTGTGGTGCCTGCCACAGAGTCTTTGATGATAAAGTCAGCGTATAGAAGCTTCAAGAAAGTATCAGAGATCAAAGCAACAGTGTATTTTTGTATTTAGGATTGTGTGTGTACCTTGTTTTGGTTGTGAAGAGTGTTTATATATGGTTTCATAACATCTAGTCGTTGTGGCCTTTAATGTGGCTTTAATGCCTCTTTTGGTAACACCTTTAGGCTTAGTAATGTAGGTTTTGATAAGCCTCAAACGGTCTATATAGCTGGTCTTGTAACTGTCTAAGGTATTGAATACTTTCTTAAATGGCTTGTCTCCATTCGTCAGTGATGTGGAGTGGTGGATGGAGATGTCTAATGAGTTCGTCTAAGCCAAAGGGTTCATTGGTCCCATCAGTGTCCATATGAACTATACTTGTTTGATGTTTTAATCATTTTAATTTTGATAATAATTAATTAATTAGTTAAAATTCGATTAATTTTGTGATAACTAGTGTCTAAAATCGTAACCGGAAGGTTTGAAGAAACCCATTGGACGACCATTAGTAAGAGAAACCAAAACATTTTAGCACATGTAGAATGCAGTTCCATTCAACCTTAATGTAAACCTTCTTCATATCAATCTTAATGGCTGCATGGCCCACTTTACCTCTTTCCTTTTCAAAGAGTGGATAATTTTATGAGTAATCATCGTGTTGTCTTGAATTTCTCTAAAAGGGACAAAAGCACCTTGCTAGGGAGTAATAATTTCTAGGAGGATTTTCTTTAGTCTATTAGCTAGTAGCTTGGATATAACCTTATAGGTCACATTACAAAGGCTAATGGGGCAAATGTACCATAGCAGCACCTTTGGGTTTGGGAATGAGGGTCAAGAACGTATGGTTAACTTCCATCAACAGTCTTCCTAGAAGCTGAAAAGGCTTTGGACAACACCTATAAGAGCAACACAAATAATATCCAAATAGTGATTATAGAAACCAATAGGGAAGATATTTGGCCCAAGAACTTGGGAATAACCCAATTAACTTAACAACACATCTTTTATCTTAAAAACCTCAGGAAGTGAACAAAGGAAGGTATTATCTTCAGGTGTAATAGTCCTGCAAGGAATAAGCTTTTTCATTTCTAGGATGTCAATGTAAACACCAGGATCTGCTATGAAAAGAGACTTAAAAAGTTAAAAAGCTCAAGAAAGCACTCTGATAACTCAATTTTCTCCTGTGAACTATTTGCGTTAATGGATTAGTTCAATCCAAAACTTGAGATAGGGGGTATATTTCGAAAAAAGATTCATACTTGGTTGTTAATGGAGTTAAAGTTACTAAATTATGAGGAGTTGATATCAATTTATGCCTAATTGCTCATAGTTCCTCTAATCATATTTTCTAAATGTTCAATTACTCTTTTACTTGCAAATGCAATGTAGGAATAGTGTTCGACAATAATGATATCGCCTAACATACCAAAACTGGCTGTCACTCCACCAGTGGTAGGAGATGTATGGATTGATACATAGAATAACTTTTTCTTTGATTGATAATCATATAAAGCGGAAGCTATTTTAGCCATTTGCATCAAGCTTAAAGAAAAGTCAAGATAAGCCTAACTGAACCAGAGTCGATGAACCTTGAACTACTACTAACAAAGAAAGAGAGACTACTAATTATCTTACAACTCTGCATATTCCGAAATCCATTACCTGCCTAATCTAATTCTACTACTTGAAGTCAAAATATATTTGATTTCATCATATATATTTGTTTGGTTAGGTTAGGTCAGTAGAAATGATCTTTCCCTCGTGTTCAGCTATAGCGAGAGCCCTTGAATCTAGAGCCACTTGGCATTCCAACCCAGTTCCAACAATACAATTGTCGGATAAGGAAAGTGGAATGATTATTACAATATCGGGTAATCTCGTCATATATTTGATCCTGCCCAGATATGTTTTCAAGTGAGATAATTGTCTCTTCAACATAACTGAATCTCTTTTAAAAAGACGATTGAGTCTCCCTATCTTTTGTTCCGTTCTCAAGTCCCTGAACTTATGAAGTATTGTTTCTGTAGTATACCAATTCGTTAACATACCACCTAGGGCTGTCCAAAATGATCTGAGACCCGACCCACCCAAAGAAACCGACTGGATCCGATCCGACCTCGGCTAACCCAATTACTTCGATGATCGACAACAGATCTTCAGCACTAGAAACTAATTCCGGCGGGTCGATTTTAGTTTTCCTCCCCTAAAACCCGAAAAACCCAAACCAATCGAAGAAATGCAAAGTCCGACGAAAATTTCCAAATTCTGGCCAATTTTTCCAGATTCCACCAAAAGAAACCCAAATTCTGGCCAAAGTTTTCTAGATTCTGATGATATTTAACTTAGATTTGGTGAGATTTTGACCGAATCTGGTGAAATCTCATCAAATCCAGTGAGATTTTTGCCAGATCTAGCGAAATCTCTTAGAATCAGGTGAGATTTTCACCGGATCTAGCGAAATCTCTTAGAATCCGATGAGATTTTCGTCGGATCTAAGTTTTTCTCACTGTTTTCTCACCGTCTTCTCAAATCTGTGACTCCGACCGACTCACCCGCCACCCGTTGATAGTTTGATTCGCTCAATCCGATTACTTCAGAGGTCGATGGTGGGTTCAATGTTTTGCCACCCGATTCTGGCAAGTCGGTTCTGGGTTTGGCACAAACCCGACTGGGACCGACCCGTGGACAGCCCTAATACCACCTAGCCATTTTTTATTAATATAATGACAATGGGCCCTTATTGCAGCCTATGCTACTGAATCAACTGCTTTATTTTTGGTACCACTCCCTTAGCCCTTTCATCTATCGATAATAGAGATTTAATTAAACTCCCTTTAAGGAGTACTATTGAGCTTCTTATGGTAACTACCCCTTTCCGGTAAGGTAAAGCTTACCTCCCCCCTCCCCTAAGAGGTCCCTTCCACTCGAATCTCACCACTGGTATAGGTATGGTGAACTGCGAAAAAGCTTGTGTTAAGCAAAGGGGGGCCTTCTTCGCCCTCCACCTAAGCTGCGCAGGAAAGTCCCAAAGCCAATCTCAGGGAACAGTGAAGTTTCATAGGGTCTTTTTGTCCAGGTGCAGATAGTCCGTATTTTCATAGACATGTCTATTTCACTAAGTCTCTCTCCAAGACAGTGTCTAGATCATTATGCCTTTCGTCAATAATTCCATTCGCCGATATGGCGAAGCAAGGAAAGCAGCTAGAAAGACAAAGCGCTACTAATGACTAGCCTTAATAGGCACCATGCTTTCACCCAATGTAGAAAATTCCCCACTGCTACCTCCATTAGGAGTTTAGGTCGTGTCTCAATTCCAGTGTGGCTGATCATCCTCTTGAACCATGAGAAAGTCAATCAAATTCTTTCTTTTACTAATTCATTAGGCCACTCTCATCAAAAAATTTATTTACCACTACTTTATCTTGACTCCTCTTCTACACACATAGTTCATCAGGATTTTGATCAACTATAATATGTATAGTGCACAAAAACTTCAACACATAATATTTATGTACAAAGCAATCAGAGAAGAGACCAATTAGAATTTGTATAGTTTTGGGTTTCTGCATTTTGATAAAATTTGTAATAGGTAAGTTTTAATTGGTTTTAACTGATATGCCACCATGTAATGTATAAGAAAGTTCAACAAAGAATGTTTTTTTTTTATAATACATCTAATTGATATGCATTAACAAAAAAAGAAGTAGGCGAAAACACCATTTTGATCCATACATTTTAGGATCACAATCAATTTGGTCCTTACATTTTTGTAACAATTAATTTGGTCCCTATTATTTTTAATTTATAGTTAATTTGGTGTGCTACTAATTCACTAATGGAAATGCTTACATGGCAAACAGTGTGCACTATTGCACACTTTAACCTTACGTGGCAACTAAAATAATAATATAATATTACATGCCACATCATCTAGAAAATTTTTGATTTATTAGCTTTAAAGGGGGAAAAAAAATTAGATCTAGGAAGAACATGAACCCAGATAAATCCAACCTAAATCCACTTTCAGCACATTCTTTAAGCAAATTCAAAAATAAAATCAAACAAAAATCAAATGGTTAAAAAGTAATTGCGGCCCTATAAAGCTTCTTGATGAGGGCCATAGGCTTGCGTTTCAAACCCCTTTGAAACAATATAGATTAGACCCATTTGATTACTTTACATTCTCATATATCCTTCTGGAGCTTGACATGCTCATCAGTATAAATGTCGATAAGAGCATCCAAATCGACTCCTCTGAAGCTGAACTTCTTGAATGTCCTCTTCTTAGACTGTCCCACTGCTGCCATAGCCACATCGGTCTCAACGTCCACCTAAAACAAACTCGCAGAGAGAGAGAGAGAGAGGAACTAGTGGTGGGATTTGCTAAAAGAATTTGTTGTTTATGTTTGCTTTTTGTGTCCTTTGCTGAACGTAATTGTCACCAAGGAATTGAAAAATGGACTTTTGGATTTCATATATGCTATTGATTGATTGATTTGGTGTTGAATGATGAGAGATTTGTGCTTGAAGAGCTGAGATTTGTGGATTTGGGTTTGATTTTTCTAGGTTCATGTTCCTCCCGTAACTAAATTTTTTTTTCCTTAAAAAATGATAAATCAAAATTTTCCAATGTCGATGATGTGGCATTTAATATTATTATTTTAGTTACCACGAAAGCTTAAAGTGTGCCAACAGTACACATTGTTTGCCACATGGGCGTTTTTCGTTAGTAAGTTAACGATAGAGACCAAATTGAATGTAAATTGAAAATAACAATGACTAAATTGATTGTTACAAAAATGTAGGGATCAAATTAACTGTGACCTCAAAATGTAGGGATCAAAATGGTATTTTCCCCAAAGAAGTAAAAATAGAGAAATTAATAACAGATTTTAGATATTATTTAATTAGAATATATTAGAAAAAAAATACAATGTAATTTAATTAGAATTTAGTTTTTTTTTTTTTTTTTTTTTTTTGAGAAACAATTAGAATTTAGTTAATATTGAGTTACTGTAGTGACTTCTAAAATACAAAGGGCTATGATTGGTGGTTAATAATTGTGATGTACCACACCAATCATATACAATATAAAAACTCTAGTGTTTTGTGTATCGGCTATCTTTTCTGAAGACTACATGATGAGCAGGTGCCACTGGATCAAGAAATGGGAACCATACATGTGTCTTTCTGAAAATGCTCTCCCATCTTCCTTATCCCCATCACCGTTTGGTAGATTTGTCTTTGTGTTATAGTAGTGGCTTATCCTAATATTCTTCTGTTTCAACTCTCACTTAAAGCCACATGTGTCAATTAGTTAACTGTTAACGTCTCCTTGTCACATTTTAAAAGTATGACAACCAATCAGAATGAGACTATGAGAGAGGTTTCTTCGCCTGGTAAAGCTAATAAGAAATTTGGGGTTGAAAGTTGGAATCCCACTGCACTAAAAAAATTGGTGTTATGGCGTGATTATAAATTAAAATTTTATCAAATTGAAAAATAAAAATAGAAAAAGAGAGAAATATAGAGAGAAGGTTATCTTTCCTTGTAATTGTATACAAACTTCTACAAAAATAATAACAAAGAATAGGTTGGTCCAATAACCAGTACATTATATGAAATTTCAAATACTATATAATCGAAACGCCATTGGGATTCCAGAGGCGACTTTACCATGGTGTTCATGGGAATAGCCCGACTTGCCAAAAATTAAATTTATATTTGAAAAAAAAAATTATATACATAACTATACCTATTTTATCTACCCTAAAAAAAATACTAAATACCTTGACTTGAAAATCTTAAGAATTTGGGTTTAGCAAAAATAAGAGTAATACTAGGAATACAACAAAATATCACAATAACTTCACAACATTCATCATGGATTTTAAGTGGAGTTATGGTGTGTCTTTGTGTTAAAACATATTTCCCTCTCCCTTTATGTGTGTGTCTTTGTTTCTCCCAAAAAAAAATCACAACATTCCTAAATTAGCATGCCAACTCACAAATGGGCCCACAAAAATCTTTAATTTGATTTTTTTTCTTTTAATAATTTAATTTAAATTTTTTAGTATGCTAATTTAGGAATGTTGCAAAATTCTTGTGTCATTTTGTTGAATCCCTAGCATTAATCACAAAAATAATCTTGGTCCACTAAACATAACCCTTAAACCCTTAAATAAAAAGTTAAAAGCCCAAATAACAACAATAAAAATTGGCCCAAATAACTGTAAAAATAAACCAACATCAACAAGATTATGCTAAACAACAACAAATGAACAAAATATTCAACAAAAAGTTCATTAAAATACATAAAAATAAAAACTCTTAATCAATCAGACTCATAACTAGTTCAACCCATTGCATAAAAAATATTCATAATTTCATTTTTCCAAAAAAGATGGTACCAGGAGACATAATGTGGCCGTGAATTCTCATGGGTAGTGCCAAAAGCTCTACTCTCCTCAGCTTTGCAGCCACAACAGCTTTGCACTCCTCGACGGCTTGGTTCGCAATTGCAACATGTATTATATATTTGCTCTGTCTCTCTCTCCATTTTTCTCTTATCTATCATCATTTCATACTTTGTCTCACTTTGTTCCTCTCTTCTCAACATTAACTCACTAAATCTCTTATCAGTCTCGTTTTTCCTTTTAATTTTGTTAGTAGAAGGAATTGTAAAACTTCATGTATTTTGGTGTTCTTTTGTGATATCGTTATATTCAAGTTCTTTTTTTATTAAATTTTTTATAATTTAAGTTTATTACTGACTACCCTAAAAAAAAAAATAATAGAGTCGTCACTAGGATACAAGTTATAATTCAATGGTAATAATATTATTTGTGATGGCTTATATTTGTGGTTAACTACATATTTCTCAACAAAAGGGAAAAAAAAAAAAAAATCGCCTTATATGTATAGGTTTTTTCTCCTTTGTCATGTGATGCATTGTGAGTAAATTAAAATTATGTACATAATTTTTCTTTATAAGAAATTATTATTAAAGTTTTAAGAAGATTATTTTTTTTTGGAGAATCTAATTTTAAGAATTACGTATATGTAACTCGTCAATAATCCGTATAATGTACATAAAATTTTATCAAATAAATATTCATAAATGATACGTATTTTAATGTATATCAACTAATAAAAAGCCCAATGAGAAAGTTTGAACAAAAGATATGATGTGAAAATACCAAATGTAATTTAATGGAACTTGTTCAGTTTTGGAATTTAATATTTTCGTAAAATAGTGAGTTCTAATTAGTTTTAACTTTCATGTAATAAAAACCAAATTAAAAATATGCATTATGATTATGGTGTGAAAAGCTATGAGTTTTCAATAACTTATATATAACAACACAAGAAATAGTGAAACCCTAAAGATTTGCCTTCTACAAACTGTGATGGCATTAAGTGAACATCCACTCATTTAGGGGGTGTTTGGTGAGTGTTTCTAAACAATAATTTTCAGTTTTTAAATAACATTTCACGTATTTTCACACACTTTTTCACCCACATGTATTTCCACAAAAGTTTTTAAACAACAATTTTCAGTTTTTAAACACATATCCCAAACGGGCCTTAGTGTTTATATTTCCCCTTTTTTTTCTCTCTCTCTCTCTCTCTCTCTTTTTTATTCCATCTTATGCCATGTGATGCGTTAGGAGTGCACTAAAATTATTAATATAAACTTTATAACCAAAGCTTCAAGAAAGTGTTCTATCAAAATCCTATTACTATTATGAAAACAAATTTATGCTTGCTATTTTCTGCTCCTGATAAAATAAAGACATTGAATCAAACAAAACATGTACATGAAATTTGAGGATGGTGGGCTCATGAACAGCTAGAGAGGCATGGGATAGATAAATAAAATATCACAAGTATCTCCAAACAGTAAAAGTATCCTACACTTTGGGGGAGCACTTCAAATTTCAATGAGAAAAGAAACAAATCAACAGCCTTATTAAAGGGCCACTGCTTATTCATGGTGGAGGACATGCTCATTATTTGTATCAGTGCAATTGAGAAACCGCTAAACATAGCAAATTTCAACCATTTTACTAGCAAAAATGGACCTACCAATCAGGCCCCAATAAAATGAATTTTTCTACTTCATTAATTAAAGGAAGAAGAAGAAGCGTTGAACACCCAATTGCATGACTACAAGAAAGACGACACTCTTAAATACAGTAGGGACCCATATACCAAACTTTATTGAATTGAGAGGCATGTGCATTCGTACGATTTATTATTAACACAAAATCATCCCTATTAACCCAATCAGAATTCAGAAGTTATTGCTATCAGATTATATATTTATTGTTCATCATATGGTCAACTCCTGGTCATGATGTGCCCTAATTTTATTTACTTATTTTCCAATTCTTATTGAAAGTGACCATGATGGAAAGTAATTCTGTAGTTGAATGCGTTTATTTTATTTACTAAATATTTATTAGTTTAACAATTCTTTTTTTCTATTGTTTAAGTAAAAAAAAAAAAAACAATTTCTTTTTAAGAAAAAATTAAACATGGCCTATTAATACTCCTACCAAATCCAATAATTATGACAACGAGAGATGAGAATATGCAACACTACCACATATGATAGTTATGAAAATAAATATAAAATTGGTTGTGATTCTAAAATAACTCTATGTTATAAGGTTCCTCTAACATATGTGATGGGTTCATGGCAGCACATCTTATTTATATTTGAGAGGATATTACTTACACTTGTTACCTAAAATAATGTTGAAGAGATTAAGTATTATGAGTCACCTAATTAAAGAAGTATAAAATAATAAATAAATCTCAAAACTTCATGAGAAAAATACTCTCAATGGACTCACATGAAATAATATTCTTTCACTAAATTGGCTCCACTTTATGTCAATAAAAAAATCGGAAAGAAAAAAAAAAACCTTTAATATATATATATATATATATATAGTTTTCGGTTCAAGTAGTGAAAATGGGCCCAATTTGGTGAATATTAACCACCAATTTTAAAACCTTCTATAAAATTATTGCTCATTTGGAAGAGTTGAATTTCATTGACTTATTGGACTTAAAAACAAAAATTAAATAAAAAGTACAATTGTACCTAAAAGAAATTTTTTTTGAAAGGAAAATTGTACTTAAAGATAAAATGCTAAACTTTTTTTTTTTTTTGGGAGACGATGTACTAATAAGTACTTACATAATCCTTTGTAGTGTATTCTTCATAATAAAATAACTAAAATTTTACGTTGGTAGTGAATCTATAGCGACTTTCTCCTTTTCCAAGATTGAGACTAGTTATGAACACAATATAGGACACAAAGCACAATTATATAAGACCGCAAATGAATCAAGCCGTTCACTCAATTAAAAAACTCGTTCATATTTGTTTGTTTGTTTATAAGTAAGTCAAGCTTGAGACTTGTCTAATAAACAAGCTAAACCCAAAAAAAATAAAAATAAAAATAAAAATAAAAATAAAAATTGTTATGAACAAGCTTGTGAATAATATGGCTCGATAAAATACAAGTCAAGCTTAGGTTGGTTTACAGGCTTGGTAATAAGTTTGATATGATCTTGAATAATAAACTCATATATATCTTACTAAATTTTTAATTAATTAGGAGTTGAGATCAGTCTTCCAAACCAAATGGACTTGATAATATGATTAGTATGAGTTTGATAATGTAATTGTATTGAATCTTGGTCTCAAGAGCTTGATATTAAACTCAAGCTTGGCTTGACTAATGAATCAAGCCAAACCAAGCTGAGCTCAAGCTTTTATTCTTTCTGACGAGTTCAAACTCAAACATTGTTTACAGACTCAATTCAAGCTCAAACTAAACTTAAACATTCAATACTTGACAAAGGTCAGTTGATTTACAACCCTAAGGCGGAGTTAAGTACTTATGTAAGCTTGAGTATTATAAAACAAAGCCATTAACCATTCATTACAAGGTAACTATAAATCTTTATTTTAATTTAAGTTTACGTGAGGCATTGATGAATTTGATGGCATGTGACTCTTTGAGAGGAACTTCACTGTAGTCTGTAGAGAAGCCACATCCACATCCCACTAAAACCATGGTCCCAGAACAGTGACAATTTGGAAGGATTTTATCTGTTACGGGGGAAAAATAAATAAATAGATTTAAAACAAATAATAATAATAATAATAATAATAATAATAATAATAATAAATAAAACACCTGCTACGTAAATAACCTTTTTATTCTTTCTCGTCAAAGAGGAATATTTTGGGATTACAATAAATTCCTTATATAGAATGAAAAGATCTAACTGTCAAAAAAAAAAAAAGAGAAAAAAAAAAAAAAGAAAGAAAAGATCTAGAAAGAAAAATTAGCAGAAAGAAAGTCAGAAAAATGAAACTGAATATCCCATGCTTTAAGCATAGTGAAAAGTATCTGAAATCCAAAGCTAAAATTAAAGAAATGCAAAACTCAAATGATCCAAGCACAGTGTTACTATGCCCATTACTTCACAGCCTGTGAGTGGCCATGAAAATCAGTTACTAAGCCGACATTTGAAGATAATTCCCAGCATCCCATGTGGGAATTTTCCTTTTATACTTGTTAGTCCTGTGTCTTTCTGGTTGTTAACTGCCTCTTTCTTGTGCTCAGTTTCTCTCTGTTTTGCCTCTAAATTAGAGGCACTTTTTCGAGAAGATCCTACCCAAGTTTCCTGGCTATTTGGTTTCATCATGTGGGAGGAGTCAGAGACTGAGTCAGTTAGAGGCCGAGACTATGGAAATGGAGTTCTTAGTTCAAGCAAGCATGGCGTCAAGACTGACGGGTTTGAGCTAAGGGGCCAGTCTTGGTATGTATGATAAAGTACAAAGCATCTTAGTACTGGTAGATAAATGCTTTATTAGAACTATTAGCGTAGTCCAGAGCATGTCAGGTTCAGTAAGTTAACTTTTGTTCGGTACAAAATGCAAAATAGTATCTTGCTATAATTTTTTTTTTATAATTTAATTCATCCAAAATGGTGTTTGTACGGTTTAAATCTAATACAGCTATGAATTTTTCCTTTATTCATGCTAGTATGTATCTGGTTTTTTAGAAAAATCTGCAGAACTGAGACTTTGTAAACTTCTGAAGCATGTGGTGTGTTTGTTTTGTATGCAGGTATGTTGCAACTGATGTTCCAAGTGACCTTCTAGTTCAAGTTGGGGGTGTTAATTTCCACCTGCATAAGGTAGTTAAATTTCTGCCAAACACAAATGGTTGAATAATACTTCTTGTAGCTCCAGAATTCAAAGTTAATTACTATTAACTTATGTATTGATTTCATGGCTGTTTCTCTCTTTCTCTTCTTGTGCAAGTATCCCTTGCTTTCTCGGAGTGGAAAGATGAACAGACTCATATATGAATCACGCGACCCGGAGTTGAATATGATAGCTCTAGATGACCAACCCGGTGGACCTGAGGCTTTTGAGTTAGCAGCAAAATTCTGCTATGGAATTGCTGTTGATCTGACAGCAGCCAATATTTCTGGCCTAAGATGTGCTGCAGAGTATCTTGAAATGACAGAGGACTTGGAAGAAGGAAATCTTATATTCAAAACTGAAGCATTTCTAAGCTATGTAGTATTATCCTCATGGAGGGACTCTATAGTGGTGCTAAAAAGCTGTGAGAAGCTCTCACCATGGGCAGAGAACCTTCAAATTGTCCGAAGATGCAGTGAGTCCATTGCTTGGAAAGCTTGTGCCAATCCAAAAGGAATAAGATGGGCGTACACTGGAAAACTCCCAAAAGCTTCCAGCCCAAAGTGGAATGACATGAAGGACTCCAGTCCCAGTAAAAATCAGCATGTTCCTCCCGATTGGTGGTTTGAAGATGTTTCAATCCTTAGGATTGATCACTTTGTCAGGGTCATCACTGCAATTAAGGTAAAGGGAATGAGATTTGAACTGATTGGAGCTTCAATAACGCATTATGCAGCTAAATGGCTTCCAGGTTTGATAAGTGATGGGACAGGGCCAGGAGATGAAGGAAGCAATATCAGCAACAGTAATACTAGTGGCAGCAGCAATAGTTGGAAGGGAGGACTTCATATGATTGTTGCAGGAACCAAAGATGATCTTCCAACTGTTCAGGCCAAAGAACAGCGAATGATCATTGAGAGCCTCATCAGCATAATTCCACCACCGAAGGATAGTGTCTCATGCAGCTTCCTACTTCGGCTCTTGAGAATGGCAAACATGTTGAAAGTGGCTCCAGCTTTGGTAACTGAATTGGAGAAACGAGTGGGAATGCAATTTGAACAGGCTACATTGGCAGATCTTCTTATTCCTTCTTACAATAAAAGTGAGACAATGTATGATGTGGATCTTGTCCACAGGCTTTTGGAGCATTTTCTAATTCAAGAGCAGACAGAAAGTTCAAGTCCCAGCAGTCAATCTTTTTCTGATAAACACATGTATGAAGGTAGTCAAAGGGGTTCTACTCCAAATGCTAAGATGAGAGTTTCAAGGCTTGTTGACAGTTATCTTACAGAGGTGTCCAGAGATAGAAGCCTTTCCCTAACAAAGTTTCAGGTACTCGCAGAAGCTTTGCCTGAATCTGCAAGGACCTGTGATGATGGACTTTACAGAGCAATTGATTCTTACCTCAAGGTAATTCCTTATTCCTAAAGTTACGATGTCTAGTTTAAAAAATTGCTCAATATAGACTGTACCTCATACATTAATCTAGTGAATATATGGAACTCCTTTGTAGTAGTGCCCGCTAGCTTATGTCTACTTATTAGCATACTTGATTAATTTAAGCAGTTTAGTTGTAAGAATCAAGATTTTTACTGCTTTAAATCAGAGGAACTCTACAATTAATTTGCATATTTTATACGCAAGCATCATGTTACAAATATGAGCATGCACTCATGCCTGTCTACCAGAAATTCAGAATTATAATGGAAATTTTTAATATCCACATATATTATAAATATGTGGATGGTAAATGGGAAAACTTCAGTCGGATCAAAAACAGGAAACGTTCAGAGGAATGCAAGAAACCATAATCTGAGCCAAACTTTTGCCATGTGAAAAACTTTGTCCTCCAGTAAATCAAAATAGAATGTAGGCAGTACTCATTCTACAATCATAGTGTCATATATAAACAGACATGCTTATTCTATAATAATATCATATATATGCGCAATCATGATGCAAGTAATATTATGCTTTTGTTTGTAAAATCCATGTTATGAGATCCATAAACATGTATAGTAAACAAAATCTCATGATTTGACTGGATTAAAAGAGAAAGTAATAATAACAAACAATGTTATTTGCCTTTGGTTTGGAGAAATGAAAAATATATTCTTGAAAAAGTATGAATATTTATGTGCTTCAGCCCCATGATGAGAGTATTGGAGTTCCATGTACCCTGCAAATTCTTTTTATTTGAATTCTTATCCATCCAGCAAAATAACAGGCCCATCCAACACTTTCTGAGCATGAAAGGAAGCGACTTTGCCGTGTGATGGATTGCCAGAAGCTCTCAATTGATGCATGCATGCATGCTGCCCAAAATGAACGCCTTCCATTAAGAGTTGTTGTGCAAGTCCTCTTCTCTGAGCAGGTAAAGATAAGCAATGCACTAGCCAACAGCTCCCTGAAAGAAACTAGTGAATCTCTCTACCAGCCAATAATTTCAAACCGAAAAACACTACTTGAAGGAACACCACAATCATTCCAGGAAGGATGGACAGCCGCTAAAAAGGACATTAACACCCTCAAGTTTGAGCTGGAAAGTGTTAAAGCTAAGTACCTTGAGCTGCAGAATGATATGGAGAATCTGCAGAGACAGTTTGATAAACTTTTAAAGCAGAAACAGACATCAGCATGGAGCAGTGGGTGGAAGAAACTGAGCAAACTTACAAAGACGACTACTTTAGAAAACCAGGAAATTGGGCCTCAGCTCTCAACTGCAGCAGAACAGACTAGAAAGACTCCTAGAAGGTGGAGAAATTCAATATCCTGATAGATTAGAAGGTTGCAGTTGCCAAAAGATATATCTTTCATTTTGATTTTATGTTCCAAAATTGCATTTCCTTTTTTTCTTTTTTTTGGTTCCCTCTTATTTTTGGGAGTCAATGGAGTCTTCAATTACACAGAATCTGCTTTGGAAAAGTACCTTAATCACAGCATGTCACCAAATTGTGTGTATTTTGAGTGTCTTGCAGTATTTTATCACTGTTGATATGAACTATTTTTGTGTCAATTGTGGAACGGTTTTAATAGGGGAAGCTAGAGTTGAAATACCTTGGTTGAAAAGCACAGTGGCATCCAAATTTACATAGTTTCACATACTTCATATGATTGATTAAATTACTGCCATGATTGATTAAATTACTGCCTGCCACAGGGGGAACCATATTGAAAATAGAAAGGAAAGATAACAGATATAAAATTACGACCAATGTCCCTGTCATACAATGAGCAGAACTCATGAAAGCTTGTCAATGTGCTTCAAAAAGGGACATTGTTGCCAACTGAGATTGTGGGCGGTTAAGTTAGCCCCACCATTACAAAGCACATGCAGGGACTGAAGTTTTTAAAATTCATTCATCTTCCAGAGTTAACTGACTTCATATCATGCACTTTGTTGATAGCAAATGACCAGATACTAAACCCTTTAGAGATGGTTAGACCCACTCATGGCCCAAAACCATAGAATGCACTTACCAAAGGAAAAGCTCATATCAAGTGAGGATGACCTTGTGAGTTGTGACATATGTTACCTTCCAAAATTACATCAAGGTTCCAATGATATGAGTAGAACAGTCCTTGCTGGGACACAGGCTCTTTTGCTCTGCGATATTCTAACTGTTGAAATGTAGACAATTCGAGTTCCTAATGGCAATGAGAGATTTCCATGTAAACTTTGCTTAATAGGCTCATTATGTTGTTTTGATCTTCTGCTGTACAAAAAGATTATGTTGTTTTGATCTTCTGCTTTACAAAAAGATTCAATGAATGACCGTTTTAGAATCCTACTCCAGTTCTATGGGGCCACACATGGAAGATGATAAGTACATAATAATGAGTCATGTCAAATACTGAAAGGACAAAACATGATAAGAATTCCACTTTAAATAATATATCATCTTACATGGAAAGAGGGATTTCTGATGTGATATGTCCAGGTAGAAGGCTCAAGTTGTGGGTACTTAAAATGTCTGAGACTGAAATATGGTAGATTATTTGCCACACATTCATTTATGTAACAGTTTTAAATAGTCATGAAAAATCCAGCTTGTGCATTCCACTGTTGAACAAAAACTATCAGTATGCTTAAATTTGGGGCTAGCAGATGCACACTTATAGAAAAGATGATACAAGCCATCCACATGTTACAGAAAATTTTAGCATGATCAATCAATTTCATGCCTACATCCATGGGCAAAGCCAACCAAAATGCATGCACGTTTAAGCCCCAAAGTCATCTTTCAATCCCAAAATCCACCAAACTACTCATGTGATGACCACTTTGGGCCAAATCCCTCACCTGGATTAAAGCCTCCACATCCCTAACACTAATGCCTGTATGTAAGGCTTCAAATACAATTCATTATTTACAACTTTTCACTATGGGATGATAGTAATTTCTTTATCTCTTTGTTTTCCAAAGTGCGATCATAGTTATATGTTTACCTCTCTCCTTTCTAATCTGGGATTTATTGGAGTTTGAGACAGTTGATAGCTAAATTTCAAGGTTACCAGTTACTACAAGCACTATTGAGGTGTAGTTTTGAAGAATTGCATGTAATGATGCAATGGTAAGTAGCCACCAATATCAACACATGAATGGCACCTATTAAAAGGGGTAAGAGTAACGGCCTAAACACTTGCTATTATGATGATCGCAACAAATCAAGTAACTGAAAGAATATTTATTGTTAGTTTCCTTCTTAACGCTACTCTTCTAGGATCACAATTTTTGTCACAACTCTAACGTGACAGATTGTGAGTGACTGTTTATCACTTTCATATAAACCTACCACTTTATCTCCACCATTCACAATTAGCCACATCAAAGTTGTGGCACAAAAGTTGTGTCCACAGATTTTCTCTGTTAAAAGGATAGTTTTTGCGTCTAATACTAATTATTTTTCAATTGGTTCTTGATAAGCAACTTCGTTCTCTTGAAAAACAAGCCCCAAATAAAATTCGGTAAACACTAGCCAATGAAGAACTCTAGGCCTTCTTATAATAAGATATTGGCCATGCTTCTAAAAGGCTACACAACACTCTTTACTAGGCACTGGCCCAATATACCCTGCCCTTCATCGCAATTGGCAAACCCATAATTAACCCAACTTACCAATATGCTTTGCATAAAACTACTAAAACTTCACTTCTGTGCCCATATTTTGATTGAAAATTTTGTTTCAAGCATTAGTGCACCGCATAAAAGTCTTTACCATGACGAATGAAAAATGGGGCATAATAGTTTTGAAGTCAACGTTACTGCAATTGAATCGTCGTATGGTAGTTTCATCAAACAGCTATAAAACAAGGACCCATTGTATAAGTATGTAACTATTTGAGCATGTATAAAAAGAGTATTTCAGATATAAGCATGATGAAACTAAACAGGTCCAACATCATTACCCAATACGTATTAGGGACCAACAAAATTAGTTGAGCAAAACAGATGTGACACATGGAAGATAAAATAAATAAACAATATATATGGAGAACACAAGAAGAACATAAAGAAATGGAGAAAGATCAAACCTGAACATCCAATACTAGACCAATTTTCATTGCTTCCACCGAAAATAAGGATCAAACAAAAGGCAGGTATGGTCGTTGGATTGGTAACAACGCAACGTCATCTCTTCCTTTTTTCTTAAAGCTTTTTTTAATCCAAAATTATCCCCTCCTTTCCCTAAACATGTCCAAGCCAACCCATTGTATATATATGCAAAAGTAACCACCAACACTTACAACAAGAAGAATCCAATTTTGGCATCAAAACACGCCTGGGAAAGCTTCCAAGTTCAATTTCAATAATGATAAAGCAAAGTTTATATGGAGCTCATCTATAACTTCTACAATATATAAAATTATTATGCAATTATACCCAAAAAAAAAAAAAAAAACATTCTCCAACACAAAGGAAAGTGAAACAAAGAAAGATTATGAGAAGCAAGAAATTAGACAAGGCATTTAGGCTTATTTGCTTAGATTTATATACATTTTTTTTCTCTTTTTTTTATTTTTGTTATCCATGTTTAGACTTCATACTAACCTTTCATCTTTCCTCTCTTTTTATTTTTCTTTTTATTTTCCTAAACATGTCCAAATAAATCCACTATTTATAAAAGTAATAGAAAATCACACCCATGAACCTCTTAGAGACGACTCACGAGAACCTCTTCATACCCAATATACAATACATTCCTATCACATAATATACGTTCCTATCACATAAATATGAATCTCATATATAGTCATCACTAACAGAAGTATAGAACCCTCCTTATATGTAAGAGGAATATATAATACACCAAGTGTACTACATAATCAAAAAGTCTAGGTACCCAACCCTAGAAAACTTCTTTAGTTGTCAATTAGTGACTAGAATGTTTTAAGTGATAAACTCATGTATAAATGATGACACCAGTGGCAGATATAGGAATATTTTTCAGGGTGTATATTATTGACCAAAATTTAATAAAAAGATAACTCTATGTATTGACCAAAACACACACATAAATACATAAAGTCTTACAATTTTATTCTACAAATTTTCTAATTTTGAAATCTTTGCATTATAATCTCATTACCAATGTTACAAGTTACATCTCTTTCAAAATTTAATTAGACAACAGATTTATTTGGATTTTTCTTTTTGTTTGTAATCACTTTTTTTTGTGAGAAAAGTTGTTTGTAATGACTTAATATATTGTTAAGGGAGCCAAAATTTAAAGGCAAAGTTTGACTATAAACTTAGTTATAGCCAAAGAATACAACTCGCACTAAACAAATTAACATAGTTACATTTTTTGAAAATCTAACTATTGAATTGCATGATCTTTAGGTTCTTAAATCACATGTCAAATTTCATGTTAATCGGATGTTATTTACTATTTGCTTCATAAACTTAAATTTTAATGTAATTTTAGACTACAAAAACTCAAAATATAAAGATTTCTTTGATAACATAACTATTAATCTTTGATCTTTTTGAAATTTTGCAAATGTGGAGGGTATAAAAAGAAAATGTGATTTAATGGTGAATTTTTCATAATTCACATTCAATAAAAAAATATTGAGTGAAGTTGTAGTCTTAATTTACAATCAAGTTTGTTGCCAAATTTTGCCCAAAAATTAATTATGTTGACCCTAAAAAATTTTAGGGTGGTCACAAATATTTTTTAAAGATAATAAAATCATAAATTTTTTTAATTTTATATCTAAAAATTAAATTTTTGCCAGGTTAAGGTAGTCCTGTGACCACCCTGAACTCCATATGGAGCCGCCAGTGGATGACACTCAAGAAAATTGTGATAAAATGTGTGCCCAATTGTCTTGTCCTAGAAGAACTCAAAATAATCTCATAGTTATTCCAGGACCACAACCTTTACCACACTTTTTCTCACTGCTAGCCTATGTGATGAACTGCAATTGATTGTCTTTTTCTTTTACATGAACTCACAATTTTTTCTTCGTTACTCACAATTTAGCCTCAGAGTCATCTTTCAATCCCAAAATCCACCAAACTACTCAAGTGATGACCACTTTGGGCCAAATCCCTTCCCTGGATTAAAGCCTCCACATCTCTAACACTAATGCTTGTATATAAGGCTTCATATTCAATTCATTATTCATAACTTTTCACTATGCGATAATAGCTATTTCTTTATCTCTTTTTTTTTTTTTTTTTTTCCAAAGTGTGATCATAGTTTTTCATTTACCTCTCTCCTTTCTAATCTGGAATTTATTGGAGCTTGAGAGTTGATGATAGCTAAATTTCAAGGTGACCAGTTACTACAGGCACTTTTGAGGTGTAGTTTTGAAGAATTGCATGTGATGATGCAATGGTAAGTAGTCATTAATGTCAACACAAGAATGGCACTTTATAAAAGGGGTAAGAGGAATGGCCTAAACACTTGCTATTATGACGATGGCAACAAATCAAGTTGCTAAATGAATATTTATTGTTAGTTTCCTTCTTAACACTACTTTTCTAGGACAACAACTTTTATCACAAGTCTAACATGATAGACTATAAGTCACTTTCTCATAGACCCACTATTTTTTCTCCACCATTCACTGTCATCCACATCAAAGTTGTGGCACAAAAGTTGTGTCCACATATTTTCTCTCTTAAAAGGATAGTTCTGGTGTTTAATACTAATTATTTATCAATTGGTTTTTTTTTTTTTTTTGATAGTATTTCAATTGATTCTTGAAAAGCAACTTCGTTCTCTAAAAAAAAAAAAACTAGCCCATGAAGAACTCTAGGCCTTCCTATAATAAGATATAGGCCATGCTTCTAAAAGGCTACACAACACTCTCCATTGGGCGCCGGCCCAATATACCCTGCCCATTATCGCAATTGTCAAACCCATAATTCACCCAACTTACCAATATGCTTTGCATAAAACTACTAAAACTTCACTTCTGTGCCCATATTTTGTTTGAAAATTTTGTTTCAAGCATTAGCAACTCTTGTGTCATTTAGCAGCCCAATTTGACTGTTTGGAATCCCAAACACTAACAATAAGCTGAAAGTGCACTGCAGGTTTTAGAAATGGTTACCAAGAAGGCTTTACTATAAAAGATTTTGTCAGTGTACAAAACTCTCACTTTTTGTAAGTCTAAAAGAGGTAATGGTAATCTTACACTTTTTTTTTATACTAATTCTCGGACCTAGAAGTCTTTACTATGATGAATGACAAATGGGGCAGAATAGTTTTGAAATCAACATTACTGCAATTGAATCATTGATATTGTACTTTCATCAAACAGCTATAAAACAAGGACCTATTGTATAAGTATGTAACTATTTGAGCATGTATAAAAAGAGTATTTCAGATACAAGCATAATGAAACTAAACAGGTCCAACATCATTACCCAATAAGTATTAGGGACCAACAAAATTAGTTGAGTAAAACAGATGCTACACATGGAAGATAAAATAAATAAACAATATATATGGAGAACACAAGAAGAACATAAAGAAATGGAGAAAGATCAAACCTGAACATCCAATACAAGACCAATTTTCATTGCTTCCACCGAAAATAAGGATCAAACAAAAGGCGGGTATGATCGTTGGATTGGTAACAATGCAACATCGTCTCTTCCTTTTTCTTAAAGCTTTTTTTAATCCAAAATTTTCCCCTCCTTTCCCTAAACATGTCCAAGCCAACCCATTGTATGTGAAAAGCAGAGTATATATATATATATATATATATATATGTGCGCGCGCGCTCGCACTTGCAAAAGCAACCATCAATACTTACAATAATAAAAATCTAATTTTGGCTTCAAAGCACACCTAGAAAAGCTTCCAAGTTCAATTTTAATATTGATAAAGCAAAGTTTATATGAAACTCATCTATGACTTCTACTATATATAAAATTATTATACAATTATGCCAGAAAAGAAAAACATTCTCCAACACAAAGGAAAGTGAAACAAAGAAAGAATATGAGAAGCAAGAAATTAGATAAGATATTTAGGCTTACTTGCTTTACATTAAAAACTAATTGACGTGTAAGTCCTATGATAAAGGGCAGTGATTATCTACAAATATTTACATTTAAAATTTAATTAACCTTTGTTTTATTTTAATGGAAAATACACAGCTCCTCAAAACACTACAGGATTTAATTGCAACCATTGATCAAAAGTGAAAAAGATATTAGCAGTTTTGTATTATCCTCCCTAGACCACGTCATATGTCAATCCAAAGTTGGTCAACCCTGCTTTTAAATCCTATTGCCATCAAGACTCCAAAATTATCCTTAAAAAAAAATATCTACAACTTTTTTTTTTTTTATATATATGAATATCTACTACTTTTTGGTTAAGAGGATATTGACTAATATTTTTCTGTTGCTAAGAGGACTTCGGGACTGACTGCAGGCTATTCTTTTTATGGAAATTTTATGGTACTTAATGGACCACCTAATGATAGCTTATGTAATATTTTAAAGGGATTTATTAATGTGTGCCCTTAGGGCATACATTAGTAAATCATTTTAGAAAATTTTTTATGAAAAAACAAAAAAGTAATTAACTGTTTTGACAGTTTTTTCAATTCCCCATAAAAACTTTCCCAAAATGAATGGTTAATGTGTACCCTAAGGGCACACATTAACCGGACCCTATTTTAAATACGGATGCTGATGGTTTGTATACTCTAAGGCTTTCAGTCAGAACATCGTCATTTATGGCTAGATAATCTTATTGCAGTACCCTCTTAACCCAAAAAAAAAAAGTTAAGGTCCGGGCTGTCACCGCCTGGGCCCTTTGGAACGCACACAACAAGTACAATTTTGAAAATGTGCAGTTGCAACTAAAAGTTATTGTTGATGGTGCTTATACCCTGCTGTCCGAATACCAGAGATTGATGGAAGCTCAGAAGTACAGGGATTGATTCTTTTTGGATATTATATTGTTTTGTTATATTAGCCTGGAATCCCAGCTAAGTAAAAGATTGGGTTATTTTCCATTTAGTATAATAGTTAAATTATCATTAAAAATAATATTTGGCCCGCATCGTCTTAAGCAAATAATAAGCAAACATTTATTGTAGACCCATATAATCTGATATTCAAGTATTCATTCACGAATATTCATATCAAAGAAGCTATTCTTTAGTTTTAGTTTTAGCTCTATCTTATTATGAATCATTTATCACTTTCCTTGGACTCATGCACAGAGGCCACACAAGCCTACAATTCTCTTCTCTTCTCCATGCAAAAAAGAATAAAATCAGTCTGGTTTTCTTTTGGGCTATTGTGCCTTTTGTACATACCTTTTATTTTATATTTAAAACAGAAAAATGTATATTACTTGTGGGGTTTTATGATATGTAACTATCATGAAAGTTGTGCTCTATGGGGTTGCAACTTGCAAAAAACCCTTTCTGAGTCTTCAAAAAGAAATATAACTGCTCTTAAACAAATAATAAGCCTACGATTGGAATCATATAATCTGATATTCAAGTATTCATTCACGAATATTCATATCAAAGAAGCTATTCTTTAGTTTTAGTTTTAGCTCTATCTTATTATGAATCATTTATCACTTTCCTTGGACTCATGCACAGAGGCCACACAAGCCTACAATTCTCTTCTCTTCTCCATGCAAAAAAGAATAAAATCAGTCTGGTTTTCTTTTGGGCTATTGTGCCTTTTGTACATACCTTTTATTTTATATTTAAAACAAAAAAATGTATATTACTTGTGGGGTTTTATGATATGTAACTATCATGAAAGTTGTGCTCTATGGGGTTGCAACTTGCAAAAAACCCTTTCTGAGTCTTCAAAAAGAAATATAACTGCTAAAACAAATGCCTACGATTGGAATCAACAACACCCTTTCTAAGAGTATTTGCAGCAGTGGAGCTAAAAAGCTATAATGCTATTTTAGCTCCACCAATATAGCAAAATAAGCTCACAGCAGTAGAGCCAAAGCCATAAAATTTGGCTGATTTGCTACAGTGCACATCTATAGATAGATGTGCACTGTAGCACTCATCTAAAAAAATAATAATTTTTTAATCATCAGCCCGATTAAAATAATCACTCCCACTCAGTTTTATTCATTCTTTTATTTTATATCTCACCGTCACTCTCAATCTCCTTCTCCCTCACTCCCAACTCCTTCTCCCTCACTCTCAACTCCCAGATCACTCCTCCCTCACTCATCACCGTCGCAGCCACAGACCAGCCCAGCCCACGCCGTCCCTCACCGTCCCAGCCCAGCCCAGCCACGCCGTCCCAGCCGCATCTCCCTCACTCATCTCTCTCACCCATCGCACTCTCAATCTCCTTCTCCCTCACTCTCAATCTCCTTCTCCCTCACTCATCTCCCAAATCACTCCTCCCTCACTCATCATCGTCGCTGCCACAGACCAGCCCAGCCCACGCTGTCCCTCACTGTCCCAGCCCAGCCCAGCCACGCCGTCCCAACCGCATCTCCCTCACTCATCTCTCTCACCCATCGCACTCCAGATCACTCATCTCCCTCACTCATCACCGTCGCCACCACAGACCAGCCCAACCCAGCCCACGCCGTCGCCGCATCTCCCTCACTCATCTCCCTCACTCATCGCACTCCAGCTCATCTCCCTCACTCATCACCGTCGCCATCGCAAGCTCTCATCTCACTCATCAAGCTCTCCACGGCGTCGCCGTCCCAGCCCAGCCCACGCCGTCGCCGTCCCAGCCGATCCACTTCAGGTCAGTGCTCTCTCTTTTCTTTTGTAGTGAATTTTTTCAGAGCTTAATTTTTCTGGGTTTAGTGTGATTTTGTGGTCTCTGTATTGGGAATTTTCTGTTTGGGAATTTTCTGTTATTTTGTTGTGTGGATTCTGTGCTCTCTGTATTGGGAATTTTCTATGTGCAGGAATTGGTTGTGTGGATTATGTGGTCTCTGTATTGGAAATTGGGTGTTTGAAAATTTTCTGTTATTTTGTTGTGTGGATTCTGTGCACTCTGTATTGGGAATTTTCTGTTTGCAGGAATTGGTTGTGTGGATTACGTGGTCTCTGTATTGGGAATTTTCTGTTTGCAGGAATTTTTTGTCTAGATTATGTGGTCTCTGTAATTTGTGCGGGAAAGCTTTTATGTTTTGTTGTTAGTGTAATTTGTTTTATTGCACAAAAACAGAGATACATTTGGGTGGTCTCTGTAAATTGTTGTGTTAAACAAAACCACACTCTGTAAATTGTTGTGTTGCACAAAACCACGTTCCTGTATTGCATAAAACCACATGAATGTATTGGGTCACTGTAATTTATTGTGTGGTCTCTGTAATTTGTAATTTGTCTATAAATGTAATATAAATGTAAGTTTATTGTGTAATTTATTTATGTAATTTGTTGTGTCGATATAAATGTTAGTTTGGAAATTTTTGTGTACAGGAAAGTTTATATATATTTTTTCTAATTTTATGGAGTCACGTAGGGACACAGAGTTACGTAGAGACCTAACATTTATCACGGGTATCATGAACGGGGATATAGAAATTGACTCTCAATTTTTGGGAACGTCTCAAAATACTCCTGTGTCAGTTTCTGATTCTCCACCTTCACCACCACAAGTTGAAAATACATCTTCTACAAAAGGAAAACGGGGCTCTAACTTTACTGTAGAGGAAGATAAACTCTTAGTGGCAGCATGACTCAATACTAGTGTTGATGCCATAAACAGTAATGAACAAACACAAAATACCTTTCGTCAAAAAGTTTGGGAAATATTTTATGCAGTACAATACATCCAGTACCACACGCACTGTTATCTCCTTAATAAGTCGTTGGGGTACGATTAGTGAAAAGACAAATAAGTTTGCTGGGTGTATGACTCAAATTAACGCACTTCATCAAAGTGGTATAACCGAAGAAGATAAGGTATAAATTATATTACAATAGTATTAAAATGTTCATTCACCAATAGTTTGAAGATATTAATCATGTTATATTTGTTTTAAATTTTTTTTAGATTATCAATGCGAAGGCTTTGTATTTAGAGAAGCACAAGAAACCCTTTCTTCTTGATCATTGTTGGCTCATGTTAAAGGACCAACCAAAGTTTGCCGATCCTAACAATGCTAGATCGAGATCATTTGTGCCTCCAACTTCAGAGGCAATATCTATTAGTGAAGGGGATTGTGGGTCCGGACTTAGTGACACTTCTAATTTTGAGAGACCTATTGGTAGGAAGGCCGAAAGGCCATCCGAAAGAACAAAGCCGCCAGAAAAGATATAGGGGAATATTTGAACAAAAAATTGAAATTGATTGAGGATGTAACTCGGTTGGAAGAGGAAAAAATGTCTTTTGAGAGGGAAAAACTTGCAATTGAAAAGGAAAGTAGGGAAGAAAAACTTAAGATTGAGAAGAAAATAATGATGATTGAGAAGAAAAAATATGAGCGAGAAGAAAGGTTAGAGAAAAAGAGAATCATGATGATAGATACAAGTGGCTTAACCGGAACACAAAAAGCTTTTTATAAACAACTCCAAGAGAAAATCATGGCAAAACGAAGATCACGTAATTAATGGGTTTAATTGTATTTTGGATGTAGTTTAGACTTTTATGTATTTTGTAGTGGTTTATGTATTTTGTAGTGGCTTATGTCACTTGATGAATTATCTTAAACTATATGTATGTATTTGTGTTGTGACTTGAAGTGCAATCTAGCAAAGACTTTGAAGTGCAATCTTTTTTATCTTTTGTTAAGTTCTATTTGATCTTGTGATAGGCATTGATATAATTCTTTGATTCAATGAAACTATTATTTGATCAACTATGAGTATTACAGCCACCATAAGTGCCTAGTATCATATGCTTGGTACAGCCACTATGAATGTCTTTCATCCAATTATTTCTATTCATTGAACATTCCTAATATCATATGCTTGGTTTTGAGATGACAGGTCTTAGAATAAATCTATGAACAATGAGCATTCATAGTATTTCCAAGTTTTTTTATTTTTAGATGTATGTGTTTGTGTTGTGATTTGTGCATGAATTAGTTATATTCATTTTAATGTGGTTTATGTCACTTAATTTTAATCTTGCATCTATAGTAATAATTGATTTTCAATTGTCTTGAAGGTTGCATCCATGAATCACTTTTTGTTTCGCAAGTTCCTTCTTGATGACTCAGATGAAGATGAGATAATCGAAGAACTTGTTATGGAAGCATCACAACCTAAGCGTCGTCGTCGTTCTATTCAATGTAATCATTTGGTAGGGCATGAAAGGCTTTTTCTTGATTATTTTGCTCTCACACCAATATATCCACCCGCTTTATTTCGTAGGAGATTTCGGATGAAACGTTCTCTTTTTCTTCATATTCAATCTCAAGTTGAAGCTCATGAATCTTATTTTGTCCAAAAAAGAAATAGTGCCAAAAAACTTGGTTTATCTTCACTACAAAAGATAACTGCTGCACTTAGAATGTTTGCGTATGGAGTATCGGGTGATTTGGTAGATGAATATGTACGGATTGGAGAAACTACTGCATTAAAAAGTTTGAAAAATTTTATTACTGCGGTAATTGATGTTTTCTCTGAAGAATACTTGAGAAAGCCAAACAATGAAGACATTGCTAAACTGTTAGCTCACGGCGAACGTCGAGGTTTTCCAGGTATGTTAGGTTCAATTGATTGCATGCATTGGAAGTGGAAAAATTATCCATCTGCATGGAAAGGTCAATATTGTGGTCATATTCGTGTGCCTACTATTATTTTGGAGGCAGTAGCATCATATGATCTTTGGATATGGCATGCATTTTTTGAATTACCTGGGTCAAATAATGATATTAATGTGTTAGAGCGATCTCATGTATTTAATGAATTTGCTGAAGGACGTGCTCCTACAATACATTACTCAATTAATGGTCATGACTACACTATGGGATATTACCTTATTGATGGTATATATCCAAAGTGGGCAAGATTTGTGAAAACAATCCCAGCTCTACAAGGACATAAGTATAAATTATTTGCAGCAGCCCAAGAGGCGTATAGGAAGGATGTTGAGCGTGCATTTGGAGTGCTTCAAGCACGTTTCGCAATTGTCCGTGGACCTGCACGATCTTTTCATCTTGAAACACTCAAAAAGATCATGAAAGCGTGCATAATTCTCCATAATATGATTGTTGAAGATGAGCGAGAAGATGAGCGGGATGATAATGAAGTGGTAGATTTGGATTATGAACAAAATGATGGAGTGGATAATCCTCCTCTGCAAATGTTACGTGAACAAAGTGATGAATTTTTGTCATACATTGAGAGGCACGGACGCATTAGAGACCGAGAAATTCATTTTCAACTCCAGTCGGACCTTATCGAACATTTATGGCAATTGCAAGGCGAGTCGTAGGAACTTTCTTTTTTGTATGTGGGTTTAATATGAGTCGGTCGAACTTGTGCAAGTGTGTGAGTTTTATTGTAATTTGGTTTGAGTTATGTATGTGAGCAAATCTATGGACTACATTGTTCTTGCTATAATATGTATTTTATTTTATATGTTTTCTTATAAATCTATGGACTACATTATAAAGTTCCTTCATTTCATAGTTCACATTGTTCCAAGGTTGCTTCCGGATAATTGAGATGATAATACGTTATCATGATAATTGAAAAATTGTTTTAGTAAAAAAAAAAATGTACGAGTATAATTTGAGGTTAAAAAAAAAATATAACACTAGACGATTATTTGCTATCATGCGGCGGCGGCGGCGGAAAAAGAGTCGTCGGTGGCGGTGGCAGTGACGGCGACGACGGCGGTGGAAAAAAAGTCGTCGGCGATGGTGGCGGCGGCGGCAGCGGCGGTGGCAACGGCGACGGCGGTGGCGGTTGAAGGTGGTTGTGGTTGTTGTTTATTGTATAAGATATATTATTTTATTGTAGTAGATATATTATTTTATTGTAATGGATATATTATTTTATTGTGATATTTATATTATTTTATTGTGTGAAAAGTTAAAATAGATCCACTGCTGCAGCATGTATGTAGGTAAAATAAATAAAGTAACTTTTGGTGGAGCTAAAAAGCTAAATTTTTAGCTCCACTGCTGTGGATGCTCTAAGGCCTTTAGTTGTACTTTCAACTTGCTAACATTAAAAGCTATTCTTCTTTGAGCTGATATGCTTCCTCTACTGCTATTTGTAACTATTAGAGGTGTCATTGGTAGGGTCTTTTCTTTTTTTTCTTTTTTCTTAATAACAGTGCTTGAGAATCTGAAGATGGATGCGAAGTGACATCCCTTCTGAGGCCTTTAGTTGTACTTTCAACTTGCTAACATTAAAAGCTATTCTTCTTTGAGCTGAGATGCTTTCTCTACTACTGCTATCCGTAACTATTAGAGATGTCATTGGTAGGATCTTTTCTTTTTTTTCTTTTTTCTTAATAACAGTACCTGAGAATCTACAGATGGAAGAGCCTAGATTTTTTAGAGAAAGATTAAAACAATCAATAAATAATCAATATATATATATAATATAAATGTTGTACCAAATGCGAGTCCTCCACTCACATCATTTAAGTCACATGCCTTGTGCTTCGGTTATTGGGTAAGGGAGGAAACCAATCTGAACATCATTTTTATCACAAATTCCCAATTTCAAATCCAACTGTTAAACCAAATCAAGATTCAAATTCTACGGTTACAATTATACTCTAAAAACTCCTTTGAGTCAAGTCATATTAGTAGACTCTAGCACAGTAGTACAGAAAAAAATCGTATCAGTGATTTAGAGCAAAGGTACCAAATTACAAATCAATCATTAAAATCAAAGCTGATAACACAATCCAACGGTCACAATTAGAGATCAATTTCATTAGATATCTCAATCTCATATCCCAATCCAAACAGACACAATCTCTGACGCTCTCTCTTTCTCTAATCTCCAGTCTTCACCAAATCAACGGCCTCAATCTCTCTTCAGTCTTCACTGAATCACGAACTTTCAAAGATTCATTCATCATACCAATACGGCATAATAGGGTAAATTAATGAATACAGTGATGTCAGAAAAACATTAAATATACGTTTTTTTCTCTTTTCCTTTATTTTTGTTATCCATGTTTAGACTTCATATTAACCTCTTATCTTTCCTCTCTTTTTATTTTTCTTTTTATTTTCCTAAACATGTCCAAATCAATCCACTATTTATGAAAGTAATAGAAAATCACACTCGAGAACCTCTTAGAGGCTACTCATGAGAACCTCTTCATACCCAATATACAATACATTCCTATCACATAAATATACGTTCCTATCATATAAATATGAATCTCATATATAGTCATCACTAATAGAAGTATAGAACCCTTCTTAAATGTAAGAGGAATATATAACACACTGTTGACACCCTATTCTGCAACCTATATTTAACCTCACATGGAGGGTAAAAAGATAATTTCACATTCGAAATATGCATCTTGATTCTGGTCATTAGATCCTTAATCTCATTTTACCAAAATGATCTTGATGTTGTAACGATCAAATCGACTGGTCATGAGCCCTAATCGGACCATTAGATTGAAAGTTATCATCAAATCAAGTTTTAATGGCTAAGATGCACTATCACAAATTGAGTCCGACTATATGTGATTATGAACAATTGATTTCAATTGGTTATAAGTATAATCAATTTGAGATCGATGATATGTCATAATTTGATTGATTAGGACTACATTTTATGGTAGGGTTGCACACACCTAATTAACTAGATAGTTAAACATTAATTATTCAATGAGTAATTTGTGCAATTATCTTTTAATTAGAGTAAATTTGTAACCAATTAAATCTGAAATGGGAGTGATTGGAGCCATTTAATTTTAATTGGGAGCCAATTTGGGACCTATTAATGTTAATTGTGCTGAAACCATTTTCTAACAAATGACCTCTACTCACCATTTCATCGATATCTCTCAGCATATTTTGAATCTGTGAATGAGGTTAATTTTTCCAGAAACTAGACATCCGGGGCTTCAATTTGAGCACAAGAATGAGACAATTCCGATCATAATTGAGGCAGATATGATTTTTTAAAGTTGGCTCTACAGGCTGTTACAGTAGCTACGGGAAAACCGAACTTTGTTTGCTATTCACTCTCATCAATCCCCACATTTAATGGACCAGATTTCCCCAAAGGCTAAAATGAGGTCTAGGTTCATGATTCTTTGTCAACCCTCATTAAATGGCATTCCATTCAAATTTCCTCCACCACTACTATATAAACTCCCACCCCCCCTCTCCTTCATTCCAAATGACACAAAAAATTCCCCTCTCTTCTCTTCTCTTGAATTCTAGTGAAGTTGAGTAGTCTTGTCATATCTTGATCTTCTTGAGATTTAAGGTATTGAGTGAGACTCCCTCTCCCTCTCCTAGCTCTTCTTTTCCTCCACCCTTAGGACCTCCATCAAGAATCCCCTCCTCTATTATATGGATCTTGTATGAAGGTATAGTCTCATTCCCTAACTGTTTGTTTATATTGCCATGATGAGAATTTAAGATTAAAGCATGATAATTCACTTAAATATGTTTGAATGTTCTTATGTGTTCTTCACATGTTCTTAGTTGTTCATCACATGTTCATGCATATCACTAGATTTAATCTTAAATCCACATCAAAAATATGAAAAACATGTTTGTTTAGTAATTCTTTCAAATCCTTGAATCTAGGTTATCACTATCCACGCACATTCACTAGAGTTTATTTTTCAATCCAAATGACATGCTTAATAAATTGAATTAGGGTTTATCACATGCACACACATTAAATTCAACATACAAATTGATTGACATATTGGATGATGTAATATGAATGTTGGCCACCATAGTCTAGAAGACCGATTTCACCGGGCAAGGTGGGTGCCTAACACCTTCCCACCTTGTAACATAGTCTCCGAACTTAAATCAAGGGTTAGTAGATCAAATGCTTATCCATGTAATTTTCAATTTCAAGATTGTAATTAGGAAACAAAGCCATGTACTTTATCTTAGATTGTATTTAGGACTAAAGCCATGTAATTTTCCTATGATCAATGTAAATTCAATTTCAAATTAATAAAATGAGGAATTTTTCAATTATGGTTTTCTTATTTTTTCAATAATTAAATAAGTGGCAACTCCATTGTAAAACTCTTAATCTAAAGGGAAAAGTATAACTAGTTGAACCTCCATTTTGAGAGGCAATAACACGACTCCACCCATTCACGTGAGTTTGGCCCAACATTCCAAACAAAAACGGGCCGGGGGCGCGGTCTCTCACACACACCAAGTGTACTACATAATCAAAAAGCCTAGGGACCCAACCTTAGAAAACTTCTTTAGTTGTTAATTAGTGACTAGAGTGCTTTAAGTGATAAACTCATGTGTAAATGATGACGCCAGTGGCAGCTCCAGGAATATTTTCCATGGTGGTTATTATTGACCAAAATTTAATAAAAAGATAACTTTATATATTGACCAAAACACACACATAAATACATAAAGTCTTACAATTTTATTCTACAAATTTTCTAATTTTGAAATCTTTGCATGATAGTCTCATTATCAATATTACAAGTTACATCTCTTTCAAAATTTTAGTTAGATAACAGATTTATTTGGATTTTTCTTTTTGTTTGTAATCACTCTTCTTTTTTCATTTTTTGAGAAAAGTTTTTTGTAATGACTTAATATATTGTTGAGGGAGCCAAAATTTAAAGGCAAAGTTTGACTATAAACTTAATTGTAGCCTAAGAATACAACTCGCACTAAACAAATTAACATAGTTACATATTTTGAAAATCTAATTGTTGAATTGCATGTTTTTTATGTTTTTAAATCACATATCAAATTTCATGTTAATTGGATGTTATTTACTATTTGATTCATAAACTTAAATTTTAATGTAATTTTAGACTACAAAAACTCAAAATATAAAGATTTGTTTGACGACATAGCTATTGATCTTTGATCTTTTTGAAATTTTGCAAATATGGAAGATATAAAAAGAAAATGTAATTCAATGATGAATTTGTCATAATTCACATCCAATAAAAAAATATTGAGTGGAGTTGTAGCCTTACTCTACAATCAAATTTGTTGCCAAATTTTGCCTAAAAATTAATTATGTTGACCCTAAAAAATTTTAGGGTGGTCACAAATATTTTCTAAGGATAATAAAATCATAAATATTTTATATTTTATATTTAAAAATTAAATTTTTGCCAGGTTAAGATAGTCCTGTGACTACCCTAAACTCCATGTGGAGCCGCTAGTGGATGAAACCTATGAAAATTGTGATAAAGTGTGTGCCCAAGTGTCTTGTCCTAAAAGAACTCAAAATAATCTCATAGTTATTCCAGGACCACAACCTTTATCACACTTTTTCTCACTGCTAGCCTATGTGATGAACTGCAATTGATTGTTTTTTTCTTTTACATGAACTCACAATTTAGCCTCAAAGTCCTCTTTCAATCCCAAAATCCACCAAACTACTCAAGTGATGACCACTTTGGGCCAAATCCCTCACCTGGATTAAAGCCTCCACATACCTAACACTAATGCTTGTATATAAGGCTTTAGATATAATTCATTTACATTTCTCCTTTCTAATCTGGAATTTATTAGAGCTTGAGAGTTGATGATAGCTAAATTTCAAGGTGACCAGTTACTGCAGGCACTTTTGAGGTGTAGTTTTAAATAATTGCATGTGATGATGCTATGGTAAGTAGCCATCAATGTCAACACAAGAATGGCACTTTATAAAAGGGGTAAGAGGAATGGCCTAAACACTTGCTGTTATGACGATGGCAACAAATCAAGTTGCTTAATGAATATTTATTGTTAGTTTCCTTCTTAACACTACTTTTCTAGGGCCACAACTTTTGTTACAAATCTAACATGACAAACTACAAGTCACTTTCTCATAGACCCACCATTTTTTCTCCACCGTTAACTGTCATTCACATAAAAATTGTGGCACAAGTTGTGTCCACATATTTTCTCTCTTAAAAAGATAGTTCTAGTGTCTAATACTAATAATTTTTCAATTGGTTTTTTTTTTTTTTTTGATAGGATTTCAATTGGTTCTTGATAAGCAACTTCATTCTCTAAAAAAAAAAAAAAGCCCCAAATAAACTTCGATAAACACTAGCCCATGAAGAACTCTAGGCCTTCCTATAATAAGATATTGGCCATGCTTCTAAAATGCTACACAACACTCTCCACTTAGCACTGGCCCAATATACCCTGCCCATTATGGGTGACCAATGTATGATTTTAGGAAGGTTTGGGCAATTTTGTAATTTTTGCATGGCCTTAATGATGTTTTCGTAATTTAGTTTGAATCTGGGTGGTCAGTGGTTTTGTTCTTTGGACTCGAAAATTTGGGCTTGAGTTTATGAAGTAGTATTGGAATGTTCTGGGTTGGGTCAATGTGGGTTTTAAGTTTTTAAGATTCGAATGGGTCTTATTTGATTATCGGATTAAGCCTGTATAGCTGGAGTTCGCTTTTGTTTGAAGTTTGAAGCTGGGCTTAGTTGAATGTGTTTGTGGCTTCAAGGGTTCGGTAGGATCTAGGCCTTGGTGCCTAAAACTGGCTGATGAGAATTTGTGTATGTACGTATGATCATGCACAACTCACATGTGTGTCACATGATGTTACATGTGACTCTGAGGAAATAAGAGAGTAGTAGAGAGGATTTTAGGAATGAATGATGGGAATTTCTGAGAAAATGAGGTCTCTCCCTTGTGTGAGGTGAGGCTAGATATATAGGGCGTGGGAGAGAAGGAGGAGGTGGGGTTCTCAAATGGCAATGAAATCCGAGTTCTTTGCATTAATCTAATTCCATAACAATATGATAGTCACCCAATAATCAATGATCTCAAAATTAAAATTGGACACGCTCAAGGTTGGCTCAAGGTATTGTGGGGTCTAAAGCGACTACTTTAAATGAGATCTATTCTTATACTTTGAATATTAATAGAATATTTATTTAACTTTTTTTTTGGGGGCTAAAACATGAGTGTATTTGTGCTTGTGTTTGTGTTAAACATTGAAAATGCAGACATATTCATGCCATTACCTGATTATAATTTTATCAAATGGTGGGAAGTAGGTAATGGTTTGGGTTTGCAACAACTGGAGGCATTGTTGAAGATGGTACGGACCTACCAAGAAAGAAGAGGCTAAGCTCTCTAGCTATGATGGAGACATTAATGAACTGCAGTCTGTAGAGAAGTTTTTCAAAGCAATTCTTAGAATACCATTCGCCTTTCTACGAACTGAAATCTATGAATATTGCACCAAAAAATCTTTAGAATTTGATTTATGGTCATATGTGTCATGCTTTCTTAACTCAAAATCACAAACATCATCAACATATGATATCACAATGTGCACCACATCACAATTGAAATAAATTGTGGCATGGCATGTGTACACATATTCTCTCTTAAAATGATAGTTATAGTGTCTAATACTAATTATTTTTCAACTGGTTTTTTTTATAGGATTTCATTTTTTTTTTTTTTTAAAGAAACGATAGGTTTTTTTTTTTCTTTTTTAAAGAATGATTTTAATTGCTTCTTGATAAGCAACTTCGTTCTCTAAAAAAAAATTAAAAAAAAAAAAAAAAAAAAAAACAACAACAACAACAACAACAACAACAACACTAGCCCATAAAGAATTCTAGGCCTTCCTATAATAAGATATTGGTCATGCTTCTAAAAGGCTACACAACACTCTCCACTTGGCACTGGCCCAATATACCCTGCCCATTATCGCAATTGTCAAACCCATAATTCACCCAACTTACCAATATGATTTGCATAAAACTACTAAAATTTCACTTCTGTGCCCATATTTTGTTTGAAAATTTTGTCTCAAGCATTAGCACCTCATGTGTCATTTAGCAACCCAATTTGACTGTTTGGAATCCCAGACATTAACAATCAGCTGAAAGTGCACTGCAGGTTTTAAAAATGATTACCAAGAAAGCTATATTATATATGGTTTTGTCAATGTACAAAACTCTCACTTTTTTGTAAGTTTAAAAGAGGTGATTAGTAGTCTTACCCCCTTTTTTTTAGATGCCGATTCCTAGACCTAAAAGTCTATGATGAATGAAAAATGGGGCATAATAGTTTTGAAATCAACATTACTGCAATTGAATCGTTGATATGGTACTTTCATCAAATAGCTATAAAACAAGGATCTATTGTATAAGTATTTAACTATGTAAGCATGTATAAAAAGAGTATATCAGATATAAGCATGATGAAGCTAAACAGGTCTAACATCGTTACCCAATACATATTAGGGACCAACAAAATTAGCTTAGTAAGACAGATGTTACACATGGAAGACAAAATAAATAAACAATATGGAGAACACAAGAAGAACATAAAGAAATGGAGAATGATCAAACCTGAACACCCAAACCAGGCCACTTTTCATCGTTTCCACTGAAAAAAAGGATCAAACAAAAGGCAGGTATGATCGTTGGATTGGTAACAATGCAACATCGTCTCTGCTCTCTTTTTTTAAAGCTTTTTTTAATCCAAAATTTTCCCCTCCTTTCCCTAAACATGTCCAAACCAACCCATTGTATATGAAAAGCAATATATATATATATATATATATATATAAAATAAAAAACATACATGTAAACAGATTTGCAAAAATAATCATCAATACTTACAACAAGAAGAATTCAGGAATTCACTTCAAACTTTCCACAAAGTCAAGGTCCAGCACTGCTATAGGGAGGCAAATAAAGCTGCGGACCATCTTGCTAAAGTTGGCTGCCATTAATCCACCTCCTTTGTCTTATGTTTCTCCTCCTAATAATGTATCTACTATCTTAAGCTTTGACAATTCTCTTGCTTGTACTACCCACCCACAGAGTTCAAGTTAACTCTATTATCTAATGCATGTGCTTTATCCTTTTAACCCCCACCCCCCCTCCCCTCTCCAAAAAAAAAAAAAAATCACACGGGCAAAAACAAATTTGCAAAAGCAACCATCAATATTTACAACAAGAAGAATCCAATTTTAGCTTCAAAACACACCTAGGGAAGCTTCCAAGTTCATTTTCAATATTGATAAAGTAAAGTTTATATGGAGCTCATCTATGACTTCTACTATATATATAATTATTATGTAATTATGCCAGAAGAGAAAAACATTCTCCAACACAATTGAAAGTGAAACAAAGAAATAACATTAAAAGTAAGAAATTAGACGAGACATTATGCTTTCTTGCTTATATTTATATACTTTTTATTTTCTCTTTTTCTTTATTTTTGTTATCCATGTCTAGGCTTCATACTAACATTTCATCTTTCCTTTCTTTTTCTTTTTCTTTTTCATTATTTTCCTAAACATGTCCAAATCAACCCTTTATTTATGAAAGTAACAGAAAATCACTGGGCTCTCTTAGATTTGGCTAAAGCTGCAGGAATTACAAATCTTATTATTGAGTGTGATGCCTTTGAAGCTGTCAAGCTTCTATCAAAAAACTCAGTTTCTAACATGCTCTTTAATTCTATTCTGAATGAATGCAGGAATTCACTTCAAACTTTCCACGAAGTCAAGATCCAGCACTGCTCTAGGGAGGCAAATAAAGCTGCGGACCATCTTGCTAAAGTTGGCTGGCACTAATCCACCTCCTTTGTCTTATGTTTGTCCTCCTAATAATGTATCTACTATCTTAAGCTTTGACAATTCTCTTGCTTGTACCACCACCCATAGAGTTCAGGTTAACTCTATTATCTAATGCATGTGCTTTATCCTTTTAACCCAAAAATAAGAAAAAAAATCACACAGGCAATAACAAATTTGTAAAAGCAACCATCAATACTTACAACAAGAAGAATCCAATTTTAGCTTTAAAACACACCTAGGGGAAACTTCCGAGTTAGTGCCAATTTCAATTTTACTAAAACAAAGTTCATGTAGAGTTCATCTATGACTTTTACTACACATAGAATTATTATGCTATTGCATCAAAAAGGAAAAACTTTCTTGAACACAAAAGAAAGTGAAACAATGAAAGAACATGAGAAGCAAGCAAGTAGAAGTAAACAAAATAATTTGTGCTTTCTTGATTAGATTTATTTACCATTCTTTTACTTTTCTTTTATCTTTTTTAAATGCATGTCTAGACTTCATATTGACATTTCCTCTTTCTTTTTCTAAATAGATCCACACTAACATTTTATTTTCTAATTCATTTATAAGATTTCCTTACATATCTTTATAATTTAAGTTTCTTAACAACTACCCTAAAAAATTCCTAGAACCACCATTGCCAAGAGAGAACGGAAGTCTCTAGCAACAAGGAGCTTTGCTTGCATCATGGGCCCCATGAGATCGTTGCGGTTGCCTCTATGAGCAATGTAACGAGATGATATAGTCACGCCTCAATTTTTCTGTACATAATCAAATATTATAGGGACCCACACTTAAACAATTTTGTTAGGTGTCAATTAGTGATTAGAGTGCTTTAAGTGGTCAACCTATGCCTAAATATTGCACCCCAGCTAATTGTGACAGTGCGTGCCCAAGCGTCTTGTCCTAGAAAAACTCAAATAATTTCATAATAATTCTAAGACCACAACCTTTACCACACTTTTTCTTACAACTACATGTAATGAATTGTGACTTTTTTTTTTTTTTTTTTTTTCCTTTTACATAGATTTACCATTTTTTTTTTTTCTCCATTACTTGTGGAAAGGTTGCGGGCCCTAAATTTTCTCTAATTTCACAAGACCCAAGTGACTCTTCCATTCAAGAGGTACATAACACCATAAGTTTTTTTGAAGTTTACAGAAGTTACATACGAGGGCACGTACATAGGAAAATGGGCACAACAAAACATGTAACAAAATAAAGTCCGTGCTTGCCATCCATACCAAGATAACTCCATCCCCATTTCCCACCACCATCACTGCAACATTCACACTCCAATTATTTTCACACTCAAAACACACAACTGACAAACCCATAATAGCATCAACAGAAAACAATCCAAATCCACTCAAAGAAGTCCTCACAAAGACAAAACTCGTGTAATGGACTCAAGCTACAACTGTGATGTACACCACAATGACTTTCACCTCCCCTCATGTAAAACAAGGTAACCTTTTAGTACATGATTTGATTGAGGAAGGGCCCCAAATATACATGATGGAACACTCTCCAAGCACTCATCCACACCCAGCAACTTTCTTCATGCTTTTGGAATTTTTATACCAACATCATGCGTGAGAGGTAAAGGGAGAGGACAAATGCATAAAATCAAGAAGAAAAGATGGATTCAAAGTGGGACCCTTTAATTACCAAACGCGCATGCTCTTAATCCATGGGAGGTTCTCAACAATTAGGAAAAAAGGGTCCTCATTTACAGCACAGCCCACCACTACATCCCCCATGCGTTCAAATCTTTGTGACTTTCTTTAATCTTTAATGCCCCAAAAGCTAAAAGATAATTATTTCTGGTCAACCAAAGAAAAGCCTCATTTTTCTTCATCCCAGCAAACCAAAGTGCATTCCCATACCATTACAAGTTTCCTTTATTGGCCCATTATATTCAACAGCTATTCTGGAAAAGATGAAGAAGGACCCCACAATACCAAAGCCCACTATACTTATTTCAAACTCATCAATTATTCAAGCCAAGAAACCTAAGGTAACCACCTTTTTCAACCCTCTTTCAACTCTTTATCGAACATGTTACAAGATGGTGCAACCTATTGATGGCTCACCCCTAGAGATTTGGCTTTGAGCTTCAAAATCTTCAGGTAATCTATAGCTTCATCAATAACCAGCAATGGGTCCTTTCCCTCTGCACCAGGAATTATGCTCTCAAGAATTCTCAATGTCTGACGGACCCTATCCCTTTTAAAACACATTTTACCCAAAATAGATCCTGCTTCCTCACCTTGGTTCTGGCCAATGGCATAGCCTGATTCCGCATCACTATCATACTCGAGAGATCTGTCCAGATTTACTGAGCTAGCAGTGTCAACAGGCGATGACTGTTTGTATCCACCATTGAGCAATTTCTGCCTTTTGATTGGGCCTTCCAAACCAGCATCTTCCTCTGTTATGAATTCATCATATTCATGTTTCTCATAACTCGGAGAATGGCCTGTACTTGCTACTTCATCATCTTCACTATCATCCTCGTCATCACAATCGTCATCAGAATAAAGCAAGGCATTAATTTCTTCTGTATCCTCATGGAACTCACTTTCATCACGAGTCATCTTATTCTCACCCGACTCTTCATGCAAAAAGTACTTGCTTGGATCAATTCGACCCCTTCCATCCACTTGCTCTTTCTCATCCACATTAAAACAACAAATTGGTGTAGTGGCAGTAGTTGGATTCTGAACAGGGGGAAAACCAGAATTATAAATTAGTCTTGTTTGATTTCCACACTGATCAAAAATAAGGAATCTCGTTGGAGAAGACCCAGCGTTTGCATTTGGCACAGCCTTCCCATCAAGCCCATAACATAACACAGATTGTTTTTCTTTATGATATGGGTTAGGAGTAGGAAGCAAGCTCTGCAAGTGAAGTGGCAAACTTTGAAGCAATCCATGAGCTTCATTTGTTTGTCCTGTCTTCAAGTCTGGTATACCAGGAACCACAACCCCAGGCAATGCCACACGGGCAGAGGACACACAAATGCCAGGATTTACACATGCTGGCAAACTTTCCTGTTGCCTTGGCTGTAGTGTCGTGCTCATGAAATTCAGTTCAGATGCTTGCCCAGCAAGATGCTGTGGATAAAGCCGAGGCTCACTGGCCTTAACCATCCAGGTAAGTAATCACCTAAAAATGAGCAGGAAAAAAGATAAGTCATTCAAAAATGAAACAAGATCATTATAGTTGCAATATCAGCTGGACAGTTGAAACCTACCAGGAGAAGGATTGGAGCTTTAATCTGGAATATTAAAATGCTTGCTGCTTCTTTTAGGAACACAGAATAGAAAATGAAAATCTACGAATTCCAGCTGAATTTGATAACGAAAATTCAGAATCAATCTACGTTACAGGTTTAAGCAAATGACGGAAATACTCAGCCTGGAAAAGAGCAATAAGAACACACCATTATTAATAACTTCTTGATATGAAAAGCTAATTAATTGATCATGGAAACAGTTATCCAGGGGAAGAAGAATGGAATGAGAGCAAAAATGTAAAGGTTTATTGTACTCACCTGGCAATCCTGTAATGGTTGAAAGCATGCAATCACTCTCACTATAATTGTAGGTTTTCCTGCAATTCCACTCTCATGTTTTAATGCCCGAAATCTAGTTTGGCTCGCTGCTTGGCACACCATAACTTCTTTCAACCCTTGACTAAAAAACTTGATTTATCTGACGACTATAGAGACACGAAACAAATACCGAAGAACAGAGAGCAAGAACTCGGGAAAGGTAGATATTAAGCAAAAAAGCAGACTAGATTGACAAACAAAATGAGATTAAACAAGAACGGGATTCTGTTTGAGTACTTGAGTTCTACGAAGAGCTTGTCACAAAAAAACAAGACGAGAGACCAATAAGAAGAGCTTTGGGTTCAAGCTAGGTTTTGTTTCTATCTTTTCAACTAATCCTATGCATGTCACAAGAAACGATGAAAAATCGATTGGATCCCATGGAAATTTGAGTTAAGAATAATAGGCCAAGAGAAAGAAAAATTAGGACTCGCTTAAGTAATAATTTACAGAATAACCCTGCAATATAAGTTTAGGCGCACAACTTTGCGGAACACATCAACCGATAAACTCAACCAAGGCATACTGTTCTCCTCCTTGAAATACCGAATTATCCACGATTGCTAAATCTGGTGCTATGTTTTGAAACTGATATTCCTGGAAAAAAAACATATATATGTAGCAAAAGAATATATCTATAAGATCAAAGGATGCGTAAAATTATCAAAATGATAAAGAGAAAGCATTACCAAAGTTATAAATGAAGAATCTCGACACAAAACAAATGCCTCATCTAGTTGCTAAGATAATGTTAGGAGATTTAGAAAAATAACTTTAAACTAAGCCATACAAACCCATCTTGTCTCTCCGGACCAGAGTACTTCCATAATTGAAAAAACTAAGAACAAAAAAACATAAGGGTAGTTCTTTTAACACTGATCCCATAAACATTTTTCAAAGACAAGATCTGGAAACAATTTTTACTAGCTTTCAGTGCAGAAAGTATTTGGTAATCCAGTTCAAAAGAATAAATTTTCGGCACAGAAATAAACAAATTTCAGAGATTTTTCATTTTCAGGTTGCACTCTTCACCTAATTGGATCCAATAATGAAATGGGTGTAAATATTAATAAACTAACATAATTGTCATTATTAGATTACCAAGAAATCCTGGACCTCCACTCAACTATGACTTGAATTTAACTCAGCTTATTTGAATTATCATTTTTCAAGCAAAAAAAACCAAAACCAAAACCCCACACACAACACACATATGCATATATCAGATTGAAAATGATCTTATGAAATCCTAATGATTGAAGTTAAGTATGAAAGTTAGAAATTTAACTGCTAAGAAATTCAACACTATCTCAATTTTTTTACAACCAGATAAAGAAAAAAAAATTGAAAAATCTCATAACTTGTACGAAAATCTTACTATTCACAACAAAAACTCAGAGCTTGTAAGAAAATTGTCCCAAGCTCTTCAATATCAAGTTCAATTATTGATTAAAAAACAGTAAAAGAAAATTCCTTGCAGCTGAGTCAGGCACAATCAAATAGATCAGATTTTCGAGATTCAAATTATTAATCTTTCTTTTTCATTTTTTTCTCAGAAGCCAAACAGGGAATACATACCCTACCAAACTAAAATTAAAAAAAAAAAAAATCACAAATTTGAAAAAGGAAAAAAAAAAAAACAAATTCAATAACTTACAGTGGAATTAGAGAAAGCTCTGAAAGATCTTGTTTTGGAATCTGATCTGAAATGGAAAAAGTATCAAAGTTTTCAATCAGAATAGGAGAGAGAGAAATGAAGAGAAAAGAGTGAGAGACAGTGCAAATGCTTTGAGAGAGCCTATAAAGAGGTGAGTTTTGTTTGGGAACGCTAGGACTATATAGGGAGAACCAAATGACAATTCTGCCCCTTTATTTACTATGCATTTACTGTTTTTGAACAGTAAATGACCTTGATGAATACGAAGGGTTAAGGTCTTAAACCTTGGTTAATTTACTTTTGTTTTGCCGTTGATGATGACGGTGGCGGGCGGCTTTACAAGTAGTAAATTTTAATGCGTCCGGTTAATGTGTGTTTTTAAGGTATAAATTAATAAATTTATTTTTGAAAAAGTTTTATTAGGAATTGAAAAACTGTCAAAATTTTTTCAATTTTCAATAAATTTTTTTCAAAATTGAATTTTATTAATGTGTGTCCAAAGCTGTCAAAATTTTTTCAACTTCCGATAAACTTTTTTCAAAATTGTATTTTACTGATGTGTGCCCAAAGTTGTTAAAATTTTTCTAATTTCCGATAAACTTTTTTCAAAATTGGTTTACTATTGAAATCCAATTTTAATAACCACATCCTAAGATGAAAAAAAATATTATAGGTTTATTTAAAAGTGGAAGTAATAGACAATCAATCGGGGAAAATTTATACCTCCTTATGTATCAACCCGTGATTAATGTATAAACTAAAACAATGTATTCAAGTACTTATGATAGACTCATATGAAAATACCGAAATCTAATCATGAATTGACACATTAGCACAATGTAGATTTAGGTGTGAGAAGGGTGTCTTCTTTAAGTGGAAGTTTTATTTACTTTTAGTGCAGATTTCATGTAACTATTTATTTGCTTTTATATATTTGACTTCATATAAAAAGTTTAATTAAAAAGAATAAATAAGTAAATAGAAAGTATGTGCAATTTGTTATTTACATGACGTACGTTGATAACTTGATATCTTTCAAGATTCTTGTTACTCATAATTGGGGTGAAGGTTAAGTGACTCAATCCACCAAAAAGGGCACCCCATCAGCCATCACCCACTTAAATCTCCTTCTTATGACTCTATTGAAGTCTTGTAAGCATTAGTTGTTCAATGGATACAGACTATATTATATAGTCATGTTCACGTAGGTTTGCCATGACTGGTTTCCCTCTTAACCCCTTTTTATTCAATAAAGAAAAAGTTTGAGCAACAAGCTCATGAACAATATGTTGGGAAGCCTTGAGAATGGAGCAGAGAGAAAGGGAAAGAGAATGAAAAAATTATTGCCACCTTTCCGCTTTCCGACCTAAGGCTACGAGTGAGACACATGACAACGACTGCACACCTATAAAATTTCGTTTTATAAACGCGTAAGGCTTTAAACTTTCCTTTCACCAAAAGAAAAAAGAAAAAAAGAGAGATTATTTTGCAAAAGATATTCAATAATAAATTAATATAAATAATTGTTCTATAGGAATAATTCAACACTTGAAACCTCCTTTAAACAATCTATTACCATCAAAAGAAAATCTAAAAAAATTATAAGATTTTCAAGAGTTACGAAAAAAAAAAGTATTATTGTCCAACATTTATTTGCATAGAACCTAAACATTTATCATCTCCAACTGAAGTCCAATATGTTTGCTAATTTTTAGAATCTAAAAAATTGAAGGAAGTGAGTGAACTCAACAACTTAATAAGTAACTAATGACCTTAATTAGCAGATCTTACCACCACTTAAAGAATGGAACTCATTGGAATAGCTACGTTTTCTGGTGAGGAACAACCAAGCTGCAGAGAAGTACCAAATGCATAAAGAAAGATGGCCAGAGAGCTATATTCTTGTCCCTATTGTGGACTGTGTAGAACCATTTCTTAAGAGTTCCCAATAGCTATAATATAAAGATAAACTTTTCATAGTATTCCTAGTACTTTCGAACAGTCTTTTTTTATCTGATGTTATGTTGGCAGAGGATGATGTTTCAGATGATGATCGTGACAGTGAGGAAGGAGTTCTCTCTTTTAATTTCCTCTTAATTTTTTTTTTCTTACTATATATTTGGTGTCCTACTAACACTTCACTTGAATTTACTAGACTTTTATTTCTTCAAGGTTAAATTTGAGTCTCTTGAGGATTTTCAACAACTCCTTAGAGACGAACCTTGTTTCATTGGCAACCATTTTCTCACCTTTGAGACATTCAGAGCCTAACTGTAGGGCATCATTTGCCTCATTTTCTTCTGTTGTGGTTTGGGTCAGGCTTCTAGAGTTACCCATTGAATGTCGTTCTGCTCAGTTCATATATGTTACCTAACAAACGAATTGGTGGCTCTTCTCCTAAACCTGTGGTGGTGTTTCCTCACTGATATTCCTACTCCAGTGGAGAAAATGCAACAATGGGGATTGGTTGCAGGATGCCCACCCAAACTCTTGTTGATTCTGTCCCTACAAAGATTTTATGTTGGAATTGTAGGGGTTTGCTTAACCCCCAACTTTCGAATTCGTAGAACAATTATGGAGTTCATTCAAGCTCATGCTGCGAAAATCATCATTTTTTTAAGCAAGGTTGAGTGCCACTCATTTGTGGACATGGGCGGAGCCATGTTGAAGGGTGGGGGGGCCATGGCCCCACCAAATTTCGAAAAATTTTTAAATATATATATATATAATTATTTTAATGTTTTCAAAATTTAGTATACAAAAATAAGAGCTGGCCCCCCAGTATTTGTATTAGTCCAATGATGCTTTAAAAAAAATAATTGGTCTAATAGTTATAGATACAACTTTATTTTTCGCAAATCTATTTTTTATTGTAAAATGTATTTTTATATCTGTTAAATATTTAAAAAAGTTTGGCACCAAACATGTTTGAATTTATCTTTTTTAACCTGTTATGTGGCGATTAATAAGTCATTGACTCATTAAAAAATTATTGTCACTAAAACTACACATGAAATGTCTTTTTAGTTGCTACATAATGGGTCAAAGCAAAATAGTTTCAAATATGTTTTAAGCCTAATTTGTTCCTCCCTTGTTTTTGAAAATTACATTAGTTCAATTGAATAATTTTACTTACATTAGTATAAAATTTGATAATTTTTATAGAAAATGAAACTTTTTAAGAATTTCACTATGAAAATTGTGAAAATGTGTTTTATTAATTTTATGAAAGATAGCCATCATACATAATTTTGATTGAAAATATTAAGCTATTATTTTGTTGGGTGTGTGTATATATATAACTTATCAAATATAGAAGTGTGTGTATATAATAAAAAAAGCATGTGTATTTATGTGTGTGTATGAGTTTGTCTTGATAAATATATTAGTGTTGCAACTTGGCCCCCCAAACAAAAATTCCTGGCTCCACCAATTGTGGATCTCCTAACTTTTGATGGCTAGCATTACACTAAGACAATTGGGTTTTTCTAGTGGCCTCTGGTTGCTCTAGTATAATCAATGACTAAGCTAGAATTTTAGTCTAAAGGGAGCAAGATTATCAAGAACATTAAAAAAAATAACCAAATAAATATTAACATTTTTTTAATTAAAATATTAACCCATATTAATAACAAAATAAATAAACAATTCATTGTCATTTTTTTTTTAGTTACTACAAGTATATATTTCATATCATTAAAATAAAGAAACACAAATAACCAATTCTTAGTTACTAACAATCAAAGTAAGAAATTATCTCAATACGTAAATTTTAGACATCTAATTTGTTGCTCAAAATAAATTGAGAAAATAAGTCAATCTAAAAATGTGCAAAGTTATATAGTCTCACTGTCTTGATTGCTTAAAAAAAAAAGAATGTAGAATACAACATTTCTTTCTCTATTTTTCTAAGTTCTTAAATGGCAAAAAACAAAAGAAAAAAGTGGTTTACAATAAAAACCTACACTTTAAAATTGTGATAAAGTCAAGAAATGGATGGAAAAAAAAATAATAATAGTGGAGGCTTCAAGGTTGTAATACATTACAAGGACATTAAGTTGTATTTTTTTTTTTTTAATTTATAATTATGTTCTATAAAATGTGGGATGGATTGCTGTGAGAAAAAGGAAAATTTTGGGATAGTAGGAAGGAAGAACTCAAAAAAGTGCCATGAATACTGAATAGTGGTAAAGTGAAAATTGAGATAGAGTTAACTTTAAAAAAAATATAAATAAATAAATATAAAATGAGAGATTGGTGTGTCAGGTAGTATTTTCCTTATTATTTCATAGCAGACAAGTTTGTTACTCTTTAGAGAAAAAATTTAGGGACACAACAAATTGTTACAATATTTTCACAAAATTGTTGGTGTTCTATTCTAATATTTCATTATTTTATTTTACTGAAGTATCAATTATTATAAAAATGTTGTGATAATTTTTGGTTTTTTATACTCAGTCAATGATTGGTTGGTTTAAAATGGTAAATGGGAATTGTCTTTTTTTTTTTTTTTTTTTTTTTTTTTTTTTTTTTTTTTTTTTTTTTTTTTCCATGTGAGGAAGGGCAAAGAATTTAAGTTTTTGTTCATGCCAGTAAGTAAACATAATAGAAAGACTTTTTTAAAGAGAAGTCAGGGGGTGGCAATTGCACCCTCTCGCCCCCCTGGCTCCGCCAGAGTTTGAGTGTTCAATTATTGAAGTCCTTTGAGCTAGAAATCTAAGCAGAGGTAAGGTTTATTTCCCTTAATTATAAATGTACTCTTTCTATTCTAATCCACTTTCGGTAAAAAGAAAAAAAGTGTAGGTTGTGCAATAATTTGAGGGTTGTTTCTTAGTGTCATAATCTACCCTAAGTTGTCTTGGGTGACTTTAAGGATATTTTAAACAACTGTGAAAAGTTTAGGGGGGAATGGTCTTAATCTAAAAGAAGATTCCTAGCTTATCAATACTTTATGGTTCATTGTGGCCTCATTGATTTAGGTTTTTTGGAACTAAGAATGGCAATGGGGCGGGGCAGGTCTAAAGGATGGAGACTTAACCCTCCTCCCACATGGTTTTATTTTACCCCATTCCCGCCCCGTCCCGCATGACAGATAAAAATTTCTTGCCTCATCCCCGCCCCTTGGGGCCCCGCGAAATCCCACCCTATCCAGGAAAACTCTACTACCTGTTTATTTGCCCACTACTATTACAATTGTTTTTAATAAAATCTGTTTCGTTAATAAGAATATACTTAAAATTACAAATAAATTTATCTCATCAAATCAAACTAATTTTTAGCAAAAATTGAATAATATAATTAAAGTGTTTAACAAGACAATATTACAACAAAAACAAAAATCTCATAATACAAAAATCAATGATTCAATAGTATATAAATTTGTTTATAATAAAGACAAAAGAAAATGTTAAAATTGGTACCTTATTTCCAACCTTGCTAGAGAAAAATAGGTAGAAAACCTTGTTGAGTAGAATAAAATAAGCTAATGATATGTTTGTTTAAATAGTAGGGTTTTAGGGTATGAAAAATTTACAATTTAACCCTTATCAATGTGGGGTGGGGCGGGTTGGGTCTAAAAAGTCTAAACCCATTCCCGCCCTGCCCCGTGGTACAGGACTAAAATCTCCCCCCATCCCTACCCCACTACCTTTACGGAGCGGGGAAAACTCGCGTGGGGCGAAGTGGGGAAGGGCGAGTCAAGCGGGGTGAGGCAAAATCGCCATCCCTATTTGGGACACATTCACTTGGTTAAATTTATGAATTACTACTAATTTAATATAAAAGCAATTGGATAAATCTTGGGCTAATCTAGGTTAGCGATCTAATTTTCCTGAAACTTCGGTTATCCATCTTCCTTGAAAACACTTAAAGCCTATAAACCTTGCTTCTGTGGCCAAGTTGGTCTGGTGTACCCACGACAACAAACATAAGCTTTGGGCAAAGGTCCTCTAAAACAAACACCTACCTCATATTTGATTCTAAAGTTGGCCCCTCTTCCTCAAAGGTTCTTGATGGGCTAATAGGATTAGAGCTTCTACCAATTTTTGGTTTGATAACTAGGTTAATGATTATTGAGTTAATGTGAGTTTGTGAACACTGTCTTGGACAATTTTGACTCTTGCAGCTTCTATGACAAACTTTTTTTTTCCCTTTCCCTTATGAATAAGCAAATTTGGTGACAAATTGGTTTGCAAAGTATATATGGAGTTTCAGCTGATATCTATTAAGAAACTTACAACCATCAATACATATTGTGTTATGATCCTAATGTCATATATGACTTTAGTGTAAGCTTAACAATGTGTATATAAGTTCTTAGACACCCTTAATACATATAGGTGACACAGCCGGTTTTCAATGGTGAATTCTACTTATGGATTTGTAGCATTTGGTATCAAAGCCAACCACTATGTTAAGTAATCGAATGTAGCTCATTGAGTATGGGATCAAATGATCGAGTTGCGATTTTGTGGTTAGATCACGGAGGGGGCGACCTAGAGGCTAAATTAAAAGAGAAAATGCACCGTCCCCTTGCAGGTCAATTTTTAAAAATAAGTTCTACCCATGGATTTGTATCATACATATTTGCTAGGATAAGTCTGACCTCTCTTTCCCCAGACCTATTATTGGGGATAGATTTAACGTTAGATTGTATATACTAAACTTTTCGTAACTTTGGTAAACTTTTGCTTTAGTTAATCAATTAATTCTTTTGTAGGACGGTCAGTGCGGAGCCACATGGAGGCTGGGGGGAGGGGAGGGGGGGCATGGCCCCCCAAGATTTTGATAAAATTTTGTGTGTGTTTTTATATGGGAAGTTGCAAATAAGCAAACAACAGATCGCTTCATCAAAAACAAAATGGTCTTTATAAAACTAACGTGTCAAAACTAAAAACACTCTCATGATGGTGTTTCACTCATAAAAAGGCAAAAGTTACGTTACAATATTTCTCTATTGTTTTTAGTAGAATGAAAAGCGGTTGACTTGAACTGCCAAATAAAATTTTCCCTCTCAATGTTTGCTTCTGGTAAATTTGGGTCTATTATGGGCAAAATATATGCCTACAATCTAATTATCCCGCCCAGCACTCACTGTTGTGTTGCATGTCTTTTCTCTGTTCTTTTTTTCCCTCAATTTGAACTCAAGTTTTTGGATGCGAATTTTGACAAATTTATCGTTAAATTACATTATTTTCATATATTTTTTATACTTGCAAAATTTCAAAATGATTACAAATCAATAACTATATCATCAATCAATTGTTTAAATTTAAATTTTATTAGCTTAAAATTATGCATAAAAAATAAATTTATTAATCAAATGGTAAATAACACCCAATTGGCATATATGTTAAGATCTTATAGAACACGTAATCCAACAGTGAGATTTTTAAAATATGAATTTAATAACAAATTATTGGATATTGTAACATTATTTAGAATTACACTACGTATAACTTGAACCTAACTTATAATGATATACAAACATGTTGTTAGCATAATGATGTTTGCTATGTTTGACAAAAATTTACAAATTTATATGGATAGATAATAGAATACCAATGTTTTGTTATCAAAATGTAGACAACATATTTTATATTTGGTCCCTCAACGATAAATTTCTAGCTTTATCACTGACAAGGGTTGTATATATCCCTTTCACATAAAAATGAGTCTCATAAGTAGTTTAATTTATTATTTTGTGTAACCGTTGCATGCATGCAACATCCCTCTAACATGGGAGTAAACCTACACTTATGGGACTCACAGTTATATAAAAGGGCATATGAGTGTTACACAAAATACAACCTTGTGTTAATCTATATATATATATAAAATGAGATTTCCACTTGAGAGAGAGAGAGAGAGAGTAATTAGCCTCAAAAATATTTTACCCTTCCTTCATCAGTAAGACGGTGAAACTCAGGTCGTAAATCACTTCTACCATGTCTAATGAAATAAGGTCCAGGCAATTGCCTCAAGCGTGCAGCATTCTTAATTATCGTGGAGTTTGCTGATGTTGATGATAATAGCAATTATAATGACACTAATAATATTAGAACATTAACGCCATAAACATCAACATGTGCCATTCACTTGCTAATAATCTAATACACTCATTAGTTATCTTAGCTAATTTGGTCATTAACCATTACCAAATTTTATGGACCACATTGGCAACACCAATGAATGTATAGTAACATTAAGGGGCCGAGTTTTGAAACTATGAATAATGCAACAAAATGACCTTAAAAAAGAGAATTATACAAGAGCCATCAAGTGCATATTCCATAATATTTTTCCCACTAGCAGCCATCATAAATGCAACATATTGGCACCGTGTATAAAAAGCCAAAAAGAGAAAACACAACATTATATAACCATAGTCTATATTTATAGAAAAAAAAAAAGATTTAACACACCCAATTATTTTTATATAATTCTATAAATTATGAATATTTAAACGCATGGTACAATACCATATTGCTTTGAGTGGAGGGAACAAGTATCACTTACCCAATTTAATTTATTCATCTTATTATGAGGTCTGCCCTTTTGGAGGCACTAATATATGCTTTCAAGCTTTTTTCAGGTGGCATGCAAGAATTTAGGGATTCCTTCTTCATCTTATGCATCTAAAAATAATGGATGTGATTGCTTTAATTATATCTCATCTTAAGTGCATACCGTTGAAATTTTGCATCAACAAATAAGTATACTTTTGCAAGGTGATTTGAAAGTATTAGTGGAAAGTGGGTCAACTTACTAGGTTTTTTTTTGTTTTGTTTATATGCTAAATAAAAGAAAAGAAAAAGAAAAAGAACATGTTTGATTAACCATTCTTATGCGGTAGTACTCTTTCCTACTTTTTTCTCTACCTAAAACTATAAAAAAACAGAAAGCATGTGCAACAAACTAATAAGGTTAAGAGAACACCGATTGTGGCATTGATAGCTAGTGAGTGAGAGGTTCGCTTTACATTTCGTTTGTTTCAATAGAAAATTTTATATAAAAATATTTTTTTACATTTTAATTCTTTGTGAAGAGGGAGAAATAAACATAGATTGTCTCATTCTACTGAATCAGTCACAAGTGACGGTACCTTAACTTGTGGTCAAGATAATGGAAGAAGACGGGAAGCGTGTACATAAGAAGACGAATGAGAAAGTGAACAGATACAATGTGGACGACGGGTGGGGCCACGTGACCTCCACATGGTGTAAGTTGTCCTTAAGGTGACGGATACAATGTGGACGACGGCAAGGTCACATGACATCCATGTAGTTTAAGTATTCCTCAAGAAACTTCAAAATGAAATATTTTGCGCCTCACGATTAACTCTGATCAACAAAGTCATTATATGGAAAGGATCCTGAAAAATAAGTGTTTTTATGTGGATCTTAATTCCTAATAAGGAAAAAATTCCCTTCCCCAAGAAAGAAAAAAAGTTAGTTCTACACTATTATAAAAGCCCCAAATCCCTCATAAATCAAGATATGGATAATTCATCCTAGCTCTGGCACTTTAGAGTTGTGAAAGTTTTCTAACTTAACCTTCAGAAGGTCTTTGGCTGATACCACACTGATACTCTCCAAAGGTCTTCTTGTTCTATGTTGTGCAGGTATTGTCTTAAGCACATAAGAATTGTGTGACTTATTGACGATTTTCGGCATCATCACTTTGTATTTGGTATTATCATTAAAAAAAAATGAGTTAAAGAAAAATTATCTCTTAATTTTCATTATTTAACTTGGTATCAAATAGTCTTTTATTACAAAATTTTTCTAGAAAACAAATTTATTTCACGTGAAGCTAAATAAGAAAAATATCTCTATCTCTCGCGAAGTTAAATAAGAGAAGTTAAAAAATAATTTTCCAACTAATTTTTAAGTCACTACCAAATAGAGAAAAATGGAGTAATTTTTAAGAAAATGTTTTTTGAAAAATAATTCATTTTCCAAAAAATGGTAGTGTCAAAACAAATAGAGAAAATCCAGAATTTATTACCAAGATCTGTTATAGAATCACTAAAGGGATGTTTGGCACACTGCAGAACATTTTCATTTTGGTTCTAAATTAAAAATTAATTACTTTGTACTGAATTTGATCCCTTTACAGCTTGTTTAAATCATGTTGTGAAGTGGTTCTAGTTATAGTTTTAAGTTCTAACTGTAAATTCTTTTGTTAACGAATAAAGAACTTGGGTAAAACCATGCAAAAATTACAGAAATGAAAATCAATTCCTCGGTTAGGAAATTCAACCAATGCAATAAAAATTAAAATTGATTGATTTTACAGCTAATTTCGTCTCGTGGTTTGTCAAATAGATGATGATCAAGCTGGTTAATTTGCAAGTTAAGGCACACCTTGACGAAGCTTTGAGATGATTAACCGAAAACATTTTGAGGAAAAATACTAAAAATATTTAACAAAAGGCAGAAAAGAAGGAGAAGGAACTGATCATTAAGGAAACTAAGGAGAATAATGAATATTATCATCATAGTGCTTGAAATCCATTTTGCCTCCTTTTAATGTAACTTACGCTTTAAGTGTCTAGACAGATGGGATTTAGCGTTTGACGGTGGAAACCTTTTTTCTTGCACGGGCTACTCGTGCTAAAAGCAAAATCATAATTACGAAGAAAAAATTTACATGAAAGGAGTAAAAATAGAGTAGAGTGTCAAAGAGTGGATTTATGAAGGATAGGAAATGACACAATCGAAGAAACCATTTGGAAGCCAACATTCCAAAATAATAATAATAATAATAATAAAAATGTTAATGGATGTCCTATGAGCATTAGTTTAGAAAATATTTTTAAGAACTATTTTATGGGAAAATAAAAAGGCAACAGATTTTTCTTTTTTTGTTTAACTTTTTATATTTTCAATGAGAGTGATGTTAAAATTTTTCTAAAATTATCCATTAACAAATATTTTAAGAACACACGTTAACATAATAATCAACAATAGTAATAATCTTGATGCAGTACATTATTAGTATAAAAGGGTTGAAGTAAAATACATCTCCTTAAACTCAATTAACTTCAAACACATAAATATATTGAATTTAATTGTTTTTAGAAAAGATGCTATTTTTTGTGCTTTCTTAATTTACACAATCACATGTTTATATTTAATTGGAAAACCTAACATATTACAGCTAAAAAACTGTACCTAAATTTAATTGTGTAAAGTATGAAAACTCTTATTATAAATTCAGAAGGACTAAATTATTTGGATTATGTAAATCCTTTCACATTTCACAATTATGAAGATCTAGAGTCCCTTTGGGATTGTTGTAGGAAGTGAAGCTTTATGATTAAATAAAAAAATTTATTGAAAAATCTTTATTATTTAGAGCATTTAGCAGATTAACTAAAATAATGAAGTGCTTTGAAGTTGTTAAACCTGATTGGTGACCTTGATAATTAGTTTTTAGATGTGAGAAATAACAACAACAACAAAATGACATAATAAATGTGCTCTGCATTTTCGTAATCAAACCTAATTAATAAAACTGATATGAATTTTTCACCAAATTATTATTCTTAGTAATATTAGTATTAGACTACATATTAATTAGTTTGTATTTTTACTTGTTTTTATTGCTATTTTCATTTTGAAAAATGAGAAATGATATGTCCACAACATTTTTACAACAAATCCTAAGTGGCAGGTTGTTATTAGTTATTATTGTTGGGATAAAAAAGTAATCTTAGTGTTAGGTTCAAATTTAAACCAATAACAACTAATCACCTATGATTTGTTATGAAAATGTTATGAACGTAGCATCTCTCTTGAAAAATAAGTATCGATATCATTTCCCTTAAGAGTTGGAATAATAATCAAAAAGAGTTTTAATTCAAAGTTTCAAAATTTTGACTTTAACTTAAAGCATTTTTTCAGTTTTACACATAAAAAATCTTGCAAAATTACATGAAAAATTTTGCTAAAAATATTCAAACCTTTTTAATTTCTTTAGAGCTTCTTATTGTATAGCCAGGAAACCACAACTCACACATTATAGATCTTGATAAACTATAATCTATCCTTAAAGTATAAGTTTTAAGGAAATAAATAATTTTTAATCATTTAACCATTATTTTAATACTTCTATATGGACTCAAATTCCCTCTTAAAAAATTGGGCCAACACATGTTATTTTATTTTATTTTTAATGGGAAATAAAGTGGCAACAATGTTCAAATTCGGGATTATATGCTTTGATATTATGATAAATTGATAATTATCCCATAAACTTAAAATCTTGAAAGAAATTGCAATTTATTAATTCTTGCCTAATGGTATGTTATTGAGCCTTGGATTAGATTTTATTAATACTTCAAAGATTTCACTTGATTCTTATTATGAGTGACTCCACTTGCACAGTATAAGTCCACAAATCAATAATGTCCATTAGATTCAAAACAGTATATAACCGATGCTTTGGAGAAACTTATTTACGCTGATTATTTCTCTCACAATCTAAGAAAATTTAGTCACGCCCCATTAGCCTACATTTTAAAATGATTAGTCAATTTGTAATTAGGGTTCCTCTTTAAGTTGTTTGTAAAGTTCATGCACGATTAATTTAACATGTTTGCACAATACACACTTATCCAATTCACTTAGGTATCACAATTTTTCATTTAAACTAGAGATGTACCTTCTTACTTTCTGTGGTGTGTTAATCTAGATATTTTTGATCCACTGGGCCTTGTAGCCTAGTGGTACCTGGTTCTTCTTGTAACTGTTAGCGTGGAGGTTCTATCCCCGCAATAAACAATTACCCAGCAAAAAAAAAAAAAAAAATAGATATTTCCGAGACTTATAAATCATAAGTGATTCTTCTAGCCTCGACTAAAATTGAAAACGTCAACTGTCAAGGCCGTAATAATTTGCAGAAGTCATTAAATCGAAAGACACTTAGGAACTTCATTACTTCTCTTTCCACCACCCTTTGAACGTTTGACCTTGATGGTAGCCTGCAACACATGCCACCAACCAGCATGGTCTGTGAAGTTTGGTAGGAATTTGATTATGTGGAAGGTGGGTGTGACCAAGATAGATCTAACACTTCATAATTTCATGTACACCGATATTATGTGAGTTTTTATATATATAAAAAAAAAAAAATGAAAAAGTTTTTTTGTTCATCATTTTCATTTTCTCCACGTTTTTCACCTACGTGGTTTAAGAATAATGAAAACATCTTGATGTCATATTGATATTGCAATAAATAGTAGGGTGACTATAAAATGTTGGAAGTTTAGGGTGCATGTTACAAATACCCCTATAGTTTAGGGTTAATGGTTGTAATTAAATATAATAATTTTAGAAACATGTTACTTCTGGGAATCTAGAAGCATTTGAAAGTGAGAAATATGGACGGCAAAAGGCCAACAAATCTTCATTCAAGCGAGGATGTTTTGTACTATTGTACAATTGTACCATCAATAAATATTATGGGAAATTAAATAAATCTCCTATGAATCTATGATGTATTATTATATAATTATAGTCCTTCATTTCTTAAATCGATACTTAATACAAATTATATATGTATGCAGTATAATTATTTGTACAGTCTCTCGGTTCCAAGCGTAGCTCATTTTGTAAATAAGCAGTGAGAATATTACTAAATTAGTATTAGTATAAACAGCTTTATTTCTCATTTCTATCTCTTATAGCTCTTCTTTCTTTCTTCCTTTCTGCATTATAGCTTTCGCTTTGTTTGTTTTCAGTTAGTGACCCCTTTAGCTTTTGCAAAGGAAGGTACACAAAATCATAATAATATTAGGCGTATATATGGGGCCAACATGGCACAATAACACTGTTTACCGAAATATATATCAATCTACCACTGTTTCAGAAATATTTAGAAATCTACCACTTTTTGAGTACTCGAGTTTGAGAAACTCGAGTTTTTTATGGAACTCGAGTTCTATAAACTCAAGTTTCATAAAAAAATTTCCGATAAATTTGAAGGCTATTTTTTCAAAAAACTCAAGTTCATAAAACTCAAGTACCATGAAAAACTCGAATATCCAAAAAGTGATAGATTCTTAAATATTTTTCAAAACAATAGTAAATTGATATATATTTAGATAAACGGTGGTGTTTGGCCATTTTGGCCATATATACGGTAAAGTAATGAAAAACATTTTGGAGGCAGGTGGGCGAATATATTATGTTCCTCACTTGGGTATTAGTGCTAGTTTGGATAGCACTTAAGTGTTGCATCTGCGTTTTCACTCCCTTTTTTTTTTTTTTTTCAGCCGCAACAGTTGACCCGGTCTTCTGTGAATAGTATATTATGCACTATTCACGGGTCCCACAAACTCCACTTTTTATCAACTTTTTCATTAAAAATGAGTCCCACAGTACTATTCACACATTTAAAAATTATTTTGATACAATATTTTCAGTTTTCAATTTTCAGTTTCAACAAAATAAGTTCTATCCAAACAGACCCTTATTATTGCATCCTAGTTTGAGTCCATGCTTTATCCAAATTGCCGGATTGAAAGTAAAACAGCTCCTATTAGGCACTCCTTTTTTCAAATATATCAATTAATTTTGGACATATGTGTGAGATTTCCTTCAGCTCGTGGTGGAATTGACCAGTTTGATTGATTTCTTGTGTTGTGTGGAAAGTTTGTTCCATTTATGTATTTACAAGAGAGTTTGGCGAATTCTCAGAAACAGGGGTAAAACAGAGGATTGAAAGAGATTTGTCATTCTTTGTCTTCTGGGGACAATTGAAGGGAAAAATTAGAATGAAGTCTTAACCTATGATAAGTTAGTGCAGCTGAAAAAGAACCAAAACTCTTCAGCTATTTGGTCGAAGCTTTTTCAGAAAATTTCTTAAATGGTGAGTAGTGGAGAGTAAATTACTATATAATTTTGGAGACACTGCTAATTCGGCAAGATGGGAATGAACACCCTTAATTTATTGTACCAAGTCTTGAAGATTCGAGTAATCCATCCAAATCAGTTTTATTCAATATAGTGCCATTTACTGTATGCAATTTAGTTGAAACTGATAGCAAGAACACAACCTTTAGCTGAATATTTATATCATAGGCCAAAAGAAAGAATAAAAAAATTGGGAAAAAAAAATGTCAATTTGCTTTGTTCCTCGATTAGACTCTAATGAGTATGTTTCAACTCTGCCATGATCACAAATCCTTGAATAGTTTCCGGACCTGTTCAAGTGTGACAAATAGCACCACAGTGAATGGACCTTGCCTTGAGATAGTTGGAATAAAACCCTTATACAAAGCCATAACCCCCTCTGTCCTCACAGTCTTCATGGCACAATCCAATGCACCAGAGTAAGGTGCCACTCCACCTGCCTCCAACTTCATATTCATCACTCTAGTCTTGATCACATCGATTGGATTCGAAGCCACCGAGGCCACAAACCCAGCGGCAAAGCTCGCCGTCACGTGGGTCCCGATCCCATCACTCATCACACCCTTTTCCAATATCATCTCCTTCACCTGATCATAAGTTGAGAGCTGAGAAGCCGTCACAATCATCGCACGGTTCACAGTTAGAGCCGAGCCGCGCCACAGGCTAGCAATCCCTTCTTGCTTTGACATTTGACCTATTGCATCGACCACACTCTTGTAGCTCCGGCGCTGCTCAATAGGGAGACGTCCATCGGCTTGCATGCGGACCATTGCCACGTCAGCCGGGTTCCCGACCGCCGCGCCGACACTGCCGGCAACAAGGCCAGCTACTATCTTTTTCATGATTGGTAATTTGGCTGCAGTGTCTGAATCAGAATGATGATCAGACCATTTCTGTTTTAGGATTTCGTAAAGGCCCATGCGGGTGGTGGAGTAGAGTGTTTGGCGGAGACACCGGAGAAAAGGGCGGTAGCGCCTTCGGATTTGACGATTTGGGTCCCGATGGAAACAAGTCCAACGCGAGGTGGTGGTGCGATGTGGAGAGATACGTATCCATTTGGGGTGTTTAGAGCAGCAACTGTGGGACGATAGGGCTGTACTAGGGCAGGATTGGATTCGCCTTGAAGTTGCATTCGGACCTTGATGAGATCAAGAGGGTGAGTGGAAGCTCCGGCAATTATTGAAGCAATGCCTCCTTCAACGAAGCCTTTCAAACCCATTTTGTAGTTGAATGAGAGTAGAGATCAGAGCAGTGAGAAATGAGAGTTTGAAGTGGTGAGTTGTTGAGAAAGACCAAAAGGGAGAGCATATTTATAGCGAGTTAACAAAGTTACGCGGTCTTCTCTGTGTTTCAGTGTTTCTTCTCCTTCGTTTGCGTGTTGTATGACTCTTGACTAGTCTTGGCAGTTCGGTTTTGACTTTAAGAGTAAGACACTCAATAATTTTCAAATGAAGTGGCCTGGTGAGTGAGTATGTTGCTGAGTAATACACTTATGGGCACCAAATTGGAATAGACTGGTTCTGATTGACCAGTTAGAGTGAGTCCACCCAAGACTATTTGTGAGCCTGAAGCTTGGCACTCTTCTCCTGTGTCAAAAATCAAAATCGAACTGAGGCCATGAAGCCACACAACTACAGACTTTCTATTTCAGAAATTATAATATAATAATTACCAATTTTTTTTTTTTATAATCAACCAATTTTATTAATAAATGAACCATAAACTACATACAAGAAGGCAAGATTTTATCTTGCTCAAGAGCTAATATATTACAAAAAACCGAAGGAACAGAGGTAAGAACAAAACAACCTGAAAACTTATTTTTAAAAGACCAAAAATCTAAAACATGGGCAGCTTGATTTGAATTGAATAGACTAACAAAAAGCTATCAACTTAGTGATATCTGAATATAGAACCTGAATTCTCCGTAAAAATGGAATGGATGGTCCACTAATAGCATTTATATAGATTTTTACATTATTTTCAACAATATCTTAATTAATATTGTGTAAAATTACAATTTTATATATTTATATATATATATATATATATTTTTTTTTTTAATATGTATATATGATGTGGCTCCATGATAATAATCATTGGGTCACAGAAAGGTTAGTCCAACCCTATCTACAACCCGTTAGCAAAAAGAAGGGGGAAAAAAACAAAGAAAGAAAAAAGAAAACCTTATCTCTACAGCCACGAAATTCTATAAATGTTTTCTAATCGGAAGCAATGAAATCCAAATAAAATCAGCAAGATACGTTTCTGTCCATTCTAAAGCAAATTTTGCTAGACATTTCGCAGACCTGATAATAATACGTGTTTAACGTGTCCTGGAGAAAAATAGGGTGCTTCGCATGAGGTGTATTGATTGACCCCCACCACCACCGTATATATATGGAGCAATTCTTAGTAAAACAAAAGTGAGTAATACCCATTTCTCTTACCTAACAAGGGCTTTCTTAATTCAACAAGGGGTTTATTAATTCAAGGTGAGAAATGAACATTATTTCCAGAGTATTATGATACTAATCCTACGTTATAACAATTTCACAATAAATATTAGATGGCAAGTTGTTAACAGTACGTGGATATAAAAATGATGTCAGTGGTAAACCCAAATTAAAACCAATAACAACTTGTCATATAAGATTTTTTGTAAAAATATTGTAAACACACACAATATTTCTCCTCATATATAAGCATGATTGCTTCTTTTTCTTTTTCTCTAAATAACGATTTATTAAACTAATAGTTGACAATAACAAGAGAGAATGGTTCCTTATCCATCTCAATAGATATCAAATTGATCATGAACATACAACAAGCAAGTCAAAGATGGGGATAGAAGATTGAACCTAAGACCATAAATGAGCCGTTAAAAGTTCAGACTTGTTTATTTAATTTCATTTCAAATGCAAGTTGAGCTTGATCAAGCTCACTACTAAACAAGATTACATGTTCAAACTTGGTTTATTTTGTTGTTGAATAAGATCGAGTTTGTTCACTAACTACTTGATTGACCTATTGTTTTCCTATATATATAGAAAAATCAAGACTAAAATATTTTACGCATTCACAAATCTATGAATTTTCACTAAGAATGGATTAATTATATTATTTATAAACTACAAATAATAATTTTATATCATATTAATCTATTTACAAACATATACAATCTAATCTCAAGTCTATACAAAACTATATTTTTAGACAAGTATACATATAAAAATATAATATTTCATATAGTTAAATCAAGCATCATGTTCAAGAACTTGTTCACAAACACATTATTATGCTTGAGTTTAGTTTGTTTAATAATCAAGACTAAACATGAGCTTAAACTTGGCTTATTCGCTAAATGAACAGACATAAACAAACTTTTTTCATGAGCCAAACTCGAGTAATTCATAAATAGTTTGGTTTAATTACCGTCCTAATATTAGAACTCATTTTGCTACAACAAAAGGCCAATTGGGCAAATTGATGAGTCAACAACTATCCCTAATTCCACCTAATTATTTTCCCTATCATCCACGAATAAACTAATCATATGACCAAAAACTCTCTCTCGTTGATGAGTCAACAACTATCCCTAATTCCACCTAATTATTTTTCCTATCATCCACGAATAAACTAATCATATGACCAAAAACTCTCTCTCTCTCTCTCTCTCTCTCTCTCTCTCTCTCTCTCTCTCTCTCTCTCTCTCTCTCTCTCTCTCTCTCTCTCTCTCTCTCTCTCTCTCTCTCTCTCTCTCTCTCTCTCTCTCTCTCTCTCTCTCTCTCTCTCTCTCTCTCAAGGCTCAGTTGTCTTCAAGAGCGTAAGTAATGGAGGCTATGGTCAACAAAGGTTCCATTGGCAGAGGAAGAGCTGTCCAACTGAACCATTCAAGAGATGGGTTTATGTAGCTGTTCAAGAGAGACTCCAAATAGGTTTTGTGTTACCTAACCAAATTGTGGATGTTTGATCATCCAAGTAAATCGTGGATATCAAGTTTCCAAACCTCTTTTTGGATTATGTGTCACCTAACCAAAGCATAGATGTTTAACATACACAATACTGAAAATCTTGTAGTTGTAAAGCGTCCAAACCTCCAAATAGTGGATATCTAATGTGCACAATTGTGGAAATCCTTTAAAAAGTGTGGATATTAGGTTTCTGGTACATAGATAAGAAAATTATTAGGTACTCTTGAAGTACCATAAATACGTAATTCCCCCGCTTACGTGAATGGTAGGTCTCACCATGAATTTAATTAGTGAGACCCACAATTCATGTGAGATGATAAGTACGCATTTATGATATTCTGAAAGTACACAATAATTTTCCTTTGACTATATACTACTAGTATACAACTATAAAAGATATTATTAAAGTTAGTTTAATGCGTTAAATAGTAAATACTTCTAAGTCAAAAGTTAATATTCCTTTTCTTTTTAGCCATATATTATCAGTATTTCAATATTTAAAAAGCCACGCGATAGTAATGATTAGTGAGGAAATAGTTCATATTGCGGCTCAAATTGACAATGCAAGACCACGAAAGCTCAGTCCACAGAATTGCTTATGTAATGACTAATAACTAATGAGCACGGTCATATTCAAATTCAATGCCTGCCCATTAGAGATACTATGAAAGGGTAAAGCTTAGGTAAAATTCTTTAATGGTATGTTTGAAGGACATGATTTTGGCATTTAGATTTGAATTTGAATTTGAGTTCAGGTGATTAAAATCCAAATAACTTGTTTGAAAATTTTAAAAATGTCAAGAATTTGGATTTGACAAATCCACAAAGGATTTTAAACCTTTTAAAATCCTTGGATTTGAAATAACTCCTAAAATTAAAGGATTTGAAATCTCTTAATTTCAAATCTATTAATTTAAAATCTAAATCCATGTTTTCAAACACAACCTAAGTGTTTGTTCATATTCAAATACATGCATTGACCAATATAAAAACAAACTGTATTATCTTCCTAACACAAGAATTGTAACTCCCAAGAACTTTATAGCTCAACTCAGTGGCGAAGCCACTTGATGACCAAGGGGGGCCTAGGCCCCCCCAAAATTTTTGAAAAAAATAATTTTTTTTTTGAAAATATCCTAAAAATTTTGTAAATTTTTAAATAACCTTATCATTTTGGCTCCTCATACTTGATAATATACATATATATTTAAGAAAGTCTAAAAATAAACTTAATTTTCATTTAAATAAAATACAATCCAATCCATAAATACATATGTTAACAAATTACAATAATTAAACATTCATCATCTTTAAAATGAACACATAAGTATTTTAACAATTATCTCAACAAATAAAAGGGAAAAAATTGAGTTATGAAATATTGTATATTACTATTTTATATTTTACACACACAAATTTATATATGGCCTCTCCAAAAATAAATTTCTAGCTCCGCCACTGGCTCAACTATAAAATTATTATAAAAAATTTTGTTAAAAAAAAAAAGAAAAAAAAAAAAAAAGGGAAGAACTGTGATACTTAACCCTGTTTGGTTTGCTCATAACCCATATCTCAAAACTCATAACCTATAACTCATATCTCTATTTCCACACTAGCTCAAATATCTCTAAAATTTGTTTTTGGTTCCAAATCTAAGTTCTATCTCTCACTCTTTAACTCCACTTTTTGGCAAAATGGTGGAGCCCACCCACTATCACTACACAAAATGGTCACAAGGGTACCTACGGTTGACATTCTCTCTCTACTATTTTCATTTTATTGCTCTGCATTGACCATCACAAAACCCAGCAAGAAACAAATTTTACGCCTACACACACCACAAAACCTAGCAAGAGACTGATTTCCCTCCCACTTCCAACACCACTTCTTCTCTCTTCCCAGTCCAAGTTTCAGATTTTTTTTTTTCTCTTACCCATAGCCCAAAAACCACATATACAAACTCTCTTAAACATACAAACATAAACCCATAGACACCCAAATCAAAACAGAGATGAGTGATGAGAGGGTTTTTATATGTGGTTGTCAAGAACTACTTCAAGGAAATCAAGCAGGCAGTTTTAGGCTAGGTTCCCATAAATCTCCCTACCCTGACGTTATGTCAGCTCTTTTTTCCTTTTTTCTTTTTTGAGAAATTGTCCATAATGACATGAATAACATGAATTCTTATTTCATTAAATCAACCAACAGATAGCAAATTAACTAAACAGACAGCAGATAGAATTCTCAACAACTTGATAAATTTCAGCTGAGTCCTGACTTCAAATGTATCACCCACATGACTTTGAGAAATAACATCATGACTTCAAGACTCAAGCTGATCCTTTCAAAGTTTGTCTGCCCATAACTAATTCAAGACAACTTGATCATTACACAAGTTATCAACTAAATAAGAAAACTAGAGGAAGAAAGGCTTTATGACTCTCAAATTGGACATAGAGAATGCATATGATATTATAAAGTTTTGGCTTTTTGTATAAGATTCTCAAAGTTTTAGCTTCAATTATATGTGGATAAATCTAGTCCAAGAATGTATATGTCTCATATTTCTCTGCCCTTGTCAATGGCTCTCTGCATGGTTTCTTTAAACTGGAGAGGGGGCTTCATCAAGGAGACCTCTCTCCCTTCCTCTTTATAGTATGTGCTAAAATCGAGCATATTTTGAATGGCTTCAAAGTGTCTAGAATCTAGATCTTGTCCCAGTATGGGGCATCTTCTATTTGCACAGGAGTTACTAATATTTGCTAGTTTAAAAAACAATTTTGGTTCCTGTTTGGGCAAACAGTTAATTTATAATGATCTAGAATGGTCTAAAGCAAGAACATTAGTTATGTACTCTTATCAGAACTAGGTAGTCTCCTTAATCTCAAAGCCTTGCTACCTTCCAGTCAAGATACATGGCCATTCCATTAAACCCCAACAAATCCAGAAGTCAATATCTAGCATAAATTGTAGGGGGGAAAAGAAAGCATCGCAAGGTTCAAAGTTTGGGAATTAGCATCTCCAGAATCGGATGTAACTTTGCGTCCAAACACTTCTCTCATACCCTGTAGAAGCAGAAGCCTTATGCGTAATCCCATTTTAAAAAAATAAAATAAAATAAAACAATAAAATAATAAATAAATAAATAATCAACAGTCGAAGGAAGAGGTGCTATCCCAATCTAAAGAGTTTGCCTATTTCTCCTCTTTACTTGCCGTATTCTTTGGATTTTCCTAAATCTGCCTGCTTTGAAATGGTTGGGGAATAACAAATGCTTGTATTTAGAATCGTGGCCCCGTGGGATACTATTGTAAGACAAAAGGGGTTGGAGGTTTGGGGATGAGACACGTGAAAGACATAAAATAAAGCACTTGTAGCCAAAATGAGTAGAAACATGCTACCTGACCAAGATATGCTGGATGAAGATTCTAAATTGAAATATATCTGAGGCAACTCATGAAAGCTAGAGCTCCTAAAAAATGCTATTGGCAATGGAAATCTATTTTAGGCAGTAAGATTTTATTGCAAAGGGGAGTTTGCTTAAAAGTAGGAAATGTGGTTGGATGTTATGTGATGGAGAAACCTTGGGTTCCTTCCCTTCTAGATTTCAAGCTTAAACCTAAACCAAATCACCTTATCCATGTTAATTGGGTTCAAAGTTAATCTATAATAGTCCTATTCAGTGGAAAGGAGACCAATCCATTCAATTTTTTACTCAAGTTAGTTGCAAATATTTTGAGGATAGGAATGAAAACATGTCGAGTTTGATATCAAGATGACAAGAGTCAGAGTTAGTTGCAAACATTTTGAGAATAGGAAAAAATAACACGTCGAGTTCGATATCAAGATGACAAGACGTATCTCTCTTCTTTTCGGAAGGCATGCTAACGAACTAGTCCGTTCTATAGCGCGCTGGGCATCTAATTGTAGCCGAAGAGGAATGTTCACCATCTCTTCACTTCCTGGATCAGTCCTAAGAGCCCAACAAGCTAGTTGTCAAGTCTATTCAGAGATTAATTAATAGAAAAAATCATACCATGCCTGATAAACATTAGATACATATGAATTGACTTCATTATAAATATAATAGCTATATTTAGAATTGGCACCTTGCTTCACCCAAGCTATTGTCCTTTTGGAGACATATTTTAGGCAAAGCAAGAACTTGGTGCCCTCCTAGTCAGAAAATTATGCCTGTGTCAACGGAGCAATTAATTTAAAACAGCAATTGGCACGCAGCTGAAATTCACTGAACATATAGAGTAATACCGTTTTCTCATAAGTTTTTCCATAAAAAGCATCTTAATGTATCATATAGTGGAATATAACATTCTTATGACATGATATTCATACATCTTCATTCCAAGGCAAGTTATTCTGAATAACGATATGGTTTTACTGACAGCTACCAACTGCCCAGAGAGTTTTCACTCCGCACGCAGGACTTCAATCTCAAAAACTAGGACAGAGTTAGGCTTTATACCCCAAGCAGCAAAGCCAGAAGAACCATAAGCATAATCAGGAGAGCACTGAAAAATTATCAAACAGGAACACAAGATAAGGAATATTTCTTGTTATGACTCACAAAATGCATGCCAAATGAAAAGCAAAATGACATACAATGGACTTGTAACCTTAAAGCAATTATCTTGAAGAGGCAGAGAAACAGCTTGTAAGGTTATGAGTAGCGACAATTTAGGATGTCGAGTTAAGTAATGAAAGAAATTCAAAATTAGGGTGGTGTTTGGCATATAATAGAACCAGGTCAATGTTTTCAATATGATAAATTTTAGACTCTAAATTTGGGTCTTTTACATTTTGATCCCTGAAATTCAATTGTCCCTAAACTTCCAAACTGCATTTGATGTCATCCTTCAACTGGGCTGCTGTTAAGGCCCCAAAACAATGTAGAACCATATTCTTTCCCATTTTACCTAAACACTCCACCCCCCCCACTTTTTTTCTCTCTATTTTTTTTTTTTTCACTTTTCTTTTCTCCTCTAGCCACCCCACTCCTCTACTTCTTACTCTAGCCAAACTAAGCTTCACTCTCAGTTTGAGTTGTTGGTTGTGTGTGGGTGTGGGTTGAAAGCGATTTGGAGTGATGTGCTGATGCCTAACGGCAATGGGTTGGAGGCAATTTGGGATGATGAGCAGCCACCAATGGGTTGAAGGGAAATTGGGGTAGCGGTTTGAGCATTCAGCAGCGTTGATAAAGATGTAAATTGACAGTGTATATGTGTTATAAGCAGGATTGGCTGTGTTTGAAGCCTTGGCCAGCAATGGGCTTTGATGGAGGTTCAATGATGGTAGTGGTGATTTGGCTTGGTGCGTCGACAGCAGCATGTGTCAGGCAGAGGTAGCTTGGATTTGACTGAATGTTGTAGGTGCAGCAGTAATCTATCAAAATAGGTTGTGCTGCCCGATAGATACAATAGAATTTCAACTTATGGCGTCCGCTCTATGATGATTGCTCTTTACCATTAGGCCAAGACACCAATTGGTTTTTTTGGTGTAGGTAGGGTTTGAAGCCCTAATTTCCTATTTGAAGACAAGAGGCTTTAACCATTTAAGCTAATTGGAACCTACAAAGTTGGACAGCTACATCATTGAAGATGTTAATCCCACTGGCTGCATTGAAAAGTTCCAATCTTCTGCTTACTCCAACGAAAGCCCAATACTTCTCAATTCCAATATCAATCATATCCAGGGGGGTGGGTTAATCGCTTTTTTTTTTTTTTCCTTCGGTAGTCATTCATTTTTCTATGTTCTTTTTTCTTTACAATATCTTTTGCCAGTGTGTGAAAAAGCCATCCTGATATACAATTCCAGAAATTCCTCCTTCAATAGAATAGGATTTCATTTTCCTAATCCTTTTTATTTCCCTCTAGTTTGGAGAACAATAGCATGAGATAGGTGATCTGAGTTAAAGAATCAGGGGAAAATTTTTATATAAAATTAAGGCAAAAACTGTTGCAAATTCAACTATATAAAAGAGGCCGGTGGTGGGCAAGGTCATGTGAAAGGGGCAGATGGAAAGAGGGGGGGGGGGGGAATTAAGGGCAAAATGAGAAAAAATTTCAAAACTAAATTTTTTCAACAGTAACTAGCTAGTGGATGGAAGTGCCACATTGAACACGGTCTCATAGTTTAAGGACAAAATTGAACATTATGGACTAAAATGAAAACAAAACAAACCTAGACACTGTAAAATATAATTGAGACCAAATTTTTTGATTCAGAGAACTAGTTCTAAAATAAAACCCTTCAAATTCAACTTCTGCTCCATTTAGAACTGGAGCAGATACCCACAAAAAATCAACTTCAAATTCTTAATCTTTCCAATGGACATTCCCACCAAAACAAATTTTAAATATTCACTTTTTTAAAAGCATACATAGTCCCACCCAAAAGATATTTTAAATTTTACATTTCCAGATAAATATTCCTACAAAAACTACTTCCTTCTTTTAAAAGTAAATAAAAAATTCCTTCCCAATTAATTTTGAACTTTCAACCTTATAATTATAAATATAAGCCAGGAGGATAGAAAGGATTAGGTTTATAATAAGGCTTCAACGATAAATTTTTCATAGCAGAAATGAAGAAAAGGGTGGTAATTCACAAATGAGACATTGCAAATCTGATGTGGCAATTGCAAATTTTAGGACTAGGGTTTAATTATTGTTGTTGTTGTATGTGAGAAGAAAAACAATATAGTTAATGTGTGTGTGGTTTTCTTGGTTGTATAATTACCAACTTATGACATTAAAATGCTGTGGCTCTTCATAATATAGTCTGTGTGTGTGTGTGTGTGTGTGTGTGTGTGTTAAGTTCACTATAGAGTATAAACAAAATAGATATAAACTAAAAAAAGTTTCAATCAGACTTTTGAGAAATTTCATATTAACCAAAACTATATAATTCATATATAGACCAGTTGGATATCAAATAAAACCAATTTGATCAGGTTTCAACTTTGGAGAAATTTATATGAAAAACTAAACCGGTTCCATAGTTTAGCACACAAAGCCTAGGGCATTAGTTAAGAAGGTATCAAGAACACTAATCCAACAAATATGCAGAACATACTAATTTTTTAGACAGTTAAAAGAAAGAAAAAAAGGTTTGATCCAGGACCTCATGTAACAAAAAATGTGTATGGTGCTAATATAATCACAACCTATGAGAAAGTTCATAATGTTCATTCCCCAAAAATGACAAACAAGTGAAACATGCCAAAGATGACACCACGTCCCATAATGGAAGTTTTCCAAAGATGACACCATTGAACTTCAAAATACTTTCAGACTCCATTTGATGTGCAAAAAAAATAGAAATTTGAAATAGTAAAAGTAGCACACAAATTGATTATTACCCGCAGACGAGCAACTTCTCCCAATTGCATTCCCAGCACACCTTCATCCCATCCTACAAATTGGTTCAAAGGGAAAAATAATTATTTCCAAAGGTATACTCTATAAATCTGCTAAACCAAAAAGGATGAACTCCTTAACATGAAATATGAAGGGGGAAAAAAAAAATTCAAGTTGTACGATAAATCTGCCATTCTGCTATTTATAGTGAATTCTCTTTAAACTGTATGAAAAAACAGAACATAGTGGTCATATCATTTATCTTGAGACATTTGATCCATATAGAAAATATGTAACTTGCTACAATGTTTAACCATTAGTTCTCATACGACAGCACCGAATATTCAGACCTTCCACCTAATCAACAACAGTAGCAGATTGGCAAATTTTATCAGGCAAAGAGCAACGGAGAAGAGAAAATGGGTGATCAAGGTTGATGGGACAAAACAAGGTCAGGCTTCAATTTGGAGTATCAACTATCAAGCCTATCTTTCTACCCATGAACCAAATACTGGTAAACTTTTGTGACAACACACGCATATACTAGATCTTGAACCCACGACCTCATTCCGTACCTTCCTTTTACAAGTAAATGAGACATCATTTGAGCCAGAGTTCATTGCCTAAATACTGCTAAACTTATCAGACTAAAAAACAAAATCATACGAGAAAGCAACCCAATGACACTAACTGGTCAGAACTTTGTGATCGTAACAAAATAAACTTTGTGGTTTCAAAAACAAGAAATTAAACACCTAGCCTATATTAAATTCCAAACACAATGTCATTCCACATTAGTTTGTTATACCCCTAGAATAGAAGGTTAAAACTGTAATTTTGCCTATGTTTTATTTGCAGAACATAGAATATGAAACAACAAAATCGGTAGAGTTACCTTTAATTACAGAACCTTGGCCAATTTTGAAACTGAATGGCTCCTGCCCAGGATCCTTTGTACTAAAAAACCATGACAAATATGAAATATATTTGTAAATAAGACTCCTCATTCCAATCAAAATTTTAAAAAATAAAAAAGGTAGTACAATCCTTACCTCCAAAATTTTTGAGAGAGATCACCATTTTTCCCTGAAAAAATAATAATAATAATAAGAACATCAAGGAAATGAAGGAAAAAAAAAAAGTAGAGAGAGAGAGAGAGAGAGAGAGGGTAACCGTAGCCAGTGCAGTGGACGGTGACGTTCTGACCGGGTACGGGCTTGGGACCGGTTCCGGGTCTCAAAACTTCCTTCTCCACTCCCATATTTGTTTTCAGTCTTTGCTTTCTTTGATTTAGGGTTTTGTTCGATCCAACACTCGACCTCGATTTGCCCCTTCACACGCTTTATAATGGTTTTTTTTTTTCTTTTTTTTTTAAGATGAGATTTATTTATTTGTATCCTACCTGTTTGGACCGAATTTTTTTTATTCTAAAATACCTCTACATCCTTATGTTAAAATAGGGACAAAACTAAAAGATAATCAGATAAAAATATAACCCTATTTTTCACTAAAACATTGCTTAAAAAATAGGACCACTCTCCTTTTGATTTTCAAATTTATTTATCTACTTATAAATTAGATTCTTAAAATAAAAATTATATATATATATATAAAAAATAAATAAAAAACTTAGATTTTTTTTTTTACTAAAACCACTTAAAAAAAATGCCTCATCATACACGTGAAGTGCGTGTGATAAGGCTAGTTTATTTTAAGCAACCAGAGGTTTTTTTTTTTTTTTTCAAAGCAAAAAGCAACCCAATTTGATAAAAAAATAAATGTGCATGCTAAATTGCTCGGTGAGTGATGAACACTTTGTACATAGGCTCATCATTCATAATTGGTTACTTTAACAAGTTGTAAAGTTGGATGTGTTTATAGTATTGTTTTGATAGAGTTAAAATGGAATTAGCAATTATTTAGATATTACCCCAAAAAAAAAGTGCACAAAAATTCCTATAGTTTTTCCCTAAAATACCAAATCTCTTGATTTTCGTATTATTTTATGTATAAGGTTATTTAGTTGAAACTAAAAACTTTTTTGTTAAAAGTACTGTATATAAAGCTTTAAAGGTACCTGAAAAATAGTACAATAAGACCCACAAATAATACCAAAAAGTGCAATGGAACCAATAAATAGTAGCAAAAATAAGCTGAATAGTAACAAAAATAAGCTAAATAGTAAAAAAAAAACTAGCTTTTTAAACCAATGTCAAATACACACTAAATGATATCAGTGGATCTTTGACTCAAGTGCCTTTATAGCCAAAGAAACTTAACCAATCTTCCCCACAATAAGTAATCTTTCCAAAAATGGATTTTTTATTGGACCCAACTTGACAACAGCTTTTAAATATAAAACCCAATTCGAATGGTTTTTTTTTTTTTTTTTTTGGTTGATACCAAAATAAGAAGTTTACATAAAGGCTGGATTAAACCAGCAAAGTTTGGTAGGCATCTGAGTTGCCTTTTTAGCTACATTACATAAGTATTTAACCAGCACATGGGATACTAAGATCATATGACAAAGGAGACCATTTTGTACAAGAAAATTCAGATCAACAAGTCTTGTGTGGTCCTGCCAATCAGACGCTCTCCTGGTGTTGAAGATCTTGACCATACCTTTGCTGTCACTTAAAAGCAAAACACGAGAAAAACCATGATGTTTAGTAGTAAGACAAGCTTCCACCACAGCTTCAAGCAAAAAACCAAGTGTTGTATCAGCTAAACTACTATTAACACCAAAGAACACACGAACTCCTTGAAGATTAGCAGCTTCAAGATCCTGCTGTGGATTGGATTGGAGATTGAGATTTTCTTGGGAGGAAAACTGAGTTGGATTGGTCTGAGAATGCATCCTTTTACCTTCCTTTGAGAAGAAACCACAAAGAAGCCTCTAACGGATGTTCCTCCCTAGCCGTCCACATTCTACTCTGAATCTTTTCTTTGTAAGCAGCTGCCTATTTTCCAAACATTCCTCACTCTGCAAGTTGAGAGACCAACCCGAGTCAGAAGCAACTGAAGCAGGGGAGGGTGCGCCTGGGCCAAGGTTTGTAAGCTTAGTATTAAGAATGTTGCTGAGTCCAATGTCCAAGCTAACTGTTTGATTATGAGCTGTTTCCACCTGTGTTTCATTATCCACTAAATACTAGGTCCAAGACTCATCCTGGCCCAATTCTTAAGACCTTCTAATCTGAGGCCCATCACTGGAGCCATTAACTTCAAATCTGTTCCTATCAACTCTTTGAATTAAGTCTTCAAAATAAAGGACAGGCATCTCAGGTATCTGTTCCCCACTCCATGCATTCCTACGTACCCATTCAGGGCAGTCCTTATTGAGCCTATATAAATTGAACATCAACACTGTCTCATCATTGTCAGTAGCAAAGGAAGATCTAGAATTCTCTCTTAAGGAACCATTAGTCATGAAGGGTCCATTATCTCCCACCCAAGTCCAGTGCAGATTAGAACCAGAAGGTAAAGCACACGGATGTCTCAGAATAAAAGTAGCAGTACCCTCAGGATTGTCGTCAAGAGACTGAGTAGTTAGGGTTGTTTGATCCAGGTTAGTGTTAGGCAGATTGTCAGGGTTCGGGGACAGATTTGGGTTGGAAGCAGGGGAAGTAAGGGGAGCCTGAGTGATGGGAGGGTTACCTAATGACAGGGATAAAATCGCAGAATTAAGGTTTGCATGGTCATGCTTGGATTGAGGGGTGACCAAAGGAGATGGATTAGGGAAAGAACCTGTTGGATTAGGCATGCGTGGGGTCTCAGGGTCAGGAAACATATGGTTATTATCTTCCTAGATATGGTCAGTATGGGGGGGGGGGGGAGGGGTTAAGAACAGGGGCATCAAAAGTGGTGTACAAGTTTGCAAGTTTGCATGTGGGTGATGATATTGTTGTAAGTTTCCATACCTCACTTGGGTAGTCCATCCTCGTCTTCTGTTATAGAACGCCCTTAGCTCGTTGTGAAAATGAGGTTCTAAGGAATCAAACCCAAATTGGACATGGTGAGTGCGTTGAACCCGATTTCTTTGACGAATGAGCATTCTCTCAATCATATCCATGCTCTCATTACATTGGCTCCTCATATGTCCTATTAATCGACACTGAGTACACAGTTTGTGTACTCCCTCATATCTACACTGCACCCAAGTTCGAGAGCCATCATCAAGGCGTAGCATAAAACCTGCAGTTAATGGCATCCAAGGATCAACTCGAACCCTTATTCTCATAAATCTAATATTTCTGGGAATACAGTCCTCCCAATCCACTCTTTCAAAAATACCCATAATTTGACCCATGCGTTCAGCCAATTCAGGATATTGATACTCCAGTGGAAGACCATGTAGCTGAACCCACAGAGAAACATAATTAAGCTATAACTAACTAAGAACTAAATTAGGCCTCCATTTCTCCAAAATAAAAAACGCACCATTTACAGACCATGGACCCTCAGCACAGAAATGGTTTAGATCTTCAGGAATCTCAAAATGTATGAGATAGAAGAACGAATCCCTTCCTATAACTGAAACCACCCCTCTGAAAATCCATGCAAAGTTAATAATCTGTTGCAAATGGTGAACGGAAAATTTCCTGTAGTCTAAAAGGAAGCCAATGGCGCAATGACTCCAAAAATCCCTTTCCATGTTGAGATTTTCAGTATTCGCTTCAAGAACAGGCCCATACCTAGCAAAAGGAGACTCAAATTCATCGCTGGTATGAGAAGAATCATCAGAGTCTTCAGTGAAAGGACCAACACTTATGTCAAATCCACTACTCTCAGACCAACCAAACTCCCTTGCTGGGAACTGGTCCCCCATGGTCAGCAAGGAAATCAAAAGTACAAGATTCCAAAGGAACCAGAGAAAGACACGAAGAAGAACAAGACAAAGAAGGTTAAGAAAAGGAACAAAGGTTGAAAGACCGGGTGGTAAAGGAGTTGCAAAGGTGTGTTGAAAAGATAACAACAGAGAATAGAGAAAGATTGATACAAAAGATACAAACAGAACCTATATCTCAAACACGTCAAAACAAAACACCAACTTAAGAAAAGAGATAGAAGAAGTGGGAAAAGACAGGAGATAGGTAAGTCATAGAGATGAGATTGTAGTGGAAGGCAGTGATAAGAGAAAGGTACATTAGGACAAAGCAAAAAGATTTAGGAAACAACGCTGATACAAATGACGCCGTCGAAACACCAACTTAGTTGAGAGAAGGAGCTCTCTAGATGAGAGAAAGAAAACGTAATAGAGCTAACCCAATTCGAATGTGAGTACATGTCTTCTCACTTATTTGAGCACTCCTTAGCCCACTAGCACAACACTCTTGTGTGATAGTCTATCCACATTGCATACAAGTCTTCTATGAACAAACAAGGCATATTAAGATTAAGTGTCACTTCATTCGACATCACTTCAAGTAGTATAGTCTCCACCTCCACTCGATTTTTTTGAAGACCAACTTGCACACATCTTCATCGAATCACATTTGCCTGACCGCTTTGGTGGTGATCTTGCTTCCAAAATCCAAAACATTTGCCTAACCACTTTCGTGATCTTGTTTCCAAAATCCAAATGATTTTCTCCACTCTACCACGAGATTGAGAGAGATGTTAGCATGTAGTTGTGACATTCACCATATATGCTTTTGACACATGCTCAAATGGACCGATTCTTCATTTAAAAATAATTAAGGGCCCCTCAAATCAACTTCTATTGTATATTTATAAAGATCATTTGTAAATGTACGGGACACAAATAATATACAGAAGGCAAACAATGTATTCTTCTCCCTCTTCTTTTCCCTCTCTCTTAATTTCAACAACAGTCATGCTAATAAAATAAATAAATCTTTTGTAAGGTTAATATCATTTCATGAATGATGACAAATAATGAAGAATAAATAAATTAGTACTATGCATAAAAGAAGGCGTGCACCAACATTCAGGTGACCTAATCGGTAAGAAATCGAGTTAACAAGTCTCAAAACTGGAGTTCGAGTCTCAACAACTAATTAGGAGATCCTACGAGAGAGCGGTTAAGGTGTAATTATGATCACGTCCAAATAGGAAAGCTACATTAATCCCTCCAAATCATTTTTTATTTACCCAAAAAAAAAAATTAAAAATAAAAGAAGGTGCACAATTTTTCTGACTCCTATAAGATGTTATTGCAAGTCTGCCATATTCATGTTTGGCAAAGATAGTCTGTCATATTCATTTTTCATCATGGTTGGGGATACTTAGATAAGAGGATCTAGAAGAACAGCAAAAAATAAATACGGCCGTACCAATCGATCCCCCACATATATATATAGTCTTCATTTATAAAACTTTTAGAAAGAAGAAATGATAGCACTAACTTTTACCTATTTTTTACCAATAAAAATTGATTAGATTTTTTTTTTTGGGTAAATATTGGGGTGAGCAAAACGTTGCCGGTGCCGACCCAACCGACCGGCGCCGACGACACCGTCCCGACACCAACGCCGACCGATTCCGATGCCGGTGCGGGGCGGTCATCGGATCGCAGCAGCCTCCACCGATCTACACCGAACCGAACCGACCCCAGTTTGAGTTCTCCCCCACTTTCGATACGGCGTCATTTCACAGGTTTTGATTTTAAATTTTTTTAATGAAACAACGTCGTATGGGTTGGGTGTTATTAAAAAAAAAAAAAAAAACCAAAACGGTGCGTTTTTAGTCTGAAAGGGGTATAAATTCATTCTTAACGGTCTGAAGATTCTTTTAACTCTCTCTCTCGGTCTCGCCTAACGAAGTGACACTCGCCTGAGCTCCCGCCCTCGCCTGACGCAGCGACGCTTGGCCTGAGCTCTGGCCGTCGCTCACCAGTCACGGCAAACCAACGGTAAGGCTTTAACTCTCTTTTTTATGAAGTTGGTTTTCATTTGTTTGGTTAAGCTTGAATGATTAAGTTTGTTTGATTGAGTTTGGGAAAGCATGAATGTGGTCGGGTTTTGTTTTTTATTTTTTTTATTTTTATGAAGTTGGTTTTCATTTGTTTGGGAAAGCATGAATGATTAAGTTGGTTTGATTCAGTTTTGGAAAGCATGAATGTCTTCGGGTTATAACAAACTTACCTTAATATGTATTAAGTAACTTACTTTAGTCCCACTTACTTTAATATGTCTTAACTAACTTACTTTAATATGTGTCACAGTCTACTAAGTACTACTAACCTTTTTTTTTTCTTCCTCAGCATTTTAATTTTTGAGGGAGACAGAGATTGAGTTGTTTTTGGTAGAAATTAAAGTTTTTCCCATCCATTGTGTTGATAAATGGATGGGTGAGCATGTGCATGTGAACAGCATAGCGAATGGGTACAAGGGTTGGGTCCACTTCATTAATTGGACTGTTTTGAGTTTTTGTTTTTGTTTTTGATAATTTGATTGTTGGGGGAGGGGGATTTGAACCTTGGATCGCTCTGTAGGAAACACCAGCAGCTGCCAGTTGAGCTACAACCTGTTTTGAGTTTGAGAGTGAATATAGGGAAATTGCCTTGAGGATGTGTATTGTCTTTGGGTTTATTGAGCAAACTAGAGAGGGAAGTGGACAGATCCCTTGAGTTATGGTGCTGTAATGTTTTTGGAAATATTAGGATTTTAAGTTTTCATGGGTTGGTTGAGGACAAAGTCCATAGTAAGATATATGTTTGAGCTGTAACTCTTAATTGGATGTGAGTTGCACTTGTAACTATTGGATGTTGGGAGGCCTATGGTCCTTTTTATAGTGTTTTTTAGTGTCATCAGGGTTGTCATTATTGTACACAAACATGGTTTTTTTTATTCCCTTTTAAAGCTCTCCAACAATGCATAAAACGGGTCTTTAAAAGACCAAAAAATTGGCCTTGTTGTGGTAAAGCTTGGGCATTTTGAAATACTTTTTTAATGTTATTAAGTGAGGAGTTTGGTTTTTTTAGAAATATATATTTCTGGGTTCCTTAAATCAGGCTTTACTGTTTAAAGTCCAGGCCCTCCAGGGTTCAGGCCAGCATAGGTAAAATAATTTTGAAAAATTAACCTAAGCTGTGGAAACCTTACTTTGGAGGTTTAAGGATTGGTTAGTTTAATATGTAAAGATTGGGTTTTGGTTTCTATTTAGGGCAATCATGTGGTTGAGACATTGAGGTTTATGGTGGACAAAAAGTGGAGTTTGGGTGGTGCCTTGGACCTCTTTGGGTTTTTTTTTGTTATTTATTTTTATTTTTAATGGGTTTGAAGGGTTCAGCACATAATAGTAAGCATTATATTATATATGTATTCATGCCGTGCTTATATTTTCATATTGAATTAATTTTCTATCACTAGAGGCATTTAACCAATCCTTAAACCTCTAAAATAAGCTAGTATACTATACCTAGGTAGAAGGCTAATATTTTATCAACCAATTTTTACTTATTAAAAAATGTAATGGCAGTTTTAGTCTTGTGCCTATTTGACATGGTTGTGCTATTCTTCATTAGGTTCTTGTTGGCATCACTTGGTTGAGCTTGGTTAGCGTTACAAAGTGAGCAGAATTTGCTGATTTGGGATTTTTTTTAAAGACATACTAGTTTTCTCAAACTTATTGTTTTCAAAGGAAATAAGAGTGCTACTTGTATTCAAATATTATGCTAAGTATCTTGTTATTATGTGGAAGTTTTTGCAAATATACATTTTACAATGAGATCTTGTAGGACGAGATAGAGGAAGACCCAAAATAACATTAGTAGAAGTAAAAAAAAAAAAAAAAAAGACTTATCAATTAAGGAAGTAACAAAGTACGATTTCATACAGAATAACATTAGCGGAGTGTTTTATTTTCTATGTTGTATAATTCTTTGCATGTTTTTCTTTCTTCTATTTTTGCATTGCACAAATTCTGGGAATTTGGTTAAATTCTCAACAACCCTAACTATTTTATTGAGGATCCATAGCCGACCCCTAAAATTTGGGATTAAGGCTTGTTGCTGTTGTTGTGATGCATGTGTTCGGTGAGGCATTTCATATGTATACATGTTTCTAAAATATTATAGCTCAATTATCTATTATTTTCTTTGAGAAATTTATTGCTCAATTTTATTCATGATGTTTTGAGAATGTATTGTAATTGGTGATTTTGAATGCTTACAAAAATCTTCATGTTGAGATGTTTCTCTTTTTAAGAAATTAATGTTTGACTATTCATTATGTTTTATAAATGGTTTGATATTTGGTCATTTTTACTTGCAATGGTATGAAAGTATAATGATATTGGAAGTATATGTTTAGGAAAGGTGTTTCCCATCGTTTTGCTCTCTTTTCTCCTAAAAATATCATTCTTCTTCCCTCATTAGTCTTTGTATTACCACCACCGCTGACTCCCTTCCAACGAGTTTAACAATGATAGGAGCTGGAGACCCACCGGGTTTGGCACATGGAATATTTGAAGTAATCTCCAAATTTTTTCAATTGGAATGCTTGATTCACATTTATACACAATTAGGTCAGAAATAATCTAAATACAACGGAAGTTGGAAGTTGCCCTTTCAAAGGGCTGAAAAGGTTGAAACTCATGATTTTAGATTATAGGGCCAAAACCCCATGGAAGTAGTGTTTTCAAGTGTGGAATTTTTAAAATTTATTTAATGTGTATGTTAGGATGAATTTGATGATTTCATTTGCGAATTTTTGTTGTTGTGTTGATCACTTGACACTTGGTTGCTATGAGTTGTAGTAGAATGCATTATGTTGGCCCAACCCTATTGTGGCCAAGAATGCTGAATCCTACATAAATGTTTGTAGTAAAATTTGACTTTCTGTGGGTCACTTGAATACATCATGAGTGTTAGAGTTAAGTTTAACCTTATGAAATGAGTGATAGAAGGCCTTAAAGACTTTTATTCAAGGTCCAGAGGTGTCTTGTTAAGTCTAAATTAACTGAGAATAATAAGAAGGGGGGGGGGGGGGGGGGGGGTGTGAATTGTAAAGTCTTTTTCATCAATTGGAAATGAAGACAAACCGGATTTATTAAATTTTCCCCAAAATTAAATACAACTAAGCCGCATTAATTTCTTTTATTTCCCCCCCTTAAGTTTTTGTTAAGCATGTATATTTCTCTCTCTATGAGCACATTAAAACATTTAGCAGATGATTTTGTATTCTTTGTTTCCAAACTGTTTAACTAATTTACTGACAATGGAAGAAAGGGGTTAATGAAGGAAACTCTTTGGATTTTGACAATTTTATTTTGTTTTGTGTATGTTGTTCTTGTTCGGCACAGTTTAGGGGAGTGTTTTATTTTCTTGGGTTCCATACTGGTTAACCAGTTACTAATTAAGATAGATAGGTTAGTGAAGGATCCTCTTTTGGATTTTGTGCAAACACAACTTACTTTATGGTTTTACAGTAGTTATAATTCATGTGAATTTTTGTTTCCACTTATTGGTTTATGCATGTTAATTCTTGAGACTAAAATTTTGATTTGTTATTTTGTAGCGGTTTGTTAAAGCTTGTTGAGTTCTTACGATTAGAATGATATACACGGCGATTGACAACTTCTACTTAACTGATGAGGAGCTAAAGAACTCACCATCTAGGAAAGATGGTATAGATGAAGCGACTGAAACTATCTTACGAATATATGGCTGTGATCTCATCCAAGAAAGTGGCATCTTGCTTAGACTGTATCCTGTTTTGATTTCTTTATATATTGAATATATGTTGGTATATGAAATTGTATGCTTTTCCTAATTTTGTTGGTTCATCATGTTGCCTTAATCTTCTTACTTACAGACCTCAAGCAGTAATGGCCACTGGGCAGGTTCTATTCCATCGTTTCTATTGCAAGAAATCATTTGCCCGCTTCAATGTGAAGGTTAAACTTTGTCTCCCATCACTCTCTTGCTGAGATATAGATAATAAACAAAGGAAAAGGAATGATTTTTATTTTTTATTTGGAAGTACATTCATGTTCTAGTTTCATATCGATATTGCCCCTCTGCTAAGTCAAATATTTGCATTGAGCTTCATTGAATTAGGGTCCGTTTTCTCTGCAGAAAGTTCTATAAAACTTCTATACCTTGTTTTGCAGAAAGTTGCTGCGAGCTGTGTATGGCTTGCATCGAAGCTTGAGGAAAGTCCAAGAAAAGCAAGACAAGTCCTCGTTGTTTTCCACAGAATGGAATGTAGGAGGGAGAACTTACCAATAGAGCATTTGGAGGTTGGTTCGCAGGTTAGGCATCCACCTTCTTTATTATGATATTAACTTGGTTTTTGTTTTTCATTTTCTTATTTGGCACAAGAATTGAGTTTTCCAAATTACTTATTTTTTTATTTTTCCCCCCTTCTTTTTGGCAGCCACCAAGTATAATGTCTTTGTTGAATAGGTTTTAATTTTAGCAGTTCATGTGTATTTGCGTTTAAAATTATTTTTTTTCCTCTAAAAAAACCAGTAAATTCTCATGTTTTCCTTTTTTTTTCCTAACAGAAATATCATGACCTCAAAACTGACTTGAGCAGAACAGAAAGACATATATTGAAAGAGATGGGATTCGTTTGTCATGTTGAACATCCTCATAAATTCATATCTAACTACCTTGCTACTCTTGAAACACCTCCAGAACTGAGGCAGGAAGCTTGGAATCTAGCAAATGATAGGTACTTCTTATAAATTAACTACTCACGGACACAAGTTATGCACTTTCTATTCTTATCGTTTGGTTATCCGTTGAACACGAAAACTTTGCATCTAGAATTTTTATTGTTCAATTGGCTCTGTTTGGGAACAGCTTATTTAGCTGAAACTAAAAACTTTTTGCTGAAAGTACTGTAGAAAAAGCTAAATGTTAGCTGAATAGTACAGTGAGATCCACGAATAGTACAAAAAGTGCAATAGGACTCATAAATAGTAGCAAAAATAAGCTAAAAACTCTAATAAGCTTCAACTTTCATCACTTCCCAAATACACTCTAAGTGTCATTTAGTTTACATATGTATATGTTGATGTGTGGGAGCCCCTCCATGGTTTTAAAAGCCACACTGGACCGGCGGGTTCAACCATGAACCGGCCAATAATCCAGCCTGGTTATGCTAAAAAACTGGAAATTTAATCAAATCTGGAAAAAACCAGAAACCGGAAATTCAATAGGTAAATTGAGAATTGAGAACTGGACTGGTTAAGCTGGTGATGATTCTGAAAATGCAGCCAAACAGTAGCATTTTCTCTGAAAATGGGTGTGGCAGGTCATGAGGATGGTGATGCAACACTTTACAATCAAGTCCACTCAAAATATGGAAATTCTACCTTGTGGGTTCAGGGTAATTATAGAATACTTGCAGAGTACTATAAATGCATACCCCTCCCCCCTCCCTCTCACATAATTGGGGGTCCCACTAATAAAATTCATGGTGGGACCCACAATTCATGTGAGAAGAGGGGGGAGGGGGGAAGTACGGATGTATGGTACTCCCGGAGTATTCAATAATTTTCTGTGGGTTCATCCCAACTTGCCATCACTGAAAATATTGACTGAAGTAGTACCATGTGTAGCATGAGAATTGAGATCAAGTGATCAAGAGATCTATAGTAGCATGAAATGTGATGGGAATTGCATGAGTTTATCATTCCGCAAATGGAAGCCTCCATGCCTAATCAACATGAAAGAATGTAATTCATTATTTCAATTAGTTTTGGCAGGAGACCAGAAGGCCTAAACAAGATCCTGGATTCCCTCACAAAGGTGCAGTTTCCAAGACAGTATGACAAGGGAGTAGATTACCCTAGAGAAGTTTGAGACCAAGAACGAGCCTAAGTCATTGAATTTAGAGCAATGCTATCTTTCTACAAATTTAAGAAAATAGTCATACAAATAGCAAGTTGTGGTATGAGATAGTATGAGAAAATATTAGACCAAAAATAAAGAAGACTTGTAAAACAACCAAATTCATTCAAAGTGTTATTAAAACTTGATTATAATGTCAATCACATTACATGTAGCTTAATTGGTACCTCTAAGTGTTTCTAACGGAACGTCCATGATTCAAATCTTCTCATCCCACATATTGTATTAAAAAAAAAAAAAAAAAAAAATTTCAAATTGGTGCACTGTCAATGATCTTAAAACAATACAAGAATCAGTCTTACTCAGTTTGCCACGATTCTTTTCTCACCCAACTAGAATTATCCCAGCTAAGAAAGAACCCATTGTGCTTTACTAGCCAATAGACTGTCCCATGGCTCACATCTCTACAAGGTTGAAATGCATGCCAAGAAGCAAACCATCTTTCCCATAGAGCTTCACAGTAATGTAATGACTTATGTGTAACATTCCACTGGTAATCATCACTGACGTAGAGCATGTACTCTCCGAGGTTTGTATCTATACGTGGTGAGGTGCATTGAATCCTCATCAGTTTGGAGTTGTTAGGTAAATCGTTGATGACATGAACGATGGCCAAATGATTGTCATGCTTCTCAAATGCTATTGCAATAATAATGAAAGACCATGCAAGAGCAAGGAAGAGAAAGCAACTCCATGTAGTCATTTTGTGAATATTGCGCTTGTGAAGATGCATAGATGGAAGCCTAAACTTTACAACATAAATATAGAAAAAAATATATGTCACTATGTAATAACTGTTGAGTACAAACAAAAGATGGGATTTTGCGTACTCGTCAACCAAGATTTGAGCCCATTTAACCCTTTATATTAACTAAAGGGGATACATAGTGAGTGTTCTTTATCTCACTTTATTTGCCTCCCTCACATTTTTAATTGAAAATCAGTAACTAGCACATAATTGTTTAAATTATCTGCTAGTTTTTTTTAAGAAGAATTATATGATAGTTGTTGCAGAAACTTATCAATAAATTAAGTATTATTATGAAAACGGTAGAATCAATTAATTAACTAAATTTGAACTAGTTTTAGTGAAAACAATCATTCATAATTTTATAATTGATAGACACCATTAAGGTAGGAGACACACTAATGCAGGCCATCCCTTTTCTTGGCATATTGAAATACTATAGTACTACTTACTACTTATTAAAACAATTGAAAAGCCTTTGATTTATATTGGGCTTCTTTAATTATTAATTCTACTTCTACTAGAGGGACACTAATCAACAAACTTATGTGAAGGGCTCCCTTGGCCCCTGCCTTGACCTGGAGAGTATAGATGACTTTCTTAATGGTGTAGTGGAAACTCTTCAAATGGTATCTGGTACCACGTGTTTCATGTACGCAATTATTTGTCAAAAGTTTATGTACGAAAATTTTTCAATTAGAAATAATGGATTCCACCGCTAATTTAAGTTTAATTGGACAAACTTGAGTCCACTTACTCTAGTACATAGGATATGTAAGACCAAAATTAGATACGAGTCCAATGTACTAAAGCATTGGATCTAAACTAAGTAAGTTCAATTTAATTAACGAAACTAATTATTATATATGTGAAGATGAAGCATTATTCTCGTGTTACTGTACTTGTTTCTGCATGTCATGACCCGTGATTTCCGCTAAGGGTGTGCATGGCTCGGGTTGAACCCATGGGTTGGACACTTTTTTTTTTTTTAACTATTATTATTAAATTGAGCAGAAAAAAATATATCACACTTGCCACATGAGTTGATAAACAAAATATATATTAATATATAAACTAATATTCCAACTCAGTTGTAAACAAAATATGTCTAAGTATCCAACTGAGTTGATAAACAAAATATATAATATATGATAGTAGGAACCAAAGTGCCCTACAACTGGTTTTTTTTTTTTTTTAATTATTAAATATGGGTGGGTCGGGTTTGGGTTGGGTTTGGCGGGTTTGTAATTTTATGACCCAAACCCAACCCGACTTGCTATAAAAAAATTTTTTGTAATCCAACCCAACCTACCAAGCTCTAAAAACCGACTTAACCCGACAAGTTGGGTTGGGTCGGGTTGGGTTTGGCGGGTCAGTGGGTTTTCTGCACACCCTTAATTTTCATAGTTTGCTATCAAGTAAGCAATCTTCCCCCCCCTCCCCCCCCCCAAAAAAAAAAAAAAAAAAAAAGGCGTGTGATAAACCAATAGTTGGATTCTTTATGTGAATAATTGCAGACATAGCCGACTTTCTAGCCAATATTCATGTATTTTTTTTGTCACTTCTAGAAGTTTAATATACAAACGTAATAGAGAAAGTACTTGCCATTCAAGTATGAAGTATCGCATGGCATTGCTTGCGTTTTAGGAATGGAACTTGGTGGGGGGTTTGTCGGCCTTTTGGGGTTTGTCATCTATCTTTTATTTTTTATAATTGATATTACCAGTGAGAGAGGGATTTAAACTTTGAATCTCCTTGTAAAGGAGATAATATAATGCTATCAAGTTATAAAACTCTTTGATTATAAAAATTATTAGGTTTGCCAGAAATGATGTGACTCTCCTCTCTCATACGAATGACTGATCTATCATGAATTTAAGTAATGAAATTTACTATTATATCAGATATAGAACACCGTATTTTTTATTTTTATTTTATTCTTTTATTTATAGGAGAATATCATGTTATTGTATTATCAGAATATTGAATAACTACTCAGTGGTTTATTGGGTTTGAACTTCAAAACATAGTTCATAAATTATTGTTTTATTTTACGATTTACCAATGTAAATGATTTAATCCATTGTGAATATAAGATTACTGTTCTAATCATCAGGTTAAGACATCAATCACTTTTTGGTGTAAGTGGGGTTTGAACCTTAAATCTCTATTGATGATAGTATACTTTACTAGTTGAGCTAATTAACACCCACATAATTATAGTTAAACTAAATGATTATTTTCTCTACGTGGCAAGTGTTACACACAAATATTATTAATTAAAGATTTGAGTAATTTATATAATGCCCTATAATTTTCGAGGTGTTATATATTAATTTTTTTAAAATTAAAATCATAAATTCTTTAAATTATTTCAATTGTTGTTCTTAATAAGTTTGTTAACTAAACGTAATAAAAATCAATATAAGGAGTGACTGAAATCTAAGCAGAAAAGATCCTTCTATAAAACTATATGTTGGAGCATTTTAATATTAATTAATTAAAATGCATTTATATGACAATATAAATATAAAGATATGTGAGTTAATATGGAAGATAAGGAGTTAGTGGAATGTTTAATCTCACATTGAAAAGGAGAGAAACTCTTTTATTCTTTTTAATTGCGGTGATTAATGGGCTAATATGTATTGATTTGGATATTGGGCTAGATATATAAGCAAATGGAGGTGAAGGGAGGAGGTGTTTTGTTTTACAAAGTTTAGCCAACCAAAGGCTTAAATCTCCTTAAAGAGAGCGAGTGCCAATAAATAAAAAATATTCAGAAGTATTATTCAGTTCCTCTTTATATTATTTCCATTATTATTGTGTTTACACCAATAATTTTAAGGAGATTCCACACGTGGAGCCTACACAAGAGAAGCTAAATGAGACTGTTGGAGATCTCAACAAGCTCTTATACTGCTAGTAGATTTTTTCGTTACCAAATGGTAGATGAGAAATCAGTGGCGGATTAAGCACAAGACTTCCAGATGATCATGGCAGAATTGAAATTCAAAGGCATAAAGATTGGAGATAATATGGCGGTAGTTGGCATAGTTGATAAACTACCACAATCTTGGAGTGAGTTCCAAAAGACTTTGCAATACAAACAAAAAGAGACATCTTTAGAGACATTGATCACACACATCCGTGTGGAGGAGGAGGTTAGAGGATAAGATGCACTCATGACACAAGAGAGCAATGGTAATTTTACCCCAAAGGTAAACCTTATTTTAGCCAATAATAATATGCTCAAAAATTATTTTCCTAGAAATGGTCAATTGAAGTCTAAAAAGAGAGTTTTCAAAAATAATAATAAATCTCAAGGAAGGGGAAACCCGAATAAAAATAACAACAAGAACCAAGGACCCCTTCACAATATCAATTTAATAGATCTTGTTTTGTCTGTGGCAAAAGTTGGCATATTGCTCGATTTTACAAATATCAGAAACATGAATTTGTTCCGCTGGCTAACGTAACCAAAGAGTCTTTAGTGACTATAATTATAGACATCAATATGGTGCAATATGTTGAAGGATGGTGGGCAGATTCTGGTGCTAATAGGCATGTCTGCTATGACAAAGATTGGTTCAAGTTGTACACTCCCTTTGAAGAAGAAAAAACAATTATGCTTGGTGATTCTAGCAAAACCAAGGTTCTTGGGAATGGTGAGGTCGATTTGAAATTCACTTTTGGACGTGTGCTAACATTAAAAGATGTACTTTATACTCCGTCTATGAAGAAGAAATTGATGTCAAACTTTTTGCTTAACAAGACTGGCTTCAAACAGACTATGAAATCTGATAATTATGTAATCATTAAAAAGGAATTATTTGTGGGCAATGGTTATGCTTGTTATGGAATGCTTAAGTTTAATGTTGAGAATAATAAAGCATCTACTAGTACAGTCTATATGCTTTCTTCTATTAATTTTTGGTATGCTCATTTGTATCATATAAATAGTAGATATGTGGGGATCATGGGTAGTTTAGGATTAATTCCAAGACTGTCAAAAGATTTTGAAAAATGTGAAAAGTCAAGCTAAGATTACAAATTGGCCTCATAAAAGTGTTGTAAGAATTACCAAATTGCTTGAGTTAATTCACTTTGATTTATGTGAATTTGAGGGAATTTTAACTAGTGGAGGAAATAGATATATTATCACTTTTATTGATGATTTTTCAAAATATACAACTGTTTATTTGTTAAAAACTAAAAGTGATGCTTTTGAAAAATTTCAAGATTTTTTTAAAAGAAGTTGAAAATCAATTTGGTGGAAAAATAAAAAGAATAAGAAAAGATAGAGGCTGTGAGTATGAATCAAGTGCATTCAACTCATTTATTCAGTCTTTGAGAATTATCTATTAAACTATTGCACCAAATTCACCTGCTTTTAATGGTGTGACTAAAAGAAAAAATAAAACTCTAATTGAGTTAACAAATTTCATGTTAATTGAATTTGGTGCACCTTTACATTTTTAGGGTGAAGTTATTTTAACTGCATGTCATGTTTTGAATAGGGCGTCACATAAAAAAAATCACATATCACACATTTTGAGATATGGAAGAGACATAAGTCAAATTTAGGATATTTGAGAGTATTGGGTTGTCTTGCTTATGTAAGACTTATTGGCCCTAAAATTCCTAAGTTAGGAATAAGAGCTACTACCTGTACTTTTCTTAATTATGCAATTAATAGTTTAGCCTATAGATTTTTTGATCTTGAAAAGAAAATAATTTTTGAGTCTAGTGATGAAATTTTTCATGAACAAAAATTTCCTTTTAAATTAAAAAATAGTGGGGGTGAAGAAAATGTTTTGTCACAGCCTAATTCTTGTACTTCTCATTTACAAAATTAAGAAAATTTTGAAATAGAATCTAGAATAAGTAAAAGAGCTAGAGTTGAAAAGGATTTTAGTCATGATTGTTATTTTTTTAATATTGAGGAAGATCCCTAAAATTTAAAAGAAGCTTTAACATCACCTGACTATATTTTGGAAAGAGGCTGTTAATAATGAGATGAAGTCTCTAATTTCTAATAGAACTTGGAAATTAGTAGATCTTCCATCGGGTTGTAAGACCATAGGCTGTTAATCGGTCCTTAGAAAAAAGTTAAAACCAAATGGATCAATGGATAAGTTTAAAGTTAGACTAGTTGCGAAAGGCTTTAAACCAAAAGATGATCTTTGTTTTTTTGATACATTTTCTTCAGTAATAAGAATTACATCTATTAGATTGTTAATTTCTACTGCTGCAATTTTTTATTTGAAAATTCATCAAATGGATGTAAAAACTGCTTTTCTAAATGGAAACTTAGAGGAAGAAATTTATATGAATCAACCCGTAGGCTTTGTAGAGCCTAGAAAAGAAAGAAAGCTATGCAAGCTAACTAAATCCCTATATGGCTTAAAACAGGAACCTAAACAGTGACATGAAAAGTTTGATTCCTGCATGATTGAGAATGGTTATAAATCAAATGAAGGTGATAAATGTATTTATTATAAATCATGGAATAATTTACATGTCATTATTAGCCTTTGTGAATGATATGTTGATTTTTGGCTTAAATATGCATGTTATAAATTAGACAAATATATATATATATATATATATATGCTTAAAAGCCATTTTGATATGAAAGATCTTGGTTAGGCTAATTTTATATAGGGCATGAAAATTACAAAAACATGTGATGAAATATTTCTTGATCAATCACATTATGTTGAGAAAATTTTGAGAAAATATAATTTTCATGATAAAAAAGTGTAGCTACTTCTTTTGATTCTAGTGTTCATTTATTTCCTGTGAATAATGATTCTAAGATTTTTAATCAAAAGGATTATGCTAGCATCATTGGTAATTTGCGTTATGCTATTGATTATACTAGACCTAACATTGCATATGCAGTAGGAGTGCTTAATAGATTTTCTAGCAAGCTTGGTAGAGATCATTGGCTAGCTATTGTGTAAGTCATGAGATATTTAATTGGCACCAAAAGTTATGGCTTATTTTATAAAAAGTTGTGATTGAAGCTTTTAATGAAGTCGATTGGAATACTTTGTCAGGTGATTCTCTCTCTACCGTTATTTATATTTTTACTTCAGATAGTGGTGCTATTTGCTGGAAATTTAAAAAGCAAACAAGAATTGCTAATTCAACCATGGAAGCTGAAAATTAATAGAGTACCATTGTTAAATAGTTTAGAAAATTAAAATAAGAGGGGAAAAATAGTTTTAAAAAGCCCAATATATCTCAAGTACGTACAGAAAAAATAGATTAAATAGTTTAGACAATTAAAATAAGAGGGGGAAAAACATCTTAATAAGTACTAAAACAAAATTTGATGTAGCTTTTATTATTATTATTATTATTATTATTTTGTGTGAAAGGATTTGACGTAGATTTTAAGGACGAAGATTTTCATTATTCATGTATTAGGTAGAAGAAGAGAATGCTTATATTGTCATTGGTGCAGTTAATGCTATCAAGGATATATATTTTCTTCTAAAAGTCTCCACTTGTGGATGTACAAACCAATCTTGAGAGGATGCTTGTTCATAACAAGATGAAACAAAAGCAACCAAATAAAATGATGAATTAGACGAACGGGTACGTAGTGTGACAGCCAAATAGGTTTGTTTGTTTTTTGTTTTTCACCAAATGTGTTAGTCTTGGATGAAGTAAGTTAGCAGATAGTGTTTTCTCACAAAAAACAAAAGGTTAGGAGATAGTGAATAAATGCTAATAGAATTGTGTCAGTTCGGGATTTGATGGCTGTAAGAATAGATTTTACTTAGAAAAAATTTATTGATCTAGAAGTTGCAGAAGTTGTTAGCGGTTAGCAAACTACAATTAAAAAGTTAGGCTTTAGCAATAAAAGACTTTAACTGTCTTGTTAGCATTTAGCAAACGACAATTAAAAAGTGTTTTGGAGGTACGTTGTTACATCCCTTTGATAACAAAATTGATAAAAAAAAAAATAAAAAAATGTGAGAAATGAAAAAAGGAGACATCAAAAAAGTGTTATTGTTTTGTACGGTCCATAGCTATCGATCTATACCTAACTCATTACACTTTTTTTACAACGGGCCATTTCCACCCTGCTTGCTAACTGAGCACCTAGCCCATATGCTAGATGGGCTTGGCCTAAGCTCACAGTCTAACTGAGCATCTCCTATTATACCGAGATCAAAAAATAATGTCTTGGAGGGATGCGCTTGCCGAGCACTAACTGGTACCTGATGCAAGTTCAAAGAAAATCACATTAGCTGTGAGTGGCGAGTCCCATGTGGTCAGGAATATAGCACAGAGGGACCCACCAACCTGGGGAGTAGCCCTTTCATCATGACATCCTCATTAAGGGGATCCTATAAATAAAAACTGAGGGGTAAAGGGGAGGGGATTGAAAAAAAATATGGAGAGGCACACGAGTGTGGTAAGGAAAAATACTTCCTAGGGATAAGGAAGTCCAATCCGGATTTCTTAAAAAAGGACCGGCCACGCTGTTACGCTCTCGGTCTCGGGAAGGGAGGGGACATGAGAAAGGATGCCCTATTGAAAGGATAACTCTCATTTGTTTCTTGTAGAAGTTGTATTGCCATATACCTTCCATTGTAGGATATTCTTGACCCACAATACAAATAAATTGGAGAAATCAGCCCAAAACCTTCATTCAATTGAGCCTAAGCACCACCTGTTTTATCTTATGAATACTTATTTTCATATTTGAATCTAAGAAAAGAAAAATTCTAATAAATTCAACTTATTTTCAATGTTTATTATCACTATTATTACGAGATTAAACTCCTAACTGAGTCCTCTAACTATTGAACAAAGTTCAATTTGATCACTTAACTGTTAATTATTTCAATATAATCCTGCAATTTTCAAAATCAAATCAATGGAATTCTCAGGTCTTTGAAATTGAATTTTGATGAAATTAATATTTGGAATTGAATTCTTAGGTACTTCGAACATGAACATGGACTTTCATTCTTCTATTCCTATTATTATTATAACTATGGAATTATCCAAAAAAAAAAAAAAAAAAAAAACAAGAATATAAAAGAGAAATCCTTCCTAGCATCTTCTCTAAAGCTGCCAAAACCATTAAAGATCTATGTCGTACATGCGCCATGTGACCCTTCACGTTTGTGTTGTGGCCCTAGCAAATGCACTAGGGACAGAAATGCAACGACTATGAGTTGAGTAATGGCTGACTTCAACTGTGCCAAGAAGATAGATCGCTGTTAAGGAAACAGTGCAAAGATAAAAAGATCTCCTGGAAAGAATTGTTGATATCTTTGTGTTAGTGGAAATTTTTTACAGAAGAGGATCATTCCCATCCGCCATTTTCATGCTTTATTGGCAATTGAAATTAGAAAGAGACTGCTGCTATAGTGCAAGAGTTTTTCAAATTGAAAATGTCTCTTTTGGTTTTGCAGTGTGGTGCTTTTGCTTGATGCAAGTTGAGTTGACACTTGACACAGTTCTTTTCATTTTATTTCTTACACTTAATCATATTCTTACATATCGGATGCAAACAGAAAAGCAGGCATGCGTGACAGAAATTTGATGAAGCGCTTTCATGGGGAATATTGAAAATGACTTGACTAATTGACAGCCACATGCACAACTAAAGCTTTATATATGTATGAAAGACCCTACCCCCAAAGCCTCACTATCTATATCTAATATCTATCTGATGAACTAGAATGTCAAGATAATATTTAATTAGAAGAAAAAATAATAATAATTTCAAAGCCACTGTCAATTAGTTGGTTAGAGAAAAATCAGTTCCACCAAATGCCAAGTAGAAATTCCAAGTGTATATCAGCTTTACGAAGGAACTCAAATGTATAGATGATCATTGTGAGTTACTCCTTCTTCCTCCAGGTTTAGCTGATGATCTTAGTAGTTAGTGTGTAATGATGTTGGCTCGCACGTACTGGTGCCACACTTTTATAGTTACACTTATGCCACAAGTGTTTGCGGTGCCAGGTTATAAATTATAATGCAGGGCTCTACTGAAGATTATTTGTATTCGGCTATACATGTAGGGAGCCATACTTTTCAAATAATTACACAATCTGACCTGATTTTTGTCAGGTTGTCCACTTATAATTAATTAGAGAAATACACTATATATATATATATATCGCGAATGCGCTAAAGCACTGTAGCTATATTGCTTTGGTTTTGTGAGTCCCTTTCTTTTCTTTTCTTTTTTCAAAGTTTTGAACAGTTGCTGCTTTTTTTTTTCCACACTGCTTTCTTTTTTCTTTTTTTTTTTTTTTTTTTTGGGGGGGGCTTAATATACTCTTTTTTATTTTATGCACTATAGCTACAGTACTTTGGTTTAGTGAGTCCCTTTCTCTTTTTTTTTTTTTTTTTTTTTTTTTTTTTTTTTTTCTTCGGGTAATATCCTGTCCACTCTTTCTTTTTATTTTATTTATATATATAAAACTGTTAGTTAACATAATAAATTGTCACAATATTTTTGCAACTGTTGATATGTTAATTCCTTATATGTTAAAATAAAATATTATACTAGAATTATCCAAAACTAAAATTAAAGGTATTATGAAAAAAAAAGTGCTACATCTATAATATTTTTTGCAACACTTTCACAACATTGTTCATTAGGCTTTTTTTTTTTCCACAAACCACAGTACGCCAGTTTTGGTTGTGCTGTTTTTGTCTTTTCTTTTAAATATTTATATGTGTATGTATAGTTACACTGACTTAACAAATTCTTACAATATTTTCACAATTATTGACGATTTACACTGTTCATTGGCCCTTTTTTTTTTCTTCACAATATGCTGGTTTTGCTTGTGCTTTTAAATATTATATGTGCATACACAATTACACTGACGCAACAAATTTTTACAATATTTTCATAATTATTGAGGTGTCAATTTTTTAAAGGTCAAAATAAAATAATAAAATAAGAGACTGAGAACAATCACAACTAAAAATAAATGTATTATGAAAATGTTATAACATCTTCTTCTTGTCACAATATTTTCACAATCACGAGATCTCAGTTCCTTATAGATCAAAAGAAAAGAAGATAAAAAGAAATGCTATGTCCATAACATTTTCACAATAATTTTGTAACAAATTTTGTGGCAAGGTATTTTTGAAGGATAAAAAAGTGATATCAGTAGTGGATAAAACCAATAACAACTTGTCATTTATAATTTGTTCTGAAAATGTTATGGATGTAGCATTTCTCTCAAAAAAAAAAAAATCTATTCAAATCCTAAAAATAAAAGTATTGTGAAAATGTTTTGATATTTTGTTATATTATTAGACTTCTTTTTTAATATATATAGTCAAATTGGGTGAGCCAAAATTCACTGTACGTTTCACGCACAATTTTTTTATATTGTCTTTTTGCTTGTTTTTTTAATGCATAATTTTAAAGCCAATAATAATTTTTTATCTAAGATTTGTTGTGAAAATGTTGTGAACGTAAAAATTAAATAATAAAATATCAAACTAGAACCTACCACAGCTGGAAATAAAAAATATTACGAAAATGTTGTGACGTTTTGTTATATTCCTAAATTTTTTTTTTTGGGTGACATTTTGTTGTGTTCCTAGGCTTCTTTTTTTGTTTAGTCAAATTTAGTAAGCCAAAACTCATTGTTTTAGGCACAATTTTCTTCCATTGGCCTTTTATTTTATTTTTAAATACACGGTTAAAAGTGGTTAGCCAAATTTAAAACAATAGCAATTTACCACCTAAGATTTATTATGAAAATATTGTGAACGTAACATTACTCTAAAATAAAATAATAAAATATCAGACTAGGACTCACCATAGGTAAAAATAAAGGTATTGTAAAAATATCGTCACTTGTTGTTGTGTTTCTAGACTTCTTTTTTGGTTTATTCAATTTGTTGAACTAAAATTCATTATTTAATGCATAATTTTTTTAGGTTGATTTGTTTTTACACATTGTTTCAAGTTTTCAAAAAAAAAATAAAAATAAACACACACACACACACACACACACTGTTTTACACACATAACACACACAAATTGACGAAGTAACACTTTCCTCCTTTATGTTCTGGATAGTTGCATTCCCCTCTAAAGTAAAGTTGAATAATTTCATCATTTATATTTTGTAAATGTGCATATACCCATATTGTTCTCTCTTAGTTAAACCCTAACAAAATCTTATAATTCCTAAAATATTCTATTGTGCAATGTCTAATATACTTCTACTAAATTTTAATGTCCCAAAAAATTTCTTTGTGTATTTTGAATTTTATGTGGTAGACTGGTAGTCATGCTTGGAAAGTTAGAATGATGATATATGGTATTCTATTTGTTACCTAGAGAACACTAATTTATCAGGTTTAAATCTTCTACACTTATAATTTTATCTAATAAAAACTTTGATGACATATGTCTTTTCTTATTTTGTTCTTATTTTAATTTATTTTCCTACTTAAAAGGGTATTCATTAAAAATAAGTAAGCTAGCTAAACACCGTAGTTAGACACATAAACTAAGATAATAAAGAATGAAATATGAATAAAAAAATCTTCATTGTAGATGATTGCAAATATTTAATTTAATGAAGATCTTCAAAAAAATTGTAGCATATATTATCATTCATTACGAAAATTTAAATATTGTTGAAAGATGATGACATTCATTATCATTCTTTGTAGCATTTTTTGGTTAATAGATATTACATTTAGTAAATAAGTTCTAAAAAATTGTCATAGTACATAGATATTCAAATAGCTATTTTAAATTTAAGTACATGACTTCATACTTCTTCAAAAACAAAAAATTTATATTAATTCTCTCACTAAAGTGCCAGCACGTGCAACCCACACTAGTATATATATATATATATATATATATATATATATAAAAGCTTTGGAAACCACACATTTTTACATGTTATATTCTAATATATTTTTTAATTAAATTTAAATTTTATTCTATATGTTATTTTATAATATAACATGTTATTTAAATTTAAAATCACACAATTTTATATGTTATTTTAGAATTATGGTACATTAATTTTTTTAAATAGTGAAATATATAATTCTATATACAAATACAATTATAAAAATGTCTAAAATCATGTTATGGTAAACTTTTGTGTGAATGAATGCATGGGTTACAGACTTTTATATATATATATATATATATATATATATGAAAAATGTTATACATATGGCAATGCATACACTAGTATACAGTAGGAGTAAAATTAAACTCGATCCTGATTATTCAAACTCAAAACAGTTAAAGTTCCTAAACATGGGATGCTTCACAAAAAGCCAAGGGGGGGACCAAACCCCAGTAGATATAATTTTTGATGAAGCAGGTCTTATTCGAACAGCATTTATATATAATGGCCTGTATCAATCCTAATTCTAAGATTTGATAATTTTTTTTTTTTTTTTTTTTTGATACTATCAGCATATTACCCTACATCTCTATCAATCAATAGGTAGTTTAGAGGTAAAAGAATGAATATGGCAGTCTTAATTATTATATTACCTGTTTTTCTCTTTCTTTAATTTTTTTACCAACCACAGTTATATATTAGTTGCATGGTCCATATAACGTCCGACAGAAAGATTTTGATTATCCTACCGACTACCGTGATGTCCCATTGATGTCTGCCATCGATGGCTCAGTTTCTTAGTTGAATATTCGGTTAGTGGGTCTTATAGTAATTGCCACTCTTAAATATAAAACACCAAAACACATATAAAGAGAAGATCAGAGAAAGATAGAACGTAGACGAATGTGTGTATTCTATAAAGTATTCTAGTATCCCTCTTGATCAAACTCAAAGTGGATTTTTGAAGTTGACTGAAGTTAAAATGTGACCGGCGATAAAGCAGAATTTGGAAACTGTATGGATAACAAATTCTAGGCGGAGTACTGATCGATGGAACATATATATATATATATATATATATATTGACATGTGTATGTCAAATCTTGACGTTTAAGTTTAGCACTGTAGGGACGATTGGTCATACGTACACATGGTCGAAAGACTTCTTTTTAGTATCACAATTTTTATATTATTACTTTTGTAACATCTCTTTGACCTGGTAAATTGTGATTAATTTTTTATTAATTTACATTAACCACTTCTTTTCTTTTTATTATTCACAATTAATTAACCACATAAGAGAGGATATCTGCACAATGGTGAAATTTCCAATAGAGAAGGGCAATGGCGGAGAGAATATTATAGTTAAAAAAATAATATATAAAGCGTCTGATTCTACAATCTATCTATATTACCATGTCAAAATATAAAAAATGACAAAATTTAAGTACAGTACTTTAGGTTCTCCTTTTAAGATTTAGTCATGTGATTACTTAACTTAAAAATATACTAGATTCCCATAAGAAAAAACATCCACATGATAGAATCTTAAAATGGGAACCTAAGGAACAGCACATAAATACTGTACCTAAATTTTGCTTTATAAAAAAATAGTTACTAATAATAGCGATGTGGCAATGCAAAGGGGAACATGATCATCTCCATTTAGAAAATTGTTGTTTTCATTCACTTTATAATTTAGATTTTATTTTTGGATTTAATAGTGTATAAGTCATTTAAAAATTTTAAAGGATTCACTAGACTATATATACACTTTTAGATATGTAGAAGCTAACCTAGATCGTGAAATTGGCAAAATGGACGAGGGAAGGGTTGCAAAGGGGCCATGTGCCCCTCAACTTGCCTTTTAATTTCATCCCTCCTTTTACTTCAAAAATTATAAAAGGTTTTAATTTACTTAATGACCCTTAGGATATATATTAAGAATAATTATATTATGACCTATTCAAAGGCCTAGAATGTCATTTAGGTACATTTTAATATTACTTTTTATATCTAACTCAAATAAGGTGCATATAAAACATATGACTACACGAATAGATTAGAAAATCTCTTTTAAAAGCAAAAGCCTAAACTTTTGAAGAACATCAATTATGATAAAAGTAATTTAAAAGTAGAACACACTTAACATTTTTCTTAAGTTGATTGTATTAACTAGTTTATAAATTTTAATATTCATGTCTCAAGGTATAAGTAAATTATGGGAAACCATGTCAATGATGAATATTTTAAGGGAAAATTTGTTTAAGATTTATAAATCACTATCCCGTCATCTATCTTGAATGTTAAATTGTAAACCACTTAGAGCATTCTTATCAAGCAGTGTATATGTTAAAAGATGCTCTTTTTTAGCATTTATAACCCAAAAACGTGCTCCATCAAAGATTGTATATCTTAAAAATTTTGCAATACTGCTACAGTGCGGTCTCAAAAATAAGACCGCACTGTAGCACTATGCTATAATTTTTTATTAATTTCTTTCTCTCTCTCACTGCCGTGTTTGTCTCTTTCCAAGTCTCTTCTCTCTCCTCTCTCACTTCTCCTTTGTCACTCTCTCTCGTGCTCTCCGTCCCTCTCTCCTTCTGGTGTCTCTCTCTCTGGCATGCCCTCCATAGCTCGCCAAAACATGCCGCCGCCGTTATTCTCCAAACCCACATGCTCTCTCCTCCTCATCATCATCGCCGTTATCTCCATCCCCACTGTCCGATTCGAATACGGTTCCTCCACCATCCGATTACCCTCCAATCTCTGCGCTATCTCCATACCCACATGCCGCCGCCGATCTCGTGCTCTCCATCCAATCCTTCTTACTCTTTCTTTCATTTTTTCTCCGCCTCTCTTTTTCCTTTTATCTCTGCATCTCGAGTTCGTGGGTCTTGGGTGTGGCCGGGATGCGATGCTGGGTGTGGTTGGGCTGCGGTGGTTTTTCATGGATTGTGGGTCTATACGGTGGTTCGTGGTGGGTTTCTGCGGTGGTTCAGTGAGTGGGTTTTGCAATTTTGATGTCGGTGAGTTTTAATTTCAATGGTTTTGATTGATTTTGGTGGGTTCTTGATTTCGCGGCTGGGTTTGTGGGTTGATCGGGGTGGTTTTGGGCGCTGGGTGTGGGTTGTTCGGGGTGGTTTTGTGATTCTTTGATTTGGTGGCTTTGGATGTGGAGGTTTTTTTTTTTTTTTTTTTTTTTTTTTTTTTTTTTTTTTTTTTCTGTTGTTGTTTGTGGTTGTGGCGATGGTGGGTGGATGTGGTGGTTTTGATATGGGTGGGTGGATATGGTGGCCGGTGGTGCTGGGTTGTGAAAGAGAGACAGAGGAGAGAGAGACAGAGAAAGAGAGAGGAAGAATAAAAAAAGAATAAAGATAGAATATTTAAATGAAGTGTTAAAAAAATTAGAAGTTTTGATGTAAAGAAGATTATAAAGTGGTGTGTTATATGTTATAAAATTAGGTTTTGAGAGGGTAAATGCTAAATTTTTTAGAATGCTTAATGAGAATGCTCTTAAAAAGGATCAAGAATTGAACCAAGATAAAAAAAAAAATATATATATATATATATATATATATATATTAAGTGGTGTGCCTTTATGTTAGAACCACTTTCTCTCTTCCTTGTATGTGTGTTTGTTTCTTTAAAAAAAAAAATTGTGTGCATGTAGAAAGAATTTTTTAAATTTATAATAAGAATCATATAGAAAGATAGTTTGCTAGAAAATTTAGTATAGCATCACTATAAATGATTTTAGTACCATAAAAGAACAAGGAACACAACTTTTTTTAGTTAAAGCTAATTTTTAGGAAAATATTTTTTTGAGTTGTAGAAAGATTATTTTGATATAAAATTTACTATAAATGATACAATAACATATATTTTTTCTTTTTTGAGAAAAATATGTTAGATCATGTACACAAACATACTTTACATGTATATACATATATTTAGCCCTCCAAAAAGTTGGTTTTTCGTTATATACATATATATATATATATATATATATTTATTTATTTATCATCCCCTCTCCCCAGGAAAATTTTTTCCTTCACCACTGATTAGAAAGAAATAAAAAGAAGATGAGATAGTTAAAGAAATTATTAAATTATAAACATACTAATAATAGATAATAAGAAAAAAAAGGAAAAGTAAAAGAACATAGAGAATTACCATGGTTTATGATTTATATCCAGCATATTCCATTCCAAAATAGGGTGATGTTTATTATATACTACTTGTTGCACACATCTTCACACTTGTGTGAAAATTGCACTAAAAACATTATTTGAAGTTACGATTTTCAAATTGAAAACCATGACTTTAGTCATGATTTTAGTGCAATTTTTAGGTGGTGCAACAAGTATTTTCCATCCGAAATAACTAAATCTCTACCACTCAATCTTGTATGTTATATTAATTTGAAATAGATATATTTCATAATTTAGATCAAATAATATAAATTTAAAGATGTATCTAAGGTCATGTTACTGTTAAATTAAATAAAATTTTAATTATGAAATGTACTCTATTCCAGTCCATGTATGATTAAGTTGTTCTAGTATTCTCAAAGCTAATGATTGCATAACAGTTTTTCAATGAATCCTTACTTTATGATACTATGTTATCAAAAATAAAGTTTTTTTTTTTTTTTTTTGGAGAAGAATATCAAATATAAAGTAAAACACGACAGACCCATTTAATTAGAGTGAAAACTGAAACATAAACTTACTTTTCCTTTATAGTCGGTAACTGATCTGATCTACCTCATACAAGTTTAACATAGCCCAATTAGCATTGCAAAATCCAGGATATATAGCTTGAACCGAAGAACCATGAAAGCTAATACCATGAAAATTCTCTTTTCCAATTCACTTCATCATTGCTGAAATAAAACCCATCCTCTCTCACCAACCAAGAGCACTTCCTAAGAGGACCACAGCGATAAATATCCCTGGGAACCTTAAACGCATCAAAACTCTTCCTCTTTTGGTCCCATTTCATGTTGCATAAGAAATGAGTGGTGCCCCATAAGTTGGTCCTGAGTCTCCAGCTGAAGTCGTCGTGCTCTTGGAGTGCACGCCCTCCGAGATCACTGTCTTTGGATGCACACCAAATCACCAAAGGAAGCGAGTCGTTGTTTGTGAAGCCATTGACCACACGAACGTCATATTCCCTGCCATGTAACTGGTCAGGTTGTAATATTAGCATGTAAACAACCAACAATGCAATTGCGAAGGAGAAAGGAAGCATAAGACTGATGGCAATCTTCATGTTGTTCGGGTGATAGTGCAATGATAGTGGTGTTCCCACTTTTGAGAATGCATATTATATAAAGCAATAACATTTGTACTTTTTTTTTTTTTTTTTTTAAGAAAAAATAACATTTGTACTTCATGTGCAATTCTTTAGGAAAATTATGTGCTTCCAAAGCACAATAATTTGGTGTCCCTCCTCTCATATTTATAGTAGATTGTAATATTAATTTTATTAGTGAAATGTACCATAAATGTAAGAGGAGTAAATACTATGTATGCCACCGTGCTCTAGGAGGATGTATTACTTACTCTAAATCTGTTATTTGTAAAGGTTATTTCTATATGTGTGCAAATATTAAAGTGTAGCTTATTTGTATTTTTAGCAAAAGGAGAAAGTGTAATATTTGTATGTTACTTTTAAATCAATTAACTCTCCTTTTTTTGGTAGATTTGGTGCTTTACATAACAAATTTCATCTCATTATTATTATTATTATTATTATTATTTGAATTTGGGCTATTGCACCATGCAATTACCATCTCTATGTGATATTTAAGAGCTAATAGGGTAAAAAAATAAGGTTAAGAAAGATTTTTCCCTATCAATTTTAACATCTCACATGAGGTGATAATTAAATGATGCATAGTTCTAGCTATTGTACTATATTTCAGTCCATTTTTTTTCTTCATTTAATAAACTACTTATTAAAAAAAAATCAAGTATCATGAATATGCATGAGCAATGAATTATAAAGAATATTTTGGTTACACAGCTTTGGTAGGCTAATAATTTTTTTTCTACAATGATAACCCAAGCAATGCACAGGAATTTTCAACAAAATATGATTTCTTTTGCCTTTTTATTTTTTTAATAAATATAAAATATGATAATTGTTAATAGGCATTTATCATGATTGTGTTTATATATGGAACCATATATTCTATATTTTCTTCCATAGTACCATTTAAAGAAAACATGATGTGTCAAAATTTTAATAGAGAGTTTAAATATAGAATAAAATTTAAATTCAATTATTTTTTAAAAATAACTCAATTAAAAATACATTAAAATAATGATATGTAGCCTATAGTCTAGTAACTCAATTAACAACTTTTAATATTTTCAATAAAGGCATCTAGGATTCCATTCCCCCAACACAAACTATTAATATATTAGAAACAAATACGTGTAAAATTGTGAGAATTCAAAAGTTTATGTGACACAACAATATGAAGCCAACCAAAATTCAAATTGCTTTGGTTTTATGTATATTTATATTATATAAGATTATAAATTATAGATTTGTTGAATTGACAGGTTGTGAGTAATGGCACTTGCTGATGCCAGATTTTGGACAGTTTGCCCCTCCAACACTTTGAGAGTTCCTTGAATGGTTATTTGGCGAGACATGTCGTGAATGTGTGTGATAAGTGGACGCTTGAGTGCACAGATGTGTATTTAGTGAGTCCATTTTATGTTTCCATTTTATTAGAGTCGCCATCAACCATTAGTTTTTTAGGTGTGATTAGTCATTTATGTCTAATCCATTTATTACCTAATTAACTAAGGATTTCCCCAGGGGTTCTTAAGTTAAAGGGTACGGTAAATGTCTTGAACCAAAGATATGGACTAAGAAGTTTGATTATATGTGAGGAAGGTGTTAGGCATCCCACAACGCCTATCTTAAGATAATAACTTGTTTTGATTGTATTAATAATTTTAATCATTTGAAATATAACTCTTATATTTGACTATTTGGCTTTTGGGAAAAAGGTGTGAATTCTAACAATTAATTTTATATTATATTTGACTTTTGGGAAAAAAGATGTGAATTCAATTTTATATTATATACATGACATGTGAATCAAGATATATAGACAACTAACATATAAGATAATATATACATAATTAGCACGTGAGATAGGTATCACAAATATGTACTTGGCATGTAAGAATGATATATAAGATCTAAGTACTAACATGTGGAATGAAAAATACTAATATGTGATATGAAATGTACTAACATGTAATAATATATATATATATATATATATATTTTGGTTTCCCACAGTGTTTCCTCAAGGCTTTCAACATGTAATAATATTTAACATGAGAGAATGCACGACATGACATGAGAGCAATATTTAAAACATGCATTTTTCAATTGAAGTACATGTACTATACCATGGAATCCAAGAGAAAAAGAGTTTCAAGAAGCTTACCTTATCATCCTTTTAAAACAATTTATTTATTTTTCTTGTAAATTACATGTAAACAAGATAAAGGTAAAAAATGTAAGATAGTTTCAAGGGGAGGGGGAGTGTTGGCTTGATGTGACTCATGTACCCATTAACTCAATTGATTTAAGTTAAGGATAATTTCTCTTTTTAAGAAAACATTTTTGTAAATGATTTTGGAAAAGAGGGAATATTCCTTGAATATTTTGGAAGACATTTAGAAAAGTCTTTATTATATATTTCTGTAAAAAGAGATTTTTGACAAAGGAATATTCTCCTTAGATGTTTTTGAGAGATATTTTATTTGCAAACTAACATGAAAATCCCATGAGATTATGTAGAGAATGAAATGAAAATGGTGCAACTTCTCATGAGTTTTTAAGAAAAATAGATTTTGTGGAAAATGGCACAACCTTTCATGAATTTTTGAGGAAAAAAAAGATATTTTAGCAAAAAGAGTGCAACCTCTAATGAGTTTTTAAGAAAAAAAAAAGATTATACGGAAAATGGTGAAATCTCTTATGAGCTTTTGACGAAATGATAGAGTTTAGTTACAAATTTGGTTGTAACCTTAAATTACAACCTTATTTAATATCTTTTTATTAGAGGTAAATTTTGACAAATCTACAATTAGATTACTGTACGGCACCGAGATCCCAAGACTTATTAAGGCCCTTGGGCCCAGGCCCAACAGGAACAACCCCATTGCCCTAAGCCCTTCTTGGATCTGCCTTAGCACAAAAAAACAATTTCGGGCCTTGTGCTCTGATGTGTGCTCGGCATATGTTCCCCGAACAAGCTTATTAACCGTGTCCGGGTTAATCGTGATATGCTCGGTAAACTGCATTACTGAGCACTATCAACTAAGCTGGAACCAAGTTCCAAGGTCATAATTGTTGCACCCCACTCTCACCTAAAAATTCACTTAAATCAGATAATACTGGACCTTCCATAGCACTAACAGAGGCTGAAAATGTAATCTCACCACTAACCTTGGCTATAAATAGCAGAAGTTTAGAAGGAAGAAGGGGTTCAGAGAAATAAAGAGAAAACAGTCTAGTGAAAAAGTGTAAACAGAGTGTTACTTTGAGTCTCTCTGTCGAGAACAACCCAGAGTAGGAAATCCTCAAGCCCACTACAAATAAATTGTGAGCCCAAGTGATTTAAGGCTCAACAGCTTCATACTTGGTTCCTACAATTGGCGCCCACCGTGGGGCTCTCCTACGAAGCCGTGGTTCGACTGAGACTCAAACAAGGGAAATGTCTGAGGAGCGTTCAGGAGGGCATGCGTCGAGTGGTTCCATAGGATCTTCTCGGGGATCGACATGGAGGGAGAGAAGGCAGAAACGACGTGAGGATAGGGAGCACCCAAGAGGAGAGGAAAGGTCCGGATTAGGAGAAGGGTCGGCCAAGACACACCGAACGGTTTCAGGCATCTCGGCACATCGGCAGTATGATGATAGAGACCGAGAGCTGGAGCGGTTGCACAGGTTGGTAATGGATTTGGAGCTGGAGGCAAGGGGTCGGCGCCAAGAAATGGATTGCAACCCCCAGCAAAGAAGAAATCGGGGCGAGGAGGGCTCCAGCTGATCTGGAACGCAACGATCCCGAGACCGATCATGCTCTCAAGAGTCACAACGGCACTTCCGGGAACCACGTCATCAACGGGACCGTTCGCGGTCGCATGGATACGATGACCGAGGATCAGAATTGCCGGAGGAATGGCAGTGCCACAATGCCGCCATGGACGCCATGAGCCGAGCCTTGCAGATGACAGCCCAGTCTCCATTCTCCGATGAGATTGAACGGGCCCCTATGCCTAGCAGATTCACGCGACCGCCGTTCAATTCCTATGAGGGTAGGACAGACCCCGTGGAGCATGTCAGTCATTACATCCACATGATGTCTTTGCATGCACACAATGACGCATTGATGTGTAAAGTGTTCCCCTCTAGTCTTGGCTCAACGGCCCTGAGATGGTTCAATGGGTTACGGAAAGGCTCCATACACAGCTTTGCCGAGCTGATTCAAGAGTTTGGCAGTAGATTCATGACATGCAGCCGAGTGTAACAGCCAGTTGACGCGCTACTTTCCATGAAGATGAGGGTCGGGGAAACCCTTCGGAGTTATGCCAGCCGATACTGGGAACTCTACAACGAGATTGGTGGAGGGAATGAGAAAATTGCGGCAAGCACCTTCAGGATGGGGCTCCCCGAGGACTCTGAATTACGGGAGTCGTTGACAAAAAGACCCCCCGAGAATATGAGGCAACTGATGAGATGCATAGAGGAGTACAAACGCCTGGAGGACGACTGGCTGCAGAGCAGGGGGAAAGCACCATTAATTGGGCGATCTTGGCAAGGCGGTTTGCCAACAAAACCAAAAAGAGATTTCAGAATGCAGGAACCAGAGGTGCAAATCGAAGGGGTTAATGTGGCGTTTAAAGAGCCCGTGCACAAAATCTTGGAGCGGATCAAGAACGAGTCATTCTTCAGGTGGCCAAACAAAATGGGGGGCGACCCGTCTCGGAGAAACCGAAACCTATACTGCACCTATCACAGAGACAAAGGACACACCACCGAGCAGTGCCGGGTATTAAAAGACCATCTCGGACAGCTAGTAAAGGCAGGATACCTGAAAGAGTTTGTAGTAGACTCCATTGACCAAGAAGCCGGACAAGGCGTCCAACAGAAAAGGAACCCCTCCCGCCTCCACTGGGGGTAATCGAAGTTATCCATGCCGCACCAAGAGGAATAGCAGCAGCAAAAAGGGTATTGACAGTGGCTTGCACGGGGGGAGAATCAGCCGAGAAGAAGAAGAAAGTTGGACGGCTAACCATCTCATTCGGAGAAGACGATTTGGAAGGAACGGTCCAACCTCACGACGATGCTTTGGTGGTGACAGCCCGGATAGGCGGATTTCTAGTGAAGAGGGTAATGATTGATCAAGGGAGCGGGGCTGACGTCATGTACCCGGACCTCTTCGAAGGGCTCGGTTTAAAGACCCAGGATTTGGCGAAGTATGACACACCGCTGGTCTCATTTGACGGGAGAGTCGTAATTCCCGAGGGACAAATCTCTCTCCCGGTGGACATGGAAGGCAAGGGAGTTATAGTTACCTTCATAGTAGTCCGATCATACTCACCATACACCGTAATCCTGGGGAGGCCGTGGATTCACACCATGAAGGCCGTTCCGTCCACCCTCCACGTGAAAGTAAAATTTCCTACTGAGTATGGAGTTGCCGAGGTGAGGGGGAACCAACAAGTGGCGAGGCAGTGCCTTGTCGTCGCGGTCAGATGGAAAAATGAACAGCTCGGGCAAGCCGAGTAGGCCGAGAAAGAAACTTCATAGCAATTACAGAAACCCCTAGGGGAAACAGGGGCGGACGTGGCCGAGGAGGTGTTGAGGGTTAGAATTCTTCCAGATACTGACAGATATTTCCAGATAGGTACAAGCATGAATGACCGGGAAAAGGTAGAGATGTTGTTGTTCCTTTTGCAGAACGTAGATGTTTTCGCGTGGAAACCATATGAAGTTCCCGGCGTAGATCCCGAGTTCATTGTCCATAAACTGAACGTGGACCCATCATTTCCCCCGAAGAAGCAGAAACCGAGAAGAGCGTCAAAAGAACACTGGAGGTCCAGCGACTGAAGGAGGCCGGAGTCATAAAAGAAATATTCTTCCCGAGATGGTTGGCAAACACTGTCGTAGTGAAGAAGAAGAACGGCAAATGGAGAGTTTGTGTGGACTTCACAGACTTGAACAGGGCTTGTCCCAAGGACCCATTCCCAATGCCCAAGATTGATCAACTAGTAGATGCCACGTATGGGCACCCGAGGATGAGCTTCCTGGATGCCTTCCAAGGCTACCACCAGATTGCCTTGGCGCTCGAGGACCGAGAAAAGACAGCATTTATTTCCCCGAATGCAAACTATCACAACGAGGTCATGCCGTTTGGATTGAAGAACGCTGGAGCCACGTATCAGCGAATGATGACGAGAATGTTCCGAGAAAAAATTGGATGCACGATTGAAGTTTATATTGACGACATGGTGGTAAAAAGTAGAAAAGAGTCACAACATACCGAAGACCTCCGGGAAGTATTCGAGATACTACGGCAGCATAAATTGCGCTTGAATGCCGAGAAGTGCACTTTCGGAGTGGGAACTGGTAAGTTCCTGGGATATCTGATCTCTACTCGGGGAATAGAAGCTAATCCCGACCAAATAGAGGTCGTGAACCACCTCAAACCACCAAGCAATCCTAAAGAAGTGCAAGTGCTCACTGGAATGTTAGCCGCCCTGAACCGATTTATCTCCAAGTTTGTCGATTGTTGCCGGCTGTTTTATCAACTTCTGAAGAAGTGGAAGGGGTTTCGTTGGGACGAGGGATGTGATGAGACTTTTCGAGAGCTGAAGGAATACTTGGCAAAGGCTCCGAGGTTGATAGCCCCGGAGCCTGGGAAGGATTTGTTTATGTACCTCTCAGTTACCGAACATGTCGTAAGTGCTGTACTACTAAGGGATTAGGGAGTACAAATGCCAGTGTATTACGTAAGCAAAACCTTAGTAGATGCCGAGACAAGGTACCTGCCCCTGGAGAAGTTAGTTTTAGCCCTGGTGCACGCCACGAGGAAGTTGCCGCATTACTTCTAGGCTCACACGGTGTTCGTCCTCACTAAGTATCCATTGCAGTCACTGTTAAAGAGATCAGACTTCACAGGCCGAATTGCCAAATGGGGGACTTGGTTGGGATCATTTGACATAAGATACCGACCTAGAAGCTCGGTGAAGGGATAGGTTCTCGCAGATTTCATCGCAGAATTCACACCCAAGAACGACGGCAAGGTAATCTGTAGTGCAAAAATTAGCCCGTGAAGGGTATTTGTGGACGGCGCATCAAATGCTATGGGGGCCAGGGCTGGTATTGTCATAATCACCCCTGAGGGCATACGATTGGAACACTCCTTCAGATTGGGATTCAAAGCCTCAAACAATGAAGCCGAGTATGAGGCCCTACTGGCCGGTTTGAGGGCCGTATTGCATCTGGGCGCAAAGGATGTAGAGATTTACTCGGACTCTCGACTTGTTGTTTATCAGATCACAGGAGACTTCGAGGCTCGGGACTCTCGAATGAAAGCTTATCTAAGTGCGGCAAAGCAGATTATCGGTCAATTCGGAACGGTAAAGGTATCCCAGGTAGCTCGGTCACAAAACAAGCACGCTGATTCCCTTGCCACGTTAGCTTCATCGGCTACCGTGGACACGCCACGGCTAGTCACAATAGAACTTATAAGGGAGCCAAGTATCTGTGTGAAGAGTGTTCCCGACCAAGCCAGAGTAAAGGTTGCGCGGGTAGCAGTGGCTGATCCGTGTTGGATGAACCCGATCATAGATTTCCTTGCCGAGGATAAAGTTCCAGAGGACGAAGACGAGGCCAACAAGATTCGTCGGGTGGCTCCCCGGTACTGACTGTCTTCAGACTGCAAATTGTACCGAAGGTCCTTCGTAGGCCCTTACCTCTTGTGCTTACATCCCGAGAAAGTCAAAGAGCTTCTGACCGAGCTACATAGGGGAGTGTGTGGCAGACATGTTGGGGGACGGTCTTTAGCACACAGAGCGATGACCTAGGGGTTTTGGTGGCCACAGATGCAGAAGGATGCCGCTGAATATGTTCGGAGTTGCGAACAGTGTCAAAAGCACGCCCCTTTGATCCATCAGCCTGCAGGACGTCTAAATCCTGTCAGCAGCCCGTGGCCGTTCGCACAGTGGGGGTTTGACATCTTGGGACCGTTCCTCCGAGCAACGGGGAATCGCCGTTTTGTATTGGTGGCTGTAGATTACTTCACAAAGTGGGCAGAAGCTGAGGCCTTGGCCAATATCTAGGATACTGACGTGAAAAAGTTTGTATGGAAAAACATAGTTACAAGGTTTGAGGTGCCAAATTCGCTAGTAACAGACAATGGGCTACAGTTTGACAGCAAAGCTTTTCGGACCTTCTGCAACGAACTCGGCATCAGGAACAAGTATTCAACCCCGGCTTACCCACAAAGCAACGGCCAAGCTGAGGCAGTAAACAAGACTATTTTGAACGGGCTCAAGAGAAGGTTGGACGGGGCAAAAGGAAGATGGGCAGAAGAGCTACCCAGTGTACTGTGGGCTTACTGCACGACACCCAGGAGATCCACGGGAGAAACCCCGTTTTCTCTGACATACGGAGCGGAGGCAGTGATACCAACCGAGGTGAGCCTATGCAGCGCACGGGTCACCAGGTTTGACCCCGTCCAGAACGCCGACCTGATGATGGAGCGTTTAGATTGGTTAGAAGAATGCAGAGACGCCGCGACCATATGGCTTGTCGAGTATCAGCAGAAGCTGTCCCAAAGATACAACCGAAATGTGAGGGGGAGGGAATTCAGTGCCGGGGAACTAGTGCTAAGAAAGGTCATGGAAAACATGCGAGACATAGCTGCAGGGAAGCTTGCTCAGACCTGGGAAGGACCATACAGAGTTACAGCCATCGCGAGTGCAGGGGCCTACTACTTGGAAGACCTCGACGAGAGGCCACTTTCCCGGCCATGGAACGCCAACAACTTAAAGAAATTCTACGCATGATCATCCGTAAGTCAGAACTTGTATTTCGTTAAAATCAAGATTATGATGAACTTATTTGTATATACTGTTTTTGGTTCCATGACTGCACACCAAGAGAATTGCAAATAATATTTCAAAGGACAGAAACCTGACCCTCGGCTCGATCAAAATCGCCGAGCAGGTGGAAACCTTACAAATAAATCCCTAAGGACAGAAACCTAACCCTCGGCTCGATCAAAATCACCGAGCAGGTGGAAACCTTACAAATAAATCTCTAAGGACAGAAACCTGACCCTCGGCTCGATCAAAATCGCTGAGCAGGTGGAAACCTTACAAGTAAATCTCTAAGGACAGAAACCTGACCATCGGCTCGATCAAAATTGCCAAGCAGGTGGAAACCTTACAAGTAAATCTCTAAGGACAGAAACCTGACCATCGGCTCGATCAAAATCGCCGAGCAGGTGGAAACCTTACAAATAAATCTCTAAGAACAGAAACCTGACCATCGGCTCGATCAAAATCGCCGAGCAGGTGGAAACCTTACAAATAAATCTCTAAGGACAAAGACCTGATACTCAGCTCGATTAAAAACATAAAGGACAGAAGCCTGGCTCTCGGTTAAGCTAAATGGCCAAAACACTGGCATAATCCACGTGAAACATACAAATAGACAGAAATTCATTCAACAGATTAAAATGAAAGTCAAACGGAAAGCATTTTACCAGTCAAATAAATAAGGGTAATTGTTCATGCACCACATCCCTGTGCCTTAGGCAAATAAAACCATTAAAATTAGAAATATGATAAAAACAAAGTGAAAGCATAAAATGACTATAAGAAAATCAGCTGGAGGGTCGGGCAGGGTCCGTCGCTTCTGGCTGGTCAGCCAAGGGGAAATGCGAGTCTTCACCGAGAAGCTCCTGCACAGTCGGGATGCTGGTGGCTTCCGTATCCTCTGGCTCGGCATGAGCGTCAATCTGTTCAACCAGCTCCCTCATACTGGTCGTTTCCTCCTCGTCAATAGCAGCTGGGGTATCCTGGACGACAGTGACAGGGCTCGGAAAGGGGATTTGGCCAGGGTCTCTCAGGTGCGAATCTTTGGGAACACCCAGTGCCTGGAGAGCGGCGAACCACCCGGCCTCAAAACCTAGGTTTCGAGCCCGAGCGACTACCGGTTCTGTGGAATTCTCGGCATCAGCGAAGCCTTCGTTATACCATTTTTGCTCCGCGGCCGCCAGGGCTGCCCTAAGGTCGACTAACTCCTCGGCGTTGGCAGTATTGAGGCGGATGGCTTCAGCTAGCTTGACCTCCGTCTCATTCTGCTTGGCCAGGAGCTCAGCACACCTCTTCTCAGCCAGTGCCCTGTTCTTCTCCGCGGCAGCAGCCTTCTTCTCGGCAGTGTCAGCTATTTTGAGCTTTTCCTTTGCCGTTTTGGCCGCTGACTCCCGCGCTCCTTTTTCGCGCTCGACTTCCTCGGCGAGATCTCGCGTCCGGCTGGCTACTATGTGAGCCAGTTGGGCAGCCTAGCAAGCACAAAAGTTAATAAAGATGCAGAAGTGAATGTGTGGAAAGAAAACGAATAAACTAAGTAATTACCGCAATGGCGTGCCACTCTAACCGGCGCCCCACAGACTCCTCAGATCCCTCCTCGAAGGCATGCACGTCCTCGGGAAGAAGAAGGCCTTCGGCCAGCGTTTGGGCAATACGGCCGCCCTCACCCTTCTCCCACATCCGAACACAGGCGGTTGAAGGCAGCGGCTTGCCGTCCAATAGGAATTTGGGCTTCCACGCTGGAGCCACTTGAGAGAAGGACGCAACCCCCGTACCAGCTTGGGTTGGCGGCTCACGGATGACAATTCCCCCTGTTGGTTGGGGAGGAGTCTGGACGGCGGCATCCCCCGGGCCCGTGGAAGGTTGATCAGTTACCTTCTGTTTCTTACGGGCCCGTCTAGCCTGCGACGAGGGTGGAGGCTGAGGCCCCTGGCCACGGCCCTAAGAAGGTGGGGTCTGGTTTGATTGCCGTGCACCGGGCACGAAACGGTCAATGGTCATGACCTTCCTTGACACCATCCTTACGCCGGGATGGATAGCTTCAGCTAACAGGGAAGCTGCTTCAACCACTGGTTGCTGAGTCTCAGCCGGGGGATTCTCGGGCTGTGATTACTCTTGAACAAGGCCCTCTTGTTGGACAGCTTCGTGCGCTAACTCCCTAATGCACCGAGACACCCGTTCCGCGAACTCGTCTCGCAGTGGGGCTAGCTCATCCGAGCAGGTAAAGCGCCGTCCAAGGTCTCTCGCCTCCCCAGTTGTAAGCGTCGGCGGCAGGAAATTCACGTATCGGACGTCTATGTAGGACAGAAGGGGACTGTTGACCAAAAGCGCCTGCTTAAAATTCTGCCATGTGGAGTAAACCGGCTCTACCCCGAGGATCAGGTGCGAAGCTCGGAGTTGTCCGTCCCAGTGCACGTATATCTCCGAGCGAAGGATGAAGTTCAAATCCTTGGCGAGGATGGTTCTGATGTCTGGAACGAACACTTTGCCGTCTGCAAAAGAACAGGTGTCATATCAGTATTTGAATATAAAGATTTATTCCATTAAAAGAAAAAAGAAAAGCGGGGGAAAATAGTTAGATCAAAGGATTGGTACAAACCCACTTCACGCCGTGAAAGGGGGCAAGGGACATCCCCGGCAAACCAATTGCCGCGCACCCTAACGAACTCCCCGGCGGAGTTCCTGTTCGAATCAGGCAGGCATGATATCAGTCGTACCCGATTATCTCGTGCCTTTAGATAATAGTTGGTAGCTTTGTTCCCACAGAGTCTATACATGTGGTTAATGTCATGGTAATTTAATTGTAAATTGAAGGTATGGTTCAACCTACTGACACAGCTAACTACCCGGTAAAAGTTGGGGGGAAGCTGATCGGGACATAGCCCGTAATACCTAAGTATATCGGACAAAAAGGGATCCACGGGGAACCTAACCCCTCCTTCTAAGATTGCCATAAAAGGAAAAAAGGCTGTACCAAATCCTCGGTGGAGATCAATATCACTCTCGTGGCAGTAAGCCACATCCACGTCATCGGGAATACTAAATGTGCTCCTAAAGGAGGCCAAGGCATCCGAGGATTCTAGAAGGTAAAAGTAACCCATCTATAACACCTAATACTATGAAAGGAAACTTGAAGAAATAAGCTGAAGGAATAGAAAAAGGAAGAAAAACTTACTTTGGGTTCTAAGTAGGAAGAGAACACTGGGCAGGAGAATAAGCACACAGAGAGTTGGTCGGCAGAGAGTGAGCACGAAATATCAGAGGCGGGGGAAAAATGAAAGAATGTTCTGTGGGGAACTATTTATAGAGTCAGAAAGAAGGGGGGGGGCAAAGAAGCGTTTAATCAAGTAGTAAATGGGCACAATTTACAAACGACCCTACGGATGCCAAACGTAAGCAAAACGCGCGCCGCCCCGGTTCACGAAGCGTCAGGCAATAATGACGACTGTACCTGGCGCTACGAAATGGCACGTCTTTTGAGGTGAGCATTAATTGGGAACCATAACGACGATTCCCAGGCCATAAAAGTCTCCGAGGTCAAGAGGCTCGGCCAACTCCTTGATTCTTCCCGACAATCGGGTATGAATCAAGGGGGGGCTAATGTACGGCACCGAGATCCCAAGACCTATAAAGGCCCTTGGGCCCAGGCCCAACAGGAACAACCCCATTGCCCTAAGCCCTTCTTGGATCTGCCTTAGCGCAAAAAAACAATTTCGGGCCTTGTGTTCCGATGTGTGCTCGGCATATGTTCCCCGAACAAGCTTATTAACCGTGTCCGGGTTAATCGTGATATGCTCGGTAAACTGCATTACCGAGCACCATCAACTAAGCTAGAACCAAGTTCCAAGGTCATAATTGTTGCACCCCACTCTCACCTAAAAATCCACTTAAATCAGATAATACTGGACCTTCCATAGCACTAACAGAGGCTGAAAACGTAATCTCACCACTAACCTTGGCTATAAATAGCAGAAGTTTGGAAGGAAGAAGGGGTTTAGAGAAATAGAGAGAAAACAGTCTAGTGAAAAAGTGTAAATAGAGTGTTACTTTGAGTCTCTCTACCGAGAACAACTCAGAGTAGGAAATCCTCAAGCCCACTACAAATAAATTGTGAGCCCAAGTGATTTAAGGCCCAACAGCCTCATACTTGGTTCCTACAATTACATTTTCTTCTTATATCTTCTATACTTGCAAAATTTTAAGAAAATTAAAGATCACTAGTTATGTTATCAATAAATTTTTTAAATTGAAAGTTTTTGAAATTTAAAATTATGCATAAAATATAAACTTATAGATCATATAGTAAATAATATCTTATTGACACAAAATTTGACATGTATATTAAGAGCGTAAAGAACATGTAATTCAACGGTTAGATTTTCAAAATATGTAATAATATTTATTTTATTGAGTGAATTTGTAGTTTTAAGTTACAACTAATTTTGTAGCTAAACTTTGTCCTTGGCGAAAATAGATATTATGGAAAATTTTGTAATTTCTCATGAGTTTTTATAGAGAATGAGATTTTATAAGGAAAAAAACCCCTTTAGGAAAAATATTTTTTATGGGAAAATAAAGTTCATGTGTCTTGAAAATCCATTTTGTCAAGAGTAATGCTATAGTCACAAACTATTTTACAATATTTTTACAAATTGTTGATGTGGGCATTTTCTTATTGGTTTTCATTTAGACCCACCATTAACATCATTTTTTCATTTATTAATAATCACTCATCACATCAGCAGTTTGTAAAACTTTTTGTAAAAAAGTTTGTATTTCTAGCATTACTCTTTTTTCAATTCTTAAGAAAAACACTTTCCATGAAAAGCTTTTGAGAAAATGACTTCTTCATTAAAATGTCCAATGGCTTTTATGGAAAAATTGTTTTGAATGTAAATCTATGAGTTTTTCATTTATAACTCTTTGGAAAATATTTTCAAGTAACTTCATGATTTTTTTTTTTTTTTGGGTGAAAAAGCAGTGTTTGTACGTGTAAAAATCTCATGATTTGAAAAAAGAAAATGTTTCTATGAAAAATCTATTTTGAAGACACATAATTTGGATAAATTAATTGGTGAGAAAACAAGTTTCAAAGTTCATGGAATGTAACTTTTAACAAATTTGTTCATTTTGAAAACCCACATTAAAGGGGAGCCATGGTACTCCCGTATCCAATTCTCCTATTTTGTGGTGTGAAAATATTGGGCTGCTTATCTATCTTCAAATTCTGTTTTTCATGCTCGTACAAATTAATTCATTTAGAAAAATCACATTAAGGGTATTGTAGTTGCACGATTTTCCTGGCCCAAATTCTATTGATCAGGCCTTAGCCCAAAGCGCAACCCACAATAAATATTTGTAGAGGATGGGTCAAAGAACTTAGCCTCAGTGAGCCTCTTCGGTCTGATACATGGACAGTATTATTGCAGAAAACAAAAGCACAAGAATGGATCTCTCACGTATAATTCTATTTCTTCAGTTTATAATACAGTTTTTTCCGTCCTCTTCTTTGAGGGACTCCACTACATTATATAGTTCCCCTCCTCTCATCTCAACCTTACACTTGTTGATTATCTAAGCATCTACTTGAGTACCTGTCCCATCAGACGCCCTCATCTCTCCCTTTGTGAGTTGTAGAGGCCAAGGCGGTACTGTTCAGGGGTCTTTTCCTCATTAATGCGGCCAAGAGGGTGGTTGGGGCGCAATTTATGTGGTGGTGGCTCTCCATGAGATATTTTGGATTTTATTCATTTTATATGTTGGAAGGATGAACTGAAATGGCTGGGGAGAGTTCCTCGTCTGGGCTTCGTGATGTCCGAGGAGGAGTTACTCCTCGGACAGGTTTCCTTGGCATTTATTGGGATTGAGTAATGCTTCATATGTGGTTTCTCTTCAGACAGGACGCTCCTCGGACGGGCCTGAATTTGGAATAGCCCATTATTTCTGGGCCGGGCCCCACAATAGCCCCTCAAAACTCCGGTTTCTATCTCCTTCCGAGGAGAAAAACGGGGTTTTGATGTTTGGGAGAGGATGGAAATAAGGAGAGCGTGTAGCGCGCGTACGGACCGTTATTTTTGACCCGCTACAATTTACGAGGCGCGGCCATTAACTTCTGGAGGCGTTATATTCCCTCATCCAACGGTGTGGCGTAGATCGAACGACCATCGTTTTTTCTCGTATTTTTAGGCAGGAGTGATCTTTTCTCTCTCCTCCTGGCTATATAAGACGTCATAGGGATTCAGTTTCTTCTTTTTATCTGCATTTCATAAACCTCAGAGGCTTCTAGAGAACTCCATCGAACCCCAGAGATATACGAACACTTGCGTCCGTTACGCCACCGTAGCCGTTTTTTGTGAAGCGTTTCGTCCACGAGAGATTCCCAGGCGTCTCATTGAGCGTTTTGTGAAGGTACCAGTACATTTCGTTCATCTTGCTGTTTCAATTCCCTCCTCGGACTCTACTTTTCTTCTCAGTCTTTACTTTCGTTTCCTCAGTTCAGTTCAGATGGGTAGATTTGAGAAATTAGTAAAAACTCCAGCCGCTATGGAGGTCTTTAGGGCTAAATACCACATTCCCTCGGGGGTTGGGCTGCAGTACTGTCCTCTTGAAGGAGTATTGACAGAGAGAGGTATGGGAGAAGTTGTTATCCCCATGATTGCTTTCATAGAGGAAGGGATGACACTTCCCATGCGTAGGATTACAAGGGAATACCTGTTCAACCACAAGTTGACGCCGTATCAGTGTGCCCCGAATATGTTCAAGATACTAGGCTGTGTAGATGTCTTAGACGAGCGGATGAATCTAGGCCTTACTTGGCACGATGTGGCTTATCTGTACGAATGTCACCGCCTCGGGGATGATGGGTATTATCTTAAATCTCGGAACGAGGACGTTAGGTTGATCTCTTGTCTCCCAATATCCAATAAGACCGTGAAGAATGACTTCCTTATTGCTTCTGGGGAGTGGTTCGACGGTATTCATTGTCCAACTCGGGTAGGAAACCCAGGTGCGGCGTTTTTAGGATCGGTCCTTTTTGGGAAAGGATTTAGTATTGAGGGGTTATTTTTCTTGCTTTCTTTGTAATTGGAAAATTTCATGTACTAACCCCGCTTTTCTTGGTTGTTTGCAGATAAAGTTCACGTCGCTCCTCGGTTGAACATTGTGAATGTGCCAGCGTTGAACTACCTTCTTAGGTTGGAGATTTACGTTTCCGAGGACGGATAGTTGCGTGCGGCCCATCTGGTTTTGGGCTATCAACCTCTGAGCAACTCTTTCCAGGCTATCGGTCACGCTATAAGGGCTGGCAGTCCGAGGTTGGCTAGGATTGACGTGTCCAAGGACGGGTTCCTAGCTGATCACGATCTGCCACCAGTTGTGTTGCCCGGTGTCAGAGATCCCTACTTAGCAGAGCAGCTACCTCCGCCAAACGAGCCCGGTGTTGCCGTTCAGGTTGAAGAGGAAGCTGAGTCATCTCGTCTTTCCCTTGAGGAAGAGATAGACGAGTTTTATTTTGAGGAGGAAGTTCAACAAACCCCCTTGGTGGAACTTTCCGATCCTGAAGGAGAGCGGGACCGGCATTCTGCAGTTGGCGTTCCTTCCATTGTTATCTGCTCGGACGACACTTCGGACGAAGAGACAGAGCCCATGGCAGGAAAAGGAAAAACTCTAAAGGAGTTGATGGCCTCTCGAGGGAAAGGCCAGTCATCGAAAGGACAGTCATCGAAGGGACCAACTCCACCAAAGGTCAAAACCCTCCCTCCTGTGGCCCCTCCGGACACCTCGGACCTTGGCCTTAAGGCTAATCCGGATTTAAAGAAGAAAAGGCCGGCTAACACTCCTGAGGAGGGCGGGGTGGTCACCCAGCCGACCAAGCAGCAAAAAACCACTCGCGCGCCAAGGAGCAGAAGGGGCAACTCCTCGGAGAGTCGGGACGAGGAGAACCTTGCGGAGGTACGTGTTACCCCGCGTGTATGGAGCCTCAAGTTGGAGCTGGATGGGGTTGCCATCCCCTACAATGCTTCAGTCCGAGAGTACAATCGAGGCCGAGCAGGGTACGTGGCCGAGGCCTTAGAGCAACCCCTACTCCTTCCTCGGGACATGGAGGCTTATAGGCGGTTTTCTCAGCCCGAGATCTTCCTATCCCTTAAAAGGGATCTCGCGATGGTAAGTAATCCTTTTACTGTTTCATTAATTTTTTGACCTTGTTAGATTAAAGCAATCTTGTTTCGTTTGTAGATTACTCAGCAGGTATTTGTGGCTGAGGAATTTTGCCGCGGTGACAGTAGTCGGGCTGAGGTCGAGAACCAGGCTTGGGCGGAGATGGAGAAAACCTTGGGGTCCCTCAAGCACGATCACGGTGAACTCATGGACAAGTTCAAGGAGTTAGAGAACTGGCGCAAATTTGCAGAGGCTGGTTTGAAGAGTGCCGAGACCCAGGCGGAGGACCAGCGCAAAGAGCTGTTCACGACCCAGATTAACCTCGCCACCGAGAAGCAGGCAGTGCAGGACCTCAAGACTGCTCTGCAAAAAGTCGAGGATGAGCTGCGGTGGGTCAAAGAGGAGGCCCAGCTGATCCGAGAGGCTATAGAGGCTGAGAAGAATGCTGCTAGCCAGCTTGGGGCCGAAGAGACGGAGGCCAGACTATCCGAGGAGATCCCCGAGGTGTGCAGGGATTATTGCAGTATTTCATGGGCTCACGCTCTCGATGCTGCAGGAGTTCCTGCGGATTCGGCACTAAGACTACCCGAGAACATCTTCTATCCTCAGGAGATCCGAGAGAATCCTGATGGTGCCCAAGTGGCTTCAGAGCAGGACCTGGCGGTGCCTAATGCCGTCCTCGTGCTTGATATGGCGACGGATCCCGCCGCAGACTCTACCATCGAGGTTCCTCCTCCTCAGCCCGAGCAGAAAGAAGATCCTCCTGCTAAGGCTTAGCCTTTTAGGCTTTTGATCTTTGTACTCTTTCCCCCCGCCCCCCTTTTTTTTTTTGAATGAGAGTCGTCCTATTTTTCCATTCTTTTGTAAGGACCTCTCTTTCTAATGTACTTGGAATATTAATATAAAATGTTCGTTTTGCTTACTATGGATGTATGTCAGTAGCGCCTTTTTTTTTTTTTAAACATTTGCAACGATGGGGATACAGGTAGACGGTCAAAATGAAATAAGTTTTTGGGCTGCGCATTAAAATGATTTCCTTTAAGTAATAACCTCCCAATCTATCATAAGTAATAATTTCCCCTAAGTCTGTGGTCCGAGGAGCCATGCAGGACTTAGATTCTGTTTAGAACTTATGAACAGCTGCCCTAAGTATTAATTTCCCCTAAGTCTGGGGTCCGAGGAGCCATGCAGGACTTAGGTTCTGTTTAAAACTTATCAAAATTGTCATGAGTAATAATTTCCCCTAAGTCTGTGGTCCGAGGAGCCATGCAGGACTTAGGTTCTGTTTAAAACTATGAATAGTTGCCTTAAGTAATAATTTCCGCTAAGTCTGTGGTCCGAGGAGCCATGCAGGACTTAGGTTCTGTTTAAAACTTATAAAAATTGTCATGAGTAATAATTTCCCCTAAGTCTGTGGTCCGAGGAGCCATGCAGGACTTAGGTTCTGTTTAAAACTATGAATAGTTGCCTTAAGTAATAATTTCCGCTAAGTCTGTGGTCCGAGGAGCCATGCAGGACTTAGGTTCTGTTTAAAACTTATCAAAATTGTCATGAGTAATAATTTCCCCTTAATCTGTGGTCCGAGGAGCCATGCAGGACTTAGGTTCTGTTTAAAACTATGAATAGTTGCCAGTAGACCAGCAAGTAGCGGATAGTCATGAAAGAAAACGTATGCTAAGCCATTCTCATTAATAATAATATCTTCTAAGGTTATTTACATTCCATGGTCGAGGTACAGCTTTTTCATCTAAATCTTCTAGGTAGTAAGCGCCTATTCCGGCCACGGATGTGACACGGTATGGTCCCTCCCAATTGGGCCCCAACTTGCCCCAAGAGGGGTTTTTTGCGCTGCCAAGAATCTTCCTCATCACGAGATCACCTGGACCCAGAGGCCGCAGTTTGACGTTAGCATCATACCCTTGTCTCAGCTTCTGGTGATAATAGGCCATGTGAATCATCGCTTTTTCCCTTCTTTCTTCGACTAGGTCCAGACTCCGATCCAATAACTCGTCGTTATCGTTTGGGGTAAACGATCTAGACCTTAGTGTGGGAAAGTTGTTCTCGATTGGGAGCACGGCCTCAGCCCCATAAGTCATCGAGAAGGGGGTCTCACCGGTCGATCGTCGCGGCGTCGTCTGATAAGTCCATAAGACGTGGGGGAGTTCTTCTACCTATCTCCCCTTTGCCTCGTCCAGTCTCTTCTTCAGTCCGTTCACTATGACCTTGTTCACGGCTTCGACTTGCCCATTTCCCTGAGGGTAGGCGGGGGTGGAATATCGGTCGATGATTCCAAACTCGCGGCAATACTCCCTAAAGTTCTTACTGTCGAACTGCAGACCATTGTCGGAAATGAGTGTACGCAGAGTCCCGAAGCGGGTGATGATGTTCTTCCAGATGAATTTTTGGGCGTCCACGTCCCTAATGTTGGCCAAGGGTTCAGCTTCCACCCATTTAGTGAAGTAATCAGTTCCGACTATTATGTACCGCTTGTTCCTCGCAGCTTTGGGGAAGGGTCCAACTATATCAAGGCCCCATTGTGCGAACGGCCATGGGCTAGAGAGGGGGTTGAGAACTCCTCCGGGTTGGTGGATATTCGGGGCGAACCTTTGGCACTGATCGCACTTCTTAGCGTATTCTTGGGCCTCTCTCTGCATGTTCGGCCACCAATACCCTTGGGTAAGTGCCCTGTGCGCCAGCGACCTCCCTCCGGTATGACTTCCACAAATCCCCTCGTGTAACTCCTCAAGTATAGATTCGGATTCTTCTGGATGTACGCAGAGTAGGTACGGTCCAGAGTAAGAGCGCCGATATAGTTTGTGGTCCTCTGACAGCCAGAACCGAGGAGCATTCCTACGTATCTTCTCGGCTTCCGATTTTTCCTCCGGCAAGACGTCGTTTTGAAGGAAGTTCTTTATGGGATCCATCCAGCTGTGACTCTTTCTGATCTGATGGACTCTGGCCGGGCTTCTGCTGATGGGACTTGCCTGGGCTAGATCTTCAACCAGGATCACTCGCGGCAGATTATGTGCCGAGGATGTGGCGAGAGTGGCCAGCGAGTCTGCATGGGTGTTTACACTCCTGGAAATGTGTGTCAGATTGAAGGACTCAAAATTCGTCTGCAGCCGCTTGACTTGTCCCAGATACTCTTGCATCCTAGTATCTCGAGCTTCCAGTTCACCCATCACTTGTCCGACTACCAGTCTGGAGTCCGAGAACGCTTCTATTATTCTTCCGCCCAATCTTTGAACCATCGTCATCCCTTGAAGTAAGGCTTCGTATTCGGCTTCATTGTTCGTAGCCGAGAATCCGAGCCTCAATGATTTTTCAATGGCAGCACCGTCCGGGGATATTAAAACTATCCCAACTCCTGACCCTCTCTGGTTAGCTGCGCCATCTACGTAGACCTTCCAATGCGTGTTCCTCCCTGTTGAAATTGCACCAACCGTCTTTCCATCCGTGTCTTTCTTCTCGGTTATTGTTTCTATAGAGGGCTCAGCAAACTCCGCTACCAAGTCTGCGAGGACCTGTCCTTTGATGGAGGATCTGGGCATATATTTAATATCAAAGGCCCCCAAAAGCGCACTCCACATGGCGATCCTTCTGGTGTAGTCAGCGCTTCGAAGCACTGCTCGAAGGGGAAGCTGAGTTAGAACGATGACCGTGTGCGCCTGAAAGTAATGAGGAAGTTTTCGGGTTGCATGCACTATCGCCAGAATTGCCTTTTCTAAAGGTAGGTATCGCACCTCGGCCTCATGTAGTGATTTGCTCACATAGTACACTGGTCGCTGCACCCCATTATCATCCCGTATCAGTACCAGGCTTACGGCGTGGGGAGCTATGGCGATGTAGGCAAACAGCACCTCATCTGCCTCAGGGCTGGACATGATGGGTGGTCGGGACAGGTAGTCTTTAAGCTGCTGGAAAGCCTGAACGCAATCCTCCGACCATTTGAACTCTTTCCACTTGTATATCAGGAGGTAGAAAGGCCGACATCGATCCGCCGATCGCGATATGAACCGGTTCAACGCCGTAATCATGCCAGTGAGCTTCTGTACTTCCTTCGGATTCCGAGGAGCCTGTAGGCTATTAATGGCTTTGATTTGGTCGGGACTTACTTCTATTCCCCTGTGGGTGACCATATACCCTAGGAATTTCCCAGACCCGACCCCGAATGAACATTTGGAGGCATTCAGTCGCAACCGGTGCTCCCTTAATATAGTGAAGATTGTTCCGAGGTCCTTCACGTGCTCGGACACCCTTTTACTCTTCACAACCATATCGTCTATATAAACCTCAATGATCTTGCCCAGTTGTGGTTCAAACATCCGAGTCATCATCCTTTGGTAGGTTGAGCCTGCGTTCTTTAGCCCAAACGGCATCACCTTATAATGATAATTTCCGATGGGCGTCATGAAAGCCGTTTTCTCTTGGTCATCTAGCGCAAGGGGTATCTGATGATAGCCCTGGAAGGCGTCCAGGAAGCTCATTCGAGGGTGCCTCACGGTTGCATCCACCAATCGATCAATTCGGGGTAGGGGGTATGGGTCCTTTGGGCACGCCTTGTTTAGGTCCGTGAAGTCCACGCAGACCCTCCATTTCCCTGTCTTCTTCTTTACCACCACAGTGTTTGCCAACCATTCCCGGTAAAAGACCTCTTTAATAGCCCCCGCTCTTTTTAGTTTTGCCACTTCGTCTTTTACGGCACTAGCATGTTCCTTTGAAGGGCGTCGGGGTGGCTGCTTCTTCGGAGTGGAAGAGGGGTTGACGTTCAGGTGGTGACAAATAAGGCTAGGATCAACGCCCGGGGCGTCGTAGGCGTCCCATGCGAACACGTCGATATTTTCTCTAAGAAATCTGACCAGTTCCTCCTTTTCTTGAGAGGGTAATTCAGAGCCGACCAGAAAGAACTTCTCCGGGTCGTCGTTGACAGCGATTTTATCTAAACTTTTACACCTTATCTCCTCGGCTAGTCCATCGTCTTGCTTTGCCGAGGCGGCTGATTGCTATAAACTTTCAGGGGCTGAGGACTCGGCATGGGGCCGATGTAAGACGGCGGCCACCATACACTGCCTGGATACGGCATGATCTCCTCGGATCTCTTCTACTTGTCCTCTGGATGGGTATTTTACTTTTTGGTGAAGTGTGGAGGACACGGCCTCTAGGGCATGGATCCACGGCCTTGCAACTATTGCGGTGTAAGGTGAATAAGCGTCGACCACAATAAAATTTACCTCCACTATCTCCGCCCCACTCTGCACGGGTAGTCGGATTTGCCCTTTTGGCGTAACAATCCTTCCCTCGAAACTGAGAAGGGGAGAATCGTAAGCTGTCAAATCTTCCGGCTTCAGGTTCAGCCCCTTGTATAGATCGGGGTACATTATCTCTACTGCACTTCCCGAATCCACCAACACCCTTTTCACGTCGAAGCCCCCAATCCTCAGCGTGACCACCAAGGCATCATCGTGAGGTTGAATAGTTCCTTTCTTATCCTCATCCGAGAATCCCAGTATCAAAGAGCTTCCCTTTTTTGACCTTTTGGGTTCCCTTTACCTGCCCTCGGAGAGGAGCCAATCCACAGCTAACACCCTGGGGATGGGTGGCCCCGTTCTTCCTGGTGCAGCGAGAATGACATGTATCGTCCCGGTGGGGGGTCTTAAGGACACGTCCTTTCGAGGCTCTTGTGTTGCTTGGCCGGGATGGCCACTCGATGGGTGCAGCAGGTGGCGCAACTTTCCTTCTCGGACCAACTAATCTAGGTGATTCCATAGATTCTTGCAGTCCTCAGTAGTATGCCCATGGTCCTAATGATAGTGACAGTACAGGTTCTGGTTACGTTTGGAAGGGTCTCTAGCCATCTTTCCCGGCCACCTGAAATAGGGCTCATCCCTTACTTTCTCCAGTACCTGTTGTACTGGCTCTCTGAATACGGCATTCACTGTTTGCGGGTTGCCCTGCCCAGCCTGTCGCGAAAAATCTCTCCTCGGCTGACCAGGGTTGTGTCGTTCTGACCTGAAATCAGTCGCTTTGGGGGGGATAACCTTCTCCTTTCCCCTCCCTTGCAGCTGATCTTCCTCCACCCTTTTGTATTTGTCGATCCTATCCCTCAACTGATCAACGTTGGCAACCGGTTTACCAGTGAGGGATTTCCTTAAGCCATGGTCGGTGGGGAGCCCGCTTTTGAATGTGTTGATAGCGACAGCATCATGGTTGTCATCCAGGTCGTTATACACTTCCCAGTATCTATCCGAATATGCTTTCAGAGTCTCTCCCTCGTACATGGATAAGGACAATAGCGAACCGAGGGGCCTGGGGACTCTGGTGTTGGTGATATAGCGGGAGCAGAAATCCTGAGTGAGCTGCTTGTATGAGTTTACGGAATTTGTCTTCAGGCCGTTGAACCACCTCATCGCCATTGATCCCAAGCTAGACGGGAAGATTTTACACATAAGGGCTTCATTTTGCGAGTAGATCGCCATCTTTTGGTTAAATTGACTCACATGCTCTACCGGGTCTGTTCGACCGTTATAGATGGCGAATGCCGGTTGGTTGAACCGTCGAGGCAGCTTAGCCCCTTCAATTCTGTACGTGAAGGGGGACCTTGAAACCTGGTCCAATGCCTTCTTCATGGCATCGTTTCCCGAACCCTTGCTAGATGTGCTCTCATATTTCCGTACAGGGCGTGGTTCCTTTTCGTAGGAAAAGGTTTCACTTGGGGGGGTCCTTGATCTCCGTCGGTAACTCGCATCCTCCGCATTAAAGGACTCGTCTGAGTCTGAAGGAGATCGCTTTTGCTGTACCCGTCGTAGCTTCCTCTTCAGATCGTCTATCTCTCGCTGCATGGCCTGGTGACTATTTCGCCTTTGGGACACGTGACTACCTATCTGAGTGTGACTCTGGCTTGTCCGGATAGTATGCACACTTCCCTCACGATTTCCCCTGTGGCCTGGGTTGACAGGGTTATTTTGCCTCTGGGACTCGGCGGGTTGTCTGTTGGGAGTTAGCCTGGTGAGGATTCTCCTGGTGCGGACCTAGTTCTGCCATGCTCGACCGTTGTGCTAGCTGATGCCCTAGTTCTTCCCACAGACGGCGCCAATTGTAGTTGCACGATTTTCCTGGCCCAAATTCTATTGATCAGGCCTTGGCCCAAAGCGCAACCCACAATAAATATTTGTAGAGGATGGGTCAAAGAACTTAGCCTCAGTGAGCCTCTTCGGTCTGATACATGGACAGTATTGTTGCAGAAAACAAAAGCACAAGAATGGATCTCTCACGTATAATTCTATTTCTTCAGTTCATAATACAGTTTTTTCCGTCCTCTTCTTTGAGGGACTCCACTACATTATATAGTTCCCCTCCTCTCATCTCAACCTTACACTTGTTGATCATCTAAGCATCTACTTGAGTACCTGTCCCATCAGACGCCCTCATCTCTCCCTTTGTGAGTTGCAGAGGCCAAGGCGGTACTGTTCAGGGGTCTTTTCCTCATTAATGCGGCCAAGAGGGTGGTTGGGGCGCAATTAATGTGGTGGTGGCTCTCCATGAGATATTTTGGATTTTATTTATTTTATATGTTGGGAGGATAAACTGAAATGGCTGGGGAGAGTTCCTCGTCTGGGCTTCGTGATGTCCGAGGAGGAGTTACTCCTCGGACAGATTTCCTTGGCGTTTATTGGGATTGAGTAATGCTTCATATGTGGTTTCTCTTCGGACAGGACGCTCCTCGGACGGGCCTGAATTTGGAATAGCCCATTATTTCTGGGTCGGGCCCCACAGGTATGTTTGGCATCTGCTTCAGCTTTTAACTTTTAATTTTTATTTTTTATGTACATCTTTTTAAAATCTCACTTTTCCCCACTTTTTCTCACTTTTTTTTTTTCCACTTTTTTTAAGGTACAAGTATATTTTAGCACACTTTCAGCAAAAAAATTTCAGCAAAAGCTAAATAAGCTGTTTCCAAACTGATACTAAAAAAGAGATTTTTATATTTATTTTTTATAAATCAATAATTACAAAATGGAAGGAGGATTTTCACAATGGATGACTTAAAATTACCAAAAAGTTCCAATTAGTTGAGCTAGAAGGTTTTTGGCAACTAGATAAATTATTAAAAAAGAAAAGAAAAGGAAATAACGTATTTTAACCTCTTTCGTGGTTAACTACTAGAGATATCAGTTATCATACCCCAAAAAAAAGGGGGAGGGGAAGGGGGGGGGGGGTTGAGATTGGATATTTTAGGGTTTTACCCCAAGTTTATAATTAGTGGAGGGGTTCAAATTTTACTCTAAACTGCCACCAATTCTATAAGAATCACGCTGAAGTTTTAATCTGTAGTTGGTAGTTGTAAACGGGAGAAAAAAAAATGGTGGGTTTACAATTTCACAACTCACAAGCTACCATATTAGCAAGTTGTGGTAAAGTTATAGAAATAGTTATGGTAAAAACTTAATTGTAGTTGGTAATATGGGTGAGCTCATTTTTCAGCTGAATTAATTGAGTCCATTAGGAGAAATCCAAATTGAATCAATGTGTTTCAATATGTATTGATGTAAAGGGATTAATGGTTTGTCACGAGCATAGAAGAAAATTTACATATATTTTAAGGGATGAATAAATAAATGCACAAAATTTGGCTACAAACTTGGTTCTAGCCAATTACTACAATTTCCACTAAAACAATTATCATGATTACATATTTTAAAAATCTAACTATTGGATTGTATGTTCTTTATATTCTTAACATATATATCAAATTTCATCCCAATCGGATTTACTATTCAATTTATAAACTTATTTTTTATGCATAATTTTAAATTACAAAAACTTGAAATTTAAATATTTGATTGATGACATAGCTATTAATCTTTGATTTTCTAGAAATTTTGCAAGTATGAAGGATATAAGAAGAAAATGTAATCCAATGATGGATTTTTCAAAATTTAAATCTAATAAAAAAATATTGAGTGAAGTTGTAGTCATTAGCTACAACCAAATTTTTTAGCTAAATTTTATCCTAAATAAATACAAACTAACATTAGATTATGCCAAAGATGATGATAATTGATGTAAGTAGATACCCAGCCAGTTTCAACCCAGCTGGGTATCACGGTGTCACACAAGCTTGTTTAATAATAAAATTTAAAAATATCTTTTAGAATGTTTAGAAATGGTCCATGAGAGATCATCTTTATATTTCAATTGAAAAATGGTAATTTTTCCGGTTAGAAATTAGAAAGAAGTCATACAAATACAAGTGATTTAAAAAAAAAAAAAAAAAAAAAAAGACTTCAAAAAGCTATACATAAGTAAATAAACTAAAAAATTAAAAGAAAAATCACTCACTAAGCAGATACAAATTATTTAAATGTTTTTGTGAATGAACAAAATGGTTTTTATTGGACAGTCAAATTTTCATATTTTAAGAGATTCAAGTAATGGTGAGAGTAGTAGAGACTTTTTATTCTAGCTAATGTTCATGTGAATAAACAAGAGTCGGAATTGTGTTCAGTGTATTAGTGCACTAGACATGTTCCGTATTTTAATGTGTCCAGTGCATGCATTGGAGACAACTTGTGTCCAATGAACAAATAGGTTGAGTGGACAATCAAATTTTTTATAGTCAAAGAGATTGAAGCCATGGCGGTTGCGTTTTCCAAAATGCATTTTTTTAACTGGAGATTAAGTAAAGAGGGGTTATAATGGGACCATTATCATTGCAAAAGCTATTTGATTTATAAGTTAAAGACTTCGAATTCCAAACTTCGCCTAAGTTTTAAGGAAGCAAGACATGTGTAATCATGTTGCAGAATATACTATACAAAAGTTTATAAAGTAGTTGTGGACGTTCATGCCAGGGGAATTGGATTCTATTGGGTCTTGTAAGAACGATCAAGAAGATCATAATTCACAACAAAATGTTCTCCAAAGATATAATAAAAATAAATAAATAAACAAACTTTGGCCAAAAGTCCACAGACACAAAAAGTTTAGCCAACCAACCGCGAAGTTAGATTTGAAAGTTGGAACATGTAAATATGAAAGGTAGGCATCTGCCGCCAGATCTTTTGAGGATTTGGTCTTTTTCTTCATAATCTATATATATAATAATAGGTGAAGTAGAGAGAAACTCAAATTGCAATTTCAAATTAGAACTATAATTTTGTGCCATGTGTCTATATCTATGTGGCAATCAGTTCATAATTATCCTTCCAATTGTTCAATTAGAATCTGAAATTGAAGTTGAATTTTGCTCCATGTGGCTAGATGTTTGTGGGCTCATTCTCATTAAAACCACTTCTATGTATCGGGTCAAGTGAGTTACTGTGCTAATTAAGTTTTTTCTTAATTTTGCAGCCAAACGTGAAAACCAAAGAGGCTATTGGTTTGAGTTTGAATTGTGCTCTTGGTATATGTGTTTGTGGATTTGAAGCTATGGGCAATCCCACGTCCCAGAGGGTGGAGAAGGAGGTAGTGGTCTTGGTGTTACCACGCGGAAACTAAAAAAGACTGACGCCTTAACCTATCTCAATGCGGTAAAGGACATGTGAAGGTTTTGGAGTGAATGCAAATTTGGCTTCTTATGATGACAAAGATACCTTAAAGAGTGAGTCAATAGTTGAATTTCTAGGTCCTCCACAAAATAAGGTTGAATTTCAAGAAGCTATCAGCTTTGTGAACAAGATAAAGGTGAAGATATTGTTTTGCCTTGATGAATTTCAACTGCAAATGTTGGTTCCTTGCAATTTAATGTTGAATTTTTTTTTTTTGGTACAGAGACGCTTTCAAAATGATGAACATGTTTATAAAGCATTCTAAGACATTATGAATGTGTGCCAGAAAGAGCACAAGGGCATAACAATTAAGGCCTACAATGAGGTTAGCGTGTTATGGCTCCTTTTTTTTCTTTTTTAATTCTAAAGTTTTCTTATTCATGTAACTTTCAGTAGTCTTAGTGGGCTGGATTTTAATATTCTTAGTGGTTTTTGTTTTACAATTTTCAGGTTGCAACTCTTTTTGATGATCATCCAGATTTGCTTGATGATTTTTCAAGATTTTGGGTTGATTTTTATTAATTTAGGTATTTGGGTTATTGGTTTAGATTAAGCTTGAATGACGAAGAAATAAAGGGCATGATCAAAGACGTTTGAAACCCATTTAGCTTAGGGTTGACAGCTATTGAAGGTATTGCCGAGAAACATGGAATTTTCTTTGCTTAAACGTGGTTTGGTTGTCATCCTATGTGATGTTCTTTTCTTCTTCTTCTTCTTATTTCAATTCATTCTCTGAATTTTATTTAGTTTTATTTTTTAATCATTTGTTTTTTAACTCCTTTTGATTTTGGTGTCTTTTTTTTTTCCTTTTAATTTTCATATCTACTGGTTTGGGTGACAATGTTAACTTTCTAATTTAATGAATACTCCAAACTGGATTGAGTATTGCACGCCAACTATTTGATTTGTATTACCCTTTTCTTATTATAATTATGATTGTTGTTTGGAATGTAAAATTTTATTATTTTATTTTTCTATTTATCTACAGGGGACAAGAATGAGGCACTCCATACATATAGCAGAACTCTTGCAAATGTCTATTTCTACCCTCTTTTGTGAAACTTTATTTCTTCTGTCGTCGCACCGCCAGAGCCATTATTAGGTAGGTTCCTTTGACTCTCTGTTGATTCGATTTTAATATCATTTATCATTGATTTATTTCAAGTATAGATTCCCTATGAGATCTCGACTGCTATCTTTGTTAATGTTTCTTTATTTATTTCTGGGTTTGTATGTGGAAAGGCCAAGCCTTTGAGGCAACCCAAAGTCCAAGAAGAATGGGTACGGTTAGGTCTATTTTTCCCTTTATTGAAATCCCTTTCAATTTGTGTTTCAAAGTTTGTAGTTTTAATGGATTGGTACTTTGGGTATCTATCTACTGATTACAATAACTTCATTTCTTTTGCATATAAAGTTTTCGGCTTTATTTAATATTTCAACTCTATCATATTATGTATCAATTATTTACACTTTTACAGAATCCTCATACGTACGGTTAATACTTTAATATATTTTTTTCATTGTACTTTTTATTTTTGCATCTATATTCTACCACAATTGGTTCTCTCTTTTATGTCGAAAGATGTGGCGGGTGATGTTGAGGGCAAAGGCAAAGAAAATGAAGACCTAGACAATTCATTGCAAAATAGGTATGTTCCTAAATTCTCGGTAGTGTATTGTAATGAAACTTGAGTTCTTTTCGCAAAAATAGTATCAACAGATTGGTAATTGACTTAAAAATTTGCATTCATGATTTATGTTAGAAAAGCATTAGATTTAATAGATGACTTGGTCAATTAGGTATCACACCAAAGCTCAAAGTGTTGCTACTCACACTAGGTGAATATTGAACATTATTCAAATTATTTATTTATCTTTGTGTGTGTGTGTGTGTTACATTGGTGTTTCAACATTTGTTAGCAGTACCATATGCTTACAACAAAGTTATTTTTTGTGTTTGATTTACTTAAAAGATATGTAACTATAAACCTCTATTATTATTATTATTTTTGATGAACTATAAACCTCTATCATAAAAGTTTAGTGATTTGTCATGCACATTAAAGTGTCTAATTATCAAGAATTAGGTAGAGTGGGAAGAGTTAATCACCATGCAGTTTGCATTGCTCTATACTAGAAGAAGGATTTCAATTTGGTTATATACATGTTGCTTTAAAGAATATAAGTTGCAATTAAATTTTTGTTGAATGGTTATGTTATGATATGCATGATCACTTACTTTAATAATGATATCTTGATTGTGGATGCAAGCTAATGATAATCTGGTATTGCATGCTTTCTTGACATTTGGTTTTGATCGATACTAATTTCTATGTTCATTAATTCTTGAGCATATGGTGGTTGTTTTAGTGAGGAATAATGGTTAATTATGCATTGAACTTAATTCACAACAATCTATACTACCAGACATTAAGTACATTTCTATTGTGAATTGATGTGGACTTGTCGATCAGTTATGCATGGCATCATAATTCAGCTTCCAAATCGGTTTGTAACAAAATTGCAATAGAACTTATAATACCTAGAGCAATTTTCACGTGAATTGGAATTACAGGGGAAGACATATTATATAAGTTTGTAATAATACTATTAATACTGAATAGAGATGAGTCGAAAGGGACAATTTTTTATAAAGGTTGCCTTTTAATATATTTTCTTGATGGTTTATATATTATCTAAATTACAAACATATTATCTTGTCATTATGTAATCATTGTGTTAATTTTTTGTGTTAGGTTTCATCAAACTCTTGACAAATTCGGTGCTATAACTATTTTTTATAGTGATATTTTGGATTCACTATATTTCAGATGGCTTATTAGAAATAGGCCCTCAAAGATTAAGAACAAATGTCCCATCATAATTGTTGAGGGTCATTTGTGAGAAAGAAAGCCCAATAACAAGGGCAACAAAGAATTGACAAAGTAGACAACAAAACCATTAGGTCCAAGCAGCAGGAATAATGGATCACAGGCCCAAGAAATAAACAAATGGGTCTTGAAGAGGCAAGTGGGCTCAAAGAAGTCCTGAAAGAAAGAAATAGCATCCCATGGGCAATGTATGAGGTAGAAAAGCGAGAAAGGGCCGCCGTAGGCCCAAGGTAATGCAAACTAAGAAAGTAAGGGGTTTATGGCTGGCCCATGAACCCCAAGGATGAGAATAAGGTTATTGGGCCAGGGAAGCCCAATGAAGTTAGTAAAAAGCCCATGAGAGTGTGGAATTAGCAAAAGGGCCGAGGAAACCCAAAGAAAGCAAACGGGCCAAGGATGCCCAAAGGAAAGCCCAAAGGGATATAGGAGCCCATAAGTAAAAGCAAAACAATGGCTATTCCAAGCCATTGAGAGAAGGAATAAACGGCTGGCCTAAAAGAGGCCTAGCAGGATTAAGTTGTTACGGCAGGAATAACAAAACGACATTACAAGAAATAAAGGAAACCAAGGAGTGGGTCAAAGAAATGTAAGACCCATTATCAAATAAAGCCTAGCTCGTGAGTGGAGCGTGGAAACAAAGAACGGCCCACGTAAAAGAACGAAGAAGTAAGGCAGACTGTGCAAACAAAGCTCCAGACTGCGGCAAACGCATGAGCAGCAGGCAGATTTTTAGACATATCTGAAAGGAAAACACGCGCAAGGCCCAGGCACCACCAGCCTGTACCCAGCCAATATGGGACGTGGTGGGGTCATGGGTTAGAGGTAAGAGGTAAGAGGGGTATGATTTGGTGGTGGAGAGAGGGGAAAGGACCTATTTTGCGGCTCCTGTCCAAGCCCTTTTTGAGAGGTACGTCTTGCTGGGATGACAGACCACCCAAAAGAGGCAAGGTTAAGGGGGGAACCGTTAAGTGCATGTCTTGAGGGAAAGAGAGAGAAAGCATTTACGCTGTCAGGTAAGAGTGCTACAGTGGACTAACGAATGAAACAAACCTGCCTTTGTCTGGCAAGGGTGAGTGGCACACAGACAAACCCTTTAGTGGTCGGCAAGTACGCCCAGAACAGACAAAGGCGGTTAAGGGGCAAAGTGATAAAATCTAGTCACGGCAGGCACTATAAAAGGACCCTTGCCGTGCCCTGAACGGGGAATCGAAAAACAGAGAGTGCTGCGGAGTAAAAGAAAAGAATGAAAAGAAAACAAGAGAAAGAAAAAAGATAAGAGAGAAAACAAAAGAAAAAGGAGGGATAATACAATGGGCATACACTAGTAGGTCGATTTCCCTCTCTCCCCCTTTAAATCCTGCTCTCTTCCAAAACATAACAAGGATTCCTTTTGGGCATTAACTATTCAAGTCCGACTCCCTTCAAAGCTATTAATCCCCACGGCAGGATCTTTTCAAGGAAATTATTTGCATTGAGAGGAGGCGTTCTCCTCTCTTTGGTTTTGCTTTTGCGGACCAAACTTAAACTTGACTTTATGCTCATTTTTGATTAGTTCATATTACCTTCTTTCTCCTTTACTTTCTTTGTAAATGACGTTGTTATGACTGTAATTATGTCTTATAAGTAGGGATTACTTGGCCATTTTCCATTAAATAGTCAGAGTACTCTGTTTTGTTATTATTATTATATCTGTCTGTCGTAACTCATCTGAAACAGTTGCCGTAAGCACACTCCTGGCAGACGAGGCATAGTTTGTGCACAAGCCAGCCCAAGTTGAGTTACAGTTAGACCGGTCCCAACTCCCTTACTCAGAAACATTCGGGTCCATTACCGCGGGAGGCAACCCAGCCCAACGCACAATACACAAAAAAGGCCCCTACAATAATATTATTTACAACAAACCCTTGATGAATATCCTCCTCAATGTACTGACTTGACTTTGAAGATTAGTCCCAAATGTTTAGACAATGATGTTATACCAACTCATTTGGATATATTTGCACTATTTCCTAAATGATTTCCACTGTAATAAATTGTTATTATTTGTTTCCCCTTATTTCTAAGTAAGTTATGATGTCAAAGTAAGTCAAGTTTTAATTGCTTTGAAGATATTGCATTTTTGCATGCAAAATAGAGAAGCATCCTAGAGAATTCCCTTCATTCAAACTCATTTGAACACAATGGAAGTAATAAAAGTGGTGGTTGCTCATTTCATATGTTCCTCCAAATGGTCAATTGGAGAATGGAAGTACATACGTGATGTGAAAACTGAATTAAGGTACAAGCCATTTCATATAAGGTTTGCTGGCCTGCTCGACTGAAATTGTGCTTAATTATCATCTTCTCTTCCCCTCCTCCTTTCATTTGCTCTATCTTACCCCGCCGCTCATTCTCATCAACAACTTCCATCTGCACATAAATATCATTTTCAAACCACAAAAATGTAACAAATAATATATATATATATATATATATATATATATATATATACTGCTAAATTTTGTTAATGAAATTTTCTGGTTAATAATATGAATTTAGACTTAACTGAGCCTTTTAAACATGAATAAACTCATGATTAATAATATATCCATTCCGCACGGGTTGCATACTAGTTCTATTATAATACCAACAAAATTTGTGTATAGTTGTATTTTGACACGGTAGAATTCAAACCTATAACACGCACTTTATGATTATTGCTTTTATTATTTAGTTAAGACATTAATTGGTTATTAGTGTAAACAGGGTTTAATCCAAAATCTCTGATGCAACGATAAATTTTTTTACAAGTTGAGTTAACTGGAACCTATTTCTTATAGTTTTTTATTTTTTGTAACTTAACTTTTAATTAAACGTAACAACCTACGATATAAAATTTTTGTAAAAATATTGTGGATGTAACATTTCCCAAGATGAAATTATTCTCTCAAAAGTATCGAGCTTGGATGTAACAATTATAATACATGTCCATTCCATCTAGATTTGAAAGCATTAATACATATAATAACAAAATCCTGTTGTAAATTTGTCCTTCTCTATAGCTAGTGTAAATCTTAATCCTGTTAGGCATGGCTTTGCGCAGCCACGTCAATTACTACTCCTTGTTCTTTTCTGGTATTTTAATTGATTGGGCTGATGAAATCACCTCCTCATAGGAGAGACGGCCCAACAATTGGGAAGGCTTTCGTTTTGATTATTGCTTGTTAATTGTCATGGAGATACTAATTAGTCATTTTCTTCTCTCTTTTTTCAAAACATTCCTTCTTTTCACACCCTGCACTTCAAATTATGTTTATCTGTTCATCCTTTACACGATATTATTTTTCAATGTTCCAAAAAGCTTAAGGACAGCAAATGGAAAGAACCAACCAAATTTGGTTGGTTGTGATCATCAAATAAAAGAACTGAGCAGAGCCACTGATTTGCGAAAGAAAGCACCTGAGTAAGATGGTTCAATTCGCTTGGTTAAGGCGAATTTATTGACTAACAACACCGAAATGAATTTTGTATTGGTAAGAAATATTGTATGATCTGACTTGTATTAAAATGCAGGAGTAGGTTATAAATTATGCATGCAACATGCATTTATAAGGAAATGGTCAAATCTTTGGGAAAAAAATTGGCAAATGCCCTTTTTGAGCGAAAATTGTAGCGTTTTGCCCCATTTTTTAAACTAATTAGAAAAATGCCCCTCTTTTGTAACTCGATTTGAGATAAATCAAGTTAAATATATATATATATATATATATATATATATTGGAGCCCTATAGTGGCGTTTTAAGGAGCCTATAGTGACGTTTTAAGAACCTCTAGTGGCATTTTGTAACTCAACCTCCATGAACTCGAGTTATAGGCAAATTTTTTTTTTTTTTTATTTATTTTTACCTATAACTCGAGTTCATGGAGGTCGAGTTACAAAATGCCACTATAGGTCCTTAAAACGTCACTATAGACTTCTTAAAAACGCTACTATAGGGCCTAACTCGATTTATCTCAAATCGAGTTTCAAAAGAAGGGCATTCCCCTAATTAGTTTGGGAAAGATGGCAAAACGCTAGATAATTTGCGCGAAAAGGGCATTTGCCCATTTTCTCCCAAATCTTTGATTGCAATTTACATAAAATCACTTCTCAGAAATTGAGGCCTACTATTTATCTCCAAGTTGCCTCTTAAAAAATATTGATTATGCCCACTCTTGCCACAGATAAAACAAGATCTATTAAATTGATATTGTGAAGGGGTCCTTAGTTCTTATTGTTATTTTTATTCGGGTTTTCCCTTCCTTGAGGTCTATTATTATTTTTGAAAACTCTCTTTTTAGACTTCAATTGACCATTTCTAGGAAAATGATTTTTGGGCATATTATTATTGGCTAAAATAAGGTCTACCTTTGGGGTGAAATTACCATTGCTCTCCTGTGTCATGAGTGCATCTTATCCTCTAACCTCCTCCTCCACACGGATGTGTGTGATCAATGTCTCTAAAGATGTCTCTTTTTGTTTGTACTACAAAGTCTTTTGAAATTCACTCCAAGATTGTGGTAGTTTATCAATTATGCCAGCTACCACCATATTATCTCCAATCTTTATGCCTTCGGATTTCAATTCTGCCATGATCATCTAGAAGTCTTGTGCTTGATCCACCACCAATTTCTCATCTACCATTTGGTAACAAAAACATCTATTAGCAGCATAAGGGCTTGTTGAGATCTCCAACAGTCTCATTTAGTTTCTCGTGTAGGCTCCATGTGTGGAATCTCCTTAAAATTGTTGGTGTAAACACAATAATAATGGAAATAACACAAAGATGAACTAAATAGTACTTCTGAATATTGTTTATTTATTGGCGCTCGCTCTCTTTAAGGAGATTTAAGCCCTTGGTTGGCTAAACTTTATAAAACAAAACACGTCCTCCCTTCACCTTCATTTGCGCACGTATCTAGCCCAATATCCGAATCAATACATATTAGCTCATTAATCACCACAATTAAAAAGAATAAAAGAGTCTCTCTCCTTTTCAATGTGGGATTGAACATTCCACTAATTCCTTATCTTCCATATTAACTCTCATATCTTTATATTTATATTGTCATATAAATCCATTTTAATTAATTAATATTAAAATGCTCCAACATATAGTTTTATAGAAGGATCTTTTCTGCTTAGATTTCAGTCACTACTTATATTGATTTTTGTTACTTTTAATTAACAAACTTATTAAGGACTCTTCCTCAAAAAAAAAAAAAAAAAAAAAAAAACTTATTAAGGACAACAATTGAAATAATTTAAAGAATTTTAATTTAAAAAAAATTAATATATAACACCTTGAAAATTATAGGCATTATATAAATTACTCAAATCTTTAATTAATAATATTTGTGTGTAACACTTGCCACGTAGAGAAAATAATCATTTAGTTTAACTATAATTATGTGGGTATTAATTAGCTTAACTAGTAAAGTATACTATCATCAATAGAGATTTAAGGTTCAAACCCCACTTACACCAAAAAAGTGATTGGTATCTTAACTTGATGATTAGAACAGTAATCTTATATTCACAATGGATTAAATCATTTACATTAGTAAATCGTAAAATAAAACAATAATTTATGAATCATGTTTTGAAGTTCAAACCTAATAAACCACTGAGTAGTTATTCAGTATTCTAAGAATACAATAACATGATGTTCTCCTATAAATAAAAGAATAAAAAAAAAAAAAAATACGGTGTTCTATTATCTGATATAATAGTAAATTTCAGTACTGAAATTCATGATAGATCAGTCATTCATATGAGAGAAGAGAGTCACATCATTTCTGACAAACCTAATAATTTTTATAATCGATGAGTTTTACAACTCGATAGTATTATATTATCTCCTTTACAATGAGATTCAATGTTTAAATCCCTCTCTCACTGGTAATATCAATTATAAAAAAAATAAAAGATAGATAACAAACCCCAAAAGGCCGACAAACCCCCCACCGAGTTCCATTCCTAAAACGCAAGCAATGCCATGCGATACTTCATACTTGAATGGCAAGTACTTTCTCTATTACGTTTGTGTATTAAACTTCTAGAAGTGACCAAAAAAGTACATGAATATTGGCTAGAAAGTCAGCCATGTCTGCAATTATTCACGTAAAGAATCCAACTATTGGTTTATCACGTCTTTTTTTTTTTTTTTTCCCAAAAGATTGCTTACTTGATGGCAGACGGTGGAAATCACAATTCACGACATGCATGCATAAACAAGTACAATAACACAAGAATAATGCTTCATCTTCACATATATAATAATTAGTTTCGTTAATTAAATTGAACTTAGTTTAGGTCCAATGCTTTAGTACATTGGACTCGTGTCTAATTTTGGTCTTACATATCCTATGTATTGGAGTAAGTGGACTCAAGTTTTGTCCAATTAAATTTAAATTAGCGGTGGAATCCATTATTTCTAATTGAAAATTTTTCGTGCATGAACTTTTGACAAATAATTGCGTACATGAAACACGTGGTACCAGATACCATTTGAAGAGTTTCCACCACACCATTAAGAAAGTCATCTATACTCTCCAGGTCAAGGCAAGGGCCAAGGGAGCCCTTCACATAAGTTTGTTGATTAGTGTCCCTCTAGTAGAAGTAGAATTAATAATTAAAGAAGCCCAATATAAATCTAAGGCTTTTCAATTGTTTTAATAAGCAGTAACTAGTACTATAGTATTTCAATATGCCAAGAAAAGGGATGGCCTGCATTAGTGTGTCTCCCACCTTAATGGTGTCTATCAATTATAAAATTATGAATGATTGTTTTCACTAAAACTAGTTCAAATTTAGTTAATGAATTGATTCTACAGTTTTCATAATAATACTTAATTTATTGATAAGTTTCTGCAACAACTATCACATAATTCTTCTTAAAAAAAAAAAAGTAGATAATTTAAACAATTATGTGCTAGTTACTGATTTTCAATTAAAAAGGTAAGGGAGGCAAATAAAGTGAGATAAAGAGCACTCACTACGTATCCCCTTCAGTTAATATAAAGGGTTAAATGGGCTCAAATCTTGGTTAACGAGTATGCAAAATCCCATCTTTTGTTTGTACTCAACAGTCATTACATAGTGACATATATTTTTTCTCTATTTATGTTGTAGAGTTTAGGCTTCCATCTATGCATCCTCAGAAGCGCAATATTCACAAAATGACTACATGGAGCTGCTTTCTCTTCCTTGCTCTTGCGTGGTCTTTCATTATTATTGCAATAGCATTTGAGAAGCATGACAATCATTTGGCCATCATTCATGTCATCAGCGCTTTGCCTAACAACTCCGAACCGATAAGGATTCAATGCATCTCACCACGTACAGATACACACCTCGGAGAGTACACGCTCTACGTCAGTGATGATTACCAAAATGTTACACATAAGTCATTACATTACAGTGAAGCTCTATGGGAAAGATGGTTTGCTTCCTGGCATGCATTTCAGCCTCGTAGGGATGTGAGCCATGGGACAGTCTATTGGCTAGTAAAGCACAATGGATTCTTTCTTAGCTAGAATAATTCTAGTTGGGTGAGAAAAGAATCATGGCAAACTAAGTAAGACTGATTCTTGTATTATTATTATTATTATTTTTTTTTTTTGATACAGATTCTTGTATTGTTTTAAAATCATTGACAGTGCACAAATTTGATTTTTTTTCTTTTTTCTCTTTGGTTGCAAATGTTTAGGTGGTTATTATGTATCAAGTTTTTTTTTTTTTTTTTTTAATACAATATTTGGGATGGGAAGATTTGAATCATGGATATTCCGTTAGAAGCACTTGGAGGTACCAGTTAAGCTACATGTAATGTAATTGACATTATAATCAAGTTTTAATAACACTTGGAATGAATTTGGTTGTTTTACCAGTCTTCTTTATTTTTGGTCTAATATTTTCTCATACTATCTCATACCACAACTTGCTATTTGTATGACTATTTTCTTAAATTTGTAGAAAGATAGCATTGCTCTAAATTCGGTGACTCGGGCTCGTTCTTGGTCTCAAACTTCTCTAGGGTAACTTACTCCCTTGTCATACTGTCTTGGAAACTGCACCTTTGTGAGGGAATCCAGGATCTTGTTTAGGCTTTCTGGTCTCATGCCAAAACTAATTGAAATAACGAATTACATTCTTTCATGTTGATTAGGCATGGAGGCTTCCATTTGCGGAATGATAAACTCATGCAATTCCCATCACATTTCATGCTACTATAGATCTCTTGATCACTTAATCTCAATTCTCATGCTACACATGGTAGTACTTCAGTCAATAGCATTGCTTACCCGTTGTTCAGTTGGTAATGATAGTTGGAAATGGTGCGCATATTTGTCTGAGTAACTTGGAAGGACAGCTAAGAAAATTGATTTGGAAGGAAAGCTAAGATAACATCTAGTCAAGGCATGGATTCTAGAACTCCCAAGAGTCAAGCGTGATTTTAAGTAAACCATCCAAAAAATTAAAAATTTATACGGGGATCCAGAGAACCCGTTGTAATAAGATATTAGCACTAAAATGAGAACATGTTCGCCTGCAATAACATTACTCTTGCTATATAATAAGAGCAATTCAACATATACAGCTGGTACAACTACGCCCAAAAATTCTATAAAAAAAGCATCACTGATGCGGAAAAATGGGATCAGTGAGTAATCTTTGACATATCATATAGTTTGATGTTTATCAAAAAACATAAGCTGTTCACATAGCAGCAATGCAAGGCACATCATCCAGCATGCAATATTTCTAGGGGTGTAAACTTGACAAAGATATCAGATGAACATGGATTCTCATTCGTAAAGCATTCAAGACAGACCCCCCAGGCTGGCACCTCCCAAGTAGTACCAGCTACCAATTGCTGCACGTCCCGTTAAGTGGCAAGCTCCTGCAACATAATACAATAATGCAGCAAGCTATTGCAGATAGCCAGAAGATAAGCAAAGCACTATCTTGCAGATAGCCAGAAGATAAGCAAAGTTCTAAATAGAAACCAAAACCCAATCTTTACATATTAAACTAACCAATCCTTAAACCTCCAAAATAAGGTTTCCACAGCTTAGGTTAATTTTTCAAAATTATTTTACCTATGCTGGCCTGAACCCTGGAGGGCCTGGACTTTAAACAGTAAAGCCTGATTAAAGGAACCCAGAAATATATATTTCTAAAAAAACCAAACTCCTCACTTAATAACATTAAAAAAGTATTTCAAAATGCCCAAGCTTTACCACAACAAGGCCATTTTTTGGTCTCTTAAAGGCCCATTTTATGCATTGTTGGATAGCTTTAAAAGGGAATAAAAAAAACCATGTTTGTGTACCATAATGACAACTCTGATGACACTAAAAAACACTATAAAAAGGACCATAGGCCTCCCAACATCCAATAGTTACAAGTGCAACTCACATCCAATTAAGAGTTACAGCTCAAACATATATCTTACTATGGACTTTGTCCTCAACCAGCCCATGAAAACTTAAAATCCTAATATTTCCAAAGACATTACAGCACCATAACTCAAGGGATCTGTCCACTTCCCTCTCTAGTTTGCTCAATAAACCCAAAGACAAAGCACGTCCTCAAGGCAATTTCCCTATATTCACTCTCAAACTCAAAACAGGTTGTAGCTCAACTGGCAGCTGCTGGTGTTTCCTACAGAGCGATCCAAGGTTCAAATCCCCCTCCCCCAACAATCAAATTATCAAAAACAAAAACGAAAACTCAAAACAGTCCAATTAATGAATTAGACCCAACCCTCTTGCCCATTCGCTATGTTGTTCACATGCACATGCTCACCCATCCATTTATCAACACAACCATAACCTTCAATTTCACATTCCATAAACCCAAATTAACAAAACCCAGTTCCGTTAACAATTAAACGACCACAAAAAAAATAAAATAATAATAAATTAAAGTGATATTTCCTTAACCACCGCAGTGGCGTGTTGGAAGAAACAAATTTTCCTCCTAATCGTACTCTTTATTTTATATATTCCTGATTTAAACTTATAACCTCAGCCCTTACATAAACCCCACCTTAGATTTGTACTAAAATTTGTTGGCAATTACCTCTAAATGCCTAGCTTCGCCGAAAGGGCGCGGTGGCGGTGAGGAGCTTCTCCAAAAATTTGATGCTAACCATGGAAACCGCTTGACTAGGGAGGGAAGATGAGAACGGAGGAGTGGGGCGAAAATTGGTAACTACCCATAAAAAATAAACTATATAGTTAATAGGGCCGGTTTACAAACTATATGCATTTTTAGCAACTCGAGCCTTAAAGGATCGATTTTGGGCCCCTAAATCGAGCCTCTAAGGCTCGATTTTCATGGGTTGTTCGCGTCTGATGTGGCACTTTTTTCAGATGGCGTCTACATGGAAATCGAGCCTCTAAGACTCGATTTCTAACCCAAAAATAAAATATTAATGACCCAAAATGCAACCCAAAATGCAGAAACACGGAAAAAAACGCAGAAAAAAAAAAAAAAAAAAAAAAAAAAAAAAAAAAAAAAAAGAGAAGAAGAAGAAGAAATGGACATCAGCTCAAGCCAACCCAAGCCGCGCCAGATCCAGGCTGGCGACACAGGCCGCGCGCGACAGATCCAGGCCGCCGACCCAGGCCGCGCGCGACCCTCTCTGGGTTTTTTTTTTTTTTTCTTTATTCTCTGATGAACACGTTGTTGTGGTTTTCTTTTCCTGCTGCCCTTGTGGTTTTTTTTTTTGTTTTCTTTTTAAATGTAAATTGAGTCTTAGAAACTCGATTTTCATGTAGATGCCACGTGGAAAAAGTGTCACATCAGACGGAAACAACCCATGAAAATCGAGCCTCTAAGGCTCGATTTAGGGGCCCAAAATCAAGTCTTTAAGACTCGAGTTGCTAAAAATGCATATAGTTTGAAAACCAAAACTACTAACTAAATAGTTAGGATTTAATGGCCATTTTGACCGAGGAGTGGGCGAGTGTGTGAAGAAAAGCAGCAAAGTTACATAATGACATGGACAAAATTAGGCTGCAAATATTAAATAGTTGCCAACCCGATGCCCATGATAGTTCAAAAAAAGTTATATATTTTTACTTTCCTTAGGTAAAATCACTTCAAAATAAATTAAAATTAAGGAATAATTACAGTAAATCTACCTGTGGTATGGTCTGTTTTCACTTTGCCTACCTGTGGTTTAAAACTTTACACTTTATCCACCTAAGGTTAGTTCCGTTGGCCTTCCGTAACCCGCCTCTCTGTTTGCCATTAGAAAAACATATTTTTAGGCAAAAACAAATATAACAAGAATAAAAATGCTAGGGCTTGAATTTTTTTGAAAGAGCTTGGATTATGGGGTTTGAATGTTGGCATTTTCATGGACTCAACTTGATATATGTGGCCAACACCCCAATGGCCAATACAATATTTCCATGTGCAAAATGTTTGGAAACCATTGGAATCAAGAAAAGATACGATTCCCAAGAGAGGACGAAAATAACTTGGTACAAAATTATCTTGTAGATACATTGCATCCAAAGAGAAGAAGAATTGCGAGTTCAAAGGCATGGGAGGTTGAATCAAAACAAGAAGAACATTCTCTTTCACTTTCCCAGCATTCATCTCCCTCACAATCTAATCAAGAATAGACCCCACTTAAGAAATTTGCTGATTCCATCTCAGGCTCAGATATTTTACATTCTAAACAAACTCAAATATTTTACTATCTCTCTATGCAAACTCACTACTCTTGCATGATCTCTCTCCCTCTCTTTGCTCAAATATTTTACATTTCTTCACGAAAATAAGATCAAAGCGACTACTCAAGCCTTTCCTGATGGGTCGATCTCTTTGCTCGAGACAAACCCATTGATGATCAAGCATGGCTCTGCAATCCAGGTCAAACCCACTTACTCCATGTTCGTTTCCCAAGAAAGCCAAATGGAAAACGAAAATTATGAATCTGAAATGGGTTGTGGGAAGAAGGGATGAGTGAGATAGAGAGAGAAATCAAAGATTGACAGAGAGATGCGAGTGAGATAGAGAAATGATGAACGAAATGTGTTGGCCTGTCCATTTGATCTTGTTTTGATACACATCTTGTTTCTCTACAAAACCCCCCTCTTTGATCTTGTTTGTTTAAGTTTTTTTTGTTATTTTTTGTTTTTAGAGGAGAGAGACATAAAGATGAAGATAAAATACATTTTTACCCCTGATTTTAACAGAGGTGGGTAACGAATAGGTAACGGATTGAAGTTCAGGTGGGCAAAGTGTAAAGTTTTAAACTACGGGTAGGTAAAGTGAAAAAGTGCCATACCACAAGTGGATTTACTGTAATTATCCCTAAAATTAAAATTCAAAATTGTTAGAAATGGACCCAACTCATAAATTATGACCCATGGATCATTTACATAGGTGATAAGTGAGTTTAAACTTTAAATTTCTCATTTAAATTTTAAATGGATAGTGGAGTAATTTAGATGTTTGTTTAGATACCGCTTATTTTGTTGAAACTGAAAACTTATTACTGAAAGTACTATAAATAAATGTAAATGTTAGTTGAAACAGTATAGTGGGCCCATGAATAATGCCAAAAAGTGCAGTAGGGCCCGTGAATAGTAGCAAAAATAAGTTAAAGTCTTAGATTTAAGTTTTTTATTTAATATTTTGGTATTATTTCTAGATTTTCTACGAGATTTCTTCCTTTAATAACTTTTTTTTTTCTTTGAGAAAATCCCTCCTATAACAATTTAGTATGTGTGTAATAAAGGGAAAATTATTAGGTACTCTCAGAGTACCATAAATGCGTAGTCCTCCCTCTCACATGAATGGCGGGTTTCACCATAAATTTAATTAGTGAGACCCACCATTCATATGTGTGGTGGGCATTTTGTGATTTTGGGTTGGACTGCCTCCTACTATGCTGGGCCCAAGTCTTCTGGATAAGGGAGCTGGGACCAGTCCAATTGCAGCTCACTTTGATCCGGCTTGCGCACAAACTATGCCCTGTTTGCAGAAACTTTAGTCACATGCCCATGGCAGGCGGAGTTGCTACAGGAGAGTTATGGCAGATGAATGCAGTAAAACAATGATAAAAAAAAACACGTTATTGTTAGACAAAATAAGTAAGAGATCCTTAATTAAAACAAGGAAAAAGAACACATTAAAGGTGAAATTGCAAAGACGAAAGAAGAAACAATAGCAATAAGTGGTAAAATCAAAGAAGGAAAAGATCAGTTTGCCGTGTTTAGTTGTGTTATGGGACCAAGACCAAGGAGGAAACCACTTCCCCAATGTGGGTAACCTCACAGGAGGATTCTGCCATAGAAATTATCCACTTTGAGGGAACGGACCTGAATGGCTTGTGCCCAGGCAAGTTCTTTATACTCAACAGAGGGTAGGCTTTTAGAGGGAGAGAAGGGATTAGCCTATTGGTGCATGCCTGCCATTCTACACTCTCTATTTCTTTTCTTTCTCTTTTCTCTCTGTTTTGTTACTTTGATTCTTTCCCACTCTTTTCTTTCTTTCTTAATGCTTGCTCATGTGGTGTTATGGTGATGGTGGTGCTGTGATTCTCTTCTAGAGGTTACTCTTGTTGTAGTCCTCTCACTGTGCACAGCAAGGACCCTTTATATATTGTCTACCGTGACTGGTTTTTACCATTTTAGCCTTTAACTATTTTTGTCTAGTTTAGGGTGTTCTTCCTGACCACCAACTAATTTGTCAGCTATGCAGCCACCACCACTTACTTGTACTGACTGTGTCACTCTCCATTACCAAACAAAGAAGACTGTTTTGTTTCCTTGCACACCGGGCATTCTCTCTTGCTATCCCTCGTGGCATGCACCTAGTGATTCCAACTCATCCTTCCTTCTTTTGGATGGTATGTCATCCTAATAGAACATCACCCCCAAAAGAATATGAGCGGGAACCCCATAATAGGTTTTCCCTTCTCCCCACTGCCAAACCATACCCTCTCTTACCTTTGACCCATGATCCAACACTCCTGTATTAGTTGGGTACAAGTTGATAGTGCTTGGGCCTTATGCGTGCTCCACTTCCCATGTATGCCAAAAGCTTGTCCGTTGATCATGTATTTGCCATGGTCTAGAGGCTCATCTGTGCATTCTACCGCTCATCCTTGACCTCTTATGGCATAAACTGTTTTCTGATTTTCCATTCTTTATTGGCTTGCTCCTTTCAAGGACTAGGCCTTGCTTGATTATGGGTTATCCCCCTTTCAACCCATTCTTTGTTCCTTTCGTAATCTTATTGTCATTCTTACCATACCACTCTGTTGTTTCTACTGTGGTATTATTTGACCCGTGCTTGCTCGACTTCTTTTGGACCCGCTGCCTGTTCTTCTCTCAATGACCCAATATGGTCATTGGATTTATACTCATGCTACTTTGGGCTTTTCTTGATCCATTACATTGCTTGTGGGCTCCTTTGTCCCATTTCTTTCTTCTTAGGCATCCTTGACCCATTTGCTTTCATTGGGCATCCTTGGCCCATTTTCTAATTTTGCATTCTCATGGGCTTTTACTAACTCTTTTGGGTTTCATTGACCCAATTACATTATCCTTCATCCTTCGGGCTCATGAGCTTTCCATCAACCCCTTACTTTCTTACTTCATTACTTCGGGCTTGCTATGGTCCAGTCTTACTTTTCTACATCACATAATGCCCATGGGTTTACTACTTCTCTCTCTGGGCTCCTTTAGGCCCATTTGCTCCCATTTATTTACTTTATGGGCTTATAATTCATTGTTCCCGTCATTCAGGCTTAACATTTTTCTGTCAATCTATTAACTCTTCTCTGCTCATATTGTTGGGCTTCTTCCTGCTACTGGGCTTCCAAAATGAGCATCAACAATGTGAGATGAAAGAGTACTCATTTATGGTACTCCGAGAGTACACAATAATTTCCCATAATAAGGAAATCACACTCACCTAAAAGATCAAAATCTCTAATAACATTAACTACTTACTAGAACAAGTCTAGTTATATGCCCTTATAAAGCCATAGAAACATATGCAATCTATCTAACATGATCTTATATTGCTTAAACCTTTGCTCAATATTATATATATATATATATATATATATAGGAGCTTTAGTTAAATATTCTACTGTAAACTTTTTTGATGTGAGGCATTCTTGGAAAAAGAAATAGAATTCTATTCATTTAACCTTCCACCTCATCAAGACCTTGATAAAGTGTTAATCAAGTTCGAGTGTCATGTGTTAATGGTCTAAATACATTTATTTTCTTGTATTAAGTATGTGTGGGGGGCAAGGGTCACGGTTCAAGTTTCCAAGAGGGAGTTTCACACACATATACACTTAAATTAGGTTAGAGTAAAAATTCTATCTTGTATATATAAAAAAAAAATGTATCTATAGATAGTGCACGAATTATTATTTATATAAAAATTGTTATTTTTATAAATTTAATATAATAAAATATTTATTTAGAATAATTATTATAAAGAAAAAGAATTTATTTGAAATATAAATATCTTTCTCATACTTTAGCAACAATTGAAATAAAAAACCATCAAAATGAAATAACAAATGCAATCCAGAACACAAACATTAATTATTCACTTAAATTTGAAAATTTTGTGAACTTTCTAAAGTAATATGTTCATATTTTTATATATTAATGTTAAAAATTTTCATTTTTGAACTCCTTTTAATATTATACATAGGGCAAAACTTAGATACAGTTACTTAGGTTCCTCTCTTATATTTTAAACACCAGTCTAATTAATAAATTCAGCAAACAGACGTTACCTTTCTTTGTTTTCTTTCTTTTCTTTATGTTTTTCCTTCCTTACCTATGAGAAAACCAAATCCATTCAACTCTCCAACTAACCCATCAAAAGTATAAATCTCAATAGTTGAAATTTAACTTTATTTAAAACTACAATCCCTCAACAATCTCAACTTCTCTTTGTTTCTTTCTTTTTTATTTTCCTCCATTCTCACGAGAACCAACCAAAATTCCAAACTATATTTTGATTTGGAGATAAACTGGCCTGAGATGTAAGAAACTCAAAAGGAAAATCCCAAATTCAAAAAAATCCAGAGAGATTGAAAGAGGTTAAGAGACCTTCAATGGTAACCAAACGACAAATATTTAAGGAGTGAGGAGCCAAACCTGCACTCAAAATTACCTATGCATGTATGATTTTTCTCGGAGAAAAAAGAAAAAGAAAGAAACAACAACTACAAGGAAAAAATTTAGAGAGAGAAAGTTGTAGAGGGAAAAAGTATGGATTGCTAGTAAGCCATAAAAAATGAGAGGATTTTGAAGAAAAAGAGAAGGAGAAAAAGGCTAAAGAATTATTAAATTGAAGCCTTCTCAAATTTAGTGTCAAATAGGTCTGAATTGAAGAAGCTTTCTTAGATCTGTAACTTGAAGAATTTGTTTCCTTTCTCACGGGCTAGAAAAAGAAGGAGAAAAAAAAAAAAAAAAAACAAAAGGAGATGGGTCTTGTAAGTTGTAACGTCTGTTTGCTGAGTTAACTAGTTAGATAGGTGTCTAAAATATAAGAGGGGAACCTAAGTAATTGTAGCTAAGGAAATGTACCTAAGTTTTTCCCTTATATATATATGTGTGTGTGTGTGTGTGTGTAATCAACACTTTTGTAACCTAAATTTATTCTATGTGTTCATTATTTAAAGGTGGTGCACCAATTATTTATGAAAAATGAAAATTTATGGTCATTTTGATAAGAATTATATTAAAATACAACTATTTTGCAATATAACATTCTACAAAAGCAAAATTAATAACACTCAATAAAAAATAGGCGAAAACCACATTTTCGTCCCTACATTTTTACAAAGTTCCCACTTTGGTCCCTATCTTTTATTTTCATCGCTTTTACTCCCTATCCTAAAAAACGTGTCTCGTTTTAGGCCTTTCCGTTAGTGTCCTAACAGCAAAGTCCTAGTTGGCAAACAGAACTATTAAAATAATAATAAAAATTTTATTTTGGCATTAAAAAATGCCACGTCAGCATCTAAATTAAAAATTTTAATTTATTAATTTAACTAAATAAAAAAAATTAAAAACAGAACGATCTAAAGAACACAAACCCAGAAATTTAAAAAAAAAAAAAAAAAAAAAAAACCTTAGATTTGAAATGCGAAGGCACCAAATCCATGGATAAGAACAATGGGAAACCCTTCTCCTTGCACCACATAATGTAAAGCCCACAAAGTTTTCATGACCAAAAGATAACAGAAACATGAACAGGATCGAAAAACAAAAAATGGGTATGCAACAAAACAACCATTCTGACAAAGAAGTCTCAGAGACAATAAATCAAACACCTAAAATGCATAACAAAAACAAAAAACAAAAAACAAAAAACACAATCTCACAAATCAAAACCCAGAAACCAAAAACGAATAAAAAGCACGTAGAAAAGTGATGTGGGGTGAAAGGATAATTCTCGTCCATCCAGTACTGGAGGTTTCTGATCTAGAGAGTGCAAACCTTGTCAGCACTAGTGGGCTGGGCTTGGGCTGGGCTTAGGCTTCAGTCTAGTGGTGGAGGTGGTGCTATACCAGTGCCTGAGGGGCCCACATTTGAGGTGGGGCTTGAACCACTGCACAGGGCTGGGCTTGTGGTGGCATCATCATGTAAGGTTGTTGTGGGTGTGGGTATTGTGGCTGTTGGGTCATGTGGGTGTGATGTAGCCGTGGGTATGGTGGATTCCGGAGTGTTTTGTGGTGTGGGTTGTTGCTAGGTTGTGGGGGTGGTTTGGTGATGGTGGTGTGGCGGTGGGTCTGCCTCTCTCCAGCTCTCTCAACTCTCACTATGTCTCACCCTTTCTTTTACTTTGATTTCTGAATCTCAGCTCTTTTGGGGTTTGATATTCTGTTGATTTTGCTAGGGCGTTCATGTGTTGTTCTATATGCTTAGATCTCTGTTAATAGTTTAGGAAAGATTGTTTTGAGCTTGGAATATTGATCTTGTTCTTATTTAATTCCTTGTTCATGTTTATTCTGATGTGGATCTTACGTTTAATTTTGTGATCTTATTTTTTGAGTTATTCGTGATTTTTGGTTTTCAATTTTGAGATCTTAAGTTTGGGTTGGTGTTCTTGTTCAAGATACTTTTGGATCTTACTTCATGTGAATTTTGATTTTGATTTTTTTTTTTTTTGTTAAGTTAAAATTAATAAATTAATTTTTTAAATTTAGATGCTGATATGGCATTTTTTAATGCCAAATAACAATTTTTTTTATATATTTTAATGGCCATGTCAGCTTTTAATGTGCCAACAGTGCACTTCGTTTGCCACGTGTGTATTTTTCATCTCTAATATAACGGCAAGAACAAAAACAAGACACGTTTTTTAGGATGTGGAGTAAAAGTGGTGAAAATAAAAGATATGGACCAAAGTGGGAATCACGTGAAAATGTAGGGACCAAAATGTGGTTTTTGCCTAAAAAGTATACAACAAGATAATAATAATTGTACAATTTTTTTAAATAATTCGATAATAGGAGTGTGCATGACTCGGGTTAGGTTGGGTTGAGTTGAAGGGTTTTTTTTTTTTTTTTTTTTTTTAAATTTTAATCCAACCCAAGTATGTCAAGTTGAAAATCTCCCAACTTGTCACATATTTAAAAATCAATCACATATATCGAGTTGGGTTAGTAGGTTGTGCTTAAAGGTTTCATTCATTTTCTTTTAAATAATTGGACTTTCATCAACTATATAATTAATATTTTAAATAATTTATTACAATTTATATACAAATTTCTACATTCTCAAAACACCAAAGTAAATCAAACCAAAAAAATATAATAATTATATGTGTGTGTGTGTGGGTGAGTGGTGTCAAGTTGGGTTAAATGAGTTAAAAAACTATTAACTCAAATTTAATTTAACCCGAAACTTAAATAAAATTTCAACCCAACATAACCCACTAAAACCAAGCCGAGGGATCAATTTTGCCGAGTTGGTGGATTTTTAGCAAAACCCCTAATAAGGAGTAAGTGCCAACCATTTTAGTGGAAATGATTAAAAATCTTTCAACTCAAAAAATAATAAAAGATGCAAATTTTTGGTAAAGCTAAATAGCTTATGATGTGCATAATACTTTTGAGTTGATTTCTCAAGGATTAAACTATCATACTTTCACCGGAAAAGAAAAAAAAAAAGCTCTTATCATACAAAAACATTATTGGATTACCCCCCATTAACTGCATCACTTTATTCTCTAGGCAGGTGCCTCATCCTCATCCCTTCATCAATTTCTATGAACTGAAACACTGGTCCCACACGGCATTTCATACTATCTCAACAATTAGCGAACTCCCAAATAAGCAAAAGATACTAACAATTCCGACCCATTCCGATCATATATATCACTCTTAGATCTCCTTTTCTCTCAACCCCATCAAAATAGAAACACACACACATATATCTTCCTCTCTCTCCATGAATCTTTTTCTCAATTCTCATTAATATCTTTCTCTTTCATATTGATGATTTATGCATAAGATGTAATTTGAGATGAGATGATCCGTTAGAACCAAAGCTTATGAAAGAGGCCATGGAGTTTGAGAGGATGAGGCAATTATTGCTCCTATGGTGTAGAATCCAAAGCACCCGTGTGGCCCTCGTGGGAGGCAACCACACTGCCGCCAGGTTTTGCACACGCTAGAATCCATTTCCCTCTTAACCGTTTTGTCTATCTCTCTCTCTTTGTTCTTTCTTTGCCCAATTAGCAAATCAAGTTGTTTTTTGTTCACAAAGATCCGATCTTGTTATTTTATAAGAACACCCTTTTGTTTGTTTTTGGAGAATTCGAGCACAAAAAAGATGAAGCATTTGCATGGTGGAAGAATGGGTTTGAATTCCAATACCCTTTGGGTCATTAGGCTTCCTCATTCAATGGTTTTGTGCATTCTATCAAGGTCACTGTTTTTGGCTTTGGTTATTATTCTCACATTGCCTTGTATTTTCAGAGGTCCTGAATCTAACAATGGTTCAGAGGACTTGAATTTGCTTTTCCGAGATCTGGCTAGTGAAGACCTTTTAAGAAAGGGAGATAAAGCTCTCATTTTGAGCTCCGGAATTGTGAGAATGGTTCATCATTACAATGCGAGTTATGTGATGGATTCTGATTTGGAGGGACAAAGGTCCATCCCAGATGAGACATTTGATTTTGTGTTCACATTCACATCATCAAGTTTTGGGGACACTCTTAAAGTTGTGAATCGTGTTATGAAGATTGGAGGCATTTTGGCCATTCTATTGAACAATAAACCCCCCAGTCCAAATGGGTTTCGAAAACAATCTAATTATAGGATTTTGCACTCTTGGCGCTATAATAATTCAACCATCATGGTATTCAGGAAAGTTATTCCTTTCAATGAACAGCGGCAACTTTGCAAGTCAAATGCAATGAACTTCATACAAGGGGGGCTTGAAGGAGTGTTGCTAGAGCCACCTAGAAGGACTCGATGGAGATCAACTCGGTACAAGAAGAAAATCAAGTTCCTTCCTGACTTGTTGGGTGATAATTTGGAAAGTTATAAGCGGAGAGTTTTCATTGTTGTGGGTTTGCCTGAGAAGAATGTGGCTTTTATTGAATGGTTTCAGCAGAATTATCCTAAGAGGAACCAAGATTTTGAGGTTTACAATTTTGTGCTGGTGCCTAATAAAGAAGATCCTCCTCGGCTGCGTGTTGATTTTTCGGATTGGTTAATGAATAATGTGACGGAAGAAGTGTTTGTTGTGATGAAGGCAGACGCAGAAGTGGTGGAGAAGATGATAAAGAGAAGGACAATCTGTTTGGTGGATGAATTGTTTTTGGAGTGTAAGAACCACTGGTGGCGGCAGAATAGGGAGAGATATAAAAGCAAGAGGCCTTATTGGGAGTGTGTGGCTTTGTATGGAAGGCTTTTGGATGAGGGAGTTGCTGTACACCAATGGTGGGGGGTTAGAGACTTAAGAATTTAAGTGTGGGAGATGAGATTGATAAGCCTTAATAGCAAGGTCTGACAATGGTTTATTAGATAATATAAGAATAAGAGTTCATGGGTGATTGGGTTATTGTTCTTTATTGTGTTTGATATATCATATACTTATTAGTATATTTTATTCAGTGTCAAGTGTGAGTCTGTGAGTTCGCATGAGGTTTCTATGGAGTGTTTTGACTCTTGTTGAGTTCTCTTTACTTTCTGGAATAACTTTCAGATATGTTATTTTTATGGCAGATTTGTCTTCTGTCCTTTGTTTAGTCCGATAAGATATTTTAGGCCCACTGTGTCTTTTTTCCTGGCTTTCTCGCTCTCTCCTTTCAAATCTATAAGAAAATGGGCTCATTGACATTGCCAGCAGACACGAAGAAAGTTATCTTGATCTTCATATATTTCATTTTTCCTTTACCTTCCTTTTGGAAAGTACTAAATTGGACGCTTTCTTAGCTTGTAAATTGATGAAAAATGCTTGCATGCCACAGGCAATGATGATGATAATTTTGTCGTACTAAAACACAGTGAATTGAAGTTGCATGATGCAATTAGAAACTTGGCATCCCTCCACTAAATCATGATGATTGACGATCTTTAGGCCAGCAAGAAGGGTCTTTGTTGCACTAGTAAATGTACCTAGTTTGTCATTGCCTCATTGGACTGGAGCTGGTACCATTTCTACTTTCTAGAAAGGGAAAAAAAGATCTCCCCAATAATAATAATAATAAATCTATAAACTTCTCAAAAAATAATTAAGGAATTAAAGTTTTTTTTTTTTTTTTTTTTTTTTCTCTACATAAGCATTCGCCCATTAACAAGTAGTCCCCAACCAAGCCGCTTCCGCCATATTTTCAACTACTGCAGGATTTCAACTACCTAAATCCAGGGTGACTCAAAATGAATGGTCTAAGACCCCAAATACAAGAAAGGCCAAATATAATATATTATACTTATCTGTTTTATTGTATTGCAAAAAAAAATAATACTATAATAAAAAAATAAAAGTCTCACTTAGAAATTTTTTTTAAAAGACTTTTTTTTTTTAGTTGATAGAATGTCTTATACATCTATTTTTGTGATGTAAAAATTTTAATTAAGACCTGACATGGCAAATGGGCGGGGCGGGGCGGGGCGGGGCAAACGTGTCACGGTCAAACCGGTCACGGTTTAAAAATGGGTCATTTTGAGCGGGTTAAAAATGGGTTCAGGTCAATCGGGTTGCGGGTTGGGTCAGGTTGACCCGTATTTTTCACACGAATTTTTTTTTAAAATTTATTTATAAAGAAAACAACATGTATTTGCCATTTAAAAAGTTATGCAACAAATTACTTGATGTAAAATGCATTATTTTGAATTCACCTCTTATAGCAAGAATGAACTCAGTTAAACTTATTAATACTTATTCAATAATTTTAAAATTATACAAATCCTAACATTGCTATCTAAAACAAAATAACACAAAGATAAGTAAAACAAATATACAAGTTTTATTTCTACACAATATCTACATCCCAAAACATAAAACAAAATTACAAATGATTTATTGGATAACTCATTTGATAAAGAATAAAAACATATAAGAAATTTACCATCTTAAAAATTAATTTTATAATCTATTATCAATTGTGGTTGAAACTCTATATCAATTTGAGATATACATTAAAGTTTGACTGCTTACTTATTTATACATGGTATTTTTTATGAATATCATATCATTATTAAGTAACACATACTCTAGAAAATATCACAATTTATTTTGAAAAGCCGTTTATTTTGGACATAAATTGTTAAAAAAATAGGTCTAAGAATTCATAATTTATGCTAATTTGATATTTTGGCTTCACTATTTTCACACTTGTGAATGTTTCTCACACATGTCTACAATTTTAAATCTATGTTTTTAACTCTACAGATTATCTTGATATGTACTTTGCTATTTGATATCTAAAAATCTTTACTCATTACAGAATACTCAACCACATGCATTTATCTTTTAATTAATTTGCATGCAGTTATGTAAATATATCAATTGTTTCCTTAAAGCTTACAATAAACAATTAAACCAATATTGTCTTAATTTTACTATTTTTTTTACCCAAAAAAAAAAATTTCAAAAATGGTTCGGGTTCGGGTCGGGTCAGGTTAACTCACAAAAAAACACAGTTTGGGTCACGGGTCAACCCGTTTTTGCTTCGGGTCAAAAAAATTGGGTTCAGGTCAAGTATTTTTCGGGTCGGATTGAGTCAGAAAATTCTGACATGTTTTGCCATGTCTTAAGACCCAAAAATTTGATAAATAAAAATTATTTTTAAAATGCTATACTCTTTTTGAATTTTAATATGTTTATGGTAGTAGTAATTTTTTTTAATTTTTCATAATTTTTACTATTTTTGTCTCTCTCTATGAAAATTAAAATTAGAATTAATAATTTTCGAGACAAATTCTTATTAAAATTTATTGTTCAATAAATGAAGTCCAACATTGACAAGACAAATAGTGACCATCTACAATATGATATATATTCAGATACTAATTGTTTCGGAATTTTTATAATTAAAAATTTTAAAATATATTTTATAAATATATGCAAATAATTCAATTAATGTATTAAATCATATAAAAAGGTGATTCTAAATACACACACATATATATATATATATATAAAGGTTGATTCTTTTTTTTTTCCTGATTCATGTATCATTTATAAAATATTAAGTAATAATGTATTTTACATTTGCATTTGACCCCAAAATGTGTTGAGATGGCCCTAGACTAGACATTTTTTTTTTTTTTTGGCAGACTGTGAATTTGAGCAAGCTTTGAAAAGAATTTATTTGAAGTTGAATTGGGGTATTCAATAGAAATGACACCTTTTAGAATTTTCAATTTTTAAATCTTTTTATTTTATATTTAAAATGCTTTACGCACATAAAAAGTCTTCATAACGGTGTGACCATATTTTGCATGAAATGCATTTAACATGTCAATATCATAGTTAGATCATGATCATAGTGATATTAATATAAAGAAACCAATTTAATCGATGCTAAAGTTGTTAAAAAAATAAATATCAAAATTAATAGTTTTGCAAAGAAGTGTTCAAAAGTACTACTGTTGGGATATTGGAAGAAATTAATAAGTTTTCATAAAATGCCTCAATTTAAATTTTTGTCTTAGATTTCAAAATGTGTTAAATGCTGGTAAGGTGCCAGATGTTTACTTTTTCATTGACTGTAATTTAGGACAATCCGAGGGACTTGGTTATATTAAGTTCTTTGATGATATGCCAGAAAAGAATTTGATCTAGTCATTTATAGTGGCTGGTACATCTATAAGCCCTTACTAAGCAAACAAAAGGATGATGGTGCTTGGGAATCTGCATAAAGACATAACCAAGGATGATCTTCATGAGGTTTTTTAAGTATTTGGTAAAATAGAGCTGGTACAATTGCGCAAAGATGAAAATGAACTTTGCAAAGGCACATGATTTTTTCAGCTTTGAATCACCCGCCAGATCTAACGTGATTTTTAAATCAAAGTGGGCCTGGGTCCACTTCAAATGGTTTGCACGGACATATCTGTCAGCTGTTAACAATGTAATGATATTTGACTTCTTAACAACTTTTACTCCCCCAATTTCTTAGTCTGATTAAGAGGACGAGATAAATTTGGAAACTGATTCTTATAATGTAAATCACTACTTGATACTACTAAATTATAAGTTAAGAGGAGAATTTCTATCCTATTGTCCTTCAATTTTAATTTTTTATCATTAATTCCAACTTCAAATTTTAGTTTTTATCATTTCGACTTTTTTTTTTTTCTTTTTTTTTTTGCTCCTCTCAAGTAATCTCAGTCAGATTGCTAAGCCTATTTCATTTGTTTCTAGCTTATATCAATATAAAAGAAATTAAGAAGCATACCAACTGACTGTTTGATTAATTGAAAATGAAAGTTTGAAAAGTGAGAAATAGTTCAATTAAAATACTAACTTTTTGCCCATTATTCCATTTTTACAAACTTATTTCTTACAAGGCCTCAAACGAAACATATTAGTTATGTTATTTATGTAGCCTTATTTGAAACCCAAGTCTTCGAGAATCGAGTTCTAATGTAAAGAATTCAACTCTTTGAAAATTAAGTTCCACTAGGAACTTAAATAATAATAATAATAATAATCATCATCATCATCTTAACTTAGGTTTTTCTCCAGGGAAGTTGAGTCTCTGAAACTCGAGTTACCTTTTGAAACTTTGAGAGTCAAAGTTCCAAATGAGGCTACATAATTAATATGCTTCATTTGAGGCCATATAAATAATTCTAAAAAAAATTATGATTAAATATTAATCACAAAGAAATATCAATTGAATTCAACCAAACTCACTTAATTCCAACCATCCATTTGTCCAGTAAGCATGCTAGGGAACTAGCTCCTTCCATCCCTTCGTCTCGCCACAACACAAGATGTGATATAAGCTGTCTATACCTCACTTGAATTAATCAAATTATTTATTTGATATTTAAGGCCTCACTTCACTAATTGAGGTCAGTTCCTCATGAACTTCGTTAGCTAGGCAAAGGTCCTTCCCCCTCCTAGTAGTCAATCTGTTTTCTTGGAGAGAAAGATTTAGAGCTTGTTTGGATTACATGGAAACTGAGTGATATCACTCAGTTTCCATCATCCATCATCCAAATTTCATGGGACCCACAACTGAGTGAGTGTTTGGCTTGATTTTCAAAATATGGAATATGAGTTACAGGGGCAAAGCTGTAAAAAAACCAATCTGGTGGGACCCATTCTCTTGAGTTGTCTCTATCAAGTCAGACCCACTCCACCAACGACTTTTTTTTCTCTCTCTCTCTCTTCTTCTTCTTTCTTCTTCTTTCTTTCTTCACATCTCTTTCTCTGAACTAGTGCTTCTTTCTTTTTTTGGGAACTTGAACATAACACACACTTAACTCAAATTTAAAGCCAATTGCACATATAATATACAAAATTTACATCGGTACTGATGTCTCAAACCCAGAAACACAAACCCATAAACACATGGGTACCGATCAAAAACATATCACAAACCCATAACCATGTTCATCATAAATCTACCCATAAACACAAACCCACAACCACGTTCATCATAAATCTACCCAGAAACACATCGGTACCGATCAAACACAAAAGCAAAGACCCATAAACATAAACCCACAAATTAAACACAAACCCGCAACCATGTTCATCATAAATCTACCCAGAAACACATTGGTACCAATCAAACACAGAAACACAGACCCATAAACATAAACCCACAAATTAAACACAAACACAGACGCATAAGTCTACAAAAAATTTCCCCCAACAAAAACAAAACCCAGAAGTAAGAAGTTTACCAAACCCTTAAACGAGAAAGCGTGAGGCCGTCGGTCTAGGGAGAGAGAAAGATTGAAAACAAATCTTCAATTCTTGTGGGTTGTTGTGGGTTTGTTTGCTATTTGTAGCCTATGGGTTTGATTGCTGTGGTGAGGAGAACTTAAGGAAAAATCAGGCTTCTTTCTCATTTCTTTGTTCCTTCTGATTTAAGGAATGTGGGAGAGAGAAGTGGTGGATTCAATGAGTGAAAGAGAGGAGAGGGGCGGAGAAGTGGGGCGAAATTTTTAGGTTTTAGGGGAGAGTAAAGGTAGAGAAGTGAAGAGAGGAAAAAAGAAAAAAGAAGAGGAGAGGGAACTTATGCGGGTAGGCAACTATCCGTCTGACCCAGGATAGTAAATGGGTCCCACCATTATTGCAAAATTTTGAGTTACATAGAACAAGAAATGAAACCAAACAAGTTTTATTTTGAGTGAGTGAAAAAATAGAGTTTGAGTGATGAGTGATGAGTGATAAGTGATGGGTAATGAAAACTGAGTGATGAGTGATGAGTGATCATTTTTTTTAACCAAACAAGCCCTTACTCTTGTTTACTTCAAACGTAGCCCATAGGTGTCAAGGGGTTGTAGAGGCTACTTCCAGAGAGAATTATGGCGAGGAGACCTTATGAACAAAAAATGAGCATTCTAGTGGCTTTTGCCACTAATGATCAATGTTTACAAGAGCTAGATATTTCAATGTCTTACAATGTTCAAGAAACATTCTTGTCAAAAGGATTTTGTAGGAGGCTCGGACACCTACAAAACATCCCTGAAAGACAAATAAAAATTGGGGTAGAAAAAAACAAAAGCAATTGTGCACGTGCACATTTTAAGCTAGTTACTCATACTTCTTAAGGAGAAGTAAACTTTGTATACACTTCATATATTAATTTCTTAGAAAAATTTTTATGATTATATATTAGTTAGCTCAAGTTTGTTGGGAATTACCATGTTTATAGTTATTAATTGAGTTATGGTTTAGTGAGAGTAGGCAACTGTTGGTATATGAATTGCATTTGGATAGTATTAGGGTTGTCCAAGGCCTAACTAGAATTTGCCAAAGTAACAAAACTAAACTGTCTGTCACCCAATCCAAAGCTCTACCAGCTGACAATGGGTCTTTGCCTACAAGAACCAATTCTAGCGGGTCTAGTTGTGGGTTTCCTTCTCCAAAACCAGAGCCACTCAACTCGACCAACGAGATACATAAATTTTGGCCAAATCACAACCAAATCTAGTGAGTTCTAGCTAGATCCAGCGAGATCCCAACCAAATTTGGTGAGATCTTGATTAGATTCGACAAGATCTAGCCAAATCCTAGCTAGATACGAGGAAATCTCACCTAGTTCTAGCAAGATCCAGCCAAATTTGGCAACTCTCCACCACCGCATCTCTTTGTTAGTTTCAATCGAACCAAAAAATGTCTCATCCAAGCCCGACCTAACTCGACTTATTGATGTTGGCCATCAGTAGCGAGTCTCTCCACATGCTACCTGATGTGAGTGGGTTAGGTCCGGTTTGAGTCCAAAACCAACCCAACTTGTGGACACCCCTAGATTGTATCATGTTTGTATGGAGGAAAAGGGAGTTTCTCCATCCAAACTAGGGCTGTCTAGAGACCCGACCAACCCGACCCACCCGCCGTCGCCAACCGAACCTAACTCGTCGCCGATAGATCCGACTTCTTCGACAGTTAGCACCAGGTTTGTTCCTCCAAAACCCGAGTTTGGCAAGTCGGATGTCGGTTTTCCTTCTCCAGAATCCGATCAAACCAATCCGACCGACCCACAAGATTTCTGGCGATATTTGGTAGATCTGGTGAGATCTAGACCATTTTTGTCAAGATCTCGGCGAGATTTCGCCAAATCTAGCCAAGATCTTGCCGAAAATGGCCTAGATTAGGCCGGATCTGGAGAAACCTCAAAGATTTTGGCTGGATTTTTGCCGTTTTCAAGCCGGATTTTCACCATTTTCACGCCAATTTTCGTCGTTTTCTAGATTTTCGACCCCGACTGACTCGCTCGCCGCCCGTTGATGGTCTGATCCACCCGATTTGATTACTCCAGTGGTCGGCGGCGGGTGCATTTTTTTGCCAACCGATTCCGGCAAGTCGGTTCTGGGTTGGGCACAAACCCGACCTGTGGACAGCCCTAATCCAAACATACAATAAATCTTTCTTTTTTTCTCTTAAAATATCTAGCACTTATCACTTCACTTGATATGTATTGATAAAAGATAAATTATGCACAAATGGTCTTCTACAAAATAGTAAAATGATCATTTGTCTCCCAGAAGTTAAAAGTTTGTGTTTGTCCAAGTTTCTAAACGTGAATTCTGTAGTAGTTTATTCAAATTATAGACACGCCCTTTCTTCAATAAAGCCAAGCATTCGTAAGAGGAAATAATCCTCTCAGGTCATTAACTCTATATTATCTAGAAGCCAATAGAGCATTACTTCCCACTTTTGGATTGCTTAATAAAAACATATTTAACAAAAAGATTTTTCCTTCAGAAAAAAAAAAAAAAAAAAAAAAAAGGATCTCAAGTTCTCAACACGACATCGCTAACCCAACATTGAGCTCGTAATTAGCCCAACCAAGGTTTATTGGTGGATAAAGAAACTAATAGAGAATATTTTTTTCTTGCTTCCTTAATTAATTCTAAGGAGCAGCAAATTATATTTATATTAAATCATATACAAAGAAGATCTGTTTTACAAGATGACACAACAAATAGCTATATTATAGTGACTGGATAACATAAGAACTCTTTAAACATTATCAGTTTGTAGTGATTGGATAACAGAAGAACGCTTAAACATTATTATTTGATTCTTGGACTTTAGCTGGAGATACGTTAGCTAAAGTTTCACAATCTCAAGGGCAAGTCTTTGACATTGAAATTGTCTCACAGAAGTATAAATCGAGATGTTGGAAGAGGTTTGGTAAGGGTGTTTGCTAGTTGGTATTTGGATGAGAGAAACCGAACAGAGAGAGACTTGGAGGAAACAAGATCACGTACAAAATGTAAATCAATTTCAATATTTTTTGTTCGTGCATGAAAGAGTGGATTTGGATTAAAATACGTAGCTCCTATGTTGTCACACCACAAAATAGGAGGAGGATGGTGAGTAAGGCCAAGTTCAGGCAGTAGAAATTGGAGCCAAACAATTTCAACAGTAGCATGGGCAATTGCTCCATATTCAGATTCGTTACTGAAACGAGAAACCATTCTTTACTTGCGAGAACCCCAAAAGATCAAGTTACGACCAAGGTAGAGACAGAATCCAGATATGGATCTGCGATCATCTGGACAGCTATAGCCCAATCTGCGTCTAAGAATGCCTGTAAGCGGAAGCTTGTATCATGGTAGAGAAAAAGGCAGTGATTCAAAGTGTGCTTTAAATAGCGAAGGATCCGTTTAACAGCACTCCAATGTAAGTCCGTGGGATTATGCATAAATTGACAAAATTTATTTACTATGAAAGAGATGTCTGGACAGGTTAAGGCCAAGTATTGTAAGGAACCAACAACACTCCTGTAAGAGCTTGGGTTGGAGAGAGAGTGTCCACCAAATTTACTCAAGACCGTGTTGGATGCCATGGGAGAAAAGACCGGTTTGGCTTCATGCGTGTTGTTTTTCTTGAGAAGACCAGCAATATATTTCTGTTGTGAAAGTTAGAGACCAATATCTGAGGAGATAACTTCAACACCCAAAAATTAATGGAGTGGTCCAAGATCTTTCAAGGCATAGTCAGATTGTAGCTTACTGATTAATCGAGATATGGAAGTAGGATTCAAACCAGTGACAAGAATATCATCAACAAAGATTAGAAACAAAATCAAATCAGAGCCAGACCAGTAAATAAAAAGAGATGTGTCAGACTTGCTGCCTCAGAAGCCAAGTTGAAGGAGACGAGAACTAAGACAAGAATACCATGCTCGAGGGGCATAGCAACCCGCCAATGAGAATCCTTGGAGGTAGCGGTAAAAGATGTTGGCTTCGGAGTATGTGAATCTGAGACAGCCAAGAGGGCTTTTGGTAAAGGATACCGAACCATACCTGGGAAAAGCGATGTGGTCTTGACAATATTGTTATTTCCTCGGGTTTGCAATGAATGTGTCATAGGTTAAACATGAGCAAACAGTTCCTGCAATGATATATTAGTAAAAGAAGGAGAAGAAGACATTAGGGTAGATGTCGATGAGGAGGTGTGGTGAGACACAAACATGACAGGTTGCTGAATAGGTGTAGTTTGAGATTGAGGAGGAAAGTTTTCTGGAAAGACATGTGGAGTATGAGTGAGAATAGGATCACAATGCTTGAGATTAAAATTAGGTAGAGGCATATTTGGAGAGACTTTTGAATGTTGAGATAAGGATATGGATAGGTAAAAATGGTTTCATCAATACCACATTTCGAGCTATATAGATTCAGTTTCTTAAGGGATTAAGACACTTATAGCCTTAATGATTGAGACTGCATCCCAAGAAAACACGAGTAGATTGAAAATCAAATTTGTGAGTGTTCTAAGGACGAAGGTAAGGCTAACATGCACAAGCAAAAAAATTTAGGAAATTATAATATGGTTTTCGATGAAAAATTATTTCAAGGGATGATTTATTATTAGTGAGAGGAGAGGGGAGGAGATTATTTAAATAAATGGCAGTGAGAAAGGCTTCATCCCAATATTTCTTAGGTATGGAGGCAGAAGCAAGTAGAGTGAGACCAGTTTCAATAGATCCATTTTGTTGATGCGTATGTGGATAAGAGAGACGATGAGAAATACCAAGAGATTGAAAACGAGTATGAAGCTTGCGATATTCAGCCCCCAATCAAATTGAATGCTTCTTGTTTTTCGATCAAATTAACGATCAACAAAAGATTGAAATTTAAGAAAAATATTATAAACATCAGATTTAGAGGCAATGGGAAACAACCAAACAAACTTGGAAAAATCATCCACAAAACAAACATAAAACGATTTCCATTATATTTCTGTAAAAATAAGTTCCAAGGGAAACTGAGATCTAAAGGGAGACAAATGAAAAGGAAGATGGTGAATTTTTCCAAGTTAACAAGCATGACAAACTGGTGGAGCCTTATTGTTGGGGTCAGTATGCTGATGAGAAGAGATAACTTGACAAACAATACGAAGTGCAGGATGATCAAGTCTCGAGTGCCATTGATCAAAGGAGACATGTTCACCCAAGAAGACAGAAGGTTTGGTAAGCTAACGAAGAGAATTGGGAAGATAGAGTTCATTTTTATTCTTGCCGCTGAGAGGTTGACTCTCGAGGATTGATCCTTAACACAGAAAAATGAAGGTGAACTCAAAGAAAACATTACTATCTTTTGCACATTGTGATGAGGATAAAAGGAGAGCCTAACCACACGGACATAAAACTGACGGTTTAATGCAAATCCTTTGGATGTAACAGACGGTGTTATTGCTGACGGTCATAGGGTTAGCTGGCTCCAAGGCTGACGGCATTACTAGACCGTCACCCAAAAAGGTGAAGGAAGTAAATTGAGGCTGACAGACCGGGCATAAGTTTACTTGCTACCCACGCTACGGATTAGGAAAAGTCTTGCTTCCCACGCTAGATAATATTCAAGGGATCCCTATAAGGAAAAGATCCCGTAAAATATGCTCAAGAGGACTCCTATAAGGAAAAGACTTCTACTCCAAGGAGAAGAGGGGTAACCCTCGCTACTATAAAAACCTAAGTACCCTCGCAACTCAAGATACACATAATTTACCCTCTCTAGCACTCTAGAGCAGTGAGAATAGTTCTAACTTGACCTTCGGAGGGTGTTTGGCCGATACCACACCGGTACTCTCTACTAGGTTATTCCTTCTCGTTGTGCAGGTGCCATTTGCGATCGTACGAGGAACGTGTGACTCACTGGTGGTATTATTTTCGGCATCATCAGTTGGCGCTGTCTGTGGGAATCGTAGCACATCCTCGCTTCCTAGACAAAAGAGTAACATGGTACTCACTCGCTCAATGGCGACCACCAACGACGTTCAAGAAGAAGAAACCCCTACGACTGCGCTTGAAAGACAGGTGAGGACACTCGCCGCTGCCGTGGAGCGCCTCACCAAACAAAACCACGACCTAGAAGAGCAACTGAAACAGAAAAATGCAGCTCCCAACAACCAAGGAGCAGATCAAGAAGGAACCAGCGCCGACAGAAGAAACCAGGAAGGACCCCAAGCCAGCAACGCCCCAAGCAAACCAGAACGACAGAACACAAGCATCCCCTCCCTCGCAGAAACCATTCCTCCACTTGTTATCGCGGAGATGCAGGCCATGAAGGAACAAATGGAGGTTATGATGAATGCTCTCAAGGGACGAGTATCAAGCGACCATGACGACCTTGTCAACCGAACTGACTCACCATTCACCGCCACCGTCAACTCCTACCCTTTACCAAGTAAATTCCGCATGCCACAGATAGACAGTTATGACGGGGTCAAGGACCCGCTGGACCACCTAGAGACCTTCAAGACCCTAATGCACCTTCAAGGAGTAGCGAACGCCATCATGTGTAGGGCCTTCCCTACAACGCTGAAGGGCGCAACGAGAATTTGGTTCAGCCGACTGACACCAAACTCCATCAGCACCTTCAAAGAGCTCAGCGCTCAATTTACCACACACTTCATTGGAGGCCATCGATACAAGAAGTCTACGGCTTGCTTGATGAGTATAAAGCAGCGAGAAGATGAAACTTTAAGAGCCTACATCTCCCGCTTCAACAAAGAGGCACTCTCGATCGACGAAGCCGACGATAAGATACTTGTTGCGGCATTCACGAATGGCTTGAAGAAGGGTAAGTTTTTGTTTTCCCTATACAAAAACGACCCAAAGACCATGTCGGAAGTACTTTACCGCGCCACAAAGTATATGAACGTCGAAGACGTGCTGTTAGCTCGGGAAGAGAGGCCCAAGAAAAGAGAAAGGCAGGAAGACAATCGGCAGGACCAAGGCCGAAAGAAGGCAAGAACAGGAGACCGAAGGGACGAAAGGCGCCCTAAGCCCCTGGGGGGAAGGTTCACGAGCTTCACTCCGCTAACAGCCCCGATAGATCAAGTCCTTATGCAAATCAAGGACGAAGAGGCCCTGACGTTCCCGGGAAAGCTGAAAAGTGACCCCAACAAACGTTCCCGAGATAAGTATTGCCGCTTCCACCGCGACCACGGCCACGATACGGCTGATTGCTATGACCTCAAGCAGCAAATTGAGGCCCTTATCAGACAAGGAAAACTGCAGAGATTCGTTAGCAAAGAGAAAGCAGATCTCCCCGCACAAGACCAACACCCCCAACGGGACAATGAGCGACCGAGGCCCTCGATCGGGGATATAAGGATGATCGTAGAAGGGACGGCTGCTGCCGGGTCATCTAAGAAAGCCCGCAAGACCTATCTTCGGATGGTACAAAATGTTCAGCTGAAGGGAGTCGTGCCCAAGATAGCACGGAGAGAAGGTCCTGTAATCGGATTCTCAGAAGAAGACGCGCGACGCCTTCACCATCCACATGACGATGCACTCGTCGTCAGCTTGCGTGTAGGAGACTACAATATGCACCGGGTGCTGATCGACAATGGCAGTTCAACAGATATCTTGTACTACACAGCGTTCCAGCAGATGAGGATCGACAGGGAGCGATTGATCCCAACAAATGCCCTGCTTGTTGGCTTCAGCGGGAGCCGGGTATTCCCACTGGGCGCGGTCACATTATCCGTAATTGTGGGTGATTACCCTCAACAGATAGCCAGTGACGTGACATTCTTGGTAGTTGATTGCTCGTCAGCCTACAACGCCATCCTCGGGCGACCCACGCTCAACTCATTGAAGGCGGTAACTTCCACCTACCACCTGATGATAAAATTCCCAACTGACTACGGAGTAGGGGAGCTACGCGGGAGTCAGATGGCCGCGCGTGAATGCTACATAGCCATGATGGAAATGGAGGATCAGGTTCAGGCTTTAAGCATAGAAGAGCACCGGACGGTGACGGAGTCGGTTGAGAAGTTAGAAGAGATACCCCTTGACAGTTCCGATCCTGGCCAGATGACCAAAATTGGAATGCTCGCTAACCCCACAGTCCGTCAAGAGCTCATAACCTTCCTCAGATGCAATAGAGACGTATTCGCATGGGGTCATGAAGATATGCCGGGAATAGATCCTTCAGTCATGGTGCACAGGTTGAATGTATCGCCCGCCTTTCCACCTATCAGACAAAAGAAGAGGGTGTTTGCCCCCAAGCGAGACCGAGCCATAGCAGAGGAAGTCAGAAAGCTACAGGAAGCGAGCTTCATTAGGGAAGTATACTATCCCGACTGGTTAGCAAATGTAGTAATGGTCAAAAAAGCAAGCGGGAAATGGCAGATGTGTGTGGACTTCACCGACCTTAAAAAGGCCTGCCCCAAGGATAGCTACCCCCTCCCCAGGGTTGATATCATAGTAGACTCTACGGCCCGACACCAGTTGCTGAGCTTCATGGACGCTTTTTCAGGGTACAACCAAATCCGAATGCACGAAGCCGACCAAGAAAAAACGTCGTTCGTGACCAGCCAAGGCCTCTTCTGTTACAAGGTCATACCCTTCGGCCTGAAGAACGCAGGCGCAACGTACCAAAGGCTCATGAAAAAAATGTTCGACAACAGATTAGGAGGAATGTCCAGGTCTACGTGGACGACATGCTAGTCAAAAGCCGGAGGGAGGAAGATCATCTAGGAGATCTCAAAGAAACATTCGACACACTTCGCTCTTACAACATGAAGCTCAATCCAGGGAAATGTGCCTTTGGAGTGATGGCAGGAAAATTTTTAAGATTCATGGTGTCTCAGAGGGGAATCGAGGCAAACCCGGACAAGATCCGGGCTATTATGGACATGGCACCACCAAGAAATGTGAAGGAGGTGCAAAGCCTCAATGGAAAGATAGCGGCCCTAAATAGGTTCGTGTCAAGGGCAACGGACAAGTGTTTACCCTTCTTCCGAACATTGAAGAAATCTTTCGAATGGACCGACGAATGCCAGCAAGCATTCGAAGAATTGAAGGCTTACCTCTCCTCCCCGCCGTTGCTGAGCCAGTCGCAGCCGGGAGAAGAGCTTTTTCTCTATCTAGCCGTCTCCCCCGCAGCCGTTAGCGCGACCTTGGTCAGAGAAGAAGAGAAAATACAAAAGCCTGTGTACTACGCAAGCCGAGCGCTTCACGGTGCCGAAGAAAGATACCCGCCCATAGAGAAACTTGCCTTTGCATTAGTTATGGCAGCCCGCAAGCTCAAACCATACTTCCAAGCTCATACGGTGAACGTCCTGACTAACAAACCCTTACGACGGGCAATGAGTAGTCCCGAAGCTGCAGGACGATTGGTGTTATGGGCCATAGAACTGAGCGAGTTTGATATTCAGTACCGCCCACGGACCGCCATCAAGGGACAGATTGTTGCCGACTTTATAGCTGAATTCACTCATGACGAAGGCAAGGGGGCAATAGAGTCCCCTTAATGGAGCATATATACGGACGGATTGTCCAACAGACAAGCCGCAGGGGCCGGCATTGTGCTACAATCGCCTGAAGGAGACACCAACAATGAATCAGAGTATGAGGCTCTGATAGTAGGCCTCGACCTTGCCAAAGCAGCCGGAGCCGCGAGGGTAGTCATCTACTGCGATTCACAGGTCATCACTAACCAAATAAATGGAGACTACGAGTGCAAGGGCAAAAAGATGAAGAAGTACCTTGATGAAGTAAGGGCAAGAGTGATTGACCTAGAAGCCAAAGTCGTCCAAATTCCCAAAGAAGAAAACGAGCGAGCCGACCGCCTCGCGAAGGCTGCTTCAGCAGAACAAATGGTCATCCCTGGTAATGTACTCTCTTTCGTACAACTTTCTCCGCTAATAGATCCCAGCGACATGCAGGAAATATGCTCCGACAATAGCTGGACAACGCCGTTAGTTTCATACCTGAAAGATGGGGTCTTACCAGACGAAAAGGAAGCCGCAAGGAAACTTAAGGTCCAGGCGGCAAGGTTCGTCCTGATAAAAGACGTCCTTTACAAAAGGGGTTTCTCCCGACCATATTTGAGATGCTTGGGTATGGAAGAGGCCGATTACGTCATGCGAGAGATGCATGAAGGAATCTGCGGAAACCACTCAGGGTCCAGATCGTTGGTACACAAGCTTGTGCGAGCAGGGTACTATTGGCCCACCATGCAGAAGGACGCCGAAGCCTACGTCAGGGCCTGCAACAAATGCCAAAGGTTCAGCAATATTATTAGACAACCAACCGAAGAGCTGACCCCGATGACGGCCCCATGGCCATTCGCACAATGGGGATTGGACATTATGGGACCATTCCCTACAGCCGTACGACAGCTGAAATTCCTGGTAGTGGGCATCGACTATTTCACGAAATGGGTGGAAGTTGAAGCTCTGGCCACGATTACGGAGAAGAATGTGCGGAGCTTTGTCTGGAGATGCATCATATGCAGGTTTGGCATTCTTAGAGTCTTTGTCTCGGACAACGGGAGGTAGTTCGACAACGACCATTTCCGGGATTTTTTGCTCACAGTTAGGAATAAAGAACCACTACTCCTCCCCCGCCCACCCTCAAGCTAATGGACAGGTCGAAGTCACAAACCGATCCTTGCTCAAGATCATCAAGACTCGACTCGAGGGGGCAAACGATATATGGCCCGAAGAATTGCCGAGTATACTATGGGCATATAGGACGACGGTAAGAACACCCACAAGAGAGACACCGTTCCGCCTGACGTACGGAGGCGAAGCAGTCATCTCGGCCGAAGTCGGACTCACGAGCTACAAGGTACACAACCACGATGAGAACAAAAACGACGAGCCTATGCGACTACAGCTCGACCTAGTAGATGAGATCAGAGCAGCAGCAAAACAAAGGCTCGCCAGGTACCAGGACCGCATGGCCAAACACTACAACTCTCGGGTTCAACACAGAGACTTCCAAGTTGGAAACCTTGTTCTCAGAAAGGTCATGGGCGCCGCTAGGGACCCTACCCAAGGGAAACTTGGCCTCAATTGGGAAGGTCCTTACCGAGTTTCATCGTGGCAAAGGAAAGGTACTTACCACCTGGAAACGTTGGAGGGATAGAAACTACCACACCTATGGAACACCGAGCACCTACGAAAGTACTACCAATAAGAGCGGCAGCATGAAGACCAACCTCTTTTCTATTTTAACAAATTATAGTTTTACTCCTCAGATTTATCATTTACATTAGTTTTTTTTGCAACAATACTTTTTAGCCCAAGGGGCAGGATTTGGTTTTAATTACTTTTATTTAGATGCATGACAATAAGAGGAGTTTTATTCAGAAATTGCTGAAGTGTATTTTTTCTACGGTCCACTAAGTTCACGACCAAAACGACTAAGTCCATAACACACGGACTAAAAAGAAACCGACGGATTAACGAAGGTATCAGACATCAAGGCTAAGGCCAAGAAAATAACGGTCCGGAAAGGCTAAAGCTAAAAAGCTGACGGTCCAATAGATGAAGCTATCATCATATGGACCAGGCCTTAAAAACTGACGGACTAACGAAGGTGTCAAAGACATCAAGGCTAAGGCCAAGAAAATAACGGTCCGGAAAGGCTAAAGCTAAAAAGCTGACGGTCCAATAGATGAAGCTATCATCATATGAACCAGGCCATAAAAACTGACGGACTAACGAAGGTGTCAAAGACATCAAGGCTAAGGTCAAGAAAATAATGGTCCGGAAAGGCTAAAGCGAAAAAGTTGACGGTCCAATAGATGAAGCTATCATCATATGGACCAGGCCTTAAAAACTGACGGACTAACGAAGGTGTCAAAGACATCAAGGCTAAGGCCAAGAAAATGACGGCCGGAAAAGCCAAAATTAAAAAAGTGACGGTCCAATAGGTGAGATATCATCAAATGGACCATGCCTTATAAACTGACGGACCAACAAAGAGCCAAACAACAAGGCTGAGACCAAGAGAGTGACGGTCCAAAAAAGTCAACGTTAAAAAGTTCACGGTCCAATGGATGAAAATATCATCATATGGACCAGGTCCTAGAACTAACGGACCTATAAGGTTGACGGTCCAATAGATGATGGTCTGACGAAAAAGTAAGACCTTACTTACAAACGTGGTTCTCAAACCAACAAGCCTGTGGAAATGACGAGCTAATAAAAAAAAAAAGGGCTAAAAATCAAAAGGTAACAGTCTCATCAAATAAATGGGGCCATAAGAAATTAGTCAATAGAAGAATAAAAACATCAGTATACATGTTCAAAGCAACGGATACCAAGTGCCATAAAAAGGGCAAATAGAGTTACAAGTAAAAAGCCCAATAAACGTAAGGGCACTTAAAAACATTGTTCAAAAATTAAAATAAATAAGCCAGGATTAAGTGGCAGGAACGTCCTTAGAGACCCCGTCAGCTTTATCCCTGACAATTTGTGCTTTATCTGAAGACTCGGCAGGGGTAGTGACAACAGGCTGGGCTAAAATAACTCCGGCATCATTAAGCAAAAAGTCCAAATTGAGGGGTTCGTCACCTTTGTCAGCAACAGTGTCGCCAGCAGGAGTCATCGGCACGGAGGCATCCATGGTAATTCCAGATAGATCCAACTCCGGATAAACTGACGCTACTTGCTTCAGACAATCATCGAAACCTGTGCCATAATAATCAGCGCAGGAATCAATGAATGACTGGGTTGTCTTGAATTTTTGGACCGCGTCAGTCCCATCCGTCTCTACTTGTGCACGTAAGGATGAAACCTCATCCTCAAGCTTCTTCTGCTGGCCCTCAGCCTCTCCCAGATTCTCCCTCACATCCTTCAGATCTGAGTTTAAGAGACGAACGGCCTCCTTATATTGCGCCTGTTGATCCATCAGATTGGAGTTATGCCTCCTAACCCGAGAAACGACGCCTTCTTTGGCCACGCACCGGTCTTGAAGTGCTTTAACACGAACCAAGGCCTGAAGGAAGTACAACCGTCAGCCATTAAGCAAGGCAAATATTATATTGTTCAAAGTAAGAAGCATACCCGTGCTATGTCAAAGAAAGCTGACGCTCCCAGGTCCTCCGTCCCTAGCTGAGCACAAGGATCCAGATCTGTTTGTTTTATGAGAGATTCCACCCCCTCAACAGCGTAATCCTTGTGAGTCAACAAGCAACGGGGTCCCTCAATGACGGGACCGGAAGAGGTCATCACTCCTTTCCCAGCGCCGTGACTAGACTTGGGGGGCGACTTCTTGGAAGGCACATCCCCAGGACTGACGGCCACCTTCTTAGAAGGAGGATCGTCCTTTTCGTCAATCTTCCTCTTAACTGAACTCTTCAAAGAAGAATGAGGGGTTGACGCTCCTTCTTTTCCCTTGGCTTTCTCTTCCTCCTTCTTACGGGCAGCGGCGGCCCTCACCCTTTGCTTCGCAGCTTCCATCTCTACGCAAAATAAACTGACGGATCAGTAATAGCAGACGAAATAAATAAACCGACGGGTTAAATAAGGCATCGACTTACGTTTCCGAGAAAATTCTTCCAACCTCCGAGCTTCAGCCGTCGGCTCTGGACTCCCACAAAACAGATGGAGAGTGTCTAGGGTGATCAAATCCCTACACTTCCGTTGCTCAAGCGGTATGCCAAGTATTCGACGGATGAATTCCCTTTGTTCGTCAGATATCTCCGAGCGAGCGCTAGCTGAAATAAAAGGGAATAGACAGTGTTAAAAGAGACGGTCTTAAGAAAACTCCCTGATAAATGAAAAGAGACGGTAGAAAGAAAGACAAGGGGGCAACCTGACTCCCTAATATAAGCCCAAGTGTTATCAAAATAACCGCCGGGCAACATATCCCACTCATCTAGACGGCACACCCAGTCCGTCCCTTTAACAAAGAAAAATCTACTCTTCCAATTCCTATTGGAGTCTGGCATATCAGACACTAATCTTAAACTCTTCTCACGAGGAGCAAAATGGTAGGTCCCCTTGGCATATATTTTATGCTGGGGTCTGTAGCAATAAAAGAACTCGTCTAGCGAAAGGTGACGGTTCCCCCCACTCAAGCGACACCAAAGGATCTCAGCACCAATGAAGATCCTCCAGGCATTCGGAGTAATTTGGCTAACGGACAATCCCAAAAAATCCGCCAGCCGACGATGTAAAGCCGTTATTGGTAATCTAAGGCCTGCTGCGAACATGGCATCGTACATCCCCACATCAGCAGTCCTCCCTGTATAACACCTCTCGTTTTTTCTAGGGAGACGGATAGGAATGTGGTCTGGGATTTGGAAACGGGTACGCAACTCGTTAAAAACTCTGTTGCTCATCTTTGGAAGGAATTTATTGACGGCCCACTCCTCCGGAAGGATGAAGGGACGGTTACCTCCAAAACTCCCTGAAGTTCCCTCACAGGACTCTTCGTCACCTTCGTCCCCATTTCCGTCACTACTAACCTCGTCACCTTCATCCCTATCCCCGTCACTATCAATCTCCTCGTCGCCTTCATCCCCATTCCCGTCAACAACAATTTCCTCGTCTCTCCCCTCGACCTCAACCTCACTTAACACTTTATCCCTAACTCCCTCGACATGGTCTTCTACGTCAATACTAGGGGACTGGGCTGACGTTTCTTTTCCTGACGACTTAGAAAAGCCGTCGGACTCTTGACCTGAGCCAAAGAATTCGTCGTAGCCCGCTCCATCGCGGACTGACGACTAATCACTCGACACGTCACTTGACATCTGACTACCTACAAGTGACGGATATACTCTAAGTTCCTAGACTGACGTTCTCAATAAAAAAATTTTCAGGCAAAAGTAAAAAAGAAAAAAGCAAAGAAAAGGGAAGAAGAACTTACAGGTGAAACAGATCTTGAATGGATGAAACGACCTTGGGAGTGACGGTATTGATAATAGCTGACGGATCAAATTGGGAGTAAGGGCGACGAATTCTCTCTTGAAAAGTCAACGAGGTTGAAATGGCGAAATGAGGCAAGGGACGTGGTATTTATATAAGAGGGAAAACGCACGGAAGGCGAGGCGACGCCCGTGCCCAGGAACGAGGCCAACGACTGTGCGCCACGTGACCTTGCATTTAATAGCTCGAAGATCGAGGAGTCATTCATAATTGGTTTTTCTCTAATCATCTTTTCGTTCTAACTCCACATGCTGACGGTCTTAGGCGTCGAACATGTAGAGTAGGGGGCAACTGATGAGGATAAAAGGAGAGCCTAACCACACGGACATAAAACTGACGGTTTAATGCAAATCCTTTGGACGTAACAGATGGTGTTATTGCTGACGGTCATAGGGTCAGCTGGCTCCAAGGCTGACGGCATTACTAGACCGTCACCCAAAAAGGTGAAAGAAGTAAATTGAGGCTGACGGACCGGGCATAAGTTTACTTGCTACCCACGCTACGGATTAGGAAAAGTCTTGCTTCCCACGCTAGATAATATTCAAGGGATCCCTATAAGGAAAAGATCCCGTAAAATACGCTCAAGAGGACTCCTATAAGGAAAAGACTTCTACTCCAAGGAGAAGAGGGGTAACCCTCGCTACTATAAAAACCTAAGCACCCTCGCAACTCAAGGTACGCATAATTTACCCTCTCTAGCACTCTAGAGCAGTGAGAATAGTTCTAACTTGACCTTCGGAGGGTGTTTGGCCAGTACCACACCGGTACTCTCTGCTAGGTTATTCCTTCTCGTTGTGCAAGTGCCATTTGCGATCGTACGAGGAACATGTGACTCACTGGTGGTATTATTTTCGGCATCATCACATTGATAAATAGAAAGGAGATTTTTGCTAATATGGGGAACATGAAGAACATTATCAAGTAAGAATTGTTTAGTATATTAACAAAGAATGGAGGAACCAATGTGGTGGATGTGCAAACCTTGACCATTACCAATGCAAAGCTGGTCCAGACCAGGATAGTCTTCAGTGTAAAGGTTTAAGTTGTCGAGGTCAGGCGTAAGCTGATTATTTGCACTAGCGTCAGGTTACCAGACTGGATCCACTTGAGTATTAGTAGTAGCAATAAATGCTTGCAGTGGCGAGGGGGTGGTGATTTGAAAATTATGATCAAAACAATGCCAGTAGTTCTGTGCAGAATGATCAACCTCGAAACAAATTTGACCGAATGTCCTTAAGGATCCAAAGTTGTTGGTAGAGAAGGAGGGCATTGGGGGATGTCGACCTCTAGAGGAATTTTTTAGCCCATGACCTCGATGACCAGAATATGAGCCACGGTTTTGGGAGGGAGAAGATTGGCGGCCTCAAGATCCAGAAAGAGGGGGTCGTGCTGCAAAATTGGCTATGCGATGGCCCATATCTAGAGGAGAGGAAGCTTGCTTTATAACACGAGACTTATGGGTGAAAAGATTATCAAAAAGCTCGTCATCTGGTATTGACAGAGGCGATAAGGGAGTCATAATCAAAAGGAAGGCCAGTAACGATATATGAAATAATTTTTGGATCACCAATTTGTTGACCAATGGAGGCGACAAGATTAGCAAATGATTTGGTATGCTGAAATAATCAGAGATGGCAAGGTTGCCTTCGTTTAAGGTAGAGAGCTGGTAACGAGTTTGCATGACTCGTGCTTAAGATTGAGAAGAGAAAAGTTTCTCTAGTGTTACCCAAACTGCATGTGCAGATGTTTGGCCAACTAGATGAGATATAAGATTTTCAGAAATTGTAGACATGAGAACACCCAGTAGCAATTGATCATTTTCAAACCAAGATGCATTGGCAGAGTTTGGAACTAGAATGGTAGTAGAAGAAGATGAAGCAATAAATTGTGGAGAAGGGGTTACAATACCATTAATATGATGAGATATTTTATTGCCATTGATGTAGGGAATACCGGCAGTTTTCCAGGAAAGATAATTGGTGAGTTTGATCTGGAGATGATTTGAAGGAGCGAGTACAGTAGAATGTTGGGACATAGTAATTTGATCAGTTGTAGCGGATGAATTTGAAGAAGAAGAAGACATGGAAAGACGTGTCTAGAGCTCTGATACCATGTTAAATTACCAATTGTCCCAAAAATTTAAACTATTACGATATAATAAATTTAATCATTTAACCAATACTTCTAACATTCCTCCTTACATGTAAGCTCAAACTTTCATTTAATAGATGAGGTCCAACACATGAGATTTTAAATGAGAAGTAGAATGAAAGAATTAGGGATCGAACTCAGAACTTCCTACTCTAATACCATAAAGAAACTAATAGATAATATTTTGTTCTTGCTTCCTTAATTAATTCTAAGGAGTAGCAAATTATATTTATATTAAATCATATACAAAGAAGATCTATTTTACCAGATGACACAACAGATATCTATACTGTAGTGATTTGTTAACATAAGAACTCTTAAACATTATTAGTTTGTAGTGATTGGATTACATATGAACTCTTAAACATTATTATCTAATTCCAGGACTTTAGTTGGAGAAACGTTAGCTGAAGTTGGTGTTGTCTCAATAGTGGAACAAGTGAAGTTTAATATGATACTGTATGGTTTGTACGAGTAAAGAACAGGAAACAGGTTCCAAAGCAAAGGCGTGCAGTTTTTACGCATAATACCTTATAAATAAAAGTAATACTCGCATACGAAAGGTAGATAACCAAGGGCATGCTTAGTTATTTAGAATTACCAATAGCTTTTGTATAAATGTGTCAACTTTTCCCTGTTTTGAGGAGGTTTAACTTCTTTTTTTTTTTTTTTGGTAAACTAAAGATTTATTAAATTAAAGAAACTGAGTTTGGACAAATCCTCTCAAAATACATGCTTGAAGCATAAAAATATAAAAGCATTAAAATTTCCGAAGGTAGATAATCAAAAACGGTAAAGTCTTCCTCTTGAGTAGCCCCATTCTTAGCTAACTTATTTGCACACTAATTAGCTTCCCAGAAACAATGACTAACCTTCACCCTTGGAATTAAATCCTAAAGGTACCTGCTATCAAATATAAGAAGAGAGTGTGCAGTGTTCATTACATGTTGCCCAGTCATTCATCCGACAACTACTTTAGCATCGAACTCTACCTCTACAACTTGGATATTATCCGCGATGCAAAGCTTCAAACCATCTCTCAATGCCCATAATTCTACCTCCACATTAGTTGTTATTCCTATAGATCTTAAAAAACTTGTAACCCACTTACCATTTTGATCCCATATGATGCCTCCACCTCTTGCTTTGCCCGAATTGCCTAGTGCTGACTAGGGGTGTCAAATGAGTGGGTTTGGCGTGGGCATAATTGGGTTGGGTACATAAAACTCGTTTACCCATTTATTGCCTATTGAACTAATTACTTCTAACCCAAACTCAACCCAACCTAATTATTATGAGTAAAGCTCAATCCACCCAATTACCCAATAATCATAATCACCAAAATGCCCCTAAAACTTGAAAATGACCAAAGCACTCTTAAAATCCTTTAAAATTACCAAAATACCCCCTAAACCTAAAAAAAGACAAAATATAATATATAAAAAAAACACTAAAACTTACTAAAATACCCCCCATAAACCTAAAAAATGACCAAAATACCCCTCGAAACTTATAAAATGATTGAAATACCCCCAAAACCTAAAAAATGACCAAAATACTCTGAAAACTTAAAAATTACTGATGATGCAGAAAAAATTATTAGGCTGAATGCTCCAGGCTTCAATGGGCTAGTAGTTGCTTGGAATGCTTGAAAGGAAAAATGACACAAGATCAAAGGAGACCGGGGTGAATCGGCCAAGAACCCTCCGATGCTTAAGTTAGTTTCTCTCTTAAACTCAAGAATTCCAACTTTTGGGGAATAGTGGGAACTTACCTTCATTTGATGAGGATGAGTGCTTATGTAGTGTGCTTTGAAGTGGTTACTTGTCTCGTAACTTCCCCAATATTTGTGGAAGTCCGAAGGTTCAGACTTAACTTCCATAACTGCTATAAAAGTTAGAATGTTTAATCTCATCTTCTACAACTGACATTGGAAGTTAAGTACTTTGTAGGAAGTTATAGTGATGAACCAAGATCTTGCTCATGTATCAAAATAATTACACGTGGTCCGACTCATAAGCTCTTGTAGATAAATCTTTCTTTATAATTTTCGCCAGTGTTGAGGATCGTCCAGGAGCTTTCCACATGGACGACCTTCATGCTTATGGACGACCGTCCTACAAGGGACATCTTTTTTACACTAGGATAATCTTTCTGATCTAGATGACTCTTATGGATGAATTGAAGTTGATTCAATTTTTAGTTCACCATCAATTACCAAAATACCCCCTAAACCTAAAAAATGACCAAAAAACCCCAAAACCTAAAAAATGACCAAAATACCCTCGAAACCTAAAAATTATCAAAATACCCCCTAAACCTAAAAAATAACAAAAATACCTTTGAAACCTAAAAATGACCAAAATAACCCCGAAACCTAAAAATTGACCAAAAATACGCCCTAAACCTAAAAAATGACTGAAATACCCCCGAAACCTAAAAATAACCAAAATACCCAAAAACCTAAAAATTGACCAAAATACCCTGTAAAACCAAAAAATAACAAAAATACCCCCCTAAACCTAAAAAATGACCAAAATATATCCCCCAAACTTAAAAAATGGACGAAATACGCCCGAAACCTAAAAAATAACCAAAATACACGAAATTACCCCGAAACCTAAAATGACCAAAATACCCCTAAAACCTAAAAATTAACTAAAATATCACCTAAATAAAAAAATGACCAAAATACCCCTAAAACCTTAAAATGACCCAAATACCCCTTAAAACTTTAAAATGACCAAAATACCTCATAAACCTAAAAAAAATGACAAAAATACCCATGAAACCTAAAAAAATGACCAAAATATCCTCAAACCTATAAAATGACAAAAATACCCCAAAGCCTTTAAAATGACCCAAATACACCCAAAACCTCTAAAATGACCACAAATAACCCAAAACCTCTAAAATTATCATAAATACCCTAAAACCTTTAAAACGGCCAAAATACCCCTCAAAATATCTAAAATGACGAAAATACTATCAATCCTATAAGATGAACAAAATACACCCGAAGCCTCTAAAATTACCAAAATGGAGTTTTCGGGTATTTTGGATGCTTCAAGGGTATTTTCTTCAAATTAAAGGTTCTAAGAGTATTTTAATCATTTTGTAGGTTTTGAGGGAATGTCACTAATTTTTTAGGTTTTAGGGGTGTTTTGTTAATTTTTATATTTTGGGGTTATTTCGGTAATTTTCTAGGTTTCAGAGGTCTTTCAGTCATTTTTAGGTTTTGAGGATATTTTGGTCATTTTAGGTTTTGAGGGTATTTTAGTCATTTTTTAGGTTTAGGGGGTATTTTGGTCATTTTTTTATGTTTAGGGGGGGTATTTTGTTCATTTTTTAGTTTTAGGGGGATTTTTGGTAATTTTTAGTTTTAGTAGGGATTTTGATCATCTTTTAGGTTTAAGGTGTATTTTTTATCATTTTATAGGTTTAAGGGGCATTTTTGTCATTTTATAGGTTTCGGGGTATTTTGGTCATTTTTTAGGTTTTGTAGTTATTTTGGTCATTTTTTTTTTAGTTTTAGGGGTTATTTTGGTTATTTTTAGGTTTCAGGGGTATTTCGGTCATTTTTTAGGTTTCAAAGGTATTTCGGTTAATTTTTAGGTTTTGAGGATATTTCGATCATTTAAAAAAAAAAAAAGTTTAGTGGGTATTTTGGTCATTTTTTAGGTTTAGGGGGGGTAATTTGGTCATTTTTTAGGATTAGGAGGGTATTTCAGTCATTTTTTAGGTTTAGGGGGGGTATTTTGGTTGTTTTTAGGTTTTAAGGGTATTTTGGTCATTTTTTAGGTTTAAGGGGTATTTTGGTCAATTTTTAAGTTTCGGGGTTATTTTGGTCATTTTTAGGTTTCGAGGGTATTTCAGTCAATTTTTCGATTTCAGAGGTATTTTGATCATTTGAAGGTTTAGGGGGTATTTTGGTCTTTTTTAGGTTTAGGGGAATTTAGGTCATTTTTTAGGTTTAGGGGGGTACTTTGGTAATTTTTGATTTTTGAGGATATTTTGGTCAATTTTTAGGTTTCAGAGTTATTTTGATTATTTTTAGGTTTTGAGGGTATTTTGGTCATTTTTTAGGTTTAAAGGGGTATTTTGGTAATTTTTAGGTTTCGATGATATTTTGGTCATTTTTTAGGTTTAGGGGGTATTTTGGTCAACTTTTAGATTTCGTGGTTATTTTGGTCATTTTTAGGTTTCAAGGGTTTGCGCGTCAAAAATGAGGCTGATGGGCTGGGCCTCACTTGGACTCACAATCTATTTGTGATGTGGGTTTTGGATTTCCTAACTTGGGTAGTTCTCAACACAGAAACCCAACAAAACAACTTCTCCTTAGGAGTTCCCCTACTCCCACTGTTGTTATTCTCCTGTTGCTCTCTTGCTCCTATTCTCAGTTTTCTTTGGAACCTTTCAACAACCCCCTCTTCTCCCTTATCTTCTCATATTTATAGCCCAATAGTTAGTGGGGAGTTATGATTACTCTTGCGATTAGTGGTAGGGGAGGTCCAATGTCGTTATTGCTTAGTGGATGTTTAGTTGGGAGTGGGGTGTGATGAGAGTGGCATTGGAACTGGCTCCCCACTTCAGAAGGGATGTTCGGTAGAGGTTTTTCCCAGGGCTATACCGATGTAACCGAGGTATAGTGTCCCCGAGCAATCATGCTCTGATCCGAGGTGTACCTTGCAGGGCAGATCCTAGGTTACGAGCTACTATGAACATGCATTATAGCGGTTCGCTCAACGGGTTTTAGGTCGAGCGTAATGTCATAAGACCCGGGTGCATGGCCTTGGCAAGCCTAGGGTCCAGTTTTGGGCAAGAGGGTTGGGCCCGTGGGCCGTACCGTAAAGTTAGAGTTCAAGGCCCAAGGCCCAAATGGGTCTAGGGTCCCATGCCATACAAATGATATTTTGGTCATTTTTTAGATTTATGGGGTATTTCAATTTTTTTTTTCTTTTTTAGGTTTAGGGAGTATTTTGGTAATTTTAGGTTTCAGGGGTATTTTGGTCAATTTTTAGGTTTAGGAGATATTTTGGTATTTTTTAGGTTTTAGGGGAATCTAGGTCATTTTTTCGGTGTAAGGGGCATTTTCGTAATTTTAGTAGTTTTGGGATATTTTAGAGTTTGGTGATTTATAGAAATGATACTTGAGTCATAATTGGGTCTAATTGGGTACCCAGTTAAAACCCAATAAATATTAATGTTAATTAGGTTTAATTGGGTTAATACTCATTTAACCCAATTAATAATTGGGTAAGTTTGAGTCTTATTTAAGTAGGTGGGTTTGGGTGGGCAAATAGGTTTGGGTTAATTTTACCACCCCTAGTGCTAACCCATAGCTATTAAGCTTGTACCAATTCTAGTAAGGCTTTGTGCCACCTCACATTTACTATACTTTGGTTAGAGACTGTCTTGATACACCCAGCACAATGAAAATAGTTAAGAGTAAGATGTCTCACTTCTCTAACTAGCCTGTGATTTGGTTCCTCCTCTTTGAAAATTCTCTTATTGCGGTGAATCCGTACACTCAAAATTCCAAATGCAAAGAACTGGTTCCATGGCAAACACACTTCACTAGTACTCTATTTTGAACACAGGTTTCTCTTCAACCAGCTGCAAATATCAGAATTAAAAAACACACTATCACAACTAGTGTAACCCGAGTGTAACCAAAAATCTTTGGCAAAACTACAATCACGCAAAACATGAATTGTGGTCTCACTCTCTCTACCACAAATTTCACAGATGCAATCTTCAGAAATACCTCTACTCATAAGCATATCTTTGACAGGGAGACTGTAAATAGCGCATTGCCACACAGATTTGAATTTTTGGAACTGTATCAATTTTCCATATCCATTGCCCAAAAAAATTGATAGGACATTCCAACCCACCTTTTGCTAGTTTATAGGCCGACTTTCCATCAAAATCTCCTGATGGGGAATAAGCCCAGGTCAGAGCGTTAGGGCACAAACAAGATAAAGGTATAGGGACAGCCTTAAAGATAAATCAAGACGAAGATCAAAGGAGAGACTGCTAGTGTTCCACGAAGCCTCACTAACCATTAGAGAATCTTCATCACAATTTAGAGGACCACAAATTAAAGATCTGAAAGCCCCATTAGAGAGCCATTTATCATGCCACAGACTAGAATTACCTTTTGAACCCATTTTCCATTTGGAACCTTGTAAGAAAATGTCATAACCTTTCTTCATACCTGCCTAAGTTGTAGAACAATTTTTATTAGGATTCTTATACTTACAACTCAACACTTTTGCCTATAGTTGTTCTCTCTCCGTGTGTGGCCTCCAATTTAATTTAGCTAACAGTGCCAAATTCTTTGGTTTAGCTGCAGAAATTCCCAATCCTCCCTCTCTCTTAGGAGTTAGGCCTCAGTAATCTTTTCCCAACTGATGGTGTGAAGCTTCCTCTTCTCCTCAGTTGTATCCCATATAAAATTCCTGCTGACTGTCTATCGCATTCAGTGTCTTCCCAAGAAGCATTGGTCCCTTGCATAACATATACTGGAATTGCAGACAGTAATGACTGGGTTAGAACAACTCGTCCTGCGAAGGAAAATAGATGAGCCTTCCAACCAGCAAGCTTACTTTGGATTCTTTTGAAGACAAAATTAAAATCCTAATTGGTAGAACCTGGGAGCTTTAAAGGAAAGCCCAAATATTTCCCAAGGTTTGGGGTAGAGTGAAGATTTAGACAGGACCCAAGCTCACCTCTTCCATCTGCAGAGACGTTTGGAGAAAAATAAACCCAAGATTTTCCATGATTCACTTTTTGTCCAGATAGATCACAAAAGACATCCAATGCATCCTTTATGCTTTGACAATTTTTTTTCATTCGCCTTGCCAAAAAGAACAAGATCATCGGCGAAGAAAAGAAGAGAGAACTCTGGACCACCTCTAGAAGCTCTAACAGGATTCCAAAGTTTAGATTCACATTTATCTTTGATTAAGAAAACAAGCACTTCCATACACATAATATGTATAGAGATTTTGCAAAATTTATAATATTATTACTTGGCCAAAGATATGTAACCACAAACTAATTACCTTGGGTAGTTTGATGAATACCGCATACATTTCCTATTGCTATTATAATTTCCTATTGCTATTATACAGGTTCGAAGTTCGTGTCGCTGATTAACTTATATACAAATATGTAGAAGGGAAGCAAATAAATTCCCCCCCCACCCTGACCTTCCCCCTCTCTCTCTCTCTCCAAATGATTTACCAAGGACGCAGTTGACATATAATGCGTTGCAGTGCAAACTTATCTCTTAATGTACAAGCCATGAAAAAACCCCTTAAACTTAAAAATTTGCTCCACCAAAGAGGGGCATTCAGGCAGAATTTTTCTAAGTTAACATCAATATATATCTAATTATTACTATTCCCTATTCTCGATACCAGATTCAGCTTCAGTCAAATGTTCATCGTTCTCCACTAACAAATAATCACAAATCTCCAAAAGCTGATCGGCAAGAGGAGGAATTCCTGGATTGCGGCCATCGTTGTATCTGTGGGCATTAAAGGTGATCTGCCACACGTCATGCCTGAAATCTTCCCGGCTCTTGTATTCCATCTTCCTCACCTTCTCCTTGATTCTTGATAGATCCATAGGGCGCTTTATGATGTCATAGTAGTCAGGAGCTTCCTTTTTTGAGACTGGTTTTAAGAAAAGATAGGATACCTCATACCGGTCTTTAAGCGTCTCCACTATGTGCTCCAAGATGTTTGCCAAACCAACCTGTGGGGCAATTAATCAAGAATTTGATATAAATGGGAATTCATGCAGAAATTACAAAGTGAGTTGATATATGTGAACAGAAACTACAAATGTTAGCATCCCCGCTAACAGCCAATCTATAAAAGTAGACACTTCAACAAAAGTAAAAAAGAAAGAAAGAAAATTAAAGGCAAAGAAACAAGATGAATCTCTTCCCTAGATTTTGTTTTTAATAAAAAAATAAAAAAATAAAAAAAAAATTGTATTACCAATAGGGGTGTATTTAAAGCAGCTTCACAAAAGAACAGGTTGGATAAAATAATCCAACCTCCCCTAGATTTTATTAAAAATGCATTAACCTCTCTTGTTTTTTAAAAAATTACTCAATTACTGCCCAAGTTTCATATTTATTATGCACTTTAGTCCAATCTATTACTGATACAAACAGAAACCTTTAACGCCAAAATTAATATTATGTGAAATAATAAAAGTAACCTCACCTAGTTAATCAAACTTTTGAATACATATGATAAGGGCTGTTAAACCCATTCTTCCATCAATAATAAGAGAAACCTCTCTCTCTCTCTCTCTCTCTCTCTCTCTCTCTCTCTCTCTCTCTCTCTCTAACATATGATAGTTTAGGTATACTGCAACTCTTACTCCTTTCATTTTAAGTCCAACGGATAGGTAGATGTTCTTTGCAAGGCAAGATCGACGAAAAATTCATCTACAATCAATTGAATAGAGTTGTCTCTTGCAATTGATCTTTACCTAAAGTTTATCTATGAGGTGAGATATCATACCATACAAGATAAGACCACCATCAATGATAATAATGGAGCAGCACATGAGGAAGAAACCTACACAGAAGAAATTAAGATAACAAGGTAAGACTAAGCACAGTACCTCTCCCCCCTTACGACGCTTTGTTGGTGGGCCATAATCTGCACCAAACTTTCCAAGCTCAGCAACAGGCCTCCTTTTTGCACTTCGTTCTCTCTCTGGCACCCTTTTGTCATTTCTTCTTGTTCTGGGGTCCTCTACATACTCCTCTCTTATTTCAGGCCTCTTCTTCTTTTTCTTCTTCTTTGCCTTCTGTCTTTCTTCTTCCTCCCTCTCACTTCTGATTGCTGCTGCATATTTTTTTATCTCTACTAACTTTTCTTGCCCTTCAAACCATCTTCCATCCTCTCTAGGTTTCTTTTTTGCAGACTCCTCAGCCAAAGTCCTCCTCTCCAGCTTCCCATGCTTTGCAATATTTGATAATTCAACTATTCTTTTAGTCTTCCGGAACTCAAAACTAGGACTTCCATCCTGACTGACCTGGTCCAGGTCAATAATTTCTTTGGGCCGTTTGATTATGATTTTCTTCTGAGGCTGTTCTCTATCTGTTTCTGTAGGTGGCCGTATCACGATAGAGCGTTTATGAGATTCCAGCTGATCTCTTACTGTATTTGCTGGTGGTCGTATTTTGATAGAGGGTTTAGGGGTCTCTGCATCTTCAGGTTTCATCTTGTTGGGAATTATTATTTTATTAACCTTAACAGCTGACTTCCCAGTTTCAGGATTGGGAGTGACTGGTTGGTCTGAACTTAGTGCTGCTTCAACAGCAAGATTATCAGAAAACTTATCGATGGAACCACACTTGAACTTCACTGGAAGAACTTTTGCCTTCAAACTAGATTTTTCAGCCTCAGGAGTTTCGACCACGGCAATTTTTGTAGCACTTTTTGGAATAGCCTTCTTTGTCTGAGTTTTCTGCTGGGTCTGACTAGAAGGATCCAGAGGTTTTATTTTTACAGGTGCCTTTTCTGGATCAGCAGTTTCAACGTGTGCTTCTAGATCTTCTCCATACTTAGGGCAGTTCTTGTTTGTCCTCATATGTCCAAGCTGGTCATCAAAAGGTGAACAGTCAATACTTAATCTCTCTCTCTTTTGTTAAAACATCATAGCATCTCTAAAGTAACAAGGTAATATTACACACCTGACCACATGCCCCACAAACAAAACTCTCTCTTGCAGATTTCTTCTCCTTAAAAACCTGGTTTCAGTCAGGAGAGTTAATTAATGCAGTCTTGGGCAGCAGATGTAAACACTATATGTTATGACAACCATTCACAAAAAAAGCATGTACTTTCAGATTACAACCATACAGCAGATTGGCTCTAGAACAGAAATGAACTCAAAATAAGTACAATTCAATACTCCCCTGTAAAATGAAGCAGTTTTCCAGACATTTGAAATTACATCCACCCAGAAAAATAAACATTTTTAGAAGGAACCACTGCATATAACACAGTTTAAAACCAGATCAAGGGAAAATCACTAGAGCCAAAATTTGTCTCCATTCTCAAAATTTTTTTTAAAAAGTAAAATTTCATTAAAAAAAGGTTAGAAGGGCGCCAACCATTTTTCTCTGCTCTCATGATAAGCTAATGGACAATAATATGTGCGCATTCAATAAAAATTCATGTTTTCCCAGTAAATACACTAAATTCTTCACGTGCTTTCTAATAATTCTTGTAAAATTGTCATTTTGGGGATGATTCCTGGTAGATCAAACAATTTCATCGAATTGAGTATTATTGTATATTATTGTATGTGCAATAAGAACACCATACCAGCAACATCAATGAACCTGACTACTTAAGTTGTTCATAATACATTTTTAGCTTTTAGAATCTATTTCTTGGTTCAAGATCCCCCTTCCTTGACTGGAATAAAAAATAAATACATCTATTCCAGCCATATGGGAATGGGAATATGAACTTATATTCTATAGCATGACAATTGAGTCGATTTCATGAATATATGTTTACTCCATACTGGGAAAGACCACAATAGGGTTAGTCTATATACATTCTAATTATGAAAAGGGATTACCCAAGCATATTTAAATGAGCACTACATTTACATATGGATCCCTATCTTGTTACATTCCGCTTAGGCATTATAAAAAAAAGTATAGTAATTCTCAAACAATAAATGAACCAAAGATGCATTGGTATCAATAAGGCACTCCAACATTTGGCATTTAAGGGCCTCTGATAGTTACTGCTAGAGGAAAGTGTGGTTTCAGGCTATATCAGGTTTAAAGATAAATTTGGGGAAATCAGAATTGGTACTAGTAGGTCATGTGCCAAATGTTGAAGTACTAGCAGACATCTTGGGATGTAAAGTGTTTGTGCCACCACTTGGGCCTTCCTCCTTTAGGGGCAACTTTCAAACAAAGGCTGTATGTAATTCTGTTCTGAAAAATATAGATAAATGCCTAGCTGGGTAGAAAAGGATGTATCTTTCCAAGGGTTGTAGATTCATACTGACTAAAATCACTTTTTCTAACCTATCAACCTACTACCTATCTCTATTTCCCATTCTCATGGGGGTAGCTCATTCTATAGAGCAACGTTATGAATACCGTTTCGGTGCCAATTCCAGTTTGTTCATTGAAACGTAATATCTCGGTACCGGCCTATTTCAGCATACAATTTCCGGATTACCGTATATAATAATAATAATAACAAATTTTATAAAAAAAATTATTATTATTATTAAGCTAAATATTCAAATTGCAAAGAAAATACAAGTTTTGTAAAAAAAAAAAAAAAAAAAAAAAAAAAAAAAAAAAACACCATTACATAAATGATACACCTTCCAATAAACTTCCCATTTACTTGCAAAAGTCTTCCCCCCCCCCCCCCCCAAAAGCCCACATGAATATCATCTTTCCCTAGGAGCATTGATTAGTTTTAACACTCCTTAATTACCATGAGTTCTCTTCCCAAAAAAGTTACTATCATCTTCATCTTCTATCTATTTTTCTCTCACGGACCATACACCCTCTCTGACTCCATTCTCATCTTTCTTTCTTTTTCCCCACCACACCAGCAGATCTGATCCACTGTTTTCCTTCTACAAACATCAACAAAGTAAGGATGTAAGGGACTTGTCTAGTCATCTTTTCCTTATACTCTGAAATCATATTTTGTTTTTGGTTTAAGGAGAAGAATACCCAACACTCATTTACTTGCAAAAGTCTCCCTCCAGCCCACGTGAATATCATCTTTCCCTAGGAGCATTGATTAGTTTTACCACTCCTTAATTACTGTGAGTCCTCTTCTCAAAAAGTCACTATTATCTTCATCTTCTTTCAATTTTTCTCTCACAGACCATACACCCTCTGTGACTCTCCATTCTCATCTCTCTTCTTTTCTTTTCTTTTTCCTTTTCCCCCACCACACCAGCAGATCTGATCCACTGTTTTCCTTCTACAAACATCAACAAAGTAAGCATGTAAGGTGCTCGTCCAGTCATCTTTTCCTTATACTCTGAAATAATATTTTGTTTTTGGTTTAAGGAGAAGAATACCCAAATCTCATTCCGGCCGGCCAAATCTTCTGTTTCAGCCAGTATTGACCGTAACTCACCGGAACAGCCCAAAACTTTGTCCGAGATGGAACAGGGGGTTATCATTCTGCTTTGCATATCAGTACAATATTTTCCGGCCATTCCGGCCGGAACAAAACAAAATTCAAAACATTGGTATAGAGAAGTTGCAAAGGGATTTCTTGTGGGGTGGAATTGGAGATAAGTTTAAGTACCCTCAGGAGCTTTGGGCAAAATTCTAACTGTTGATAACTCACGAAGCAGCGAATAATCATTATAGATTGGTGTTGTATGTGTAAGATGGCTGGGGAAACAATGGATCTCCTAGCTTGAGAGCTTTGGAGTATGGTTTTTTCTCCTTTTCACTGGGCGGGTGATTCCAGAGCTTTTAGCTTGTTGGCAAGGCAAGTTTGCCAGATGTAGTAATATAGTAATTTGGAATGTGATACCGCATTTCTTACATGGTGCATTTGGAGAGAGAAATGCCAAAAATTTTGAGGGTTGGGAAAATTTTGTTCTGAATCTGAAACTTTTATTCCTCAAATCTATATTTGAGTGGGTGAATGCTTCTGGTCTCTTTTCTTTTGCCAGTATGCTTAAGATGCTTGATGCTGTACTTTTAGTACTTACTGTTGGTGTATGTCTTGTATACATCCTAAGTACATGGGTTTTGCCCCTTTGCAGTTTTATTATTTATTTTTTTAAGATATATTTTTTCAGTAATAACAAATTTGGATTGCTTTAAGAACTCAAATAGATATGGAGTATATGAGAGATTCTCTTAAAGAACTAAAGTCTAAGATTTTAAAGATCCACAAAATCTACAATAAAGCATTTTTGATCTAGATAGTGGATAGATGAATCTTGCCAATAATTATAGAACATTCAAACAAAAAACGTATAAAAGCATATTTGATCTGGATAGATGAATCCTAAGGGTATGTTTGGATGGAGGGAAAGTAAGTGGCTGGAAATTCCAGCCACCTTCTAGCCACCTCTCCTCTACTCTCCCTCCATCAAATCATAGGGTAAATCCTTCAAAGATCACAATAATTTCTCTATCTCCAAATTGTTCAAAAAGGCATTGAGGAGTCACATTCCAAATGAGGCTATATGTGTCTACCAAACAACCCTTGCCAATAGGAGTAGACATCTATCACCTTCTTTGAAATCATCCAGTGAATTGCAAAAAGATGTAAGAGCACAAAGCAAAGCAATAGCAAACAATCGATGAAGTAGTAGTTGATACAATATAATATATATATATATATATATATATATCTTCTAGTGTTTGGAAGGGAACCCCAAACTATGGAGCCGGGGATTTTGAAGAAACTAAATGGGAACACACACTCTTCTCAGGCATTCTTTCCTATCCAAAATCATACTCTCTATCACCTCCATTTTTTTTTATAAGCAAAAATAATTTATATAAAAAGAAAGAACGCTCAAAAGCAAGCATCTGCAAAGAATTACAACAGGCACTCATGATGTCCAAAAAATCAATAATAGAACTTCAGGATACCCCCTAATCAATGTACAATATTCAAACATAGTTCTCAAAAAGCTTTTTTGAATATCTTGCATGGATCTTCATTCTAAAAAGTTCAATGATTCCTCTCTCTCCATATGGTCTAAATAATGCAACATGTAGCTTGCCACACTACCCTATTACAGTGGCTTCCAAACACCCCTCTAAATAGTTAACAAATCAATTACTTGGCATGGCATTACCCAACGTACCCCAAAAACCACAAGTGCAAAAGACTAAAGCTCCCTAGTAATAGTACAGTGCAACAACAAATGCTCAAAACTGTTTCAACACTGCCCTTACACATGATACATCTATTAAAAATCACTAGCTTCCGTATAACAAGGTTATCTATCATCAATACAGAATTCAAAGATGCAGTCCATACAAAAAAAAAAAAAAGCTAACTTACTTGGAACCTTACTGGCCCAAACACCTTTCCAAGGGAATACAGAATTGAGTGCACACTGCAAACATGCTTAAAAGGACTAACACTGAATTTCCCCTTCCCATCTGGCTTCCAAAATAAACAATCCTCATTACTTTCTACAACCTCTTTAGAGTGAACTACATCCATGAACTAATTCACCCCTTCTATTTCCCAACCCATGAGCTCATTCCTCTGTCACTGCCTTAATTCACATGTCATTTTTTACTTTTTATTTTTCTCACTGCCTTAATTCACTTTTCATTCACTTACCTTGAATCAAATCACTCTCCTTTAATGCTAGCTTGACGTATTCTCATTAGCTAATCAGGGTTGCCCACATCTACTTTCCACCATTCTACTTTATCATAAATCATATTCTCTGCTTCCTCCCAATTTGTAAAAATGGTCTAACAAAACCTATTTGTAATAGTCATACACTCTTCCTTACATTATTGATTCTCTTAGCATCACTATACTAGACCTAATGATCATATCAATTATAAAGACATTAGTATAGATGGGAAAATACATAGTTGGGGGACAGGGACAGACCCAGGTAGGGGCCCAGGCCCCCTGGCCCAATTTTTTTTTTTACTTATTTCATATATCATTTCTATAGTTGGTCCCCCTTCCAAAACCTTAGGGCCCCCCTCCAACTAGAAACTATCTAACCAAAAAATTGAACAAAAACGATAAAAACATTCACAATGGTGATTGTATTTTAGCAAACTATTTTACCACCAAAGAACCATGTGTAATTGGAAAAGCTAAAGCTAAATTTTTTGCAACTACAGTAAACTGGTATAAATACCAATTGACTGTAGCAAGTTGTTAAAAATAAAATACAATATTTTATTAATATTATCTCTACCTTCAATTAAAAAACTAAAATTCTCTCTTCCTTTATTATTTTAATGAGTTATTCATATTATTCTAAAATGATGTGGTAAAAAAATAGAAAATTTGATGTTGGGTGAATTGTAAAATGAGGTGGTAAAATAGATAAAATAATTTTTTGAGGTGCTAAAAGTTAAATCCACTACTATGAATGCTCTAACTTCAACAACAACAACAACAACAACAACAACAACAACAAAAAAAAAAAAAAAAAAAAAAAAAAAAAAAAAAAAATCCTAGCCAACCTAGTATTAAAAATAAACATTATTATTTATTTTTTTGTCTTTGTTGGTAGATGATTGCATCTTAATGTATTAAGAAACAATAATTTTGTGTATTTATAATTTGTTAATACTATAAAGATGCCTATTTGGAGTTTTTTTTTTTTTTTTTACTCCGGCCCCTCTAGCTTGAAATCTTAGGTCTGTCCCTGGTCGGGGATATGGGTATCCTCATGCGGCTTTTCTAGCAGTTGATGCATCTTTTAAAAAATTTCTAATGTAGTGAATTTCCAATAAGTACTGAAAGAATCTTAATGTGTGATGCCACCCAAGACAAAGAAACAAAGATGAATGAGGTCACTTGCCTTGACTTTATCTCCCGATATTTTGATTTTCTTACTGACTAGACCAACACTTGTGATATCATTCTTTTTCGTTAAAGCTTTCACCTTTCCATACTTGCCTTTTTTCGCAATAACATTTTCTACCTGCCACCAAAACACAGAGCGCATTCTATTATCCTCAATTCTACCAACTACCATCATTAGAGAGGACGGGGGTACATGAAAGACAGAAACTCCATATGTATTTGAAACAGGTAAATAAAACCAATAAGCACGAGTGGAATATATAATGCAAATCATTCCTACCTCCTTCATGTCTTTATTAAATATCTCTTTGGAAGAATAGGACCCATCAGGTTGGGCAGTACTGACAATTTGCTTGATCCGATTTGTGTTCTCAAAACCAAAACTTGGTTGCAAGCCCAAAGCCAGCCCTGTTTCCTCCCTCACAACTTTAGTCTTTTTCTTCTTCCTCCTCTCAGCCTCATCATCTGCAGAAAAGTTTCAAGGTGAGATTTGATGACGTTACAACAATTACTACATGCCAAAAAGTTACAGATTTAGAATGGATTCTGCCCAAATATTAATATCCGTTTCATGCATTGACAAAAAAAAAGTATCCAACTATCTATAGAGACAATAATTTTATTTTTTGGCTGATAGTTACAATCACATGCAAAAAAGTGGCCTAATCAATTCCATGAGTTTTCCAAAACTTTTTGGCAAATTAGAAAAAAAAAAAAAAAAAAAAAAAAAAAAAAAAAAAAGAAAAAAAAAAAGATATTCCCTCCATCTAATAGCATCTGTGTAGCAGAAATATAATTATCGCAAAGGCCCATAAATGTGAACAGATAGAAGTTTATAAAAGCTCCCCCATATATAATACCACTGTGTTTGAAACTCCTTTAGTGAGACTAAAATATCAATACCTTCCATGAGTAACCTGCATAATTCAGCAGCTTCAGCAGCTTCATCTTCATTTTCCTCTTCTGCCTGAGCTATGGATGGGCGTCTTCTCATTTTGAGCCCCTTAACACCATCTGCTTTGTCATGCTTTGACTCATAGTTACCTACTTCTTCTTCACATTCCTCTGCATCAAGAAGATTCTCTAAATCCCCAGCAAATGAATCAAGATCACTATTTCCTTCAGAGTCACTCTCATTTTCACGATCTAAGGCAGAAAGACTCTGAACTTGTCGTTCCCAAATCTCCTGACACTTCTCTCTTGTCTGCTGTTGCAGTTGAAGAAATGACATCCGCTGGCCACGCGCATACTTGCTGATAGTTGTGGGATCAATCTGTATCCCCGATGCAGCTTGCTCACTTGAAAGTTTGCGTATCATAGCAATACGGTGCCACCTAGTCAGTTTCGCAATCTCCTCCTCACAAACATCAAACTTCAGAAGAACCTGTAAATTCATACACAGTTAAGAGATTAAAAACATGAATTACAATAAATATAAAACAAATTTTAAAATGCAAAAAAGAAAAAAGAAAAAAATGTCATAAAATTTGGATATACTAGTAGGTTCCAATATCAATAGAAGAGCAAGAACTATTTTTCTCCACTGCTTAAAATGGTCGTACCCAGTGCGCAAAGCTCCCAGTTTTGTGGGGTAAGAGAGGTCATGGTAGGCAACCTTACCCTCAATTTTTCTCCTCTACTACTAAAGAAAAAATAAAAAATACAAAAAGTCATTCAAAGTACTGTGCCTTCCCCAAGGATGAGAAATGCTATGGTGATAGGAAACTATGACATGATTTTGCGAGAGAACAAGCAATACAAGTAGGATAGTAGAGATTCAAAGAAAAACCAGCAGTAAGGAAATAGAAATCAATTATTAGCTTCCAGTCAAATCTCCACATGCATATATATTGCAATCCATACATCAAACAAAATTAGTTTCTAGATTATTCTTCTTAAACCTGAATAACAAAAGGCTAGAAGCAAAACTCATGCATCAACTAATACATAAGGCTAGAAATAAAATAACTCCTGCAAAAGTAAGTTAACCCAGAAACCTCTATAAACCATTAAAATGAATCTAATAAACCCCCTATGCATTGTTATCAACAATCACCTCTGGTGTTGCAAAAAATTGAGCTTTGAGCAGTTATAAGGTTTTTCTTTCTACTCACAGGGAAGTAAAAAGGTGAAGGCACTATGTGACCAAATTTTTGTTAAAGCATCCAATTGAAAAGCTAAAGTTCTTCTCTTAACACAAACTCTCACCTCCAAAACCAACAGAGAACACAATGGAAATAGAGAAAGGCCAATTTGACCCAACCCAAACAGAGACAAATGACCCGCCCTGTGGACTCCAAGAAAAAACTCAAACAAACAAAAGAAAACCAAAACCATAAGCTATCAGTTAGCAATTTTATCCAGCTTTCTAACACCAACTCTGTTACATAGACTCAGAACTTCACCCCAAAGTATCCATGTCAACAAAACTAATATGGATACACATATTGAAACTCACATCCCAGATTCTATTGGAATTACAGATACAGGTTCATCTCCCAACCCAGAGAGAGAAAACAAAAAAGCTTAAATTCCACACATTAGCACCGGGCATGCCTAGGTGTGAAGGAATGTACAGAATCTGACTGCATCAAGAATTAGCTTATAGCAGAACTTCAGCAATCAAAGGCAACCTTGCAAGAGCCCACTTAGTGTCCAAATAAGTTCTGATGATCAAGGTTAAGACCAAGAGAAAGCACGAAGAAATTTAAATAGGAAGGCAATTTGCCTTTTCTTTAGTTATTGGTAATTACACATGCACCCATTAAATCTTGAAACTACTACCTCACCCTCCGCATGGCTCTTAAAAACAGATGTGCCAATTGAGTTAGACCTCATTTGTAATTTGCAAGTTTAGTTTGCAATTGTCATGTTCCTTTCTGCCTTCACAACTAACATTCTTATAAGTAATTGGGACATTTTAATCAAAAGAAGAGAAAAACAACTAAACCGCTTACACGAGTAGTGTACATGGGTTTTTAAAAAGTCAAATAAAAGTACACAAGTAGAAATGATCCAGCAAAAATAGAGATTGAATAAATACTTATAGCAGCCATCTAATCATATAGAGTATGAAATAATAATAGTTTTTAATTCAGAGGGCAAGCACTCTATGCCTTTCTTTCCAAATAAGCCACAACACAATGAGGTATAGCACCGCAAATATCTACATTGCGATACTAACCATGGACCATATATCATGAGCAAAGGGTAAATAGAGAAACAAATGATCAAGACTCACCACTTCGCTTACACATACAACACCAATTGACCACACACAACCTCCATTTACGAAGATTATCCATTTTTAGGATTCTCCCCATTGCAGCTGTCCATACAAAAAAGCTACCTTAGTAGGGACCTTTACATTCCAAATACTCTTCCATGAAAACTGTTGGGATACCTTAGGGGAAAGAACTTTATAAAAAGACTTTACCTCAAAATTGTAGTAAGGATCTAGGATAAATAGAAAGTACATCCCAAAAAAATTATTTCCATTGTGAGTGTACCTATAATCTGCCACAGAACTACAGAAACTTCTTCATCTCAACCTGATTAGAAGAGATCAGGAAAGGTATCCTTAAGCATCACACCCCGCACTAGCAATCATGTCAGAAGTGAACTGCAGACCCACTACCAACCTCAAAATTAATAAACCTTGCAAAGTTATTTCTCCCATTTCTAATATGTTTCCATAAGCTAACACCATGTGAATCCACCACCACCCCAAGTTCCATGCACACCAAACACTTCCATATTTCAGGTCAATCATTGTACACCACAGAACATCTTTTTCAGTTGCATAGCGCCAAAGCCAGTTTCTTAACAAAGTTTAAATAAAGTGAGCAAGCCACTCCCTTGTTGGACCAGTTTGCAAATCGTCTTCCAACTAACCTAATGGAATTTAAAAGCATCATGGAAACCACCCCCAGAGAAAGTCCCTAGGAAATTTTTTACGACAATGAGTGATACTAGCAAGAAGGGGAAACAAAGAAAGGAAATATGCTGTTAAGCTAGAAAGAGTACTCTTAATCAAAGTGATTTGTCCTCCCTTGGAAAAATAAACCTTCTTCCACCCTGCTAATATTCTTTCCCTCTTTTCTAGAATCGGGTCCCAGATCACCTTAGACTTAAATCTTGCGAACTTCCCCAACAAGAACCATATCAGAATTTCCTAGATTTATTTTGAAACCCAAGACAGCTTAAAAACAAAGCAAGACACATTTTAAATGGCCAAGCCGTTCCAGATCATTGCCACAGAGAATTAAAATGTCATCGTCAAACAAGAGGTTGGACACCATCATCAGAGAGTCATTCTTAGGCTGAGTGCAAATGTAGTAAGATTGGCAGGAGGCTCGAGATAAGATAATTCTTAGGCTCAGTGCAAAATTACATGTCCTTGTCAGATTACATTAGTGCTTTGCAAGAGGTTTAACACCCTAATATATTGAAGGGAGACTCAAGGAATGATGATTCTTAGGCTTAATGCAAATTTACATGTCCTTAAAGATAGCTATCTTTACTACAAGAAAAATATCTAGAAGTGCCTCTCCAAGCCTCACCAGGTCCCAAAAACAATCACTTGGTGGAAAAGAAGCGATGCCTCTGTAGGAGGCTCGAGAAAACAAATCAGGAGACCAGACAAATTTGAAACTTATATTCTTACCTGCATTAAGTATGTTACATGTTTTGTTTTACATGTTTTTCTTTAACCTTACTTTTATAACATTAATCTGTAAAATGTTATTCAAAGATATTTTTGTAATTTCCAGATTGTCTAAATGTTGGCTTCATTCACTCTAGTGGTACACATGTCTTTGTGCTATTGGACCAAGAGAATCTAAGGTTTCAGAATCCATAATAAAAGGATTGTGTAGTTCCTACATTAGGAGTCCAAAGTCCTATGAGAATTAAGAGTACTCAAAAGTCTATATGTATGCATCATGTTACACAATAAACTTAATGGAGATCACTGTTCATGGATTGTGGTACAGTTCCAACCATGGGTATGACCTATAAAAATAAAGATGGATAATGGAATAGACACGTGATCAAAATATGTCTTAGCAATAAAATGTGAGCTGAGAGACTAATTGAACTTGATTTAAACTAATAAAGAAACAATTTTAATTTGCTCAGAAAAATTTACATACCTCCCGTGCTGCCTCCATGCTCAATCTACGAAGATCAGCATCTGTTCCAGTAACAGTGGCTCCTCCTCGACCAGTAACTGTTTTCTTCTTCATCATTGCACTTGACATTGGCGCCTTTGGAACAGTGCGGACATAGCTGAAACCTAGGCCCCGACCAGATGGATCACCAACACCAGTAATTTCCATACGCTCAATATTTTCTTTTCCCTACAAGAAAAAGGAATGCCTATCAGTAGCATGTTGGACATCATGTCAGCTTCAACTAAACAAATCTTAATATAGTTAGTCATGAAGATAAAGTGGCTTGAGACTAAAAAGCCAATATTCATGTACTATCAACAAATAATCATAAAAAGTAGCACTGCCAGCCTCCAACACATGATCAGCAGTATGCCATACAAATTTCTCAAAAGCAGGTTAACATATTTTACCTGAACTACACATGCAAAAAAATTGCTACTCAAGCTCCACGGAGTTATCTGCAGCTCCCTCTCGATGTGCGATGCAGCAGCCAGAACTATAGCTTCATCGGGTAGCCGACTCATTGCAGATGAAATGGAAGAAGGTAATACCCCAGAAATTCCCAAATGTTTGAGCCGGTAGATACCAGCTTGCATGCTTTCATAGGAACAAACCTAAGCCCAAAACAAGTAAAAAACAATCAGGAGCTTTATATGAAAAGAATAAGCAATTATCAACCAAAAGCTGTTCCTGTGTAAAATGTAGTGGATAAAACAAATGTAGTAACATGGATGAATATTTTAGGAATGCATAAGACCAATGTTGCACTTATCATCAACAAACTCTTCGACATATGTGACTATATATGGTTTATTTAAAACTCATTAGATCCCAATATACCAGAACAATCGCATGACATGCTCACAAATGAACACGTTGGCCTACAAGCAACATACCACAACGGCTTTTCCCTACGTTCATCTTCCATTTATTTTAAAACTCAGGATTTATTATAAAAGAGTAGAGGAGCATAAACCAAATTCAAAGAAATTACAAAAGGTGGCCTCATAACAGGAGGCACACAAAAAAGAGGTGAAGAAGATGAAAAGAAACAGCAGGCTTCAATCATCTTCGGACTCTTAGTTTACCTCAATCCTATATCAGCATCAACCATGCCTCAGACCTTGTGCAGCTCACAAAAGATGGTGCCCCAAAAACTTCAACTCTAAATATGCACTACAGTGTTCAAGTAAATAAACACTAATAGCATTGAACTATATGCCCATGGTTCTAGAACTTGGTTCTACAATCTTGATTGGTTTTCCATCTTTTCACTGTATGCTTTAGTGTTGATTTAGGAGCACTCTAAACACAAATCCAAGGGTAATGGGACTTCTTTTAAAGCATTTTACGAAATAGATTTTTTTTTTTTTTTTTTTTTGTGGCTATTTGACATACTGAATAATATTTTCTTATATTTTATTGGAGGAGACCTGAATGGTAATGTTGAAAAAGATAGTGGGGGCTTTAAAAGAGTTCATGGAGTCCAGAGATATGGAGTAAAAAATGAATAAGGAGAGATACTATTCTAGACTTTTCAATAGAGTATGATTCGATATTAACTCAGTTCAAGAAGAGGGACTCAGCACCAAATTTCCCCCAAAAGTGGGACAAATGATAGTCAAATAGATTTCTTCCTAGCTCAAAAAGTTGATAGTAGATGCTGTAAAGAATGTAAGGTGATACTAGTAGTAAGTGTAACCACTCAACATAGGATGGTGGTACTAGATATTTGTCTTAGAAGATGGAAAGAAGAGATATTAGACAAAGTAACCCTAGAATCAGATGGTAGGGTTTAAAGGGAAATAAACAAGGTATGTTTAAAGATAAAATGGTTAAAGAAGAAAAGTGGAGATGAAGATGTTGATAAGATTTGGAATGAAATGGCTAGTTGTATTAAAAGAATGGCTAAAGAAGTATTTTGGAGAATCTAAAGGATGTGAGAGACCGACTAAGGGGACTTTGTAGGTGAATATGGGAATTAAAGCAACAATTAGATTAAAAAGAGAGAGCTACAAAAACCTGCAAAGATGTAAAGGCATTGCTTCTTATGAAAATTATGAAGCTATGAAGAGGGAAGCAAAAAAGGATGTCCAAGGACTAAATGCAAGGCTTATGAGGAATTTTATAGCAAGATGGGGGATGAAGGATGAAGAAAAGTATATTTATAAATTATAACCTTATTAAGACAAGGGAAATAAAACAAGACACTTGAATGGTGTTAAGTACATTAAAGATGAAGGTCAAAGAGTGCCAGTAACAGAAAAGGAGATTAAAGAGAGATCAAACGTTTATTTTGATAAATTTTTTAATGGAAGTGATACAAAAAATTGGAGCAAATTAAGTAACCAAATTGAGGATAGCAATCATAGGCTTGTCCAAAGAATTATGACGACCAAAGTAAAGGACAAATTGAGGAGGATGAAAACAAGAAAAGCTGTGGGACCTGATGAAATTCTCATTGAAGTTTGTAAGTGCTTGAGCAATGTGGTTGTATGCTAGTAGACAAATCTTTTCAGTAAGATCTTAAGAGTTAACAAAATGCCTAGTGAGTGGAGAAGTCCTCTAATACCTATTTACAAGAACAATAGAGATATTAAAGACACTACAAATTACCATGAAATTAAGCGTGTGAGTCACACTAGAGAAAAGCAAATATGAAGAATATGAATTTTCAAAGCAGAATATGAAGAAAAGCGAACAGATAATATGAAACTGCAGGAGAGAGTGATTGAACATAGAACACAAAACAACAATATTGAAAAATAAATTTGGTTTTATGTCATAGCAATCTACCATTGAAGCTATTTCTTACTTAGACGTCAAATTGGGAAATATAGAGAAGACCATAAAAATCTCCATATGGTTTTTATTGACCTAGAAAAAGCTTGTGATAATGTCTCTAGAGAGGTTATGGGGTGGGTTTTAGAGAAGAAAGGAGTTCATATAAAGTATACTAAATTAATTAAAGATATATATATCATGGAGTTTTAACTAGTGTAAAAATAAGTGAAGGCATCAAAAGTGAGTTTCCTATCACTATAGGTTTGCATCAAGGTTCAACATTAAGCCCAATCTCCTTGCACTAGAGATGGATGAGCTCACTAAATTGATTCAAGATGAAGTCCTTTGGGTGCAAGCTTTTTCGTGGATGATATATTTTTAGTGGATGAGCTTGAAAAGACTACACTTTTGGAGGAGAGTCGGAGGCAAAAGTCTATTACCAATCTTGTGGTGGATGCAGAGTTAACTACAGATTCAGCTTCCATCAGTGTTTGTATTACTCAGCTTTATAAACCTCATTACACTGAGGATGGCGTATGAAGACCTTGGTTGAATGGACTAGAGTTTTCAAGGATTTCAGAGGAGAATGCTGGTTGGCTATATAGACCCTTAAAGGAAGATGAAGTTCTTGGCATGACTAAAAATTTTAATAGCGGCAATCCCCCGGGCCGTACAGTTCTCCTATGTCTTTCTTTCAAATTTGTTGAAGTATTCACAAATATGATTTAATGCTAGTATTTCAGAATTTTTATATTCAAGGTAAGTTTGAGAAAAGCCTAAATGCGACATTCATTGCTCTAATCCCAAAAAACAAAATGTGGATGTGAGAGATTTTCGACCTATCAGCTTAGTGGGTGAGTTATATAAAATTATTGCCAAAGTTTTGGCTAATAGACTTTGGGTAGTGTTGCATGAAATTATTTTTGAGTCCCAAAATGCCTTTGTCATGGGAAAACAAATTTGAGACCTTTTCCTTATTAAGAATGAGTGTCTGGATAGCATATCAAATTTTGGAAAGCTAGGGGCACTGTGCAATTAAATGTGGAAAAAGCAAATGATCACTTTTTTGATGAGTAAAAAAAGTATGCGCTCATGTTAAATGGGATTTCCTTCTTTATGTGCTTGGGAGAGGTGGGATTTCCAAAAGATGGAGGAGTGGATTTTCTATTGTGTTTCCACTGTTAGTTCTATTTTCATTAATAGCAGCCCAAGTGGTTTTTTCGAAAGCTCAAGGTGCTTAAGGCAAGGGTATCCATTGTCACCGATGCTTTTTGTTATTGTTATGGAGGCCATAAGCTGAATGATTGATTGTGTCAATGGAGGTTGTATTTTAGGATTCTCACTAGGCACCTCTCAACACAATCCATTGATTGTGTCACATCTTCTCTTTGCAGATGACACAATATTGTGCGATGCCAATTTTGATCAGATTGTTCACCTATGTCATGTGTTGAAATGGTTTGAGGTTGGTTTTGGTTTGAATGTGAACTTAGGTAAGTCAGAGTTGGTCCCAGTGGGGATGTTCCTAATTTAGAAGAGTTGGTGAATATTTTGGGTTGTAAAGAGGCGAGGTTACCGATGAAATACTTGTGTCTTCCATTGGGTGCAAAATTCAAAGAGAAGACAACCTGAACCCAATTCTTGAGATGATGGAGAGGAGATTGGCAAAATGGAAGAGAATGTACCCATCTAAGGGTGGTCAAGTGACATTAATTAACAGCACTCTTTCCCATTTGCCAACCCTGGTTCTTCCTTTATTCAAAGAGAGGCGAGGTACCCATCTAAGGGTGGTCAAGTGACATTAATTATCTCATATTCCATCTGGTTGTTAGCTTTTGGGTCTCTCTCTATGTTCTTAATGGATATGCTTGATTCTTATACATTGAGATGATTTTTTTTTTTTTTTTTTAAGAATAATTTTACCGAAAGAATACTACTTCATGTAAAAGGGGAAAAAAGTACATAAAAAAAATTACAAAAATTACAAAAGAATTATGTAAAAAAAGATAGACTCTATAAACACTGGAATGGAAACTCCAGTTGTAAATCCCAAAGCACAAGACCAATTAAACAAAATTCCTACAAATGAAGCTAGGAGCTAATCCCCTATACTCTCCATATCCTCAAATGTACGCCTATTATGCTCCCATAAAATAATCCACATCAAATATAATGAAACCAAATATCAAATATATGACAAATGTTTTCCCATCCAGTTCTTCCACCCAAACACAAGATCAATCACTCTCTCTAGTAAAACCTAGGAGACTCCAAAAGATCCCAAAAAAAAAAAAAAAAAAAAAAAAAAGCTCTACAACTGATGGGCTCCCTTGCAATGAAGCAAAAGGCGATCCACAACATCGGCACAAGCAACACCAATCCACTAGAGTATAGCCTCTTCTCCTAAGATTATCAAAAGTAGGTACCTTCCCCCACGTCACCGTCCAAACAAAAAATGACACTCTCCGTGGGGTCATCAAAAAATTGGGTCAAAAGATCCACTGTGTGTAGGTAATATGTAACTTCGAAGACTGTTTCTATCCCTGTTGAGAGATGCCAACCATCTCTCCCTTTGCAATGAGAATGTTTTTGGTCATGTGTACACTGCCTGTGTACTTGGGATTTTTTTTATCAATAAAGATTGTTATTTATCCACACACAAAAAAAAAAAAAAAAACATTGATAGGGCCATAAGACTTGATGGTCAAGAGGTTCCAAAGAGCAAGAGGATTTGATATCTTCGATTAATATTTTATAAATATAGTTTATAAAGATAGAGAGATTGAAGAGGATGTGAATCATAAAATATGAGGATAGTGGATGAAGTATAAAGCACATCAGAAAAATTGTGCGATTGTAGAATACCTATTAAGTCAAAGGGAAAATTTTTAATAAAAATGCTACAAGACCATGCACCATGGTATTGAATGTTGAGTTGTTAAGAAGCAATGTGTTCATAAAATGATTGTAGTTGAAATGAGAATCTTAAGATGAATAAGTGGCAATACAAAGAAAGATAGGATTCCCTTTTCCTTAACCAGCAACCTCTTCTCTCTATAATAAATTGGAAGGTCAAACCAATAACTGTAGCTGAAAGATTGGCAATTTAGGAAGGACTGAATTTAACATATGAACTCCAATACTCTGGATCAATAAAATATGTGGAAGATAAGATTTGAGTTAATAATGGCAGAGGGCTATCGAGGACTGTAAATGATGCATGGATGCTAGAGCTACTGTCAACATGAATAAGAAGAGCTCACCATCTTGGGAAGACGGTGAGGTCAGCTCATCTAAGAAAAAAAGCATTTACTACTACTATTACAAAAGCAACAAATAATTGAACTCTAGCAACATGAACTTTTTATTTTTTGGGACTCAAACAACTTTGATTGGCATATCCCTGTCATTTATGTTTCAGTATTGATGTTAAACTACAAAAACTCACCAGTCATGACATCAAATATCCACCAACAAGGAATATTTTTCAATATCATGCAAGGTCTGAGATTATCTTTTCACATAGTTCTAAAAAACCTCTTCAATCAATTCTTGCGAAGTTTTCATAGAGATAACAAACAAGATTCCAATAATCAGAAAGGTTTTAGTTCATTAACAAAGAAAAGAAGGCAAATGAGATAACAAATAACTCACATCTTCAGGTTTCACTTTCTCTCTCAACTCATCCTCTGACCAAATGCGGAAATTGCGCTTCTTAACCCAAATCCACTGACCATTTGGCCTCTTCTGGAATGGTGCATATGCATTTGAAGCATTTAGGTGAGTATAGAATACAATAGAACTATCATTGAGAACATAAGCCAAAAAACCAGAGCACTACAATTTATCTAATACCAAAGCAGCACAAAGATGTTAGTGTCAGAGCCTATTAAAGACTTAAATAACAAATCTATAAAATGCATGATGACCTGCAAATTAGCATGCTCCTTTAATTTCTTCCTAATAATGGCTTCAGAGAGGTAAGGAAACTGTCCAGGCAACTCATCTGCACGAATGCAAGGGAGCAAATGACGCTTTTCGAAAGCTCGGAACTCACGCGCCATGTACACCAATAGCCTGTTTGTCATATAAGTCTGAAGGGCCTTTGATCCAGGAGATATCACCTCCATGAGAGGCTCCTGCAAAGAAAAATCAACCAAACCAGATTGGCGCCACACCACAAAAGCTTTCCTTGACACAAATAAACCTCCAATAAAATGAAAGTGGTGTGCAGTCATAGTTCAAACAAAACATCAACTAACAACAGTTTATCCTGACCATGAATTTCCAACAGGACAAGTTCAGGGGTATATTCCACTCCCCCTCTCCAGGCCCTGCCCCTGCTCCACACCCAGGTGCAACAAAAACACAGTCCCACCATCCATCAGTGATATAAAATCCCCAACCCACCCTGCCCCACATTGAGAAACAATTTTTTTTTTTTTTGGAAGGGCTTGGGAAAAATGAGGTCATGTCAACCCATAACTAAATTTCACACAAAGGATTAAATAAAATAAAAAAACCATGATCATCCATATACCCAAAAAATTTCCAAATTGCACCAAGTATATCTAAGAATCTAAGATATTCCTCTTCCATTTGTTTAGCTACTCTCTCTCTCTCTCAATACTTCTGTTCTCACTTCTCCATCTCTCTCTGTTTTTCATTCACATCTAATTTCAGGATATTTCCCTGTTTTGCATATCATTTTTTCTTTTGCACATCACGTACAATTTCCTTAACAAAATAATATTTACTGTTAAGAATTTGTTAATATTATTTTCTTTCTGTCATGCATAGGTAAGTCCAGCTGGTAATAATGATTTCCGTAGGAACTAGCTAGGAGCCAGAAGTGACACGACCAGTATCATTAGTAGAAATAATCACTTCAAGCACCAGCAAAGGGTAAAACAACATTATCAACAGATATTAAGAGAAATAGAGAAAAAGTATAACATAAAGGACATATCCAGGAAGACTACTACTACGGCAAACCTGTTGTCCAACAACATTAACCCTGTCAATGCGTCTAATGGAAAGTTTTCCCTTTGCCGAACGAACCAAGAGATAGTCAGTCGAGGGCACCTTATGGGGAAATACGGGTGCTCTATACATGTTTGTTTCAAGAGATGACTGACTGCATCCTGGTTTTATATCTCCAAGGTAAGGGGATTTATCAGCAGGGTCCAGAACAATGACATGCCCCAAGCTGCTGTTTCCATTTCGCAACTGGGAGCCAGTTTGATCATCTGGGGCAGATTTTTGATAATAAGTGCAAAGTCTTGCACCCATCCCAGCATTGCCCAACAGCAATGGTCTTTCCTCACAATACCTAAAGAGGAATTAAGACTGATTATTATGTGGGAATTGCCATAATACTGAACTTAAAAAATGAAAGTAATCTTGGCATCAAAAGAAAAACTAAGCAACAACAACATGCACACAATAGAGGTTCTTTGTGCTAAGATTATGAAATGTATACCAGTGAAATCCAAAAATTAATTGCTGCCAATAGCAGAATAGGAAACAGTTGTCACCCAATTTATGTTTCTCCTATGACTCACAAAATAAGAAGATTCGCAAGAAAGTATGAAGAACACTAAAAGAATAAAAGATAACACACAACAACCCAGAAAGCCCTCCTCATATGGTAGTGTTTAGGAGATAAGGTGACCTAAATTAAAGCTGTGAAACAAAACTTTTAACTCACTTACTCCATTAGGAAGACATGACCATCTTTCACTGAAAGTTCAGATTTCTTCTTGAATGCCCCAGGGGGACGCAGAGACTTTTTCTCTCCAGGCATCTTTTGTGCCCTTGGTGACAAGTGTATTTTTGAACGAACAAGATGAAGCAAGGAGTTTGGTTGAACATTTTGGGAAGCAAGAGATCCATGGTCTTCAAGTTCCTTCCCTAAGTAAAATAACTTTACCACTTCGGGCAGCTTGAAGTCTACCAAAAAAAAGTGCCATGTAAGCGCTCTGTCTTCAGAAAAGATTTAGATATAGGAGATGACGTCCTAAGACATGAAATAGTAAAATTATAAAGACAGTAAGCACAAGCAATTAATGAACTAAATAAATAGAGTGCATAACCACTCCATATGAGAAATGACAACCTAGCTTTTTAGAAGCTTTTACTTTGACAGAAGAGATGGTTTCCTCAGGATCCACTTGAATTTTGCTTCCTTTACCACCCAAGCTTTTCACAATAAGTTTCATGGGCCCTTGGGTAGGCAACTTCCCTTGTTCTTTGACAGCCACCACATTGTCATGGGGATACCACAAAGCTTTTGGCCGATGAAAATTGGCTAGTTCTTTGCTGCAAAACAAAAGGTAAGACTCCAAAGGATGAGTGGAAGATATAGAGCAGAATATAGTAGAATTAACTGTAAGTCTACATGAAAAATACCATTGTGGATCACATGCAAGTACAAAAAAAAACCCTTGAGGTAAACCAGGAATACCCAATATATACACAATCATAACAAACTGCAGGAAAGTAATCATGATTAAGTATTATCATCACGACTATGATAATGACAACATACGTGAAGGGGCATGGCACATTCTGCCGCCGATAACAAAAAAAGCTCCTGGGCTTTGGGCAGTTTGGCTCATTAAAGCATAAAGTTATATTTATTCTAACATATAACATTTTCCTCTGTTTGGTGCAGAATAAAATCCTACTCAAAAGAAACCTTTTCTACAGTCAATGGAAAATAACCCAAAAGTGGCATAAAATATTAAAATGTTTTATACTTCTAAGAAGTGTAAAACATTTACCACATTACACGAGTTACCTTCCCTGCGAGACAGGGAAAAAAAAAAAAACCCCCAAGTCTCAACAGTATCTCTCTCTCTCTCTCTCTCACACACACACACACAGAAACAATGGCATATCAATCATATGATCAACACAAACCACCACATCGCCATTGAGGAAAATCTACTCCAATAATTTCATCACCAACAGATTTGGTTCCAAATCCACACTCTCTGACCTTGCTGCGCTAGGCCCAGTGCATACGCAACACTCTTACACCATGCTCTTCCACACTCAATCCACTCTCATTTTGCCTGGCAGGCCCAAAAAAAGAAACAGCCTAAGGGATTAGCCCATTGAGTGAGAATTCTTCCCATACAAGTTCCAAATTCTCTGGTCCTTGCACTCACTTCGTTTCAGGTTCGACAACGCTATTTGAGTTTAGTTTGGTGACTGCAGTTTGATTGGAATATTGTTTTTAAATATTGGTTAAATTTGACGATTTGGGTTGGTTTGGATTTGGATTTTTTGAATTGGATTTTCATTTATTTTCTACTTGCTCTACACTATATTCATTTTGTGAATGAAACTTGTTGATTATAAAATTATATTGAATTATTTAATACAATTCTGTTATTTATCAACAAAAAAAATTTATATTGAATTACATGATATATTAATGTTTCCATGCAAGCAAAATAGTGGAAATTTTTTTTGGAATAATTTTCTGAGTTGTAACCAAACAAAGGAGAACAAGTCGCTTCCACAAGAAAAAATGGGGCGTAAAAGTTGTGTTGGGCCATCATAACTGGGATGCATCCCAGGTTTGTTGAGGCACATCATCACCATCTACTACCTACTTTTTGTTTTATGATGGGCCCAAGCTCAACAAACCCCAAACTTTCCATTAAATTCTTACCCCATTATCCATCAACAAACCCCAAAATTTCCATTAAATTCTTACCCCATTATCCATGAATGACCATTCCCCGAGTCTAGTTTATGAATCTTAATTATTCTGTCAAGATCAGACTAGAATTTGAAGAACGTATCTGCTGGATCCAACAAACAGTAAGTTATTTTTTATTTTTTTATTTTTTTTATAAGAACAGTAAGTTATTTCACGTCAACTCTTTTTATAGGCAGCTCTCTAATGGGGGCAGTATTTTCCCTTGGAAGTCTATTTGGAAGGTCAAAGCTGCTTCTTTTGCGTGGACTGCAGTCTGGGGCAAACTCTTACTCTAGATAATCTTCAAAGGCATGGGATTGTTGTGGTTGATTGGTGCTTCCTGTGCAAGCAGAGTGGAGAGAGTGTTGATCATATTTTGCTGCAGTGCGAGTATACTAGAGACTAGAGAGTAATGGTCTTTGGTTCTGTGCTTACTTGGAGAATATTGGGATATGCCCCGGTGTGTGGTGGATTTGTTGGTGTGTTGGATAGGGCGGTTTGGAAATTTAGGGGCAGCAAAAGTTGGAAGGCCATCCCTTTGTGTCTTATGTGAGCCATTTGGTGAGAATAGAACAGCCACGCTTTTGAAGGTTTGGAGCGATCGACAATGGAGCTAAATTGCTTGTTCTGTAGTCCTTGTTTGAATGGATGACTAAAACCCCAGGACACTTAAGTTCCCATTTTTTAGACTTTTTAGACTCTTGCAATTTGTAACCTTTCTGCATCCCCAGTAGGCTTCTTGTGTATTGGAGGTGTAGTTTTCTTTACTAAAGTTTCTTATTTACTTCTCAAACAAAAAAGCACACAACATGATGGAAATAATAGCTATAACTTACTTGCTCAACTTTAGCTTCATTGTCTGCAGCATAAGTGCAGGTTGCGAATGAAAAACTTTGACACCATGAACTGTACGTTTTTCGGAATTTGATTTAATTTTCTGAGAAGATTTTCTGTTTGAATAGTGTTTGTCATTAGCAACAGATCGCCAACCAGCTTGGCCTCCATGACCAGGTTGCTCAAAAGACTCCCCAGTCCTTGACTTCATGGAACGAGTTATAATCATAGCCCTTGCATGAAGCCCAAGATGTTTAGCATCCTTGCTATCCAAAATTTCAAAAAGCATTTGCTCATCTTGAAGATCAAGGATTAACTTTGGCTTTTCAATGGGCCTATTTGTCTCCCATATTATTTTGTCAAACCAAGACCCTTCCAGCAAGTCTTTATATTGTGATGTGAGCTTGTTATAATGCTTTAAACCATCACTTTGGTGAAAATCCTCACTAGCATTCTCCTTTCCACCATCTGCATGATCAGAAATATCCACTTCTAAGCAGGATTCTAACCTCAAAAGTTGGGGATGATATTGTCTTAATGAGAATGGAGGGGAAGAGTTTCTTGAGCCAAAGGGCTCCAGCAAATCAGGATAGCGGCGAAGAAAACTATTATGATCATTCTCATCTGGTTCTGTTTGGGGCTCTGACCCAGGATTTTGTCGCCCTGTCTCGAGTTCTGCTTCACTAACAACTGAAGCGTCCAAGTCAGGTCCAGAAATTTCACAACTTTCAACAGAATTTTCACTCGCTACAGGAGAATTGTCCCAAAGAATTCCCTTTTCCCAGTCTTGCTGATCAAGAGGATAAAACCCAGGACATCGTGGTGCCTGCAATCCAACAGAAAAATTTCCTATTACCCCATCTTTCATTGGTTCTGCACTGAGACAGGAGTCCTTTCTTTGCCCATCATCTTCTGAAGGCAATGAGGTAGCCTCTTGCAGAACACCATATGTTGTGACCTCTGGTTTGTCATCATCAAAAACTGAGCCTTCAAGTTCAATTGAATGTGCCTGTTTCATAAATGAATAACCTTGACCAGCATCCTTTAAAAATTCCTCCTCATCCTCTTCAACAATATCAGACATGTCCAAAGATTTATACCCATCTGAAAGAATGAAACAGAGGGGGAATAGAAAATTAAACTAGAACCAGGCTAGCAAATAAAAGAACAGTTTTTCTTTACAGTCAAAATTTCAACTCTGACAAAGTAGTGAGGTTAACCTACTCAATTTTTTAATGAAGAGCAGTGATACAAATTTGCAAAAATGAACAAGTTCCAAATAAAATTCCCATCATGCTATTTCTAGACAAAATCAATGGATTATGCTGGTTTGAAACACTAAGTATGGACGAATAAATCAGATAGACAATTAGCAGAAGTGTTGAATAATAGATGTGGATTGGTATTGCATGTGTAAGAAAAGTGGAGAATATATGAATCACTTGCTTCTTAGTTGTGATGTTGCTAGAGACTTGTGGGCTATGATTTTGTGTCTTTTTAGGGTTCAATAGGTCATGCCTAGAAGAGTGGTTGATTTGTTGGCTTGTTGAAAACGACAATTTAGACAAAATCATAATGTACATATTTGGCTTGCAATTCCTCTGTCTCATGAGGTGTATTTGGAGGGAAACACCACCTGAAGTTTCAAAGGGTGTGAGAATTCGGTTTTGGAAATGAAGTTTTCGCTCTTGAGATCGTTATATGATGGAATAGCTTCCACCACATATTATTCTTTTTCAATTTTATTTGAGCTTATTGATCTTTCTAGTTTAACTGTTACTTTTTGTTTATCTCTGGTGTCCATCTCGTATAAATGGGTTGTGCCTCGTTTGTACTTTTTCAATAATTATTTCCTTATTTTTTAAAAACTGGAGGAAGATATCATATTATACGTCCAAATACCTTTGGGAATGGAGAACCTACGGTCTCTTTTCTCCCCCTTCTTCAAGGGTTCGTGAATACCAAAAATTTCAGAGAATCGTAAGATTACCATCCCATCCTCAATACACAAAACAGGCAGTGGTGTAGAGCCTTTCCCATCCAATGACTCTTCCTGACTTTGAGGTACTTCCTGCTGGAACTCATGAATTTTAAAAAATAAAAATAAAAAGTAAACATCAACATATTTATTAAAGAGTAAAATAGAATATACTGACCAGCAATGTAGACAATTCAGAGAGTAGTGCAAATGATATGTTACTTTTTTCTATGGTTGCCATTGAAAGCATATGGTGATTAAGATAATAATTAATACGCTGAAAATGATGATCATAACTAAGTCCATAATATTACATATACACTACATGACAATTAGTTTTAGCTTAAATGGCACTTCCCCTAAATGAATGAGACAGAAGGTCAGGTCAAGAATTCAAGACCCAGTAATTGCATGTGTAACTTACCAATCAAAAATTACATGTACAAAAGTAGCTTATATAATGCCAAAAGTACATCCAAAAAAATTTAGGGAAAAAAGAGTAAAAGAGCATAAAATTCATTGCGTTGTGTGTATTTAATGAGGTCGGTATGTCAAACTGAGTTCGTTTTTGGCAAGATTGTTGGTGTGGTGACCAATCCTTGAAAAGAGGCTTTCCTGCTTTGTATGAGAACTCCACAGATCAGGAAGCTTCCATGGAATCCTTGATGGTCAGGTAGGTCGAGGGGGAGAGGTGAAGTTGGGATGCATGGTTCTCTCAGGATTTTAATGATTTGGAGGTGGATTTGGTGGCTGCCTTTCTTCATCTTCTAGACTCTCATATTCCTTCGACTACGGGTGGAGATTGGGTGCGATGGAGGTTCGAGAAAAATGGGGAGTTTTGCATGTGCCGGTGTAGTGGGGGTGGATCACCTTCTAATACACTATAAGGAAGCTTATCAATTGTGGTGTCTTGTATTTAGATCATTTGGTATTTCTTGAGTCTTACTAGAGTGTGAAAGATCTTTTGTAAAACACTTGTTGAATATTTGGAATTTGGTTTCGTTTGCTTGATGTGGATTATTTGACGAGAGCAAAATAAGCATATGTTTGAGGATATGGAGAGTACAAGGGACCAGCTTCCAGCTTATTTTGTTGGCACTTTGTTTGACTAGTCTTGTGCTTTGGGGATCATGAATAGAGATTCCATTCCAATGTTTATTAAGTCTCTATCTTTTTGTACAAATTTTTGTATTTTTTGTAATTCAAGCTACTTCATGCCTTTCTTTTAATGAAGTATTCTCTTTTCAATAACATATCCATACTGGTGCTTCGAAACTCAGGCCTTATAATCCTCGTTTTCAAATATCCCAATCCATACTTGGCCCTACATTAAATTCATTAAAGAAAAATAAAATTACCCGAAACATGGAAAGATTTATTTAAACAGTACACCAATTGCCTCTCACAAGACATGGGCAAGCACGAATACAGAGACAAAACGATTTATTATTCCTTGGCTCAGCCATGAAGTATATACCTAGAATCAACTTCATAAATGTCACACAAAGTAAACTCATGAGCACATCAACCATTCTATACACTCAATCTCATTGATGCTGATTCCATTTGCAATGTATATTGGGGAATGCCCAGTGACTTTCATTTTTTTAGTTAATATTTACAAACTATTTACTTACTAGAAAGAAAATAAAATATTAAAAGGAAAAACTTTACCTCCAAAGGAAAACTCCTCCAACCCACAACCATGGAAATTGATAAAACCATCAGTCTACTTTTTATCACATGACCTATTTAATAAGTCATGTGACTTGTATAAATTATACATGTGGATGGTTTTATGAGTTGCCACCTAAAGGATTGGAGGAGGTTTTTCCAAACCAATTTGGAGAAAACTTTATCCAAATTAAAATTTGTGGTACACCACTTTCAATCATGCCACTCAAACTTAAAAAAGCTTTCAGCTTCATAATACCCATCAAAAAATTTGTCTTTCTAAAAATAAACATCTTAGAGGTAAAAGCAAAAATACTCTGGAACAGAAAATAAACACAAGAAAAAACAAATAACAACAAAAAAGGTAAAAAGATCACAAACTGACCTGGAATTCTTCTAAATCGACAGCCAACTTTTCAGCTTCTAGGGAGGCATGTTGTAAATCATCATCAAAAGATTTCTCACTTTCAGAAACCACACCAAGAATTTCACCCTGGTCACCTGAAATAAGCACGCTTAAAGAAGTCGAACATCAAAACAAAAGGCTAGGAAAGTAAAAGTTTTAAAAGTGAGAAACTACCAAATATTTGACAGCCACCATAATGATGGTAGTAGACATAATGATCTCAACCAAACCAATGATTCCACACAATTGGACCTACACATCCCTTTCAATTAAATGACCTCTAATGAGCCCACTAATTGGACACTTTTTTGTCATACATACAAGACTTTAGAACATTATGCTTTGTGTTGAGAGACTCAAATACAAGAGAAAATGCATAGCTGTAATACAATTTATGAAACAAGATGTTGTGAATTGCAAATTATTTTATCTTAGACTAAGCTTCAATTCAAACCCTCCAACTTTAGGTTTGCAGACAATTAGGCCCCTATAGCTCTGATTTTAGCAATCCCAACCCTGAAGTTTCAGCTTGGTGCCAATTTGGTCCCTCCATCCATCTCCTTTAATATGATGCTGTTAGATATCATGAGTTTCATGTTACCATTGCCAAGAGCCTTGTAGCTCAACTGGTTGGCACCTCCTAATGTTTCTAAAAAGATATCCAGGGTTTAAATCCCCCCATCCCCAACTATTGAATTATAAAATAAATAAGGTTTCATGTGACCATTAAATGACATCATCTTGGGAGAAATATTTAAGAAAAAAAATAGATGGAAATTAAATACAACCACTATTGAGGTCTAGCAACTAGGATTGTTAAGATTCTGACCAAAACCAACAAAACCAGCCCAAGCCAAGCCAAACCGACTGACTCTAGATGCTTCCGATGGTAAAAAATTTGAATTTCAGTTTCTTTCTTTCTTTCTTCTTTTTTTTTTTTTTTTTTTTTTTTTACAATTACTGACTCGGGCTGATGCGGTCATCAGTTTCGATTTTAAGGTTATGACAAAACCACACTAAACATATATATATATATATATATATATATATAATATTTTATAAATACATATATATATATATTTTTTTTTTTAATTTTACTAGTACAAAACACCACCCCACGCTAACCCCCACAACCCCCATGATTTTTCCTCACCCCATTCCTCTCTTTTCCTCAACAACTCAGATCTTGCCTGCCTTGGTCACCACCTTCACCTCCTCGAACTCCAGTCAACACCTACTCAGCCCAGACCACCGCACTCAAACTCAAAGAGAGCAAAGCTTTCAAAGTCCAAATCAAACACAGCAAAGCCAATCCATCAAAGCAAGAACAGAAAAGAAGAAAATGGGTTGTGTTATTCAAGAACAGAGAGGGAAGACTGGAAGAGCTTGTGAATGGATTGAAGAGCTCCTTAGCCCAACCCATCCCTCCATGCTCTAGATCAATGGTCAACGTTTTTCTTTTCTAGAAAACGAGATTATAAATGCTGTGATTATTTATTTTCTGTGGGGATAACTCTTTTGATTTGTTGTAGGTAAACTTGTTGGAACCGTGTTGTTTTCTCTTGCAACACCGACCAAACTGATCACATTGTACCCAAAAACTGAGACCAACGAAGTCCGGCTTCCTCCCTCCTAGCAATGTGGTTGGTGCGGTTCAAAATGGCCTCTAAAGGCCAACCACACCAGCAAGCAGAATTGAGAAATTGAAAAGAAATTTCCTTTGGGGTGACATGGGGGATGGGCTTAAGCATCATTTGGGGGGCTGGAATACAGTGTGTACTCCTATTGCTAATGGCAGATTGGATGCTAGAAGGTTAGTAACCTTTAACCAGGCCTTCCTGGGTAAATGGAAATGGCGTTTTGAAACAGAGGCATTGCAGTTGTGGAGGCGTATAGTAGCTGTGAAATATGGAGAGGGGCGGGGAGGTTTGTGCATGAAGAATGTTCATGGAACTCATGGCTGTGGCTAATGGAAAGGTATTAGCTTAGGGTGGGACAAGTTCCTGCAGTGTATACACATTGAGGCAGGTTTGTGCGGTTAAGTTCAGATTTGGCGTGACAGTTGGTGTGGTGACCTACCATTGAGGATAGCCTTTTCTGACTTGTACAGTTGTTCATTAGACCGAGATGCTTTGGTTGGCTCCTTGTCAAGAAAGGCTCCTTTACATACCTTTCTTTTCCTTAAATTGTCAATTGTCAAACATTTCCCCAAAAGGCTGCAGTCCATACAAAGAAAGCCACTCTAGAAGAAATCTTCTGCTTCCAAATGCTCTACCAAAGGAAACTTGATCACAATGGCCAGCAAGAAGATGGTAATGTACACTAACCATAAACCCCTTACTCTTATTAGGTAGCCAGCACCTCTTATCTTCCCCAATCCCCCTTACAGGTGTGCCATAAATGGTATCCATGGAACTCCAAAAACCTTCTAATTCCCAATCATGCACATCCCTGAAGAAATGCATATCCCAACGAAGGACTCCATTGGTGTACCTCAATAGATCAGCCACACTTGCCTCCTTGTTTCGAAAAATCCTAAATAATTCAAGATAGCAGTCAGCAAGAATAGTTGTTACACACCACCAGTCTAGCCAGAACTGCACTTTTGATCCATCTCCAATTTCAAACAAGATAAATTGAGACAAAGAGGGCCACCCCCATCTAATACTTTTCCACAAACTGACTCCATAGGGACCAGAGACTGAGCTAGAACACCAACCACCCCATTCACATCCATACTTTACCTCTATCACTTGACGTCACAAGGCATCCCTTTCTTACCCAAATCTCCACAACCATTTCCCTAATAAAGCTACATTAAAAAGTCTCAGATTCCTAATCCCCAAGCCACCTGAAGAAAGTGGAGCACAAACAATAGCCCATTTAACAAGATGAAATTTGGGTTCTTTTTGTTCACTTTCATGAACCTTTTGTAATTCTTTAGACTTCTTTGTGTTCACTTTCATGTACCTTTTGTAATCAAGACTTCTTCGTTTTGACTTTCATGTACATGTAGTCTTGTTCAATAAAATATGCATTTACTTATTAAAAAAATAACAATAAAATTAGGTTTATCTTGAGACAAAATTATAGATCCACGAACTTACAAATCATACACAAGTGATTCAATAGTATAAATTGATTGACAATAATAAGCCATTGCATACAAGAGTGATTTATTTGCATGGAAAAATTAATCACAATTACAATCATAATATATATATATGACACAAGACCAAAAGAAAGATAAATTTTTTACATCATGCCAATTTAACCCTAACTATATTAGATTGCCCATTTGCAATAAAAGATAACGTCTTATAAGGTTACTATTGAAGATTCAAAAGATGATACCAAGTGAAGTTATTCCCTCTACATAGTAGTGTGCACGTCTGCGTGTGAGTGTGAATGTGTATATGAATGCATCTATAAAGTGAATGAAGAGGAAATTGGGAAGTAAAAGATAATAGATACCACACCTGTTAAAGAGGTAGTTTGAACTTCCAAATTGTTATCCACCACCTCCTGTTCTTGTTCAAGTTCCTCATCATAATTTTCATCATCAAACACAGATGTAGGCTTCAATGAAGCAAGAGAAACTTCAGTAGAGAAGTACTCCTTTTTGGGTAACAAATGGTCCTCCTCACTAGCAGCTTGAATCTCTGGACCCTCATACTGCTCATCAAAATCTTCATAATCAACTGCATCTTCAGCCTTCTCATCATAATCTGACAGCAGAAGAAATCAAAAAAAAGAAAAGAAAAAGAATCAGAAGATTGAAAAGAGTGAGGGACCAAATCTACAACAGCCACCCCTACCGCAACACCTTTATAGCTGCCTATGGTTAAAAACACTAATCTGACATTAATGATATAATCTCAAGCTCAAAATCACATTTGCAACCACAGTATGAATGACTGGCAGATTCAAATCCCATATATGATATATCACACTTCTCTCTATTTCTTATCTTTATGATAGAGAGAGGGAGAGAGGAGAAGATAAAAGCAAAATGTAAATCTAAGGTATCTGCATTATCTACATGGAAAGCCACTATGCAATCATTTCCAAGACAAACTACAGCTTGAAGTGCAAACCAGCACAAGGGTGCCTCCTGCACCAGTTCACATTCTAGTTGAAGTAAATTTAATGATTAGTTTCTAATTTGTCATTTACAATACCAAGTTCTTCAAACCTCAATAGTAGAAAACATTAGAGAAGCTGAATCTGGAAGAAGAAAATGACTTTAAGAGATAGAGAGAGATTAGGACTAGCGTCCAAGGTCACTCCAATAGAGATACCATGGCACCTACATCTTTATCTCTGTGATTGGTAAAGGGGATTTCATCACAGACAGACATTAAATGGTTTGGAACCTTTGGAACTACAGCTTTTGGGCCTTTCATAATGAACTTCACTTGGTATCTCCTAAGTTCACCCTTACATTTTGTTACCACAATTTAATTTCCCTACTAATGATTTTATTTTATCAAAATCAAATGCCTACACATTATTCATTCCTAACGCTCTGTTTGTTTCATTGGAAAACTTTCTATAAAGATAGTTTTCCACATTTTCCAGTGTTTGGTAGCACAAAAAAAACCTGGTCAATAGAAAACTATCTTTGGTCAACAGAAAACTCTAATAAAAATAAGGCTTATTTTCTATAGGTTGTTTTCCAAAAATTTCTTTTGGAAAACAATCTCTCTCACGTGTTGCATCTCCTATAAATATTATCTTCGTCTATAGCCATGGGAAACATAATTTTTTGGCGCCTTCTCTCTCTCATGGTAAGTTCTCACTTTTTCTCTTTTCCCTTTGCTTTTTCTCTCCTCACACCCTCATTGTCACTAACTCTGGTCTCTCCTCTTCCCATAGATCTCTCTCTCTATCTCTCTTCTCTCTTTTCTCCATGTTTCTCTTCCCCTCTATAACGCAATTCTCTTATTAGATTTTTTTTTTTTTTCCTTCACTGATCGGTCAATAGCTCCAACTTGCAAAGGAAAACAAATTTGCAGTGGTAATTATTTCATTCCTCTCTATCAAAATCTCAATTCTTTGCTTTGAATTTCAAGCTCAATTTTCTTTTTTCTCTAAGAAATTTTCGGTTTGATAGATTACAGGCAAAAGTTAATTCTTTTTCGTACATAAAGTGCAAAAAAATAAAAAATAAAAAAGAAGAAGAAGAAAGAAATAATGAAGTAAAAGATAAAAATTTTAAACATAGTACCTATATTGCTCTAAATTGCTTTTACATGGGACAATCTTTACTGTGGACTAATAATATTGTTATATAATGAATGATAATTGTTTAGGAGAATTGCATTTGTTGGCAAATACTTTTTTTGTTGGCAGATACTATGCAGTGATGATATATTATACAATACATTATGTAAATACATAATTTATAATAATATTAGAGACTTGTGGTTAACCATAGTAGACAATTAGAATACCAACAAAAAGAGTAGACAATTAAAAGTTATTATTATTTATACTTATTGAAAATGTATTCCCCTGTCAAATTTATATATATAGACAAATGGTTGATATATGTGTGTGTGTACGTACGTTACTGTCTATATATATGAGCAAGATGAGTGGTAGAGATCATGAAAATTTGACAATTAATTAATTTTGATTGTATCTATTGTCAAAATTTTAGTATGAAAACCAAATTCATTCTTGGTTTTTTATTTATAATGATTACATTGGTTAGATTACATAATATACATGTTTTAAATTATAAAAGAAATATTTTTTGAAAAATTGCATACCAAACACTGAAAAACATTCTCAAGCTCATTTTCAAGATTATTACCAAACACTGGAAAATGAGACAGTTTTCTAGAAAATGCTCTTTGGAAAATGAGCAATTGTCCAGAAAATGTTAATGTTGAAACAAACAGAGCGTAAGTGCATATAAAGCACAATGGCTCTTGAAAGAAACCCCCATCGAACTCTTTACACTTTCGAGGGAACCCAACTCCTAAGTCAACTTTTGAACTGTGCAACTCCAGATCTTACGGTATGTAATAAATTTTATTGAAAAAAATAATAATGATCTAATGCTCTTGCGTTTGCTTTTCACCCCAACACAGGCATAAATACATTCTGTGCTGTAAAATTCTATCTTTTCAGGAGAAAATTTACAAAGGAACACAAATTATGATACAAAAATGATCTAGTTAATCGAGCTCTAAAATTCCAAAAGTAATCCACAGAGAATGTGCTCATATGGAATCTTTAAAACCCACATCCAACTTGTTGAAATTAGCCAGTTAAACATACAGAAGCCCAGAAACCACACTACTGCCGTTATAAATCACGACTATTAGAAAAATCCAACCAGATAAATGCCATATGCATTCACCAAAACTCAAAAGAATTTCAACATACAAGTACTTGACCCACAACAGACTAGTCATGTCACTTAAAATAAATTAAAAGTTCAAATTTTACTTAATTGAAGAAAAAGAAATACTAACAGAACATCAAAAACTGCATGAGAAAGTTTTTCCGGGCATACAACATCACCTTGTTCAGTAGTATCAGCAGGTGTCCGTGGTGATCTTTCTGACAGCTGAAAATAAATTAAATAAATAAAACAATGATCAGTGTCAGAAATAAGGAAAAGAAGAAACTACAATTATACTTCCCCCAAATAATAAAGATGCAAAAGTGATAACCATAGGACACAAATAACCTAAATAAGAACCTATACTGCCATTTTTCCGTACAACCAAAAACACAGGATTGAGATTTCCATACATCTATATCTGTCAGAGAGGGACCCAGCTTGTCAGCCAGCGCAGCAAGATGCTCCTTTGCATCCTGAAAAGCATAGTGGTATAATTACTGTCAATGTCACAATAATATTGCAGAAAGATAATTATCCTAATCAAATCAACCTGCAAAACATGATAAATAAAAAAACCTCATTCCACACAGTAAAAGTAAAGGTTTTTGAGAAAGTGAAAAAGTAAACTAGTTGAGCGTAGACATTACTTGAAAGCTAGAATAGTATGGTCGTAAACTCAGCAACGGTCAATAACTTTTTATTTGGGATAAGTAGCAAAATTCATCACAAGAAAAGGAGCAAAAGAGGCATGACCTAGTACACAGGGAGTATACAATGGAAAGTCCAAACAATGAAATAAAAGGAGGAAAAATAAAGAAAAGAGGCAAAAAAAAAAAAAAAAAAACAAATAACAATTAAAAGAAGTTCAGAATGTTGAAGAAATTTAGAAAGTTCGTAGTAGAAAAAGTATGAGCGATCAAAGTCCAATCATATAAAGTCTTCAGAAATAAGAACTTCAGCTTTGCCCCAAGTTCAGCACTTTCCCCTCAAAAAAATGAGCATTTCTTTCCCCAAATACAGCACATTAAACATATAGAAACAGCTTTCCATATCTCCCATTACTTAATTTTTCCAACACAACAACATTTCCAAGATGGGGTGAAGCATTGGGATCTTCATTTTTCCAGGTTGGTACAAGATTGGGAGCTGGAGTCCTTGGATAGGTTTATGGATTTAATTTATTCATCCTCTGTTTCTGGAAGAGGAGATGACAAGATGTGTTGGAAGCCTAATAATAGTAGGGGTTTTGAAGTGGGAGGATATTACCGGCTTTTATGTCCTTCTAATTCAGTTCATTTTCCATGGAAAATTATTTGGAGATCTAAGATCCTTCCTATAGTTGCTTTTTTTTCTTGGAGTACTGCATTAGGGAGAATCTTGACCACAGATAAACTATGGAAGAGAGGTATCAATGTGATTGATTGGTGCATCATGTGTAAATGGAATGTGTAAATGGAATCAAAATGTGGATCATCTGCTTTTACATTGGATTAGAAAGTGGCCACGGCGGGCTAAGTGGCACGGGTGCAATACGGGTATGGGTACGAAGGTACAACATTTCTTGAAAAAGTAGGGTAGGGCTATTATTAATTAATTAATATTATTTTTAGGTATATTTTGAATATTTTTAGACATAATTTAAGTTTATTTAAAATTTTAAAATATATCTAAAATTAATATAAAAGAAATTATAAAATATTTGAAAGCAATAATTGATAATTAACTACCAATTCAAGCAAATATATTAGGGGGAAAGAAACTAATGTCTGCTACTTTTTAAATTTTAATGCACAAACCTCTATAATAATAATAATAATAAAAGTAAAAACCCACTAACCCACAGTAAAAGAAAGAGAACACATAAGCCAAGCCACTACCCCTTTGTACTAACAAAACATTAATCTTCTCCCACCCGCCCAGCCTGTTGTGAAAAAAAAAAAAAAAAAAAAGCAGCTGAGAAATTGATATCACGCTATGCAAGCAGCGAAGAAGATCAGCAAGTGAAAGGAACAGGGGAAAAAAATACGAAGCAAACAAATTAAATAAGAAGAGAGCAAGCAACATATGAGAGACGACGGAGAGAGGGAGATCAGAGATTTGACGAAAAGAAAACCTCAGATCTGAAGAAATCTGAAGATCTGAGAGTAACTTGAGAGTAAAACTTGTGTTGCCGGTTGCCAATCTATGATTTTTTCTTCTTTTTTTCAAATTTTTTGCTCTTCCATGTCTGAGGCATGTCAAAACTGTGTCTAGGCCGTACCTAGATTAAAAGGAAAAAAAAAAAATTTCTTTTGGGTACAATTCTGACACTTTTGTACCCGTGTCGGAGCAGTAACCATGTCCAACACTGGTACTATGCCAAAAATGGCATGTCCATGCAACATAGATTGTGGGTTATGGATCTGCTAGCCTCAAGGCAAGGCAATTTTGGTCAGTACCGTAATAATGCAATTTGGAAGATTATGCCACATTGTCTAATTTGGTGCATTTCGCGGGAGAGAAACGCTAGAAGTTTTTGAGGGCTGTGAGTGGTCTATCATTGAGCTTAAATCTTTTTTCTTATTTTCATTGTTGGACCGAGCGCTTCAAGCCCTTTCTTGTGGTTCTTTTCAGATTTGTTAGAGCTTTGTTCAAAGTTTTGCTGATTCAATAAAGTTTGTTATTTATAAAAAAAATATTTTTTTTTTTGATAAGTAATAAAAATTCATTGATATCAAAAAGAGAAAGACACCCAAGTACACCGGGGGTATACAGGGGAGAACAAATCAAAAACGAACATTACAAAAATCAAGAAAATCCAAAATAGAAGAAAACTGATGGTTTCTCCACACAGAGAACCAATCAAGTAAGGTTCTAAAGAAAAGAAGCTTGAGATCGGGCATGGAACGCTCCTTGTCTTCAAAACACCTACTATTTCTCTCCTTCCAAATACACCACATCAAACAGTGAGGAACAACCATCCAAATATCTCCATTACGATGGCGGCCAAAACGACCTTGCCAGCAAGCCAAAAGCCCAACAACAGAAAATGGCATAACCCAGCAAACTCCAAATAACCCAAAAACCATATCCCACAACTCCGAAGCAACCGGGCAATGAAGGAAAAGATGGTCAATAGTTTCACTATTACACTTGCACATATAACACCAATCCACAATGCAAACCTTTCTTTTCCTTAAGTTATCAATTATCAGGCATTTCCCCAAGGCTGCGGTCCATATAAAGAAAGCCACTCTAGAGGGAATCTTTTGCTTCCAAATGCTTTTCCAAGGAAAAAACTGCTCACTATGGCCAACTAGAAGATGGTAATAAGCACTGACCGTGAACCCCTTACTCTTACAAGGCAGCCAACATCTCTTATCTTCCCCGTTCCCCCTTACAGGAGTGCAATAAATGGAATTGATGAAGCTTCTGAAAGCTTCCAATTCACGATTATGCACCTCCCTATAAAATAAATAAAAATTAAATTTAATATAAAATAATAAAATAATAACAAAAAAAAAACCCATTTCCAAGATGAAAGAAGGGTATGGCTATGAGTGGGGAGGCTGGTGCACCAATTCAGTAACCAGTCCTCATGGATATGGAGTGAGTTTGTGGAACACTATAAGACAGGGATGGCCCACCTTTTCGCACTACATTCAGTATGAGGTTGGGGATGGGTCTAGAGTGAAGTGTTGCCAAAATTTGTGGTGTGGGGGAGAGCACTCTAAAAATGCGTTTTCCAAAGTTATTCAAGATCAACCGGGATAAGGAGGCACATGGGGTAGATCTAAGGTTCTCCACCGGGGTCCTCCATTGGGATTTGAATTTCATGAGAGCTGTGCAAGATTGGGAATTGGAGTCATTGTCGAATTTTATGGACATTATTTATGGCGTTTTTGTGAGGTGAGGTGAGGAGGAAAAGATGTGTTGGAAGCCAACTAGGAGAAGCAGTTTTGAGGATAGTGGCTATTACCAGGTTTGTATTGTGCTAAGGATCGTTCATTCCCTTCGAAAAGCATATGGAAGCCAAAGATCCCTTTTAGAGTTGCTTTTTTTTGTCTGGACTACAGACTTAGGAAAAATTTTGATGATTAATAATTTACAGAAAGGGAAAGTTAGGATTTTGGATTGGTGTTATCTGTGCAAAAGTAACAGGGAAACAATAGACCATCTTAGGATCCATAGTCCTGTTGCTACTAAGTTGTGGTCTATGGTGTTTGGTTTGTTTGGAGTTCATTGGGTGATGCCAAAGACTGTTGTTGATCTACTACCTTTTTTTTTTTTCTTTTTTTTTTGAGAAACTAACTTGTAGGCAAGGGAGATTTGCGCATTATCGCAATGGTGTTATTTGGATGGTTGCCCCCCATTATTTGATGTGGAATGTTTGGAGGGAGGGGTATAACCAAAGCTTTGAGGATTCTTAGAGGACTTTACCAGATCTTAAACTATTTTTCATTAAACTTTGTTGGCTTGGATGCAGTAGTCGGAAGTTATTCCCTGTTTAGTTTCTGATTTGATGGACCTTTGTGATTTGCAATTGATTGTATTGGTCCCCAAATGTATACATCTTGTATTCTTGTGTGACTCATTTTTTGGGTTAAATAAAAATCATTATTTATCAAAAAAGATGAAAGAATGCATTATCCACATGACAAAACGCAAATAGAAAACCACATGGAACACCAAACTGACAAAAACCAAAGACCACAACTCCCAAGCCACCACACAATGTAAAAAAACTGAGCCACACTCTCTCCTTGATTCTTGCACATAAAGTACCAATCCATTCCAAATGCTCTACCAAGGAAAAGTCTTCCTTTCTCCACTCAATACCTTGTAGTAGCACTACACTTTTTTTTTTTTTGATAAGTAATGTAAGAATATTATTAATAATAGAAAAAGTGCCAAGCCGAGTACATTGGGGATGTACTATGGGGGCACAAATTAAGAAACAAAAGTACAACGATCAAGAAAAATAGGAAAAGAAGAACAAGAAAAATGAGAAAAAACCACACTCCATTCAAAAAGAGTGCGCAAGAAAAAAGACTTAATCTCCAACAAAGAACGTTCACAGCCCTCAAAACTTCTAGCATTCCTTTCACGCCAAATGCACCAAATCAAGCAATGAGGCACTAATCTCCAAACATCAATGTGACGATGTCGTGCAAACTTTCCTTGCCAAGCCTCAAACAACTCAAGAACAGTATGAGGCATAACCCATTGGACATCAAACAAGCAGAAAACCAAAGACCACAACTCCCAAGCTATGGGGCAATGAAGTAGAAGATGATCTACCGACTCCCCACATCTCTTACACATATAGCACCAGTCAAGCACTATCACACGTCTTTTACAAAGGTTGTCTGTTGTTAAGATCTTACCTATGGAAGCCGACCAAGAAAAGAAAGCCACCCTTGGAGGAACCTTTGATTTCCATATCATTCTCCATGGGAATGAAACAAGAGTAGGAGGGTAGAAATAGCTATAATATCCTCTATCCTCAAAACCTCTGTTCCTAGCAGGTTTCCAACAAACCTTATCTGAGCCAAACCCTCGCACTGTCGAAGAATAGACCAACCCCATAAACCGATCAAAGACTTCTTCTTCCCAATCTTGTGGTGGACGACGAAATTGCACATTCCAGTGAAATCTCCCAGCAGACCAACTCATAACTTCAGCCACCGAGGAATCCTTTGACCTACTAAGACAATAGAGCTCTGGAAAGGCCTGTTGGAAAGTACACTCCCCGCACCACACATGCTTCCAAAATTTCACTCTAGTACCATCCCCCACATCATATACAAGGAATTTAGAGAAGTTCAACCAGCCACTTCTAATGTATCTCCACAGGCTGACCCCATAAGGACTTGTCACCTTTTTCGTACACCATCCACCCCAAATATTCCTATATTTTGCCTCTATAACCCTCCTCCATAAAGCATCAGTCTCTATGCCATACCTCCACAACCATTTTCCTAGCAATGCAGAATTAAAGCTTCCCAAACGTCTAATACCCAACCCTCCAACCTGCAACGGCTTACAAACCTTGGCCCATTTAACTAAATGTATTTTAGGTTCACCACCAATCCCATTCCATAGGAAATCTCTCTGTAATTTCTCCATACGCTTAGCCACCTTACCCGGTAAAGGAAGAAGGGAAAGGAAGTATGTAGGTAAAGACGAGAGAGAGCTTTTGATGAGTGTCACTTTACCCCATTTAGATAAATACAGTCTCTTCCAACCTGCTAATCTCCTCTCCATTCTCTCTAGGATAGGATAGGATTCCAAACAGTTAAATCCTTAAACTTAGCACCTAAAGGAAGGCCCAAATATTTCAAAGGTAAAGAAGATTGCCCACACCCCAACAGACTCACCAAAGCGTCCAAATTGTGCACCCCACCAACAGGTACCAACTCAGATTTTCCCAAATTAATACGAAGCCCTGACACCCCCTCAAATCTAGCAAGAATCACCCTCAAATTAGCAATCTGAGAAGGATCAGCATCACAAAAAATCAGAGTGTCATCTGCAAATAAAAGGTGAGACACCATCACTAATGGGCCAGCCGTACTACCCACAGAAAAGCCTGAGAATTGCCCAGCAGAGGCAGCCACATCCAACATACGACTTTTCTAAATTTCTTCGGTTTGATGTGGGTGATGGTACTAGGGTAAAGTTCTGGGAGGATGTATGGTGTAGGAATTGTTCTCTTAAGGAAGCATTTCCTAATTTGAATAGTATTAGTTGGACAAGGGAGTCTTCTGTATCGAAGGTTATGCACTTCTCTAATGGGAGACTACATTGGGACATTCAGTTCTATCATCCACCATAGGATTGGGAGTCAAAATCGTTGGATCTATTTTGGGATGTGATTTATTCCACGAAGGTGCGGGGTGCTAACAAACTTTGCTAGAAGCCAGCAATGAGTAGAGGTTTTGAGGTTCGAGTTTCTATCACTCTTTATGTCCTCCTTTTGTCATTGATTTTCCTTGGAAAATGGTGTGGCAATCAAAGGTTCCTCCTAGAGTAGTGTTTTTTTCTTGGAATGTTGCCTTAAGTAAGATCTTAACTTCGGATAATCTTTGGAAGAGGCATATTGCAGTACTAGGGTAGTGCTTTATGTGTAAAAGGTGTGGGGAATCAGTGGATCACCTTCTTCTTCATTGTCCTATAACATATGAGTTTGTGGTCTATGGTATTTTGTTTGTTTAGTATACATTAGGTTATGCCGTATAAAGTTAGTGAGTTGTTAGCTTCTAGGTAGGGCAAGTTTGGTAGACATCAAAATATGGAGTTATGGAGGTTTGTGCCGCATTGTTTGTTTTGGTGCTTATGGCGGAAGCGGAATGCTAGATGCTTTAAGGATTGTGAATGGTTTATTCTTAACATTAAGTCTTTCTTTTTCCGTATTGGAGTTTAGTTTTGCCTTCTTATTCTTGTTTTTCTCTCTCCGATCTTATTGATCGTTGTAATTTGCGTTCTTGATCGTTGTAATCTGGGTTCTTGAGTTGTGCCACTATAGTACACTTCCAATGTACTTGGTTTTATTAATAAAATTCTTACGTTACTTTTGGAGACTTCCTACCCTTCTATGTGGTTATGTGGGATAGAAGGGACACCCTAGTAGACAGGAAGTGTACAGGGGTCAAAGAAATCAAGTACAAAAATCTAGAAAATCAAGAAAGGAAGAGTAAGATTGGTTTCGCAAAGCAGATAGCCAATCGACTAAGGTTTTAAAGAAAAATAACTTGAGGTCTGAAATGGATCTCTCATTATCTTCAAAGAACCTACTATTTCTTTCCCTCCAAAGACACCACATGTGACAATGGGGAACGATTATCCATATATGATCGTTCCGATAAAGACCAAACCACCTTTGCCAACAAGCTAGGAGCCCAAAAAACAAGAATGTCAACGTTCGAGTACAATGAAACACACATATAAAGTCAATGAAACGCACATATAAAGTCAATCTAGAATGTTTCAAACAGGTCCAAGACTTAAAAAACTAAGCCCTGATCTGACTAGTAAAAAAAACCAAAGCCCATACGTAAAAGCCCAATAACCAAATAAGACTAGCATGCTATGAAAATAAAGCCCATAGCAGACAATTATAGCCCATGTCTAGCAACCAGGGAAATTACTAAAATACCCTTCCCTCACAAACTAAGAAAAACTGAAATTAGAATATCATACGAATTACAATATTAACATTTTGAGAATCTACATAAACAGCTCTCTCCAGGCCAAAAGGGGCTTCTTAGATGTCATGCCACCCACGGTTTTAGTGTTTAGCTTCCAAAGAGAGTATTTCTTCCCTATCCATGCAACTACTGTGGTATGACCAAAAATGATACTGGAATATTGAAAGCTTTTTTTTTTTTTTCTTTTTTGATAGGTAATAGAAGATTTATTGAAAAAGTACATCACGTTCACAGTGATGAATGCAATGTACTTGAAGCAAATACATATAACTCAAGAAGTAAAGCTAACAAATTGTAGAAAATCAAAAATGGAAATACACTGCATAAAAACCCAGATAGGAGCCCACTGTAACAAAGTACCAAATAGTAGAGACTTTAAGAGATCTAAAGGTCTCTCATTATCTTCAAAGGTACAGGTTTTTTTTTATGAAAGGCAAGAGTGTTGCTTCTTCTTCTTATCTTGTCTAACCCGTGATCAACCTACAAATCCCAACTCTTTCGTCTAGATTTCTATGCCCTAAAACCACAAGTTTCAAACCCAAAGCCCTTAACATGGTTAATTCTAGGCAGGTTTACAAATGTGTTCTACATCATAGGTATATTCATCATCCATATGTGTATATCCAAAGTAATTCAGCATGGATATACACATCATTTTTGTTTGTTTGTTTTTTATAGTAATAACTATAAACTATATATTACATCATGGGAAGAATAAGAATACCTCATCAAGGTAATCAACATCAAGATCGCCAGAATTATCAACGTTTCCAAACATGAACCCCAAAAACCGATTACCCCCACCACCCTCCTCATATTCTTCCTCATCATCTGCCAAATTGTAATTCAAAACAATATTATATGAGAAGTACATAAAACTAAAATTCTTATTTACATGACAAGTGAACACAAAAACAATACTAAGTAAAAATTATAAACGCAATGCATGCATTATATCTATAGGCATCATATACATTAGGCAGACTTCAAATGCCATGATAAAAATTCTAGCACCTCTTGACAACAACAAGAAATATAATAAAACTGATGCACAGAGGAAAGATACGGAAAAATAACTATAATAGCTATAATTGGCAATGGCAAGCCACTTTTGCACATATGTATGCCTGTTCTAATTTCTTAGGCACCTTTTCTTCGCCTTCCAGGCCTTATAATTTATATCACCGACAATAGCGTAGTGTTATACTGTTATTTGTCATAATATAATGAAGTTACAACTAATGACTAAAATTGTAGTTTATTTGTGAGTTAAGCAACAAACTAACCTTCATCCCTTCCTTCTTGGGAAGGGCTACCCGACTCATAACCCATCGTGTATTGTACAGCCCTGCATTAGAGTCAGTGACAAGAATTCGGACATATAAGTATACTCGAAAAAAAGAAAATTCAACGAAGAAACACAAAGAAAAGTTGCATAGTATAGAGTAGCAAAAACATAGAATTCAAAATTATAATTCCAGCATTTTGAGAAACTAACCAAGCAAGAAGAATTTCGCCGGCCCAGATTTTCAGTCATAATTCAGAATTTATTAAATAAAAATTAACCCCTAACCCTTAAAATCAGCATGTACGAGATAAAGAGACAGAGAGAGATATATATTTTTCATGTTAGAATCCCCAATTTAAGTAGCACATGATGAAAAGATTGAAAAGAAAATCCCAAATCGGTTGAATACGAACCCTAGTCGATGAAAATAGTAAGAATCGTATGAATTCAAAAAAAAAAAAAAAAAAAACCAAAAAAAAAAGAGAAAGAAAACCAACTAAATTGTTGAAGCAGATGAAATAGAATAATCATAAACACACACAAAACTTAGCTTGATTTTGAAAGCAGTCCACCATGAATTAAGAATTTCAAACTTGGTTATTCTACTTGTTGTTTTAGCAGAACAGAAAAGAGAGATTTTAGAGAGAGAGAGAGAGAGAGAAGGGCGGTTGTGATTGGTGAGGAATAGGATAATAGAGTGAGGTACTTACTTGAGGGTTGGAGGTTGTGATATGGCGGAATACGGTGGGCTCACGCGGCGGAGAAGCAGTCGCGGCGTCGATAGCAGACGAGAGAGAGAGAGAGAGCGAGAGCGAGAGCGAGCGAGCGAGCTAGAGAGAGAGAGGAGAAATGAAGAGAAGAAAGGGAGTCGGGTTAAGCTATGGGTATTTTAGTCATTATAGAAAGTTGGTGGGGGTATTTTGGTAGCTAGGTATTATCGGGATTCGGGTTATATTTATAGGAAAAACTGCCGTCCCAAAACCTCAGTTTTTAGTCCAAAGACTCCAAACTCCTCTTATTCTTCTTTTTCGGTTTTACCTTCTTTTTTTTTTTTCCTTCTTTTTTTTTTTCTTAAGAAGGAAAATAAAAAATGAAAACTTTAGAGTTTTGTATATCTCAAGTTTAACCTTTTTCAATTTGAAAGTCTCTTAAAACATTTTATTTAAACCTTCTATTACAGTTTTGGGTTAAATCATTCAAATGATCTTCTAAAAAAAAAATCACATGATTGATTGATTTAAATTAAAATTTTCGAATACTAAGGTTTAAATGAAACTTACACGAAACTTTCAGGTTGACTGAATGTGACGGGTCCAATTTGCTAAAATGGATAATAGATATATCCAATACTAAGGTAATTCACCTTTTAAAAAATTATTAATGATAAAATTGAGTGTGAATGCCGAAGAAAATCTTACTCTTTTACTTTAAATATTAATAATTTAATAAATTTTACTATATAGTCTTTACAAACTCTATCCTATTTTCACTATAAAAAATAAAGTGAAATGCTGTTGAATTTTCATTGCAAAAGTTTGACAATGATCATGTTATGTGTTGTGAAACTCATGGTACAAAACTTTGCTAAATTTCTATTATGAAAATAATGTGAAATACTATCAAATTTTCATCATAGAAATCTGATAGGGCTTCGACTCAATTAGCGAATAATATGTAAAGGCCACAAGTCATTTTCAAAACAATTTCAAAAACCCTAAAAACATTTTGTCCCAAATTTCATGACTCATAGACATAATTGTTTACCCTTGTTTAGATTAGGGACACGGGACTTTCTTTTAATCTTTCTTTTTTGATAAATAACATAAAAACTTCATTAAAACTCCGCCCAGTACATAGGGAATATACGAAAAAGGCAAAAACATCAAGAAACCAAAGTACAATGATCAATCAACACAGGAAGGGAGAAACAAGAAAAAAAAAAGGTAAAACAAAACACCATTCGAGAAGAGTAAAAAAGAAAAAAGACTTAAACTCAAGAATGGACCGTTCGTGACCCTCAATGCTTCTAGTGTTCCGTTCCCGCTAGATACACCACATCAAGCAGTGCGGCACAAACCTTCAAATAACTATATTACGATGCCGCCTAAAATTGCATGACCAACAATCCAACAAATCCACTACCGTTTGCAGCATCACCCAACAAACACCAAACAAGCAAAAGATCATACTCCACATCTCAAATGCTATAGGACAATGAAGGAGGAGATGATCTACAAATTCCCCACACCTTTTGCACATAAAACACCAATCAAGAACAACAAGATGCCTCTTCCGAAGATTATCTATAGTTAGAATCTTGCCTAAAGCCGCTGTCCAAGAGAAGAACGCTACCCAAGGAGGAACCTTCGATTGCCATACCATTTTCCAAGGGAAAGAAATGACTCTAGAAGGGGATAGAGACTAATAATACCCACTCACCTTGAACCCTCAACTGCTAGCTGGCTTCCAACAAAATTTGTCAGAACCAACACCCCGCACCTTAGTGGAATAGATCAAAACCAAAAACGAATCCAAAGAATGAGACTCTTGATCATTCACTAAACGACGAAACTGCAAGTCCCAAGAAATTCTTCCATTTGCACAGCTCATAACCTCAGAGACCGAAGCATCCCTTGACCTACTAATATTATATAAATTTGGAAACACCTCCTTAAGTGGACGATCCCTACACCGCACATCATCCCAAAACTTCACACAAGTACCATCACCCACATCATACCGAAAGAACTTGGAAAAATTCAACCAACCACTTCTAATGAACTTCCACAGACAAACACCATATGCCCTAAACACATATTTTGTGCACCAACCACCCCACTCATTTCCATACTTCGCCCCAATGACCCTTCTCCAAAGGGCATCATTCTCCAAACCATAACACCACAACCATTTAGCTAAGAAGGCAAAAGTAAACCTTCTTAAACACCTAATACCTAACGCTCCATTCTTCACTAGGCTACAAATCTTAGACCAATTTACTAAATGAATTTTACAATCGTCCCCAATACCAGTCCAAAGAAAATCTCTTTGTAAATCCTCCATCCTCTTGGCCACCTTAACTGGAATAGGGAAAAGCGAAAGAAAATACGTAGCTAAGCTAGAAAGAGTACTCTTAATAAAGGTAACCTAACCCCCCTTAGATAAATACAACCTCTTCCATCCAACTAGCCTTTGCTCCATCTTCTCCAAAATAGGATTCCAAATTGTCTTATCTTTAAAAGTAGCACCCAACGGAAGACCTAAATATTTCAGCGGAAGAGCAAACTCCCTATAGCCTAAAATTTCCATTAACTCATGTAGATCAGGCACATCCCCAACTGGAACCAATTAAGACTTTCCTAAATTAATTTTTAGCCCTGACATCTCCTCAAATCTAGATAGAATCCCACACAAGGCTGTTATATGAATGTTGTCAGCATCATAGAAAACAAGAGTATCATCCACGAACAGTAAATGGGGCATCGTCATCAAGGAATCAGTTGCGTTCCAAACTGTAAAACCCAAAAACTGTCCTGCTACAGTAGCTGCAACCAACATACGGCTCAAGGCCTCCATGACAATATCAAGGAGAAAATGGGATAAAGGATCACCTTGCCGAAGACCTCTAGAACTCCCAGAAAAGTCAGAAGGGCAACCATTGATCAAAATGGAGAATTTAACAGATGATATACAACACCTGATCCACCTTCTCCGCTTATCGAAAAAACCACACTGTTGTAACAGAAACAAGAGAAACTCCCAATTCACATGTCATACGCTTTCTCAATATCCAGTTTGCAAAACACCCTCGGAACCCCTGCCTTCAATCAACTGTCTATACACTCAGAAGCAATAAGGACAGAATCTAGAATCTGTCTGCCTTTCACAAAGGCATTCTAAGATTCATAAATAAGACCATGAACCACCCTTCACATACGATTGGCTAACACCTTAGCAATAATCTTGTACAACCCTCCCACCAAACTAATAGGCCGAAAGTCTTTGACATCCACTGCATCAATTTTCTTAGGCATGAGAGAAAGAAATGTAGCATTAAATCTCTTTTCAAACATAGCATGGGCATGAAAAACATGAAACACATTCATAATATCTGTTTTCTCCATGCTCCAACAAGACTGAAAAAAAGCCATTGTAAAACCATCTGGACCTGGCGCTTTATCACCATTGAAATCATGTACCACACCAAATACTTCATCCTCATCAAAAGGTTGGTCCAACCATGAGGCATCTTCCTCAGAAATTCTAGAGAAAGCAACCTCATCCAAAAGAGGTCTATAAGCCTCAGTCTTCGAGTATAGCTGCCTATAGAACTGAGTAATGCACCCCTCAATGAGCCCCTAATCCGTAGATATCTCTCTATCCACCATAAGCCTATCGATAGTATTGCATCTTCTATGAGAATTTGCAATACGATGAAAAAATTTTGTGTTCCTATCTCCCTCTTTAAGAAAAAAAGCCCTAGGTTTCTACCTTTAGCAAATTTCTTCCAACAAAGTTGTTTTCTCTAACTCTCCATGAATTCGATCATTTTCCCTACTTTCCTCCACTGTAAGAACATAATCATCCTCAATAACTTCCAATTCATTAAAATCCTTCCACAAATTTTGCACCCTAAGACCTATATCACCGAACTCCTCCACATTCCATCTCTTCAAATCCAATTTCATCATCTTCAGTTTGTTAGCCAAAGAAAAACTTGGAGTTCCTTGGAAAAGATAGGACTCCCACCATGAACTCACCCTTTTCCAAAAAGCCCTCATCCTTTAACCACATGTTCTCAAACCTAAAATGTTTTTTTCCTCTATGTAAATTTCCACCCTCAAGAAGGATTGGGAAATGATCCGAAAGCAACCTAGAAAGGGGCCGTTGATAGACAGATAGAAAATTCTCCTCCCAATCTGCTGACAAAAGAAACCTGTCCAATCTAGATCTAGAAGCAACCTCTCTAGAATTAGACCAAGTGAAATTCCCCCCAACCACAGGCAGATCAACAAGGCTTTGCTTGGAAATAAAAGCTGAAAACCGATGCATAACTATAGTGAAATACTTAGAACAAGAGCGTTTAGAAGGAAACTACACCACATTAAAATCAACTCCCACACACCAAGGCACATCCCACCAACTACATACTCCAGATAACTCCTCCCAAAAGAAACTTTTGTCTTTATCACTATTGGGTCCATAAACACCAGTGAAAGCCCAAACAAAATGGTCCACCACATTTTTGAATTTACAAGAGACAGAGAAACGACCCACCGCTTCCTCCACCTTATCCACAACCCTGTTGTCCCACATCAATAAAACCCCACCTGAAGCACCCACAGAGCCTAAGTAGAGCCAATCCACATGCTGACCTCCCCACAAACTACAAATGACACCTTTATTAATTAACTCCATCTTAGTTTCTTGCAGGCAAACAATATCTGCTTTCCAATTTCGAATCAAATTTCTAACCCGAAGCCGCTTATCCTGCTCATTTAGCCCTCTCACATTCCATGAAACAATTCTCAAATTCATTTATGCACTACAATAGCCCATTCCCTACTAGCACACCTGTTCCTTTCTGACTCATTCTCGTCACTCCATAAACACAATAAACTCTTTAATTCATGATGCCCTTTGTGCTAAGCCTTACCCATCTTTCTCTTAAAAGCTACATCAAGCATCCGCTTTTTCCTTCACGCTTCTAAAGCTAAGAGCAAACCTGTAACTTGTTCTTTGAATCCCTCAAGCGAGATCCCAACAAATTTCTGGAAAGCTTTAATTCTATTAGTTACCCATTGTGACAACTTGATGTTATCTACATCTACCTTAGCCCCTATCTCCTCAATTGTAGGAATCTCCATAACCACTGAATTATCCATCGCCAAAGGTGCCACTTCCAGTGGTTCACCTATGTGATCCCAATCCAACAACCCCTCATCAGAGTCCCAAGCCACACATTCTGACCCAAAATCAGAGACAATAGAACCCCCAACACCATCACACTCAGAATCCCAACTAATAATTTGTCCCTCATTAAAAGGAGAAACCAAACCTGGATTAGCTACCTCCTCCGATTCAGGCTGACCAAACACGGCTTTAGGAAACCGATAAGCGGAAAGCGGAATGACTATTTTCCTCCCATCCCGAAGTTCGAGCATCCAATCATTAGAATTACCCCAAGTTTTGCTCAAATCTCCAACAAAATCATTGATTCTAGGACCAAACTCATGTGGCATTTTGGTGAAGATCGGTTCTGTATTCTCCGATCCAACTGCATGCTGAGATGACACTACCGACTCGATATTCCCCTCTTCTGACTCCACTCCTACCATGTCACTCGTCAGATTGCAATTACCCATCTTTTGTGTGTAGAGAGGCAGCTGATCTGATAGCTTGCTTGAGAGCAATGGAGGAAGCCCAAAAGCTGTGTCGCATGCAATGGAAGGAGGAGACAACAAAGACCCATACCCAAGAACCACTAGATTAGGCATTGAAAGAGAAGTGCCAGCTACTGCCGTGTTCTCACAACCGAGAATCGAAGACCCACATGGCAGAGAAGAAGCCACACACACCTGTACAGTATTGTTGCAAGCGAGGGAGGAGAGCGCTTTCGAAGATGCAATCCCAGAAGCCTTAAGGGTGGATTTGGTACTGAAACGCTGTGGACCAGACTTAAAAAACAAAGCTTTATTAGGCCCAGCTTGGGCTTTGGGCTTCCATGCAGCCTGGGGCCTTAGCCCACTTCCTTTAGTCAACACAGTTTTAAAACTATGTGGCTTATCCTCTCCACTAGGCTTAACAGCCACCAAGCCCACCTCATTAACCTTAGAAGATAGCACAGTCCAACTCCCTTCTTTCCCACGTTCCACACGCAAGGCAATATCCAAGGTCAGTGTTGTGTTCAAGCTTTTATCCATAGCTCCATTGAAGACCGACGTGACATCTGCCCCAACTTGCTCCTTGTCAGACCCGGAATTATCTCCCCAAGAAATACATGATTTCAAATTTTGAAAACCTAAAGTAAACTCCTTTCCTTTGTTTCCAAAACCTCCAGGCATCTACAGGATTTTCTCCGTCATCATTACCGGTTTTAGGATGGCAATCTTGTGCTTAACACTGAAATTCTGATTAATCGGATGGATAGTCTTCCTCAAATGCATTCCAAAACCTCTCCAGCCACTCCCCAATTTCCCTTCCGGTATGACAATGGAACCCCTACGATGGCCATTTACGAGCTCAGAGAACAATAGAGTGACCAATCAAATAGACATAAGTTTGGTAATAAAATCAGATAGACATAAGTGACCAATCACACTTTAGAAATCCCAATGATTGTTGTCAACTCTTAAATATTATGTAAACTACTCACAATTCTCACACACAATGCTTGCATAGGGTTCATAAAACCTTGCACTCATATTTCGAGAGAAGGGTGTCATGTTGTTCCTTTTCTCGCTCATCGCAATATAAGAGGTCGAACACTAATGGCAGGGTATCAACAATATGTATAGTGTATTTCAAAAAAAAATCTTTATGTTAAAAATAAAAAATAATTTTTTTAAAAAAAGAGGGGGAAATTTGAAATGATAAAGGGTAACTTACTAATTTCCAATACTTCAGAGGGACATTACCAATATCACTAAAACCGAAACCTCATTTTTCTCTTAATTTCCCAAAAAACAAAATGGATAACTTCTTTGTGATCTAAAAACCCAATTAATTCAAACACCCCAATTGGGGTGTTTTAATAGTCACATGCCCTAACATTACTTTAATTGTGGTTGTGGATCCCAAATCCCAAGATCTATATGATTTGAATTAATTGTATTTGGTTTATTGTAAAAGTTTGTCAAAATCTTACTAGAATAAATTGAAGAATAGATTTTCATCCAAACTAAATATAGTTTGCTCTAGCAAAATAACATCACATGTGCAAAACTAAGATATTCAATTATTCACTTGAGCAAAACAATAATTAAGACATAACATTCACAAGTATTTCGCCTAACATTTGCTAAAGCAAAATTGTCAAGATTTGCAAAATGAGTTTTGATATAAGAATGATTTGTGATCAACCTTTAACCTACTTATCAACCAACATAAACCACTTAAAACTCTATTTTTTTTTTTTAATATAGAGAAAGGTTACCATACAAAGAGCAATATAGAGAGTAGTTTATTTAAGACATTTTCTCCCCTCCTCGTGTGTGTGGTAAAAACCCCATTTATCCTGATCTGGCTTTTCAGGCTTTCCTTTCTTATCTATGTCTAATAGAGGTAGGCAGTGTGGAGTCTCGCTTGCTTTCTGGGTTCCCCTTTAGTATTCTTAAAAAAAAAAAAAAAAAAAAAAAAAAAAAAAAAAAAAAAAAAAGCAATCCACAGAAATCCCTATGCCTTTTCTTTCTTGAGCCAAACTGAAAATACATAAATTGCATCCACTCATCTTCTGATTCCAAAGATAGTGTTTGTGATATTATTTTAAACCACATGGATTCTTTTCAGTAAATCACTACAACAAATCTTCAAGGAAATTCTTGAAGTGCCAAAGGTTTTGGTTCATGCAAACATGTTGTTTGTAGGGAGATACTGTAAAAGGATTGCAATGAATCTAGGACAATTTTGGTAGGAAGGTAAGCAAGCTAGGTATTTACATATGATATATAGAGAGTCTAGAACTGCAAAGGTTTTGTGAGTATAGACTATTGTATATGTTCATTTATATTGGATTTTCTAACAAGATTGGACTCCTAAAGTGCATTTCCTATTGAAAAGGGTTTTTTTTTAGTGGTTTTCCACTTTATAATCAAATCTTTGTGTTGAATGTTTACGATTTTATTATTATTGCTTTTGTTATTTGGTATTATTTGTGTGGCTGATATATATTACTTGAGATATTTATATGAATTTCATAATAAACTTGTGCCCTATGTCCATTAATTTTGCAACATAAATTGTTTAAGGGTCTAAACACTATGTTTGGCCAGAAAAAAAGGGGAGGGAAGACAAAAGAAAGATAAGAGAAGTGATTGGAACATATTTTCAATAAGAATCCTTTTTTTTTTTGTTCTTTGAGTAATAAATTTTTTGTTTTAGATTCATAAAATAAATTAAAATACGATAAAAAGTAAATTCTTAAAAACCAAAAATGAAAAAACAACGATGAATTGGGTTAAAAACTATTTTAAAACTATCTAGTTACAAAAACTCCACGTTAGGAGAGTATAGATTAGAAGAAGTCGAGTGTTAATATAATGTTAAGTTAAAACCAAAATTTAGTGTATTTGGTATTCAAGGGAGGAAAAAAAAAAAGGAAATTATGATGTGTGCCCCATGTACAACTCCCTCATCAATCTCTTTCATTAATTTCCTTTTAATTTTGAAGGAAAGAAAAATGATTGGTCTAAGGGAAAACCATTCTCCCATCAATTTCTCTCCAACCAAACAAAACATTTGTCTTCACCTCCCTCCTTTTTCCTTCCCCTACTTTCCTTTCCATCCAATTTCCCTTCAACTAAACACAATATAGAAATTTCACTTTCAGTTGCTTAACCAGCAGCTAGAATCCAACATTGGTTAACTAAAGCCTCATTCTTTAAACCCATTAATAATTTTTTATTCAAGTAAATATGGAACACCGCGAAATGTTACTTACAATCTCAAGAACGAGCTTCAATAATGTTAGGTTTTAAGGAATTAGGAACTAATGTATTAGAACTTCATTTTGTAATGTTGGCAAACCATAATTAAAACGTTTTAGTCTTGTTTAGACTTGCTCAAAATATGTGTTTTTATGTAAAGTTGGTATTGAGTTACTGCAGGAATTACTGTGTAAATCTGTTTAGCTCGATCGATCAAGAATTAGACTCGATCGATCGAAAGTTGTGCAGACCGTAGGTTTTATGTTTTGCCTTAAGTATAAAAAAGAAAACCCTAGCCACATTTTAAAGTGGCTCTTTATGCTGTGTGTGCGAATCTATTGTGAGATCTAGAGGTGTTTGCCTTCGCATACACTTAGGGTTTCCAATCTCAAGATTGATGTCAAGAGTTTGGTGATCGATTCAGTTGTTGATTCAAGAGCTTAAAGATACACAAGCGGGAGTGCTTGTAATTGTTGGGAATCCAAGAAAGAAGAAGTCCATGGACTCAAAGCTGTCACATGGTTGTGGTAGTAAGTTTCCTACTCGAGGTAGCATAGGATGTTAGTGGTCTAAGTCGCTATTGTGTAAACTTTAATTCTTTCATAGTGGATTCGTTTTACCTTGAGGATAGTTAGGTTAAATCCTCCCCAGGTTTTTTACCGATTTGGTTTTCCTGGGTTATCATATTGTTGTGTTCTTTATTTTTCACACTTTACAATAATATGATATATTTGTATTAACCTAGATTTGATAATTTGACTAAGTAATCACTTGGCTAATTAACTAGATTAATCTGGTTGTGTTTTAAGAGGTCTAAAAACAAACAAATAAAATTTTCAACAATCATCAAAACCGTAGTTTCCTTAAAATTAACCGAAATTGTGAGCACAATGAAGCCATGAATAAAACAAAAAATAACAAGACACGCTTCAATAGTTTCAATATTAAAACTACAGAAAGAAACTTAATAAGGTCATGACACAAGGAGTAGAGAAACAAAAGATTCAACATCAGAATCCCTTTCCATGACAAGTTTTGATAACAGCATTACCCCAGTCTTGGGATCCAGTCTCATGCGAACCATTCTTCATCCCAAAGACATCATTGAACACAAAAGATGAGTCATCCTTGAAAGTGAAACGACCATGCATCCTGTTACATGCAACTCTAGATAACTGTGGTAGTGCCATGAACTAGGAATATAACATTAAACTTATTTAAGAATGCCTAGTGGTTGACTTTGGTGGGGAGTGGAAGTGGGAAATAGGTGATCCAACAGGAGGGATAATAGATGGCAATGGAGGTAACTTGGGCAATACGGGCTTAGTCAAAGGTGGTAACTCTAAGTGAGGCAATGGAGGCAATATGAGCTTTGGAAATGTTGGGTGAGGTGGTGCCAATGGTGATATTGTGGGTGTCAATGAAGTCGAAGTACTAGGCGGTACTTGTGGCGATGTGGGTGTAGTTGAACTTGGGGCTGGAGCCAATTGTGATGTTGGAGGTGATGACAAGGCTTTTTTAGGCTTAGGCTTTTCTGGTGATGTGGGTGGAGTTGAACTTGGGGCTGGTGCCAATTGTGATGGTGGAGGTGATGACAAAGCTATCTTAGGCTTAGGCAATTCCGGTGATGTGGGTGTATTTGAACTTGGAGCTGGTGGCAATTGTGATGGAGGTGATGACAAAGCCTTTTTAGGCTCTCGAGATTCTGGTGATGCGTGTCGTGGTGATGTAAGGATTGAAGGCAATGGAGGCAAAGGGGGCAATTTAGGCTTAGGCACAGGAGGCACAACCTGCAAGGTTGGCGCTTTAGATGAAGCCTTGGCAGTGTCCAAAAGATGACGAGCTCCTAGGGCCACATTGATGCTTGAAAACAACAAAGCAATGAAGAAAGCTAACATCAAACAATGAAAGTGAGCCATCATGAAGTGAAGATATGGCTTTACAATATCAGGCTGAAGCATTGTTTGAGCATAAATAAGCAACAAAAAGCAAGGGACTTTAGTAGGGAAATAAAGGCCTATTGAAGGGGATTTAATGTTATCCTTTTCTTGCATTCACTCATCTGGGACCTCGCCAATATGTTTGGTGAGATAGTCAGCATGGTTCAGATTCTGGAATGCACCAAATGCAAGCTATTGAATGAAGTGGTTTATCTGCATATGTCCTATATTTTAGTAGTGTCAAATGTTGTTGTAAATCAGAGAGTGTAATTGAACATCTCTTCGAGGAATGAATGGATCATTAGGCAAAAGAGGAAACACAAAATACACAGCTGAAGCCAAGTTCTTTTAGTTCTGCCAAGTGCAGAAATTGTACTCAAAATGGAAAAAATCCCGTGTCCAAGAAAAACCTAGATTTTTTGTCTACAAGTTGCAGCCATAGACCAAGAACAAATTAAACAACTACTTTTTGTTGCCCATCAAGACGTTTCCAGCCGTAAAATTACTCAATATTATACTATCATTTATTAATTTACAGAACTACCAAGAAGGGTGGTTTCTATTAGCACTTTTGTCATCCACTCTTCCAGCTTTTATGTGTTTTAGAAAATTTATAATGAGAATTTTGTTGTAGTTTTTGTTTAGCCCCCCCGCCCCTTATCTTATAAATCCTCAAAAAACAAAAACTTAAAGTTGAACATGAAATTTTCCTTTTCGAAAAAGAGAAATATCACTAGCCTAAAAAATCATTGGTGGATTATTGATTTATTTGTAGAACCTATTGTAGATTTAACTATGAATAATTGAATATCATAGGCTTCTTTGAAAAAGGTTTTCTGTCATTAGATTTCAAAAAAACCGACTTTAGTTTGTGAGTAAATGCTTGTCCGTTTAGCGGGGTCAGCTCAATAAAAATTTTAAGCCTAAGGCAATTTAAGTTTTCATATTTAAATATCACTTAAATAACTAAGAAACAAACACACGCACATACAAGAGAGAGGGAAAGAGATTATAATACAAAGATACACCACAACACCACCCAAAAGTCATCGTAGCTTTTAACGGAGGGTGTGACAAATTATACTACATACAACACACTCTTTTAAATAATGTGGGACAATTACCCATTCTCAAAAAAAGAAAAATATCACTTAAATAATAAAAACAGTTAGTTAATGTTCTATATTATTATTTTTGTATAAAATAAATTATTTTTACTTTTTAATATGACTAATTCACCTAATTGTAAATGGATTGGATTCTTATTAATCCATATTTTTTGGGGCCTTGTTAGAAGTAGAAGAAAAATGCACAATTCACAAATTTTTTGTTTAAAAAAAAAAAAAATCACTTATTACCCTACATTCGGAGGCATTTTTCTACTCTAGTAGGAGGCCCTAAGCCTAGGCCCACGACCAAACTTGCTATTTAGTTTCTTGAAGAATATAACTCAATATATATTGTGATTTTGACCAAGAGTTGTTGCTGACATGAACCCCCAGTGGAATATCGTACAGCAAAAAGAACTAGTGTTAGAGCAAGTGTTCTCAAGTGTTGTGATGTGAGTTTGTTAAAATGCTTTAAACCATCACATTGGTGAACCCCTCACTAGCATTCTCCTTTCCACCATCTGCATGATCAGAATTATCCACTTCTAAGCAGGATTCTAACCTCAAAAGTTGCGGATGATATTGTCTTAATGAGAATGGAGGGGAGGAGTTTCTTGAGCCAAAGGGCTCCAGCAAATCAGGATAGCTGCGAAGAAAACTGTAATGATCATTCTCATCTGGTTCTGTTTGGGGCTCTGATCCAGGATTTTGTCACCCTGTCTCGAGTTCTGCTTCACTAACAACTGAAGCATCCAAGTCAGGTCCAGAAATTTCACAACTTTCAACAGAATTGTCACTCGCTACAGGAGAATTGTCCCAAAGAATTCCCTTTTCCCAGTGTTGCTGATCAAGAGGATAAAACCCAGGACATTGTGGTGCCTGCAATCCAACAGAAAAATTTCCTATTACCCCATCTTTCATTGGTTCTGCACTGAGACAGGAGTCCTTTCTTTGCCCGTCATCTTCTGAAGGCAATGAGGTAGCCTCTTGCAGATCACCAAATGCTGTGACCTCTGGTTTGTCATCATCAAAAACTGAGCCTTCAAGTTCAAGTGAATGTGCCTGTTTCATAAATGAAAAACCTTGACCAGCATCCTTTAAAAATTCCTCCTCATCCTCTTCAACAATATCAGACATGTCCATAGATTTATATCCATCTGAAAGAATGAAACAGAGAAGGAATAGAAAATCAAACTAGAACCAGGCTAGCAAATAAAAGAACAGTTTTTTTTTTTTACAGTCAAAATTTCAACTCTGACGAAGTAGCAGTGAGGTTGACCTACTCAATTTTTTTATGAAGAGCAGTGATACAAATTTGCAAAAATGAACGAGTTCCAAATATAATTCCTATCATGCTATTTCTAGCCAAATCAATGGATTATGCTGGTTTGAAACACTAAGTGTGGATGAATAAATCAGATCAACAATTAGCAGAAGTGTTGAATAATAGTTGTAGAATGGTATTGCATATGTAAGAAAAGTGGAGAATATATGAATCACTTGCTTCTTAGCTGTGATGTTGCTAGAGACTTGTGGGCTATGATTTTGTGCCTTTTCAGAGTTCAATAGGTCATGCCTAGAAGAGTGGTTGATTTGTTGGCTTGTTGGAAAGGACAATTTAGACAACATCCTAATGTACATATTTGGATTGCAATTCCTCTGTCTCATGAGGTGTATTTGGAGGGAAACACCACCTGAAGTTTCAAAGGGTGTGAGAATTTGGTTTTGGAAATGAAGCTTTCACTCTTGAGATCCTTATATGATGGAATAGCTTCCACCACATATTATTCTTTTTCTATTTTATTTGAGCTTATTGATCTTTCTAGTTTTAACTGTTACATTTGATTATCTCTTGTGTACATCTCGTATAAATGGGTTGTGCCTCTTCTGTGCTTTTTCAATAATTATTTCCTTATTTTTAAAAAACTGGAGGAAGATATCATATTATACATCCAAATACCTTTGGGAATGGAGAACCTACAGTCTCTCTTCTCCCCCTTCTTCAAGGGCTCGTGAATACCAAAAATTTCAGAGAATCGTAAGATTACCATCCCATCCTCAATACACAAAACAGGCAGTGGTGTAGAGCCTTTCCCATCCAATGACTCTTCCTGACTTTAAGGTTCTTGCTGCTGGAACTCATGAATTTGAAAAAATAAAAATATTAGCAAACATCAACATATTTATTAAGGTTGCGTTTGGATTGGGCGTTTTCAGCCCAATCTGCGTTTGCGTTTTGGAAAAACGTGGGACCCAGCTACAGTAAAACGTGGCTCCAAAACGCTGAAACGCGAAATGAAAAACAATGCGCACCGTTTCATTTAAAAACGCTGGAACGCTGTCCGTCTGTGCTGACCACAAGGAAAAACGCACCGTTTCATCAATAAACTCCAGAGCATAACAGAAAACATATTCAACGAACCCATTCATGTGTAGTTCACAACACTGTCCTGACCCAAGCATAACGTTCTCCCCAACGGCTAATTTTGTGCATTCCGTTTCTTCCTCTCAACTACCCGGCACAGATGTCTTCAATTTTCATCAATGCCCCGTCCTCATCGTCTTCAATGAAGCGCACCTACCCACCATCCCGCAATAAACCATCAATAGAAGAGCTGAAACAGGGTAACTACAATCCCACACGGAACAAACGAAGCCATCCGAGAGTGATTCGCACGAGCTCAGCTTCTCTCCGCTTGGGACGTCGCTGCCGCCACTCTAGGTCTCTGCATTCACGGGTACTGTTCTTTTGTGGGATATAAACAAATATGTATCACACACACTATAAATAACTACAAATCCAGCAAAATCAAATTATAAAACAATCTAAAAAGCCATACTTGAAAATCATCAAATCCCCATTAACAAGAAGTGAAATTCCAGCAAATGAATACAGAGGATTGAACTTACACTCTATCAAATCAAATGAAGTAATTCCAGCAAATTAAAAGAAACCCATTAACAAGAAATGAATTTCGAACAAGACATCATAGAAAATAGTGAAAAAAAAATTGAGAACACTCACCTTAGAGAGTGGGATTCGTTTCTACAACGTTGCTTCTGGTTTTTGAGCTCAGCCTAAATCAGTTTTGGGTTTCAAGGAGCACTGTTATGGGTGGGAGACGACTGAAATTGGGGAAAAGGGTGAAATGGGTTTATGAAAGACTGGGTTATCTTTGCCGGCGTCGGATTGGGTGACGTTCATCGTTGATTTCGCTTCTGAGCTCTTCGCCGGCGTTGGACATCGTCTTCTATTCTCTGGAGGGCGCGGAACTATCGTCCAAGAAGGGTGAGGAGTGAATAGCAGAGAGAGAGAGGAAAAACAAAAAAAGGATTTTTCAGCTGAGCTATAGTAAAACGCGTGCCTTTATATATTTTCAGCTCCGCTACAGTACCCACGTTTTGCTACAGTAATTTTCAGTTTTCAGTTTTCAGTTTTCAGTTTTCAGCGGTATCCAAACGGACCCTAAAGAGTAAAATAGAATATACTGACCAGCAATGTAGACACAATTCAGAGAGTAGTGCAAATTATATGTTTCTTTTTTCTTTGGTTGCCATTGAAAGCATATGGTGATTAGGATAACAATTAATACACTGAAAATGATGATCATAACTAAGTCTATAATATTACTTATACACAACATGACAAATAGTTTTAGCTTAAATGGCACTTCCCCTATATGAATGAGACAGAAGGTCAGGTCAAGAATTCAAGACCCAGTAATTGTATGTGTAACTTGCCAATCAAAAATTACATGTACTAAAGTAGCATATATAATGCCAAAGTACATCCAAAAAAATTTAGAGAAAAAAGAGAGTAAAAGAGCATAAAATTCATTGCATTGTGTCTTTTTAATGAGGTCGGTATGTCAAACTGAGTTCGTTTTTGGCATGATTGTTGGTGTGGTGACCAACCCTTGAAAAGAGGCTTTCCTGCTTTTGTATGAGAACTCTACAGATCAGGAAGCTTCCATGGAGGACTTGATGGTCAGGTAGGTCGAGGGGGAGAGATGAAGTTGGGATGTGTAGTTCTCGGGATTTCAATGATTTGGAGGTGGATTTGGTGGCTGCCTTTCTTCATCTTCTAGACTCTCATATTCCTTTGACTACGGGTGGAGATTGGGTGCGATGGAGGTTCGAGAAAAATGGGGAGTTTGCATGTGCCGGTGTAGTGGGGGTGGATCACCTTCTAATACACTATAAGGAAGCTTATCAATTGTGGTGTCTTGTATTTAGATCTTTTGGTATTTCTTGAGTCTTACTAGAGTGTGAAAGATCTTTTATTTAGTTGGAGGAATTGGCTGGGAAAACACTTGATGAATATTTGGAATTTGGTTTCGTATGATTAATGTGGATTATTTGATGAGAGAAAAACAAGCGTATCGTATGTTTGAGGATATGGAGAGTACAAGGGACCAGCTTCCAGCTTATTTTGTTGGCACTTTGTTTGACTAGTCTTGTGCTTTGGGGATCATGAATAGAGATTCCATTCCAATGTTTATTGAGTCTCTATCTTTTTGTACATAATTGTTTGTATTTTTTGTAATTCAGGCTACTTCGTGCCTTTCTTTGCATGAAGTATTCTCTTTTCTATAACATATCCATACTGGTGCTTCAAAACTCAGGCCTTATAATCGTTGTTTTCAAATATCCCAATCCATACTTGGCCCTACATTATATTCATTAAAGAAAAAAAAAATTACCCGAAGCATTGAAAGATTTATTTAAACAGTACACCAATTGTCTCTCACAAGACATGGGCGAGCACAAATACAAAGACAAAACCATTTATTATTCTTTGGCTCAGCCATGAAGTATATACCTAGAATCAACTTCATAAATGTCACACAAAGTAAACTCATGAGTACCTCAACCATTCTATTCACTCAATCTCATTGATGCTGATTCCATTTTGCAATGTATATTGGGGAATGCCCAGTGACTTTCATTTTTTTAGTTAATATTTACAAACTATTTACTTACTGGAAAGAAAATAAAATATTAAAATGAAAAACTTTACCTCCAAAGGAAAACTCCTCTAACCCACTACCATGGCGATTGATAAAAACATCAGTGACTTGTATAAATTATACATGTGGATGGTTTTATGAGTTGCCATCTAAAGGATTGGAGGAGGTTTTTCCAAACCAATCTGGAGGAAAACTTTTTCCAAATTAAAATGTGTGGTACACCACTTTCAATTATGCCACTCTAAAACTTAAAACAGCTTTCAGCTTCATAATACCCATCAAAATTTTTCTTCCTAAAAATAAACATCTTAGAGGTAAAAGCAAAAGTACTCTGGAACAGAAAATACACACAACAAAAAACAAATAACAACAAAAAAGGTAAAAAGATCACAAACTGACCTGGAATTCTTCTATATCGACAGCCAACTTTTCAGCTTCTAGGGAGGCATGTTGTAAATCATCATCAAAAGATTTCTCACTTTCAGAAACCACACCAAGAATTTCACCCTGGTCACCTGAAATAAGCACACTTAAATAAGTCGAACATCAAAACAAAAAGCTAGGAAAGTAAAAGTTTTTAAAGTGAGAAACTACTAAATATTTGACAGCCACCATAATGATGGTAGTAGACATAATGATCTCAACCAAACCAATGATTCCAATTGGACCTACACATCCCTTTTAACTAAATGACCTCTACTGAGCCCACTAATTGGACAAGTTTTTTGTCATACATACAAGACTTTAGAACATTATGCTTTGTGTTGAGAAACTCAAATACAAGAGAAAATGCATAGCTGTAATACAATTTATGAAACAAGATGTTATGAATTGCAAATTATTTTATCTTAGACTAAGCTTCAATTCAAGCCCTCCAACTTTAGATTTGCGGACAATTAGGCCCCTATAGCTCCGATTTTAGCAATCCCAACCCTGAAGTTTCAGTTTGGTGCCAATTTGGTCCCTCCATCCATATCCTTTAATATGGGAACTGTTAGATATCATATGAGTTTCATGTTACCATTGCCAAGAGCCTTGTAGCTCAACTGGTTGGCACCTCCTAGTGTTTCCAAAAAAACATCTAGGGTTTAAATCCCCCTACCCCCAACTATTGAATTATTAAAAATAAATAAATAAAAAATAAAAAAGGTTTCATGTGACCATTAAATGACATCATCTTGGGAGAAACATTCAAGGAAAAAAAAAATAGAAGGAAATTAAATACAACCACTGCTGAGGACTAGCAACTAGGATTGTTAAGATTCTGACCAGAACCAACAAAACCAGACCAAGCCAAGCCAAACTGACTGACTCTAGATGCTTCCGATGGTAAAAAATTTGGATTTCAGTTTCCTTTTTTTTTTTTTTTTCTTTTACAATTACTGATGTAGGCTGATGCGGTCGTCGGTTTCAATTTTAATTTAACGACAAAACCACAATAAACCATATATACAATCAATTATATATATATATATATAAGCATATATTTTATTAAATACATTTTTTTTTTTAAATTGTACTAGTACAAAACACCACCCCACACTAACCCCCACAACCCCCAAGATTTTTCCTCACCCCCTTCATCTCTTTTCCTCAACAACTCAGATCTTGCCTGCCTTGGTCACCACCTTCGCCTTCCTCGAACTCCAGTCAACACCTACTTAGCCCAGACCACTGCACTCAAACTCAAAGAGAGCAAAGCTTTTAAAGTCCAAATCAAACACAGCAAAGCCAATCGATCAAAGCAAGAACATAAAAGAAGAAAATGGGTTGTGTTATTCAAGAACAGAGAGGGAAGACTGGAAGAGCTTGTGAATGGATTGAAGAGCTCCTTAGCCCAACCCATCCCTCCATGCTCTAGATCAATGGTCAACATTTTTCTTTTCTTGAATACGAGATTCTAAATGCTGTGATTATTTATTTTCTGTGGGGATAACTCTTTTGATTTGTTGTAGGAAAACTTGTTGGAACCGTGTTGTTTTCTCTTGCAACACCGACCAAACTGATCACATTGTCCCGAAAAACTGAGACCAATGCAGTCTGGCTTCCTCCCTCCTAGCAGTGCGGTTGGTACAGTTCAAAATGGCCTCCAAATGCCAACCACACCAGCAAGCAGAATTGAGAAATTGAAAAGAAATTTCCTTTGGGGTGACATGGGGGATGAGCTTAAGCATCATTTGGGGGATGGAATACGGTGTGTACTCCTATTGCTAATGGCAGATTGGATGCTAGAAGGTTAGTAACCTTTAACCAGGCCTTCTTGGGTAAATGGAAACGGTGTTCTGAAACAGAGGCATTGCGGTTGTGGAGGCGAATAGTAGCTGTGAAATATGGAGAGAGGCAGGGAGGTTTGGGCATGAAGAATGTTAATGGAACTCATGATTGTAGCTAATGGAAAGGTATTAGCTTAGGGTGGGACAAGTTCCTGCAATATATACGCATGGAGCCAGAACTGCACTTTTGATCCATCTCCAATTTCAAACAAGATAGACTGAGACAAAGAGGGCCACCCCCGTCTAATATTTTTCCACAAACTAACTCCATACAGACCAGAGATTGCTAGAACACCAACCACCCCATTCACATCCATACTTTATCACTTGACGCCACAAGGCATCCCTTTCTTGCCCAAATCTCCACAACCACTTCCCTAATAAAGCTATATTAAAAAGTCTCAAATTCCTAATCCCCAAGCCACCTGAAGAAAGTGGAGCACAAACAATAGCCCATTTAACAAGATGAAATTTGGGTTCTTTGTGTTCACTTTCATGAACCTTTTGTAATTCTTTAGATTTCTTTGTGTTCACTTTCATGTACCTTTTGTAATCATTTAGACTTCTTCGTTTTGACTTTCATGTACATGAAGTAGTCTTGTTCAATAAAATATGCATTTACTTATTAAAAAAAATAACAATAACTGTAGGTTTAATCTTGAGACAAAATTATAGATCCAAACTTACAAATCATACGCAAGTGATTCAATAGTATAAATTGATTGACAATAATAGGCCATTGCATACAAGAGTGATTTATTTGCATGGAAAAATTAATCACAATTACAATCATAATATATACACACACACACACACACACACATATATATATATGACACAAGACCAAAAGAAAGATAAATTTTTTACATCATGCCAATTTAACCCTAACTATATTAGATTGCCGATTTGCAATAGAAGATAACGTCATATAAGGTTACTATTGAAGATTCAAAAGATGATACCCAGTAAAGTTATTCCCTCTACATAGCAGTGTGCATGTCTGTGTGTGAGTGTGAATGTGTATATGAATGCATCTATAAAGTGAATGAAGAGGAAATTGGGCAGTAAAAGATAATAGATACCACACCTGTTAAAGAGGTAGTTTGAACTTCCAAATTGTTATCCACCACCTCGTGTTCTTGTTCAAGTTCCTCATCATAATTTTCATCATCAAACACTGATGTAGGCTTCAACGAAGCAAGAGAAACATCAGTAGAGAAGTACTCCTTTTTGGGTGACAAATGGTCCTCCTCACTAGTAGCTTGAATCTCTGGACCCTCATACTGCTCATCAAAATCTTCATAATCAACTGCATCTCCAGCCTTCTCATCACAATCTGACAGCAGAAGAAATCCAAAAAAAAAAAAAAAATCAAAAGATTGAAAAGTGTAAGAGGCCAAATCTACAACAGCCACCCCTACTGCAACACCTTTATAGCTGCCTATGGTTAAAAACACTAATCCGACATTAATGATATAATCTCAAGCTCAAAATCACATTTGCCACCACAGTATGAATGACTGGCAGATTCAAATCCCATATATGATATAGCACACTTCTTTCTATTTCTTATCTTTTTGATAGAGAGAGGGAGAGAGGAGAAGATAAAAGCAAAATGTAAATCTAAGGTACTGCATTATCTACAAGGAAAGTCACTATGCCAAGACAAACTACAGCTTGAAGTGCAAACCAGCATAAGGGAGGCTCCTGCACCAGTTCAGATTCTAGATGAAGTAAATTTAATGATTAGTTTCTAATTTGTCATTTTCAATACCAAGTTCTTCAAACCTCAATAGTAGAAAACATTAGAAAAGCTGAATCTGGAAGAAGAAAATGACTTTAAGAGATAGAGAGCGATTAGGACTAATGTCCAAGGTCACTCCAATTGTGATACCATGGCACCTACATCTTTATTTCTGTAATTGGTGGGATTTCATCACAGACAGACATTAAATGGTTTAAAACCTTTGGGACTACAGGTTTTGGGACTTTCATAATGAACTTCACTTGGTATCTCCTATGTTCACCCTTATATTATTTTACCACAATTAAATTGCCCTAATAATGATTTTATTTTATCAAAATAAAATGCCTACACATTATTCATTCCTAAGTGCATATAAAGCGCAATGGCTCTTGAAAGAAACCCCCATCAAACTCTTTACACTTTCGAGGGAACCCAACTCTTAAGTCAACTTTTGAACTGTGTGGCTCCAGATCTTATGGTATGTAATAAATTTTATTGAAAAAAAAATAATGCTCTTGCGTTTGCTTTTCACTCCAACACAAGCATAAATACATTCTGTGCTGTAAAATTCTATCTTTTCAAGAGAAAATTTACAAAGGAATACAAATTATAATACAAAAATGATCTAGTTAATTGAGCTCTAAAATTCCAAAAGTAATCCATAGAGAATGTGCTCATATGGAATCTTTAAAACCCACATCCACCTTGTTGAAATTAGCCAGTAAAACATACAGAAGCCCAGAAACCACACTACTGCTGTAATAAATCACAACTATTAGAAAAATCCAACCAGATAAATGACATATGCATTCACCAAAACTCAAAGAATTTCAACAAACAAGTACTTGACCCACAACAGACTAATCATCAAATGTCACTTAAAATAAATTAAAAGTTTGAATTTTACTTGGTTGAAGAAAAAGAAATACTAACAGAACATCAAAAACTGCATAAGAAAGTTTTCCCAGGCATACAACATCACCTTGTTCAGTAGTATCAGCAGGTATCTGTGGTGATCTTTCTGACAGCTGAAAATAAATTAAATAAATAAAACAATGATCAGTGGCAGAAATAAGGAAAAGAAGAAACTACAATTATACTTCCCCCAAATAATAAAGATGCAAAAGTGATAACCATAGGACACAAATAACCTAAATAAGAACCCACATTGCTATTTTTCCCTACAACCAAAAACACAGGATTGAGATTTCCATACATCTATATCTGTCAGAGAGGGACCCAGCTTGTCAGCCAGCGCAGCAAGATGCTCCTTTGCATCCTGAAAAGCATAATGGTATAATTTCCATCAATGTCACAATAATATCGCAGAAAGATAATTATCCTAGTCAAATCAACCTGCAAAACATGATTAAAAAAAAAAAACCTCATTCCACACAGTAAAAGTAAAGGTTTTCGAGAAAGTGAAAAAGTAAACCAGTTGAGTGTAGACATTACTTGAAAGCTAGAATAGTATGTTCTTGAACTCAGCAATGGTCAATAAATTTTTATTTGGGATAACTAGCAAAATTCATCACAAGAAAAGGAGAAAAAGAGGCATAACCTAGTACACAGGGAGTATACAATGGAAAGTCTAAACAAAGAAATAAAAGGAGGAAAAATAAATAAAAGGAGGACATACCGCTCCTTATCCTCCTCGGTCCTCGGACTCTCCACATATATATTACATATTTTATATTACATGGAAGACATGTTAAAAGCTTTTTGAGATGTGTTGAAAATTCCTAAGTTACAATGTATTGAATTGTGACAGGTTTTATATTCCACTTTTTTGTAAACTAAATTGTTATGAGTTAAAATGGATTTTATATTGAATCTTAACAGGTGCAAATAAGTAGAAAAAATAAGGACATCATTCTTGTCCTCAACATATAATTTTTATTACTAGAACACATAACCAACTTATAATTATACATAATAACAGGGAGCTTACACAACATTAGCAACAAAAAAGATATAATTCTTTCATTAATTTTTTTTAGCAACATAATTTTTCATTGCTAATGCATGGAAGCAATATAAATTTGAACATACAAGGAGGTCACACAAGATTTGTAATAGACATGGATCCAGAAGTATATCACACGGAAATCACTATTGACCCTGCCTTTAATAGTATCGAGATTCTCATTCAAAGGGCTGTCCTTAATTGCATTCTTTTTCTTGGAAGTTCAGATTCATTCCATGAACATACAACAAAGGCAGGGTTCATTTTAACACCCTGCTCAACCACTCAAAAAATCTTTATTGTTTTGTCTTAATCTAAGAAGTGATCATGCTTGTAGTCTCTCCCTTGTTTGGTCTTGTCTCCTTTGAATCTTGTTCATTAGATTGGCTGGTGAGTTGTAGCAAAGTATAGAAGCCTATTTATTTATCTTAAAAACTAGAAACCCATTTATTTATCTTGCAAGTCTAGAAGCCTATTTACTTTTAAGATGCAAGTAAATTTCTATTTCATAATAGAATCCTTTGATTTTCAGTAATGAATAGATCAAAATACCATTTGCAGCAAATCCAGTACAAAAGTTGAACTCAACCAGAAGCAATTTGCTTCAGAGAAGAATCAAAGAGGAGAACCCCATCCCCCACCACCAGGAGTTAAAATTTGAAGAATTTCCCCTGCCTGCACCTCAACTGTATTTTTACCCCCAAGATAAACTCTCCGATTATCTTTTGTGACAAGGAAGTTAGCCCCACAAGCCCCATCTTTGCCACCTTTTAGGCCTCTTGGTGCATGAACACGCCTCTCCGATAGAATGCTCACCACAACAGGGCGCTTGAACTCTATCTCCCTGACAAGACCATCACCTCCTCTATGAAGTCCGGTTCCCCCGCTCTTCTCCCTAAGCCCAAATTTATGCAAAAGAACCGGATATCTCTGCTCAAAAATCTCCGGATCAGTCATTCTCGTGTTGGTCATGTGGCATTGGACTCCACTGGTTCCATGCCAGGTTGGACCAGCCCCACTCCCACCTCCAATTGTTTCATAATAACCAAAAGAATCATCCCCAAATGTGAGGTTATTCATACAACCCTGTGAACATGCACAAGCTTGAAATGCAGTTAGTACAACATCAGTTATTCTCTGTGATGTCAGAACGTTACCTCCCACCACCGCAGCTTTATCACTTGGAGAGAGGAATGACCCTGCTGGAATATGGATTTTAACAGGAGCCAAACAACCTTGATTGAGAGGAATATCGACATCCACCAAACAGCGAAGGCAGTAAATGACTGCTGCAGCTGTTACTGCTTCTGGTGCATTCCAATTCCCATAAACTTCAGGACTAGTCCCGTTAAAGTCAAAAATTGCTTCACCTTTATCAGAATCAATTGTCAGTTTCAAATGAATAATGGACCCGTCATCCATGTAATCCTCTTCCTCAATGGTTACTGAATTTCCATCTCCAAGCTCAGATGACTGAGATGAAACTGTAGTAGCAACTGACTTAAGCATTTCTCTCACTGCTTCTTCTGCATTCAACTGCACATACGTCATGTAAGCCTGAACAGTGTCCAAACTATACTGCTCAATAAGCTCTTTTATGAGGGAAATTCCTCTCTGATTTGCAGCTACTTGAGCTCGAAGATCTGATAGATTATCTTGAATCCTGCGTGTTCCAGGGATCTTATGCTCCACTTCACCAGAGCTGGGGAACTGGAGAAGCTTCATGATTCCTTCTTCCTGAAAAATCCCCTTTTCCACGAGCTTAAATGCTTTTATGGCAGCCCCTTCTTCCCATATGGACTTTGAAAAAGGCGGCATGCTTCCAGGAGTTATTCCACCAATCTCTGCATGATGCCCTCGGCTTGCCACAAAAAATACTAGCCTCCCCTTATCAAAAACAGGTGTAACAACAGTTATATCAGGAAGATGGCTACCACCAGCACAAGGATGATTGGCAACCAAAACATCACCTTCATTCAAATTATCACCCCAATAGTTGAACTGCCACCGAACTGTGCTAGACATGGCTCCTAGGTGAACAGGAACGTGAGGGGCATTTGCAACTAGTCCCCCATCAGGACCAAAGAGAGCACAAGAGAAATCCAGCCGTTCCTTGATATTTGTTGATATAGAAGTCCTCTGTAGGGTCCTTCCCATCTGTTCAGCAATTCCCATAAACCTGTGATTAAAGATTGAAAGCTGCACAACATCTGCAACTTTTTCTGCTACTTTCATGGTGTTTATAGTAGACTCAACTTCAATTTTAATGTTTCCATATTTGGTTATAATAGCTCTACAGTTGGGCTCCACTATAACAGTACTATTCCCATTCATGATGATTGAAGGACCTGGCAAGACATGCCCATACCCCAAATTCTCAAGCTTGAACAGAGGTGTATCTTGCCACCCATTCCCAAAGTAAACCTTGTAGTTGTCTTCAACTTTAGGAGTACCAGAAACAAGTTCAAGGGCCTGAGGCTTCAATATATTTGTGACTCCTATACCACGAACTCTTACATCACATATTAAGATGTTCCTGTTTTGTAGTTTAAATCCATACTCTTGCTGAAAGAGATTCACAAATTCCACTGCATAATCACAAGCTGATCCATCTTCAGTTGTTCGCCTCTTAACCATGATGGCAGTGTCTGTACCTTCATATCTTAAATTTAAATATGTCTCTGCAGTAATGTTTTCCTCTCTAAAACCTTGCTCTTGCAACTTCTGTATTACTTGCTTCAGCAAAATAGTTTCTCTGTGAAAGGCCTCAAAGACAGATTCGGGACCATAAACAGCAGAATATGGCTCCTGTGCCTCTTCAACAACATCGGCTAATCCCATCCCATAAGCACTTAAGATCCCACAGAACCTGTGAACGAGTACTTCTTTCATACCCAAAGACCTAGCAATGGAGCACGCATGCTGAGGTCCAGCACCTCCAAAGCAAGCAAGAGCATGGTTCCTTGTTTCATGGCCCTTCATCTCAGTTAACTGCCGTATTGGACGACACATTGTCTCATTAGCAACATTCACAAATCCCAGAGCAATCTCCTCCACTGTCATGTCCTTGGCAGATGGATCCTGACTCTTTCTGTAGGAGTTTATTTCCCTTGCAAGCTTCTCAAATTCTTCTCTAGTCGCCTTGATATCTAGAGGCTGATCTTCCTTAAGGCCAAAGATGGATGGGAAATAATCAGGAATAACAAATCCTAGAATCAGGTTTGCATCTGTTACTGCCAATTCCCCACCTTTCCGGTAACACACAGGACCAGGGTGTGCACCCACTGATTCTGGTCCAACTCGGAAAGCTCCAAATTGGAATTTCAACTTTGATCCACCACCGGCAGCAACAGTGTTGATGTCAAGCTGAGGTGCTTGAATTATAGAACCAGCAATTTGAGTTTCGAGAACTTGTTCATAACTTCCAGCATAACGGCTCACATCAGTAGATGTACCACCCATGTCAAACCCAATAAGGGGCTTCGATGTTTCAAGATTAAAAAGAGTCTGTGAGTAGCCTACAACCCCACCAGCCGGACCAGACAACACCGCCTTGTGCCCTGAAAATCTACTTTCTGGTGCAAGTCCTCCATCTGATTGCATAAACAGAACATTCAACTTCCCCAACCCTTCATCAAATTTGGATATGAATCCTGATAAGTACTCTTTAATAACTGGGGTCAAGTATGCATCAACACTAGCTGTTAGACCCCTCGGAACAGCTCTAACCATGGGAGTCAAAGCTGAAGATAAAGAAACATGTCTGAAACCCAAACTCACAGCTAACCTCTCTACAGCTGTTTCATGCTGTGGATAAGTGTAAGAATGCATCAACACGACAGCCAAACAGCTAATTCCCTTCTCCAACAACCCTTTCAGTAAAGGCTTGAGAGCTTCTTCATTGAGAGGCTTCACAACCCTGACAATCTCGCCTGAAATGCCCTTAATTAATGGTGTAGAAGAACCTTGATTCTCCTCCTTATCATGAACAAGCTCAATTCTCTCATCAACCTCTATAACCTCCTCGTAAAGATTAGATGGTTTTGATACAGTGAGGTCGAATATGCTGGGGCGAGCCTGGTTACCAATTTGGAGCAAATCCCGGAAGCCTCGAGTCACACACAAAGCAATCCTTTCTCCTTTTCTTTCCAAAAGTGCATTTGTCGCCACGGTTGTACCCATCCTAATCCACTCAATCTTATCCGTGGGAATTTTCGAAGTACGTGGGATTTTCTCCCCTGTAAACTCTTCGAGAATCCTCCGAATACCCTCAACTGGAGCATCATCATAGTTTGATGGGTCAACAGACAAAAGTTTCAAAACATGACCATCAGTCCGACCCGGGATTTCAGCATAAACATCAGTGAAGGTCCCCCCTCTGTCAATGCAAAACCTGAGTTTCTCTTCATTGAAACTCCCCATTCCTACAATTTTAATTTCAAATTTAAAAACAGAAAGAAAAAAAAAATTATATCATTCAATATAACTCCAAATTGCTAATGAGACAGCATTCTATATCAAAACATGGATAGAGTGAGAAATCAATCCAATCTCAACAGGAAAAAAAAAAAAACGACTCAGTTTCTGGAAAATCAAAACCTACTGCCCAGAAATATAATAAAAAACCCGAGCCTCAACTTTCACGGTCTCTAAAATTAAATGCAAGTCCTTGATCTCTAGCATATGATGAAAACATTGAAAAAAATAATCGAACACACACACACACAAAACTCAGCGTCGCTATTCAAATCAAACCACCATGGATTATGAATTATGAATTTCACACTTGGTTTTCTCTACTCTTGTTGTTTTAGCAGAACAGAAAAGAGAGATTTTTTAGAGAGTTAGGAAAAGAGAGTGAGGTACTTACTTGAGGCGTTTGGTGGTTGTGATACGGCGGAATACGGTGGGCCTCAGAGAGAGAGAGAGAGAGAGAGAGAGAGAGAGCAATCGGCTCAGCTATCTCTTTTTTTTGTATCGAACTTCCAGTTGCAGGTAATGAAATAGTAAAACGACTATAAACTGGACACAGGTTTTCCTTGGATGATTGATGATTCATTCACGTTTCTAAACTCTTACGTCTTACCACTTGTGTTATTTTTTGTCCTGCCTTTTGTGTTTGTGTAAGTGTAACTATTGACGGGACAGGCTCCCCTCCCGTTTTAATTTAGATGACTGACACGTAGCACACATAATATCCAAGGGTTAAAAAACGTTCACCTCATATTAAGCTTTTTTCTCTGACCAAGTTCATCATCCTCAACATCTCTTATGAGACTCTAACTTACAATCTCAACACAGCCATTAATCACACACAGCGCCCAACCCATATTCATTCAATCAGTATCTGCAAATGCCAAAGAAACCAACTCATACCCATCTACCCAGCTGGAGGACCTCCCTGTTTAGTTTTGCACCGCCACCAAACCGAGTCTTGATGCTCTCAGCCATTAATCTCACCACCGCTTCAGTCCAAACTGCCACCGTCCACCAAAGGATGAGGGCGATGTTGCCGATTGGCGAAAGAGGCAGATAAGAGAGAGTAAAAAAAAAAACCAGGAGAGAGAGAAAACTTAATATGTCATGGACGTTTTTTAACCCTTGGATTTTATGTGTGCTACGTGTCAATCATCTAAATTGAAACCGGAGAAAACGTGAGGGGAGCCTGTCCCACTATTGATTGAGAAAAATAAAAACTGCAAATCTCTATAAAAAAAATAAATAAGTAAATAAAATTTTCACTTTCATATCGTTCAAATAATATATATATATATATATATATATTTTTAAATTAAGATATTTAGGGTTCATGTCTTTTGTTACTCTTTATATTTTTAATTTTAATTTTAATTATTTTATTTCTTTAAGTTAATATTTGCTGTTGACTCTTAAAAACAAAAGGTTTCACATTTGTTGTTAAAGATGATCCTTCTATTCTTCATGTGTTAAAAAAAATTAATGATGAACTCTTTAAAACAACACAATTTTAGAGGATTAGGACACATTCTTATCTGCAAAATATTAGGACACATTATCCCTGGAAATTATAAAAAAATTTCAAAGAAAAATTAGAAACTTTTTTTATGGAATAAACAGTAAATTAGGTTGTTTTTGTATCTTTGTGGTATCTCAATCAAATTAGAACTAATTTTTACCCATAATTAAACATATCCAAGGGAATTTTTGCTCTTTAAGGTAGAAACACATTTACTTCTATTAAACGATTGGATTTTCAATCGAAGCTTAATGAAACTCGGTAAAACCATGTCAAACTTGTGGTTTGTACATAAATTTGGGAAATTTGTCACTTTCGATGTCCACTTATGGTAAATGGGCTAGGCCGAGAGCTTTGGTTTGTGAGGCCCATGTTGCATTAATAATAATTTGAAGCATGTGCAATCTTATGGAGGCACGAGCCCCAAAACTAAATCAGATGCTACATTTATGTATCATCTTTTGGTGGGTGTCATGGGGTGGCTAGGCTAACATGTTGCACACATGTAATCGAATTTCTAGATCTATGTTTCTAATTCAAGACATGTATTTCACTAAAAGGTTAGATGAGTTAGGATTCTTACAGCAAATACCTTGGATGTAAACCATTTTAAATAGATAACTTATCACACCATAATTACATTAATCAGTAAAAACTCATTTTTATACACTTATTATTCCCCCCCCCCCCCCCCACATCATCACATGCTTTTGGGCACACATGCATGTCTCATTTTGGATGAAGTGAGATCCAAGGTCCCGTATTGATAGTTATTACTTTCCGTTCTTCTTTAATTTTTTTTATTCAGAAGATATATCTCTCACAACAAGTATGAGTCCCATGTGTTGTGAGAGAGAGGTTTTATGAGACTGTTTCATTAGATACCTCCTCATCTAATGCATAAGCCCTCACCTCAGTTTTCTATCTATCTCATTCGAAGGATGCAGCTCTGGCCTATGACACTGTAGCAGATTAATTTCCCATGCAACAGCTTCACCCAAGCCCCAACTGCCTCAAAAGCTCAATCTCTAGCACACCACAGCTCCTTCCTCCTCCGCCTTTGGGAGTTGGAGCTTTGAAGTGTAATGAATATTGAGGGAGAGAGAATACCTATGGTTTTGTTTTGTTTTTTTGGTTTAATATGATCTAGATCTGAGGTTTTTTGGTTGGGTTTGTTGTGAATGTCTGTTGTTGTTGTAAACCAAATTGGGTGTTTTATTATTGTTCATTTAAGCTGTATCATGGTCAACCATGAGATCTTCCATGTAAAATTTGCAGATTTTGAGTTGTTACGAGATATTTTGTAGATGAGAAAATGATGGAAAATTGAATAAAGGAGACTAATTCAAATATGTGAATGCGTGAGATGCCAACTGATTTTTCCGTGTGCTTGTGGTCAAAGAAAATTTCAATTTAATGGAGCTTTGTTAATTATCGTGCCAATGATGCCCCAATTGCAAGATAGATCAAACACTTAAAATGACGAGACAAATGCTAGCTAAGAACAACCTCATAGCATTAAATCAATATATCACCAATTACATCAGAATTCTCAATCATATACATAGTTCCTACCAGTACAAATCTATACACGAAACAAAGAAAATTATTTTATAGTAATATATGGCACATTAAGTCCACAAACAACATAAGTCTCCAACAAGGAGTACATACAACGAGAGTGTTTATGATTATGAATGGACCTTTTTATTTAGGATAAAAGCTATTGCACAAAAGCACTTTTTTTTTTTAATTGAAATCATGAGTTGAACACAGGTGTGTGTAACAAATACTACCCTTTTATTTAAGGGCATAGTAGTGCCACATATAGAAACCAATAAAGGGAGGATAATCATCCTTAAGGAGTGGTGGTTGTAACTGGTGGAGAGAAGATTGGCACGGTGGGAAAGTAAGGGACAATTGGAATTGTAGTAATTGGTGGTTGCAATCTGTACTCAGGGTATAGCGGTGTCCCTGGGGGCAAAGGAGGCAATGGCACGTAAGGAAAATTGGGCAAACTAGGAAAGGTTGGTGCCAAAAGTTTTCGAGTAGCTAGGGCTACATCAACACTAGAAATAGAGAAAGCAATGAAGAAAGCTAAGACCAAGATAGCAGGAGAAGATGGGAGATTCTAGCATTTTGCCCTTAATTTTTAAAAGATTTAGCAATATGCCCCTATTTCGAAACTATATAGGGATATGCCCCTGTTTCGATACTCGATTACCTTAAAATCGAGTTTCAATGAAATACTCGATTTGTAGAAAATCGAGTTATGCCTGATCAAACTTAAAAAATAAAAAAAAATAAAAAATAAAAAGCATGGAACTCAATTTTATGGAAGTCGAGTTCCAAAACGCCGCTATAGGGCTTTAAAACGTCACTAAAGGGCTACTTGAACCATGTATGGGGAGTTATAAAAATTTTTTGCAGAAAAACGCCGCTATAGGGCTTTAAAACGTCACTATAGGGTCTAAAAACGTCACTATAGGGCTCCCTGAACAGAGGCGATGACACTTATAAAAAAATTTTGTAGGAAAACGCCGCTATAGGGCTTTAAAACGTCACTATAGAGTTTAAAAACGCCATTATAGGGCTCCCTGAATATGGGGTGATCATACTTGTAAAAATTTTTGCATTAAACTCGAGTTCCATGCAAATTATTTTTTTTTTTTTTTTTTTTAAGTTTGATCGAGCATAACTCGATTTTCTATGAATCGAGTATTTAATTGAACTCGATTTTAGGGTAATCGAGTATCGAAACAGGGGCACGCCCCTATATAGTTTTAAAATAGGGGCATATTGCCAATTTTTTTTAAAATCAAGGGTAAAATGCCAGAATCTCCGGAGAAACCATCACTAATGGAATCAAGCTAAGTCGGTAGAGGAATTAGTAGAGTGACTTTATAGTTGTAATGTGATAAAAGGGTTTTAGTGGGGAGATGAGGACTTGCTCCTTATGTTTTATAGTTGTAAATGGGAGGTTGTATACTAATACCATACATCAGATACAGAGATTAGCCTTTTGCCCTTAAATTTTTAAAAAATTTAGCAATATGCCCCTATTTCGAAACTAATATAGGGATATGCCCCTGTTTCGATACTCGATTACCTTAAAATCGAGTTTCAATGAAATACTCGATTTGTAGAAAATCGAGTTATGCCCGATCAAACTTAAAAAAAAAAAAAAAAAAAAAAAAAAAAAAAAAAAAGAAAAAAAAAAAAGAAAAGAAAAAAGAAAAAAAAAAGCATGGAACTCGATTTTATGGAAGTTGAGTTCCAAAACGCCGCTATAGGGCTTTAAAACGTCACTAAAGGGCTATTGAACCATGTATGGGGAGTTATAAAAAAATTTTGCAGAAAAACACTGCTATAGGGCTTTAAAACGTCACTATAGGGTCTAAAAACGTCACTATAAGGCTTCCTGAACAGAGGCGATGACACTTATAAAAATTTTTTGCAGGAAAACGCCGCTATAGGGTTTTAAAACGTCACTATAGAGCTTAAAAACGCCACTATAGGGCTCCCTGAATATGGGGTGATCATACTTGTAAAAATTTTTGCATTGAACTCGATTTCCTGAAACTCGAGTTCCATGCAATTTTTTTTTTTTTTTTAAGTTTGATCGAGCATAACTCGATTTTCTATGAATCGAGTATTTAATTGAACTCGATTTTAGGGTAATCGAGTATCGAAACAGGGGCACGCCCCTATATAGTTTTAAAACAGGGGCATATTGCCAATTTTTTAAAAAAATCAAGGGTAAAATGCCAGAATCTCCCATCAGATACATGTAAGTAGGGGTGGCAAATGGGTGGGTTTAGGGTGGGCATAATTAGATTGGACATATAAAACTCATTTACCCATTTAAAATTCATTTTAACTAATTGCTTTTAACCCAAATCCAACTCAACCCAATTATTATGGGTAAACCCCAACCCACCTAATTACCCAATTATCAAAATTACCAAAATGCCACTAAGTGAAAATGACCAAAGTACTCTAAAATCTTCAAAAATGACCAAAATACCCCCAAAACCCAAAAATTACCAAAATCATTATTTGGAGTAATTTTCGGTTTATAGCTAATCAAGAAAAACATGGAACATGAATTAAAAAAAATTCATGAATTAGTTTGACAATGGTAAAACGCATTCATCAACTTAAAGGTTATGATGAATATATAACAACTTTAAATCAACAAAGCGAAACTTTGCAAAAGTTTGGGATTTAGTCCTCTCGTGGTAAAAAATGACAAAAGGTAAATGCTTGTTTATTTAAAAGGAAAACAAGTAGGTAAACCACCATTTATACATACAAATTCTGTAATTTCTTTATCAAAAGAAAACGAAATCCTAAAACAATACTAAAAATTAAAAAATCTTTTTTTTTTTGTTGAGAAAATTAAAAGAAGGAAAAATCAAAGAGAGAGAGACAGAGGAACTTTACCAGAACCACGGCCGGAATTGGTGGAGCGAAACACGATGGCTGCTAGCAGTAGCCATGGAGACTGAGCATCAACTTCTCTCTTTCCCGATTTTCTCCAAACCCAAACCCTAACCTTCTCTGATTTGGGTCTGAACCAAATCGGCAAAGCTGGCTCACCGCAACCACCACCTCCGATGTTGGCTTCTTCCCTCCTTCGACCAAAATCTCTTTCTCTGTCTCTCAATCTCATTTCCCTCCATAGATTAAACCTGAAAGATCATCAACTTCTCTCTTTCCCGATTTTCTCCAAACCCAAACCCTAACCTTCTCTGATTTGGGTCTGAAAAGCATCAATGTCTCTCTCTACACCCGATTCTCTCCAAACCCCAACCCTTACTCTCTCTCTGATCTGGGTCTAAAAAGGATGCATGTATGGGTGTCAGGATCTCTGGTGAGCTAAGGTTTTTTCTTTGTTTTTGCTGATGGGTTTGAGTTGAGAATGCTAGAAGTGGAGGTTGAGAGAGTTTGAACTTTGAAATTTGAGAGAGAGAGTTTGAACGGCTGGTGAGAGTTAAGAGTTTAACTTGAGTTTTTTTTGTCCGGTTGAGTTAAACCCCAGTTAAGTGCTTTGAACTCCAGTTAAGTGTGGTGTTAACATTTTAAATGACGTGTCCAGTTTTTAAGCGTGGATCATTTTGGACGAAATCCCCACCGTGTACTGGAGCCTCTCCATTTTAAAGGGAAATGGAGAGGATCCGTATCCATGAGGAGAGATGCGTATTGATGTTGCCGAAATACAAGTAAAGGAAGAAAGAGAAACTGACAAATCTGACATATTTTTAATATTTCAGTATTCATGTTGCCGAAATTCAAGAAAAAGGTGGAGAGAGAAACTGACATCAATTTCGTTAGTTGGATTGCCGAAATTCAATTTCTGTTATATTCTTTTTTCGTTAGTTTTCTGTTTGGTTAGTTTCTTCCTAGTTTATTTTTATTTTTAAAAAAGGACAAGCCGCCCAGGAGGATTGAACCCTTGAGCAAGGATTGTTCCACATAAGAAGCAATCAGTAGACTACCACACAACACGTTTAATCTACATGGGAACTAAATTAATTTATTCTAAATCTGGTAGGGATTTCAAGTTTTCAAAAACACAATAAAACACACATTTTTTTATATACTTTCCAAAAATTGATAGTTATGATAACAAGAATGGTAAATTCAAATTATAGTTCATCCACGATGATGTCAAAATTAATTAATTTTAACTAAATAAAAATAACAATTGAAATTGATTTTTTTTTTCTTTTCTAAAGGTTAATGATCTATATTCATCATAATTCAGAATTTCTACAATTTTCAATTACAAAAATACCCAGGGTGTGATGAGATTTAAGCATTTATGGGTGAAATAATTTTTTTTCGCATAATTCTCATCACACCTTAGTTATTTTTGTGATTGAAAAATGTAGAAATTCTAAAATATAATGAATGTAAATCATTAGCCTTTAGGAAAAATAAAATAAAAGGGTTTCTAAGTACATGCGTGACAAGTATTAATAATCCCAACTGTAGGGATAAGGATCCAAAAATTGATAGTTATGATAACAAGAATGGTAAATTCAAATTATAGTTCATCCATGATGATGTCAAAATTAATTAAATAAAAATAACAATTTTGTAGAAATTCTGAATTATGATGAATGTAAATCATTAACCTTCAGAAAAAAAAAAATCAATTTCAATTGTTATTTTTATTTAGTTAATATTAATTAATTTTGACATCATCGTGGATGAACTATAATTTGAATTTACCATTCTTGTTATCATAACTATCAATTTTTGGAAAGTATATAAAAAAATGTGTGTTTTATTGTGTTTTTGAAAACTTGAAATCCCTACCAGATTTAGAATAAATTAATTTAGTTCCCATGTAGATTTTACTGGTTGCTTCTTATGTGGAACAATCATTGCTCAAGGGTTCAATCCTCCTAGGCGGCTTATCCTTTTTTAAAAATAAAAATAAACTATGAAGAAACTAACCAAACGGAAAACTAACGAAAAAAAGAATCTAACAGGCTCCTCAAAAAAAAAAAAAAAAAAAAAAATCTAACAGAAATTGAATTTCGGCAATCCAACTGATGAAATTGATGTCAGTTTCTCTCTCCACCTTTTTCTTGAATTTCGGCAAACTTTGCACAGTATACATAAATCCAATAAACTCTAATTTTTACAATATTGAGCCAAAAGACTCGGAGGGGAGCCTGTCCCACTATTGACTATTATTGATTGAGAAAAATAAAAACTGCAAATCTTTTAACTTTTTTGTGAACCAAAAATAAATAAATAAATAAAATTTTCACTTTCAAATCGTTCAAATAATATATATATATATATATATATATATTTAAATTAAGATATTTAGGGTTCATATCTTTTGTTGCTCTTTATATTATTAATTTTAATTTTAATTATTTTATTTCTTTAAGTTAATATTTGCTGTTGACTCGTAAAAACAAAAGGTTTCACATTTGTTGTTAAAGATGATCTTTCTATTCTTCATGTGTTAAAAAAATTAATGATAAACCCTTTAAAACAACACAATTTTAGAGGATTAGGGCACATCACTTATGAAAATTCAAAAACTAACTCTTATCTGCAAAATATTAGGACACATTATCCCTGGAAATTATAAAAAAAATTTCAAAGAAAAATTAGAAACTTTTTTAATGGAATAAACCGTAAATTAGGTTGTTTTTGTATCTTTGGGGTATCTCAATCAAATTAGAACTGATTTTTACCCATAATTAAACATATCCAAGGGAATTTTTGCTCTATAAGGTAGAAACACATTTACTTCTATCAAACGATTGGATTTTCAATCGAAACTTAATGAAACTTGGTAAAACCATGTCAAACTTGAAGTTTGTACATAAATTTGGGAAATTTGTCATTTTGATGTCCAGTTATGGTAAATGGGCTAGGCCGAGCCTTGGTTTGTGAGGTCCATGTTGCATCAATGATAATTTGAAGCATGTGCAATCTTATGGAGGCACGAGCCCCGAAACTAAATCAGATGCTACATTTTAATAGAATATGTATCATCTTTTGGTGGGTGTCATGGGGTGGCTAGGCTAACATGTTGCACACATGTAATCAAATTTCTAGATCTATGTTTCTAATTCAAGACATGTATTTCACTAAATTAGGTTAGACGAGTTAGGATTCTTTCAACAAATACCTTGGATGTAAATCATTTTAAATAGATAACTAATCACACCATACAATCACATTATTCAGTAAAAACTCATTTTTATACACTTATTATTCCTCCCACGTCATCACACGCTTTTGGGCACACATGCATGTCTCATTTTGGATGAAGTGAGATCCAAGGTCCCGTATTGATAGTTATTACTTTCCATTCTTCTTTAATTTTTTTAATACTTTATGGGAAATATTAATGAGTGCCCTTAGGGCACTGGTTAATAATTCATTTAAAGAAAGTTTTTATAAGAAATGAAAAAAATTAATTAATATTTTGACAGCTTTTTTCATTTTCCATAAAAGTGGTATCAAAACTTTCCTAAAATTGTTTATTAATGAGTGCCCTAAGGGCACTCGTTAGCATGACTCATACTTTATTCAATGTCTAGATTGTATGACTAGAATAGGGAACCACCTTATTTAGATCTTTCATTGATCATGGCCTCAAAATGTTAGCCAAGATTGATCCATTTGATTGCACGAGATTTAGTGCCTAACACATTCCAATACCATACCATAACCCCAAAACTATTCTTTGGTAATAATGTGTTAGACAACTAATTGAGGGTCATTGGTCAAGTAGTTAGTGGACCAAAACTAAGAGAACCAAAAAAAAAAAAAAAAAAAAAAAACCAAAAATCTCTAGTCCCCTCTATTTTGTGTATGTGTTTGTTTTTAAAAAAAAAACAAAAATCTTTGATAATTTCTTACCATTTTTTTTTCGGTTATACTCTATGCTCATGCACAAATTATTGTCTCAACCTTTTTTTAAATGCATGGATGTCTCCTCAAATCTCCCTACCAACACTATTAGCTAATTCTTAATAGATTTGGGATTCAATCCCCGCCTACACCAAAAATCGATTAATATTTTGGTCGGATGATAAAAAGCTATCATCAGGTTCGGATACCATATGTTGAAACTCTCTCTAAAAAAGAAGAAGAAGAAGAAGAAGAAGAAGAAGCAATTTCCACAATAATTTCTTACCATTTCTTCAGTTACGCTCTACCCATGTTGCCCAAATGTCTTCACCAAAATAACTTAAAGTATCTGTTAGTACATTTTAAATTAAATATGTTAAAACTCAAAATAACTGAAGATGAATAAAGAGATGAGTTATAATAAGAGTTGTTAAAGAAAGAGTTGTTAAAGAAAGAGTTACTTGTATGTAAGCTAGATTAAATAAATTAAGAGAAGTTTTCTAAATTAATAAATAACATGTAGGTTATGTGAAGGGTTGGAAGACTATATATACGACTATGCTATGGACTAATCTCATATCAAGAGTGAATGAAGAAAATAGTTAAAAGCAAAGTGTATTGTGTGAGAGAGTGAATTCTATAATATTCCTAAATACTTAAGAAATTTCGGGCCAAAGAAAGGTGTTCTTCTGGTGGAGCTTTGGGCTCGAACACTTTGTGCAGAAGTTGTTCTAGCCATACAACATTTGTTGGGCTGTTGTATCCTGGGGGAGACAAGTCAGAGAAGGTCTGCACCGGTTACAAAGTTTAGCCACCCAAGGGCTTGAATCTCCTTAAAGAGAGCGAGTGCCGCGCCTCAGTCCAAATAGTGTTGTGTAATTTTTCTCATTGAATTAATAATATTCAGAGGTACTATTCAGTTTCTCATTGTGTTATTTCCATTATTATTGTGTTTGCACCAGCAATTTTAAGGAGATTCAACATATGAAGCCTACACAAGAGAAACCAAATGAGCCTGTTGGAGATCTCAACAAGCCCTTTCGCTTTAAGGGAGCCCACTTCAAGAGGTGGAAAGGAAAGGTCCTCTTCTACTTGAGTCTTCTCAAAGTCGCCTACATTCTCACTGACAAGAATCCATCAAAAGTTTCTACCGATGAGATGAGTGAGGAAGAATATATTCTCCATCAAGAAAAAATAGATAAGTATACAAAAGATGAATATAATTGGCGCTCTTATCTATTGAATTGTCTTGCCGATCATTTCTATGATTATTATGATACAACTTACAATTCTGCCAAGAAAATTTGGAAAGCTTTACAAAGCAAGTATGATACCGAGGAGGCTGGTGCAAAGAAGTATGTTGCTAGTAGATTTTTCCGTTACCAAATGGTGGATGGAAAATCGGTGGTGGATCAAGCACAAGACTTCCAAATGATTGTAGCAGAATTGAGATCCGAAGGCATAAAGATTGGAGACAATTTGGTGGTAGCTGGCATAATTGATAAACTACCACAATCTTGGAGGGAGTTCCAAAAGACTTTGCGCCACAAACAAAAGGAGACATCCTTAGAGACTTTGATCACACGCATCCGTGTGGAGGAGGAGGCTAGAGGACAAGATGCACTCATGACACAAGAGAGCAATGGTAATTCCACCACAAAGGTAAACCTTATTTCATCCAATAATAATATGCCCAAAAATCATTTTCCTAAAAATGTTCAATTGAAGCCTAAAAAAAGAGCCTTTAAAAATAATAATAGACCTCAAGGAAGGGGAAACCCAAATAAAAATTACAATAAGAACCAAGGACCCCCTTCACAAGATCAATTTAATAGATCATGTTTTGTCTGTGGCAAGAGTGGGCATATTGCTCGATTTTGCAAATTTCGGAAACGTGAATCTGTCCCGCAGGCTAACGTGACCGAAGAGCCTTTAGTGGCTATGATTACAGACATTAATATGGTGCAATACGTTGAAGGGTGGTGGGCAGATTCTGGTGCTAATAGGCACGTCTGCTATGACAAGAATTGGTTCAAATTGTACACTCCTTTTGAAGAAGAAAAAACTGTTATGCTTGGTGATTCTAGCAAAACCAAGGTTCTTGGGAGTGGTGAGGTTGAATTGAAATTCACTTCTGGACGTGTGCTAACATTGAAAGATGTCCTTTACACTCCGTCCATGAGGAAGAATTTGATGTCAAGTTTTTTGCTTAACAAGGCTGGCTTCAAGCAAATTATGGAATCTGATAATTATGTAATCACTAAAAAGGGATTATTTGTGGGCAAGGGTTATGCTTGTGATGGAATGTTTAAATTGAATGTTGAGAATAATAAAGCATCCACTAGTTCAGTTTATATGCTTTCTTCTATTAATTTTTGGCATGCTCGTTTATGTCATATAAATAGTAGATATGTGGGAATCATGAGTAGTTTAGGATTAATTCCAAGACTGTCAAAAGATTTTGAAAAATGTGAAACTTGTAGTCAAGCTAAGATTACAAAAAGGCCTCATAAAAATGTTGTAAGAAATACCGAATTGCTTGAGTTAATTCATTCCGATTTATGTGAATTTGAGAGAATTTTAACTCGTGGAGGAAATAGATATATTATCACTTTTATTGATGATTTCTCAAAATATACAACTATTTATTTGTTGAAAAATAAAAGTGATGCTTTTGAAAAATTTCAAGATTTTTTAAAAGAAGTTGAAAATCAATTCGGTAGAAAAATAAAAAGAATAAGAAGTGATAGAGGTCGTGAGTATGAATCAAGTGCATTCAACTCATTTGTTCAGTCTTTGGGAATTATCCATGAAACTACTGCACCATATTCACCTGCTTCTAATGGTGTGGCTGAAAGAAAAAATAGAACTTTAATTGAGTTAACAAATGCCATGTTAATTGAATCTGGTGCACCTTTACATTTTTGGGGTGAAGCTATTTTAACTGCATGTCATGTTTTGAATAGGGTGCCACATAAAAAGTCACATACCACACCTTTTGAGATGTGGAAAGGACATAAGCCAAATTTGGGATATTTGAGAGTATGGGGTTGTCTTGCTTATGTAAGGCTTACTGACCCTAAAATACCTAAATTAGGTATAAGAGCTACTACCTGTGCTTTTCTTGGTTATGCGATTAATAGTGCAGCCTATAGATTTTTTGATCTTGAAAACAAAATAATTTTTGAATCTGGTGATGCAATTTTTCATGAAGAAAAATTTCCTTTTAAATTGAAAAATAGTGGGGGTGAAGAAAATATTTTGTCACAACCTAGTTCTTCTACATCACATTTACAAAATCAAGAAAATTTTGAAATGGAACCTAGAAGAAGTAAAAGAGCTAGAGTTGAAAAGGATTTTGGTCCTGATTATTATGTCTTTAACATTGAGGAAAATCCCCAAAATTTAAAAGAGGCTTTAACATCACCTGATGCTATATTTTGGAAAGAGGCTGTAAATGATTAGATGAAATCTCTAATTTCTAATAGAACTTGGAAATTAGTAGATCTTCCACCGGGTTGTAAGACCATAGGTTGTAAATGGGTCCTTAGGAAAAAATTGAAACCGGATGGATCAATAGATAAGTTTAAAGCTAGACTTGTTGCAAAAGGTTTTAAACAAAAAGCTGATCTTGATTTCTTTGATACATTTTCTCCGGTAACAAGAATTACATCTATTAGATTGTTAATTGTTATTGCTGCAATTTTTGATTTGAAAATTCATCAAATGGATGTAAAAACTGCTTTTCTAAATGGGGACCTAGAGGAAGAGATTTATATGGACCAACCCGAAGGCTTTGTAGAGCCTGGACAAGAAAGCAAGGTATGTAAGCTAACTAAATCCCTATATGGCTTAAAACAAGCACCTAAGCAGTGGCATGAAAAGTTTGATTCCTGCATGATTGAGAATGGTTATAAATCAAATGAATGTGATAAATGTATTTATTCTAAATCATGGAATAATCTACATGTTATTATTAGCCTCTATGTGGATGATATGTTGATTTTTGGCTCAAATATGCATGTTATAAATGAGACAAAAAATATGCTTAAAAGCCATTTTGATATGAAAGATCTTGGTGAGGCTAATTTTATTTTGGGTATGAAAATTACAAAAACATGTGATGGAATATATCTTGATCAATCACATTATGTTGAGAAAATATTGAGAAAATATAATTTTCATAATCACAAAAGTGTAGCTACTCCTTTTGATTCTAGTGTTCATTTATTTCCTGTGAATAATGATGATGAGATTTTTAATCAAAAGGATTATGCTAGTATCATTGGTAGTTTGCGTTATGCTACTGATTGTACTAGACCTGACATTGCATATGCAGTAGGAGTGCTTAGTAGATTTACTAGCAAGCCTAGTAAAGATCATTGGCTAGCTATTGAGCGAGTCATGAGATATTTAATTGGTACCAAAAACTATGGCATATTTTATAAAAAGTACCCTGCTGTGATTGAAGCTTTTAGTGATGCCGATTGGAATACTTTGTCAGGTGATTCTCTCTCTACCACTGGTTATATTTTTACCTTAGGTAGTGGTGCTATTTGTTGGAAATCTAAAAAGCAAACAATAATTGCTAATTCAACAATGGAAGCTGAATTAATAGCATTAGCTTCAGCTAGTGAAGAGGCAAATTGGCTTAGAGATTTGTTATATGAAATTCCACTTTGGGAAAAGCCAATTCCACCTATATTAATTCATTGTGATAGCACTGCCACAATTGGTAGAGTTAAAAACCGTTACTACAACGGTAAATCCAGACCTATAAGAAGAAAGCACAGTACCGTGCGATCTTATTTGAGTAGTGGCATCATAACTGTGGATTATATTAAATCTAATGATAATCTTGCAGATCCATTTACCAAGGCCTTGGCAAAAGATAGAGTCTGGAATACATCGAGGGGGATGGGACTAAAGTCCATAGAATCATGAGCCATGTATGAGGATACCCAACCCAAGGACCAGAGATCCTGAGAATTGGGTTCAATGGGAAAAACGAATCATACGATGGTCGTAAGAAATGCACTATTCATTTTTTAATTATTTATTCTGTAAATAATTTTTTAATTGTTCATCCCTATGATGTAAGTGCATTTATCCTGTAATGTGGAGAGGTTGAGTAAAAAACTCTTAATGAAATTTGTAGCTCGTATGAGTGGGGTGTCAGAATTACAGGAGCACCCTTGACAAAATTTCACCTATGTGAGTGTGGGGGTGGGGCCGCTCCCTATGAGATTTGGACTTAATCTTAAATACACTCATGAAACTGGGATCAGCACACGGCCGTAAAGTGCTAGCTATAAAAGCTCATGTCAACACCTGGATCATTATGTGTGAGCATCAATACTTTATTTCCCTTAAGCAGTCATAGTTCAAGTCGGAGACCACTACTGACTCTGGAGTAGAGATTGTTGTTTCACTAAGTGAAGGTTCAATGCAGAGCACACCTTCATGATGCATAATAATCCCTCTTTGCCCGGTAATCTCTCATTTTCCAAATTTAATATTAAAATGAGTGGGGGAATGTTAGTACATTTTAAATTAAATATGTTATGTTAGTACATTTTAAATTAAATATGTTAAAACTCAAAATAACTGAAGATGAATAAAGAGATGAGTTATAATAAAAGTTGTTAAAGAAAGAGTTGTTAAAGAAAGAGTTACTTGTATGTAAGCTAGATTAAATAAATTAAGAGAAGTTTTCTAAATTAATAAATAACATGTAGGTTATGTGAAGGGTTGGAAGACTATATATACGACTATGCTATAGACTAATCTCATATCAAGAGTGAATGAAGAAAATAGTTAAAAGCAAAGTGTATTGTGTGAGAGAGTGAATTCTATAATATTCCTAAATACTTAAGAAATTTCGGGCCAAAGAAAGGTGTTCTTCTGGTGGAGCTTTGGGCTCGAACACTTTGTGCAGAAGTTGTTCTAGCCATACAACATTTGTTGGGCTGTTGTATCCTGGGGGAGACAAGTCAGAGAAGGTCTGCACCGGTTACAAAGTTTAGCCAACCAAGGGCTTGAATCTCCTTAAAGAGAGCGAGTGCCGCGCCTCAGTCCAAATAGTGTTGTGTAATTTTTCTCATTGAATTAATAATATTCAGAGGTACTATTCAGTTTCTCATTGTGTTATTTCCATTATTATTGTGTTTGCACCAACAGTATCCACTATTAGCTATTCAAAAATAGATTTGGGATTCAATCCCCGCCTACACCAAAAATCGATTGATATTTTGGTCGGATGATAAAAAGCTATCATCAGGTTCGGATACCATATGTTGAAACTCTCTCTAAAAAAGAAGAAGAAGAAGAAGAAGAAGAAGAAGAAGAAGCAATTTCCACAATAATTTCTTACCATTTCTTCAGTTACGCTCTACCCATGTTGCCCAAATGTCTTCACCAAAATAACTTAAAGTATCCACTATTAGCTATTCTAAATTCTAATTCTAAATGCTTTACTCTTTTTTTTTTTTCGGTTGATTTTCTTTACATGTTGATGCTGTTTTACTAATTAATTTTTTTTTTTTTTAAATCTATCCATTTTATGCCAATCATTTATAATAAATGTCCAGTGTTTGCTCCTTTAAATCTGTAAATGCTTACAAATGTTTTAAAATTTATTTTGGTGAATTTGCTTTACTAGTTGATTTTTTTTTACTCATTTATAAATATATATAAAATATATATATACATATATATATATATATATATATATATATTCAAGTGTTATGGAAATTAACTATAAATAAGGATTGATTCTCAAAAAAAAAAAAAAAAAAAAAAGATTGAAATGGTCCATTCACTTTTTACCTTTTTGTTTAGATACACTAGTTTACACTTGAAATTGTTTTCCTTATTTCAATCTTTTAATTTGTTTATTATTTGGTGGGCATTAAATTATATTTATTCATAAGATATATCTCTCACAACAAGTATGAGTCCCATGTGTTGTGAAAGAGAGGTCTTATGAGACTGTTTCATAAGATACCTCCTTGTCTAATGCACAAGCCTTCACCTCAGTTTTCTATCCATCTCATTGGAAGGATGCATCTCTGGCCTATGACACTGTAGCAGATTAATTTCCCATGCAATAGCTTCACCCAAGCCCCAACTGCCTCAACAGCTCAATCTCTAGCACACCACAGCTCCTTCCTCCTCTGCCTTTAAGATTTGGAGCTTTGAAGTGTAATGAAGATTGAGGGAGAGAGAATACCTATGGTTTTGTTTTGTTTTTTTGGTTTAATATGATCTAGATCTGAAGTTTTTTGGTTGGGTTTGTTGTGAACGTCAGTTGTTGTTGTAAACCAAATTGGGTGTTTGATTATTGTTCATTTAAGCTGTATCATGGTCAACCATGGGATCTTCCATGTAAAATTTGCAGATTTTGAGTTGTTACGAGATATTTTGTAGATGAGAAAATGATGGAAAATTGAATAAAGGAGACTAATTCAAATATGTGAATGCGTGAGATGCCAACTGATTTTTCCGTGTGCTTGTGGTCAAAGAAAATTTCAATTTAATGGAGCTTTGTTAATTATCGTGCCAATGATGCCCCAATTGCAAGATAGATCAAACACTTAAAATGACGAGACAAATGCTAGCTAAGAACAACCTCATAGCATTAAATCAATATATCACCAATTACATCAGAGTTCTCAATCATATACATAGTTCCTACCAGTACAAATCTATACACGAAACAAAGAAAATTATTTTATAGTAATATATGGCACATTAAGTCCACAAACAGCATAAGTCTCCAACAAGGAGTACATACAAAGAGAGTGTTTATAATTATGAATGGACCTTTTTATTTAGGATAAAAGCTGTTGCACAAAAGCACAATTTTTTTAATTGAAATCATGAGTTGAACACACGTGGGTGTAACAAATACTACCCTTTTATTTAAGGGCATAGTAGTGCCACATATATAAACCAATAAAGGGAGGATAGTCATCCTTACGGGGTGGTGGTGGTTGTAACTGGTGGAGAGAAGATTGGCACTGTGGGAAAGTAAGGGACAATTGGAATTGTAGTAATTGGTGGTGGCAATCTGTACTCAGGGTATAGCGGTGTCCCTAGGGGCAAAGGAGGCAATGGCACGTAAGGAAAGTTGGGCAAACTAGGAAAGGTTGGTGGTGCCAAAAGTTTTCGAGTAGCTAGGGCTACATCAACACTAGAAATAGAGAAAGCAATGAAGAAAGCTAAGACCAAGATAGCAGGAGAAGATGCCATCACTATATGGAATCAAGCACAGTCCGTAGAGGAATTAGTAGAGTGACTTTATATTGTAATGCGATGAAAGGGTTTTAGTGGGGGAGACGAGGACTTGCTCCTTATGTTTTATAGTTGTAAATGGGAGGTTGTATACTAATACCATACATCAGATACATGTAACAGATATAATTGATAGGACACATGGGGTCACATTCCTTACAGGTTTGGTGGGTTTTGGATGGCTGAGAATTCCCATTGAAAGGATGGTCGTTCATGAAGAGTGTACACTTCATTTATGTCTGGTTTTAAATGGCGTAAAAATTTGTTGTAGGTGGTGACTGAGTGTAATAAATATGTCAGATTTGGTATTATGTCAATATCTCTATTTAGAACAATGACATATTCTCCCAGTCAATACTATAAGAATAATACTATATATACAAATTATTTTACAATATTTTTACAAACTACTGATGTGACAAATTCTTACTAGTTCTAATATGGGTTCATTACTAACATCATATTTTTACTTGTAATAATTATTTGAAAAATAACTAGTTCTAATATGGATTCATTACTAACATCATATTTTTACTTGTAATAATTATTTGAAAAATACTAAAATTATATCAGTAATTTGTAAAAATATTATAAAATAATTTGTGTATATAATATTACTCATATAACAATTACACTTTACACATGTTTGGTACACTGTCAAATCTGTAATAGTACTTGTAGAAAAGTCATTACATAGGAGTTTTTATTACGAGAAATATTTATTCCTTATCAAAAGGTTATAGTAGTTCATGAAGAGTGTACACTTCATTTATGTTTGGTTTTAAATGACGTAAAAATTTGTTGTAGGATGGTGACTGAGTGTAATAAATGTGTCAGATTTGGTTTTATGTCAAAATCTCTATTTAGAACAATGACATATTCTGCCGGTCAATTTGACAATTACACTTTACACATGTTTAGTACACAGTCAAGTCTGTAATAGAACTTGTAGAAAAGTCATTACATTGGAGTTTTTATTACGAGAAATATTTATTCCTTATCAAAAAGGTTATATTAGAGAAATGGTTTGTGTACGATATTTTCATAATATTTTTACAATAGATTTTAAGTTGTAAGTTATTATTAGTTATTATAAATGAATAAAAATATAATTTAAGTTGTAAATTTAAATTTGAATCAATAACAACTTACTATCTATAATTTATTATAAAAATATTATGAACATTGCACTTCTACATTCCTTAACCTCTAAAAAGTAAGAAATAAAAAAAATAAAAATCCCAAAATGCCCAAAACTATTGTAACTCTCTTCTTCCCAGTTACTACTTACTAGCTAGGTACTCTCTCCTCTCGCTTCTCTAAATATTCTCTTTTTCCCCAAAGGAATTATTTTTTTTCCGTTTGATTTTGTAGTTCAGCCGACACAAGTTTTTTTTTTTGGTTGATAATCAGTTCTGCCGACAGAAGTGATCAAGTAAATGGATGAGTTTGTGTTTCTTTTAATTCTCTTTTTACAAATATAAATAAAAAACAACAAGAAGAATAGCAAAGCACAATTCCCAGTAATTTTACTCTCTTATCTCTCTCTCTGGTGCGACATGGGCGTGAATGCCATGTTATTATTTTTTTACTATTTTAGTTTAAATATTTTTAAAATGAAAAGTGTCACTGCATTAGAAAATTCATATCAATTATATGATTTTTTTAAAAAAAGTTATACTTAATTTAATTGAATGTTAAGCAATACTCAGTAGTCAGTACTCACAAAAAGTGTAAACATGGAATACTTTTCTAAAAAATGGTTATTTTAGGAATGAGCAGTTTTTATTACACAAACTTTACATTGTTTGGTTGAAATATGATGTCATTCCACAATCCACACCTTATTATATAGTACAATCAAATGAATGAGAATAATTATTCCATTCTAATTTCTTGTATTCTTATGGGTTCTAGTTAGTTTAATTGGTAAAGTTTCTAATAGTTGTATAAGAGATTTGAGGTTCTATCCCCGCCTACATAAAAAAACTAATTAGTGTCTTGATCTAATGAAAAAAAAGCTATTATCAGAAACAGACGCTATAGGTTGAAACTCTCTATTAAAAAAAAAATTTATTGTATACTATTCTTTGTAATGCTTATTTCTATTACACTAAGTGTTCGTTTAACATGATTAATTTTGCCAACTTAATTTACTATTCAGCTTATTTTTACTACTATTCATGGGTCCCGGTAGTCAATGGTATCAGAGCCATGGATGGTAGGTGTATGAGTTTTATTTCTTTGCAATTAAGAAGTTACTAGGAACTTATATTACTACATAGCCACAACTTGCTCCTTGTTAGCGTTGGTCAGCCTAGAGACTCGTTGGCAAACCATAGTTTCGCGTTGGTCAGCCCCTTTGTTGTAGCCAACGGATAGGCGTTGTTTGGGTGGTCCCGCAATGGAGTTTCCCGAGGAGGTGGTCCCGATAGCAAGGATACCAGTGGTTAGTAATAGTTCCGCCAGTAATTATTAATTGCTTAGAAAGAGAATAAATACATTTATCAGCTCATCATCTGTTTGCTTGTTTACACTTAGGCTAGGCACACACTAATTTGAAACATGGACTATGATGATATAGATTATGATGAAGGTTATAGCATGAAAGATATAGATGATAATTGGTCGAATAGTGATATGGATTGTGAAACTGATTCTGATTCTGACAGTGAAATTGATAATTATAATTATAATGGTAACACAAATAATTGGAGTAATTTAATAGGAGATAAAATCAACCGACAGAGTAATAAACACAATGATAGCTTTTTGGATAAAATTAATAGAAAATTGGAATCCTTGGAAAATATTGACAGATCTGTTATATATACTAAAGTTGAAAAGAAAAATGATAGCTTTTTGGACCTCTATAAAAGAATGAAAGCTTTAAATTCACATTTTGAAAAAGATATAGAATTTGGACCCCATCATAGATCATCTTTTACAGAAACTATGACAGATAATTGGTTTAATAATAGTAATTCAAAAGAAGTTATAAATAAGAATTTACAGATGTTAAAAGCAACTGATAGAAAAGTTGACCCAATTAAGGAAAGAGTAAAACGTATAAAAGATAAAAGTACTATAGAAAATGATAGACTAAAAGAAATTTCAAGTTCAGTACTAGACACAGATAGACAAAGAAGCCTAATAGAGATAGACAAGAAAGAATCTCTACATGAGAAGTTGATAGATAATGAGAAAGAAATAATAAAAAAAGGAATGGTAAAAGAGATAAAAGAAATATTTGAAAGACAGAATAGTGAAGATGTAGGGAAAGTGATAAAAGGACAAAGAAGCCTAATAGAGACAAATGATAGAAGAAGAATTGAAAGACATAAAGATGAAGGTGTTATACGTAGAAAGCTAGAAAAAGAAATAGGAAAAGATGATAGTCCTAGAAATAATGATGATAGCTTGAAAGATAAATTGTATGAAAGACAAAACAATGAAATGGTACGTAGGATGTTAGATACAAAAGAGATAGAAAGAGATAGTGAAAAAGTAGTCAACAATGGTAGGAAAAATAATTATGGTAATTTAAAAGAAAAGGCAAATAGTGATAATGTAGTAAAAGTAAAAATGGAAGTAAAAGACAAAAAGAGTAATAGTTTTAAAGAAGAAATTGATGAGAGACTTAAAACAATTGACAGAACAGAAAACCACAGTTTAATAGAATTGGCTAAAAAGATAGAAATTTTAAGTTTACCAATAGAGACAGACAGAAAAAGAGATATAACAGTCTTAAATACTATTGAGATATCAGATAATGAGAAAATTAACAGACATGTTAATAATACTATTTGTCATAAATGCAAAAGATATGGACATACTAAAAAACAATGTGACAGACATAATAGAATTACTAAACAAATTAGTAAATTAGAATTTGAGAAAGATATTATAAATGAATTAATGGAAATATTTAATGTTAGTCAAAAAGAGATAGATCAAGTAAAGAAAGAGTTAAAATCAACCAACCCACTTAAAATTAATAAGAGAAAAAGAAAACAAAAAGACATAATAATAAAACTAATAGAAAATCTACCAAATCATTATAAAGACAAGAAAGAATATTTATTAAAATTGAAAGACACTATAGAAATACCTATTGCTTGCATTAGGTGCAGGAAATATGGTCACCATGTTACGGATTGTAGAAAGGAAGAAAAAGCCAAGAAAGAAAAAGACAAGAAAGAAAAGGTAAAAATGAAATTAAAAACAAGATGGTGTAGAGATAAAACCAATAGCTCTACTAACAGAAGAAGAAATGGTAAAAAAGGAAATTAAAGAAATTAAAAAAGAAAATCCGACAGACATAAATAAACATGATATTGTAAAAGAATTTTCTAATTCCATGATAGACCCCTTTGATCCTCCTACAAAGAAAGAAGTTATAGATATTAATGTTTCAAACAATAGTAATAAATTTGATAGACAGAATTTCTTAAGTTTAATTGACAGAGTAATTTTCAAAAAATGGCATACAAAAATTACTTTAGAGTTTTCTTTGACAGAAATTGCTTTGACAGATTCAGGTGCTGATATGAAAAGATTAATACCCTTAAAGTATTATGAAAGATCATCTGATAGATTAATTCAGGCCAATGGAGAAAAACTAATAATTAATTATAAAATACCTATTGTTCATGATAGAATATATTTTGAGACAGCCTTTGTTTTAATTAAAGACTTTCCTTTTAAAATTATTTTAGGAACTCCTTTTATGTATTTAATTTATCCATTTTTAGTGACAGATGAAGGAATTAAAACTAATATATGGGAAAAAGATATATTCTTTAGATTCATTGTACCACCTGTCTTGAAAGAAATACACTCTTCCAAAAAGGTTACTATTTTAACAGATATCAACGATAGAGGAATCTATAGAACTGAAAGAAGTTTGTCATCTTTAAAGACAGAAATATTACTTGTTAATCAATTGACAGAAAATGACAAAAAGAAAGATAAACTAGACAAAGAGACAGAGATATGTTTTTATTCTCCTTTCTTACATAAAGTCCAATCTACAGAAGAACTCATAAAAGACGGAAATATGAATACAATCTTTTGTAATCAATATGCATGGACTAATAGCATATGGACTGACAGATGGCAACTTGAGACTATTGCCCCTACACCAAATATAGAGGGTACAATTATTACTTCTTTTAATAATAATGACAGACATACTGATAGACTGATAGAAGTACTAAATGACAAATGTACACTCTTTATAGCATTTTTAAATATTCATATAACAGATATTTTAATAAAAGAATCTTTGACAGACTCTTCTTTATTAATCATTAAAGAAAACATTAATTGTGGTAATTTCTTGAATAATGACAGATTCAATTTCCTAACAGACAGAATTAATTATAATTCCCTGATAGATTGTCCTATTAATGAAAGACTTTACGAAGAAATTTTATTTCACATATTCTCACAAGATGAGATATATAGTAGTACATGTATGGATAGAATGGATAGAATCATATTAGATTTTAACCAATCTCTGAATCCCACTTATTTTGACAGACCCCATCATGACCACTCTAATATTATTGCTACTCAGAAAGAGCACAAAAGTGAACAAAGAAAAGTTTGTTTTATAAATTTTGTTTGTTTTATAAATGTTTTTATTGTTTTCCTTATAAAATATTTCAAAAGAACTTCACAGAAAGACATTGACAGAAGAATTTCGAAAGAAGTTTTCATTTGTTCCAAATATAATCCTTTTCCAAAAACCTAATTGCAGACTACCATGAGTAAAAGATTCTCTCAGAAAGACAAGGGCAAGGCACCAGCGGTGCAACCCAGAGGTTTCCAAAAGCCCTCAGTCAAAATTTTGGATATGCACGAAGGCGTCTCGATAGAGACAATATCCCTTCAGGATACGTTGCTAGCAGAGGCAATGTATTCATGTGGTAATAAAAGTGTAATCTTGCAAAAAGTGCTCGACAGCAATCTTATGTTTCAAGACGGAGAATTTAAAGACCTTCCTCTTCATATTGAACTACTTCTTGATAATTTACAGGCAGCATTCACCCTCAGACAGAAGCCCTTATTCCAAATGACCCTTCAGGCTTTGGAATTACATCTTGTTAGCACCGGGGCATTTATTGAAACACTCGGTTGTCAACTCCCTGGCAAGGAGGATGGAGATTCAAGCTCCACAAAGACAGAACTACAGTCTCTAAAAAGCTATCTTATGGGAACAAGCTTTTCAAAGCTCCACCCTAAGATTTAGCAAAAAACGAGACTTGCTATTAGAACCTTACCCCCTGAAATCCAACAGAATATATTAACTCATAAAGATATAACAAGTTCTTATGACAGATGGATGTATCTTTTTAAATTATTAGTCTCTACAGCATTTATCAAAACAGAAGACATGACAGGTGATATATGGTTATCTCATAAGGCTAAATGGTATGACAGTTTTGGAAATTCAGACAGAGTTTATGAAAGAACAGGAGACAGATTTGATCCCTACCCGGGATTACTTATCAACACAGAGACAGAAGATCCAGTAATCTGTGATCCCTTATGGTTATCTGAAATGCTAGAAGCAGGGTTTATCAGAAAATTAACCATTACTTCTGCAAATCAGATTAGTTTATTTCCCAAAGTCATCCAAGAAGCAGCAGCACAGATTGGAGGACTTAATTATATGAAGATAGAAATCTGGAGTACTCTTCTAGTTTGGGACACTAGCTATTATATGGAAGCTCAGCCAGCACACATTTTAGTCCTTATCCATGATTGGTGTGGTATCCTTGAATATAACTGGTATACAGGAGATACTTACTTATCACTTGAGGATCCAGGTGCTTTGGCTCAAGAATGGTCTAATTTCATGAGTAATAAGATTTATGAAGAACAGAAAGAATTAGATAGAGGTTTTCATTTATATGGCTACACCGACAGGATAGCTGTGTATGGCCCAAGACCTTCAGCAGGAAGGCTCATTGGGAAAAGAAGGATTGTTAAAGATCCCAGATTGATGACAGTCAAAGATCATGTTCCTGTTTTCGTTCCTATTTCATACTGTGCCCTATGTAATGATTATGGAGTGCTCCACGAGCATGAGCAATATGAGGACAACACTGATCCGCTAGATTATGATAACTACGCGGATACAGATTGATAGACAGATAGACATAAGGCACAGATAGACAGAATACTCTTCCGACAGACAGGGGCGACAGATCACTATTCACCAGTGACAGATCACTATTTACTGGAGACAGATCACTATTCATCGACATACATGAATAGCTTCCAGACAGATCCATTACAGTCCAGACAGATACAGACAGATCCAGAAAGATATTTTGACAGAATTTATTCATATGCAGACAGACTATTACTGTTCAAGATAGACTTTTACTGTTCAAGATTCTACCGACAGACTAACTTGAGTTCACTTTACTTAACTCAGGTTACTTTTGAAGACTTACCATGGTTCACTTTATCTATAAATAGACAGACTTCGAAGACAGAAGACAGGTCCAAATTTCAGGTCCAGTTTTAAGGTCTAAGTTTCCATTCCAAGGTCCAAAACTTAGGTCCAAATTTCAGGTCCAGTTTTAAGGTCTAAGTTTCCATTCCAAGGTCCAAGCTTTAGATAGACTTTGTAATAGACTTCCCTTTCCCTCTCCGAAAGACTTTTGTACTTTACTTTCTTTTTGTAATCTTGTAACCTTTCCTTTAGACAGATAATCCTGTAGCCTTACCTTTCCAGACAGACAATCTTGTAACCCTTTACAGATTTTACTTTGTAATCTTGTAACTCTTCAGACAGTGTTTATTTTCAAAGCCTGTAAGAAAGACAAAAGTTTTCAGTTTTAATCAAAGACAGAAGTATTTTCAAGTAAGATTTTATTTGTTTCAGTTTCCATATTCCATAATCTGTTTTAATCTATTTTGACTATATCTATTTTGCTATTTTCTTCTTTATCAACTATTTTATCATTGTTTATGCTTCTATATTATTGTTGTGCTCTCTCCTAGGTAGTCATTGGTGGTCCCGATAGCAAGGATACCAGTGGTTAGTAATAGTTTCGTCAGTAATTATTAATTGTTTAGAGATAAAATGAATATGTTTAGTCGCTCATTATCTGTTGCTAAGACACACTTAGGTCAGGCACACACTAATCTGAACATGGAAAGTGATAAGATAGTTAATTCTGAAGAATTTAGCATGACAGATATAGACAGAAATTTATTAGAATGGAATAAATGGAATATACCAACTGAAAGAACTGATAAAATCTACAGACAGACTACTTTTTCTAAATTATCTTTCTTGACAGATTATACCATAAAAACTGTTGAAAGAACTTACTCTTTATTTAATGAATATGAAACAATTCAGTTATTCTCAATAGATTCAATTGACAGACATAGACAGAAATATGCATTTTTACATGTTGGTTTGGTTCAAGTAGCTGTTAAACCATTAACAAGAGAAGCTTTAAATGCAAGTGTTTTACTTTGCTTAAGAGATGACAGACATTTAAGATTTGATGACTCACTTCTTGGAATGATGGAAACAAGTCTACATAAAGGACCAGTATATTTTAATTGTTATCCTAACTTTGCTTTAAGCCTATCTGACAGAAACATTATGGATGCTTTAACTTTAAATGTAAAAACAAATGGTTATTACATGAAAGAAGGCTTAGAACCTTTAGCTATTATTTATAGAATTTATTATAAACTAATGAAAACCACTTTAGACCCTCAATCCATAGTTGATCCTTCCCCTAAAGGACAGACTCTCCTTATGCAAGCCTCAACCCGAAATACTAGATTACGGGTACCTCAACAAATACAGTGGAAAGATATAACCCTTCCTGAAAGATGGCAACTTGAAGCTATTGCCCCCACACCAAAAATGGAGAACACTGAACCTGACTTCATTGCCCAAAATACAGATGGTACAGTTATTATTTCTTTTAATAATAATGACAGACATACTGATAGCCTTATAAGACCTAGTAGTTCTACAGGCAAAAAGACCCCAATGATGTTTACCCCTAGAAGCTCCTTTTCCTCTAGGACACCTTTCTCTGATTCTAGACCTTTACCTCCCCAGAATCTTCCTTCAGTTATACACCTTCCCCCTATAAATACTAAGAAAACCCCTATTCAGATAGAGCCAGTGTATTATCCGACAGATACCACACAACCTACCCCTAATGTTCACCAACCTCTTTATCAGCCCCAACCTCAACCTGATTCTCCTACTCACACAGATATATTAGGATTTACAGATGATAGACAAATTAATGTTTTATCTAAAGAATTTGTTTTAGATAAAGAACTACTAAAATATGATTATTTAAAACCTGAAAATAATGACAGAAAGAACCAATTTTTTGAAGAATATAATGAACATGAAAGAAACAATTTAAGAACTAAGTATTTTGAAATGATGACAAATTTACAGACACACTTTAGCTTCTTTGACTTTTTAGACTATCATAACAAAAAGATAAGTGTAATAGAGAAAATATTATCATGGACAAAGACAGAAAATCATGAGAAAGTGTATCAGACTTATCCACCATTTGAATCAATTATATTGAGTCAAAATAGTGGAGTCCAAGTTTTGGCTACACCTATTAAAAGACCCAGTCTAAGTGATGATAATAAGAATCTAGACAGTATAATTCAACAGAACAATTACACCAATACTTATCTAAAAACTATTGGTCAAAAGTTACAAGATATAGAAGACAGACTAATACCCCCTTCTACTTCCATAAAAAAAGAAAACACGTCTAATACCCCTTTATTTATCCCTCATGAGATGCCTCCTCACCTTAGAGCACCTTTAAAGAAACCCATGACAGAGAAAACTGATAATTTACTTAATGAAATAAATAAAAAATTAGACTTAATGAAATTAGAATCATCAAAGGATATGGAGCCATTAAAAAATAAGAATATTATAACATTAAATAAAAAAGGAAGAACTGACTCTTCAGAGGATGAAGAATCAGAAGACAATCAATTGACAGATTTGACAGATATAAATAATTTGGAATCACAATTTACAGATAAATTACGAATTAATAAATTAATTTTAGCATCTTCATCACAAGATCGTAAAAAAGGAAGAATTGATGACTTATACCCCAGAAAGAATTGGTATCCTAAACCTACTCCCCCTGATTTACAATTTGAAGAAAGACATACTTATGTTAATTCATCTTATTCGCCAGATTTAATTTATGAATGGAATATTGATGGAATGTCAGAATATGAAATAATAAACCTTTTACATGAGATGACTTTGCTCACTAATGTTTATAAAAATCATGGAAAACAAGATCATCAGATAGCTCATTTAATAGTCACTGGTTTTACTGGCCAGTTGAAAGGCTGGTGGGATCATTATTTAAATAATGATGACAGAAATGGAATATTGACAGCTGTTAAAAGAGAAACAGATGGAAGTGTTATAATGACAGACAGACAGCCTTCACAAGATGCAGTTAATACTTTAATTTTTACTATAACTAAACATTTTGTTGGTGATCCCAATCAATATAAAGAAAGAGCTTCAGATGTTTTAATTAATTTAAGATGTCCACAACTTTCAGATTTTAGATGGTATAAAGATGTTTTTATTTCAAAAGTTTTAAGTAGGAATGATTGCCAACAGTCCTACTGGAAAGAAAAATTCATTGCTGGTTTACCCTATTTCTTTGCTCAGAAAGTTAGACTTGATATAGTTAATAATGATGGAACTATAGATTATCCTAGCCTAACATATGGAGACATAATATCTTCAATTAATAAAACAGGTTTATGGCTATGTAATGACTTAAGGCTAAAAAACCAGATAGAAAAAGAAAAAAGATTTGCTAAAAAAGAGCTAGGAACTTTTTGTGAGCAATATGGTTTTGATCCATTGATTGCTCCCTCTAGGAAAAGAAGAAAAGAAAAGAAAGATGACAGAAGTGATAGATATAAGAACAATAATAGAAGATATTATAAAAGTAAGTCTAAAGACAAGAAAGAAGAATCCAAAAGAAAGAAATATGATAGACGTAGGGAAAGTGACATTATTTGCTTCAAATGTGGGAAAAAGGGACATACTAGCAGATACTGTAACTTTCAAAGACAGATAAATAAACTTGATATATCAGGAAAATTAAAAGATAAATTAATGAGTATAATAGAACTGACAGATAGTGATGAAACAGATAATGGAATTCACCAGATAGATAATAGTAACAGCACTTCATCATCCTCTACAGATGTTTCTTCACATGATGGAAATGTTCAGTTATGTAACTGTAATAATCCTGATAATTGTTATTGTAAAAGAAAATTAAAGATATGTGTCTTAACAAAACAAGAAGACATAATAATGGATTTGATAGATAAACTTCCAGATCTACAATCTAAAAAAGACTATTTATCTAAATTAAAAGAATCTTTAACTGAAACCGATAGATTTGAAATAGATCTAAAAGACTATAAGTCAACTTATAATTTTACAGAAATTACTGACAGATTTAAACCCAATAAACCTATAACTATGACAGACCTACAAATAGAGATTAATAGCCTAAAAAATGAACTGAAAAAATTGAAATCAGAAAATTTCATATTAAAAGGCATGGTAGAACAGATAACTGCGCAGGTAATTAGCATAAAAGATAGAATTAAATATTGTAATGAACCTCTGACAGACTCCTCTCTTCTTGACAGACATAATTATACTGGTGAAAGTTCTCATAAAGAAGATGATAAAGATGAATTTTTAAATATAATTGACAGAATGATATTTCAAAAATGGTACACAGAGTTAACTTTAGTAGTTCATAAAGAATTTTCATTAACAGTTATTGCCCTTGTTGATTCAGGTGCTGATATGAATTGCATACAAGAAGGATTAATACCCTCTAAGTATTATGAATCAACAATAGACAGATTAACTCAGGCTAATGGTGATAGACTTAAAATAAGTAATAAGCTAACTAAGGCATACATATATAATAATGGAATCAAGTTCAGAACACCTTTCTTCTTAACAGATAAGTTGTCCTCTAAAGTTATATTAGGAAATCCTTTTTTGGCTTTAATCTACCCTTTCTTCACGACAGATAATGGAATATGTACTAATGTTTTAAAGACAGAAGTTTTCTTTAAGTTCCTCCTACCCCCATTCCCCAAAGATATACACTTATTGAAAGAAATTTCCATCTCAAAAGATAAAAGTGATGATGAGATTCCTACAATGGCAGACTTAGTGATAGATGATGATGAGATTCCTACAATGGTAGATAATACTATTCTACCCAGTAGCAGTAGTACTTAAGTATATATATACTTAAGTATGTGTATATATATATATATATATATATATATAAAAGATTTCCTACTTTTGTTGACTATTCTAGTCTTTCTTTTGTTCCTACGTATCTTTTGTTCCTATGTATTTTTCCATCATTTCTCCTATCCCTTTGCCAGGATATTTGTCTTGTACTATAGGTTCATGACTTTAGTTTATTCTTGTCCTTTCTCATCATATATTTTACCATTTCATAATAACCTTTAAATAGTTAATTTTAAAATTAACGGTCAATTGCCTGGCAAGCAAGATAGCCATTCTAAGGCTAAAATCTCAGACCAAATCCTGCCAAAAATAGAAATCTTTAATACAGATTTCAATTAAAGCATGAAGGCGTCTCAATAGAGATAATATCCCTTCAGAATACAGGGTCAAAAATGACAGTGTATTCAAATGGTTAGACAAAATAACAGACAAGATAGACACTTTGCCAGACGAGATAGACACTGCGCCAAGTCCCTATCCCCTTGCGCCAGATTAGTTTCCAACAGATACAGACAGATGAAATCCTCCTTTATCCTCTCCAAACTACAGGACTCATGTGACAGAAGGAGACAAAAAAGAAGACAAGAGACAGATAGATACAAAAAGAAGACAAGAGACCAAAAGATAAATCTAGAAAGATATTTTAGCAGAATATTATTCGTACGCAGATTCTCACAGATAGAAAAGTTACTGTTCACCAGCATGCGTACCCGGACAGACTGCCAGATAGACTTTTACTGTTCAAGATTCTA